>NW_004524597.1:16516607-16518714 GCF_000260255.1 Octodon degus | reverse complement strand
GAAGACGCACTCTGCACACGTGCTAATGCCCATGAGTGCATTTGTGGTGGATCACAAACATGTGTTAATAAAAAAGAAATGAGCAAATCAAAAGTTTCAGAAATGATTCCACCTCCATCATGCCAGTCCCCACCATCACCGGTTCCATCACCATCCCCATTCTTGCCATTCCTTCATCAGGATCAAGGTCACCTCTGCCCTCAGTGCTCATCAGTATGATGAGTTATCTAAGCTACAAAGTGCTGCCGAAAGGCAGAGTCATGGTCGTGCCTGAGCTTCCCCACTAACGGCCAGTCTGTCTCTTGAACTTAGCAACGCACCTGGGAGAAATGTAGCCATGACCTTCGTTTCCACTCTGCCTTCTATCCAGTCTGTGTTTATTGAGTCTTTTACAAGCCAGGCACTCGGGAGTCCTCTGTAAGGAGAAAGAGACACAACCCTTACCCTCATGGAGCTCCTGGGCTAGAGGGGAGCCCAGAAGTAAACAAATAAACCAACAAATCAATACCCTAATTACAGGATGCTGTGTTATTTAATTACTGAGGGTGATTAATGGCCTCTAGACTGGGAGGAACTTTTCACAATGTGTAGTGCCTTGTAGGTGACAGGCACAGCCAGTTCCTAAATCAGCAAAACATTGGCAGGTAGTCAAACAGCCTCTCTCGCGGGTGAGAAAGAGGCTCCCACTAAAAGCTGGTGGACCTGGCTTTGCCTTTGAGGGCAAACATCCCGCATCCCCAAAACATGAGTTAGGAGGGGCCCTGTAGCCTCTACAGCTCTGGCGGGGAGGAGAAGGGAGAGACAGGGAATGTCGAGCATCCTTGGGGATGGCCCTGTGCCACTTTACTTCATGTTCATTACTAACATCATGAATGCATGAGGGAAGTCAGGCGAGGAAGTGTGTTTGATGGACTTTCAAGGCCAGGCAGAGAGGAAGCCTGTCCAGATCTGTAGACTTAAAGGCCTCTCATGGTGACAACCATGCAATTCAGCCACCTTTCCTAGAGGGCCTTGAGTATTTAGGGTCTTGTCATCCCACGCCTTTACGCACCTCTATTAACTTGCATGCACTCACGTACTGCCTTTGGGACCATAACCCTGGACTTCCTCTGGCTGCTCCATACTGGGCAATAATGAATGTAAGGGATAATGCCTTGGACTTCAGACTCAGATCTGGGCTCTGAGCCTCAGCTTCTGCATCTCTATGATGGAACCAATAATGCAAGCTGCCTTACAGACTGGTTGTGAGTTCTCAGGGAACACACGCTTGGGACCTGCTAAGAAGGCGTATCAGATGGTTGCCCTGGGTGGTGGTGATTGTCAACGTGATAGCCAGAGGAAACCCACAAATATCGGACCAGAAGGTGGAATGGCTCGTGTTGGATAAAGAAATTGGGTCTCTACTTCCCACCTGAGCATATTGTCCTAGGCAAGATTTTTTCTAAGAGGTTATGAAAGAGAAACTGTCTGTATGAGAATTTCTAGAATAATTACCCCTTCGATCTAGTTGGTTTTATTATTGCCACAGCAGCTTCTTCCTGTCCTTCATAATTCCTACCATGTTAGGGAACCTGGCATACTCTTGGTGTGTTGATTTGGTTATTCATTTCGCTGCCTCTGTTTTTCTACTACATATCTGTATCCTCAGCTTCCAGTTCCTTAACTAAAAGATACTATAATGTGTGTATATAATGAATGAAAGAAAGTAAAGTTGGGAATAAGTTTCAGTGAAGATATGCTGGCTGTTTGTACGTTAGGTTCTTACTAAGAAGTCACCACTTCTTGGAAGCCTACCAGCATTTCTCCCTTTGCACAGGACCATCAAGAATTATTTAAGAGGGCTGACAAAATAGCTCAGCAGACTAAAGCACCTGCTTAGGCAAACTTAGGCAAGCACAGGGACCGCGGCTCTATCCCCAGCACCGCATGCCTTGCCAGCCCTGCCCCCCCCCGGGGGGGGGCGCTGAGCCAGCCTGAGTCCAGGCGTAGGGGTATGTTCCTATAATCCCCATGCTGGGGAAGCTGAAAGCAGGAGGATCACCACAAGTCCAAGCTGCATAGTGAGACTCTGCAACAACCAAATACATTAAAAAAAAAAAAAAAAAAA
>NW_004524597.1:16501168-16516451 GCF_000260255.1 Octodon degus | reverse complement strand
AAAGAAAGAAAGAAAGAAAGAAAGAAAGAAAGAAAGAAAGAAAGAAAGAAAGAAAGAAAGAAAGAAAGAAAGAAAGAATTGTGACAGGAATGCTCAGAAAATCATATGGATCTGTTTTGAATCTGCTCTACTACTTTCTAGCCTCAGACGTTTTTTTCTGGGCTTTAGTTTGCTTGTATAAAATTTGGAACATCCTCCAGTAAGGACCTCTTCTTTCCTTAACCAAAGTTTAGCCAGATGACTATTAATGCTCTTTTTGGTCCAGTCTACTTAGCCTGCCAAACCCAGACTTAGCAAAGAATCCTGCTAATTCAGTGTAGCATGAATCCTCTCCACCCTTGATATCTAATCAAATTCCTCTTGCTATATGCATGTAGAAATATGCCGAAATGAAACCCATTATTCTGTATAACTAATATGCACTATTAAAAAATTTCCTCTTAGTAATTTTCCATCCACTGATTCCCTCCCTCTACCCATTGGTCATAAATCCTCAGCTGTCCTGGCTGTATTCAGAGCTGAGCTCAGATCACTGCTGAAGTCACTCTCCTATGCTACAATCAATCCAGCAAGTCTGTCTTGCTCTTTTTCCAAATGGCTTGTACAACTCCTTTTTGGTGCTCCCAATGTTAAGGAAGGAAGTTTGGCAAACTGGCATTGCCAAAGCTGGACACTAAAGTTATCAGATGTCAGATAAAATTGTGGGTGGATGGATGGATGGATGGATGGATGGATGGATGGATGGATGGATAGATGGATGGAAGACTTCCCTCAAGAAGGGAAGCCTTGCCCTAGAAATGTGATGCTCCATTTGGTGATTATAATCCCATATGATTCTGGTATTTATGTTACTCAAGTCTGGGGGCAAGCAGATGCCATCAGTTAAAGAAGCAGAAGGATGGACAGTAAATGACAAATGGGATGAGCACTTTGAAGGCGAAGCCTAGGCTCCAGGGCTGTGTTCAGTTGTGAGCCCATGGATGTCTGTTGTGGTTTAGACCCAGAGGGTCTCCCAGCGGCCCTCTCCACCTGGGAGCAGAGCTTCTTTCTGGAAGAAGACCAGCTCGTGGGCTTGCTAGAGCCAATGTACTGTTGTCCAGTAGGCAGGCACTAGGGTGTGCCTCTCCCTCTGTGGCTCCTCCCTTCCTCTCTCTGCTGCCCATGATGTGAGCTGCTTTTCTCACTCTCTGTCCCTTCCACTGTGCTGCTTTTGTGTTCAAACATGCTGATCATATACTGAAAACATCTGAAACTGTGAGCTGAGATAAAACCCCATGGTTATGATATCATATCCCAGCAATGAAGAGAGTGACTTGAGCAGAATCTCATGTATTTCTTTCTTTCTTTCTTTTCTGCTTCTTCTTCTTCTTCTTCTTCTTCTTCTTCTTCTTCTTCTTCTTCTTCTTCTTCTTCTTCTTCGGGAAGGGTCTAAAGTGTGTTCAGGGTCTCACTACTAGATCAGACTCTTAATGATCCACCTGTTTACAGCCTCCCAAGATCTGGGATTACAGGCGTGCACCACCACGCCCAGTCTCGATTGCTGTCTCAGTGCACCCTGGGAGCGGGCCAGCATGGCAGGCCTGGTGATGGAACTCCTGGCCCCTGTGCCTGCTTGCAGGCACTTTAATCCACTGAGCTATTTGGCCAGACCCAGAATCCATATGTATTTCTTTTTAGTGACAAAACACTGACTAACCCAGCTTCTTACCTGCTGAGGTGTGGAAGGCTTACTCCCTCTCTGAGCCCCTTGTGTGGATTGTCTGATGACAGAAACTGATGTAAGTAAAAGTTCACCTTTTATCCAAAGTAGAGAAAGGGGGGGCCTTCATGAATTCCATGAGATTATGTACAGCAGGGTGAATGAACGAATGAAAGTACAGCCTGTCCTTACAATGATATAGTGCCGAGCCACAGGAAGGAAGCACTGAAGATGTTATGCTAACTGCAAGAAGGCAGACACAGAAGGAAGGCCACAGGGTGCTGCACACCCTTCTCATGAAATTCCTGGAATGTGCATACTGATAGACACAGAAAGCAGATTAGTGACTGGGGGAGGGCAATGGTGATCGGCTGCTTCCTGTTCTCAAGGTTTCCTTTTGGAGTGACGAAACTGTCCTGGATCTAGACAGAAGTAGTGGTGGCACAACAATATTGCAGGTACAGTAAGTGCTACTCAGCTGTATAATTTAAAATGGTTTATTTTGTTACACGAAATAGACCTCAAGAAACACACAAAACCACGCCAAGCATCTCCCAATGGCGCCATTGCATTTGTATTGTCTTGATGAAATCTTGCATGGTCTGGCACGATGGGTGTCATTACCCTACTTCACAGGTAGCTACGCTGAGTCACAGAATTTTAGAAAGGAGGCCAAGGAAGCTTGGCCACTAAATGAAGGAGATAGGATTCGAACTTTGGTCTGATTACAAACAACCTACTCCGTTCATAAAACCAACTCAGGGAGTCCAAAGCAGACGCAAGCCCTGAGGAGAAGACCATAAGAATGCATTAACAGAGTCTCACACTCTCCTGGACATGTCAGAAGGATAATTTTCTTCTGAGGAACTTGGTGCACCTAAGTCACAATATAGAAAGGATCTCTTTTAAAAGCAGTAAGACTTGGACTGACACAAAAGAAGAGTGGGAGAGAGGGACTGTTAGATCGGCGGATGAAACTAGAATTCCAAACAAACTAGTTCTGTGGAGCACGTGAAAGTATAGGTTAGTTCAGAAATCTTCAGATGAAACAAAATCTGGTAGACTTCATTCTTGCCGATCTCCTCAGTGCTCGTTTTTGCTCAGTATGTTTTGTGGTTCTTCAAGAATCCTCTACGTAATATGTGATATTTCCTAACTGACTTATCAAAAGTCCCCTCTCTTTCCCTTCTCTGAATGCAGATCCCTAGAACTCACACCGAAGTTCAGATTTGGGGAATCCATGGGTACATTGGCTCTTGGGGAGAAAAATAAGGAATTACCGGCAACCGTGATGGGGTCGGTCAGAATGCACCTAGTTCCCCAGGCCACTCTGAGTTGCGATGGAATCTTCTATCTTCTTACCAGGCCCTCATGTTTAAGATAGTGTGGATTCTCCTCCCAGGAAAGGAGGGGAGAATGAGTAAACAGAGGTGCAGGGGAGGACAGAGCGAAAGAAGCAGAGAGGTATGGAGGAGGGGTGGGCAGCACCAAGATAAGCAGAGGGAGTGCGAGAGAGGAGCACTCCTAGCTACCCCAAACTGGCTGGTTCTCCTCCAAACCCAGCCCCATAGGTGCAGAAAAATAAAGCTGAAGCTGCTTCACAAGGGCAGGCAGCCACTAAATTAGCAATGTATTACCCAAGATAGAGGCTCACTGAGCACCAGAAATAAAGCAAATACTTTTTCCATCAAAAAAGATCACAGCTACTTCAATTGGAAAAGATGCCATGGGAAGGGGGGTTGGGCTAAGGAGGGGCTGGAAAGGCCTGGCGGCAGGGTGCACCAAAGACAGATTTATCCATACTCAGATATGTGTTTGGAGGGAGGAAGCTGGGCGCGCTCCAGCTGGGCTTGAATAAACAAGTCAATGTCAGCTTCTGCTTTCCACGAGTGCGAGGGTGCCGGGCAAACCTCACCTCCCCCATTGGCGGACTAGAAATGAGGGATCAATAGGGCAATATCAGAAGCTAATTAAATCAGAGCTCTGCGAGGCTGATTTCCTTATAACCTGGGACCAGCAAGAGGTAGATAGGCAGAGCTAGGTGGCCCTTGAAGGCTTTCTCCCCACCTTCTGCTGTAATTTAGAGTTGAGGTTTTCTTCCTCTGCCTGGCCCTGCCCTTCCTCCCTGTGCACCCCCAAGGCAGCTCCTCTTGGGACATGGAGACACTGATGATAATTAAAGGTGACCGTTCAATAGCTTGACCCCGAGGTGCTCTGGGCATCATCGTTTTGCGACCTCATTTCCTCCCTGAGACAAAGTTGGGGAGTGGGCACCCTGGTTACCAGCACACTCTAGACGATGACACTGATGGTGAAGGATTGCGGAAGACCATGAAACAGCTAGTGAGCTTGGCGGTGGAATTGTGAGCCAAGCTTTCCTGGAATGCTGCAGAGCTGGTCTTGACCAGTGATTCTAAGAAAATCCAGCCAGCCAGGCCTGGACAGGAAGCTCCTTGAGGGCAGGGTTTGGCCTCATTCCCAGCTGCGCTCCCAGTACCCTGGGGCTTGGCACAATACTGACTCTCATTTGCCTCGTGGGAGGCAGAGGCAGGGGAAGGAAGGGAGGAGGGGACAGGAATAGACCATCTCACTCCCCTTGCTGTGCTCTTGGCTCTTCAGCAGGAAGTGCGGACAAGCAAAAACTCTCTCTCACTCGGACACCACCGCTATGTTACAAGAGCAATTAGCAACCTTTTAAGCCTGATTGCCAACTCTCCCATTAATCACTTGCAATTATAAACCCCAAATCTTCAAAACAATTGGTCCCAGATGCCCACTAGAGAGAACAGCTAATCACCTTATGTCCTGTCTGGAAAAAAATCTACTCTGTTGGAGCCTGTGGGTCACAGAGGGATGGAGAGGCCTTAAGCAGTTGAAGCACTTGACACCAGAGGGGTGGCCCCGGAGGAGAGGGCAGGAGGGTCTCTGGGAGGTGCCTTGTCTTCGCCCCTCCCCCCGCCCCGCCCCACTCTCTCCCCTGCCCGTGCCCCCGCCAGCCTGCACCATATATCTCCCCTGCTTGCACCAAGCCACTCTAATTCCACATTATGAAGACACTCTCTCTAATTACTGCGGCTAATTAGTTCCTCACTGCCACCCCAGTCGAGGCGTGTGCGAGAGAGTGCTGCCCATGAGGCCTTAGACGTGGCTGGCCGCTTCCGGCCAATCGCCACCACTCTGCCGCCACAGGGACACCCCTGCGAGCTGACCCCTGTGTTCCCAGGAAACAGGAGGAGGAGGATGAGAGATGGAAGAGGCTGCTTGGTCAACGTGAACGCCCTCTCCCCATCGGTCCCCTGCTGCGGGCAGCAGGCGATTCAGACCTGAGTGCTGCAGCTAATTAAATCAATATGAGATAATGAACGGCAATTAGAGGTCCAGCTAGGCACATCTTCTCTTGTAAATACTGTTTCTCTCCCAACGGGGAGCTCTTTTTTAATAATCTGTTTGTGTTTCATTTCCAGGAGCCGTAATTCCCCCAAGAAGCACTTTGGGAAAGTGATTTGTTTGTCTGTATAATCGCCAAAGCATTCAGTTAGACTTGCTTGTTTGCCTGCTACTATTGGAGACAAACAATTTGCCTCACTCTTATTTATTTCTTTTTTTAAATGTTTATCTGCTGCCTAAGCATGCTGATGTTGGGCCAGTCCAGGAGAATGCATTTCAGATATCTAATAAGCCACACACATATGCAGCCTTTCTGTCTCTTTGGGAAATGAATAACTAAAAGAAATCACAGAAGGTCTGAGGGCAGCCTGAGGATTCCCATTTCACAGATGGGAACACTGATGTTCAGAGTGACCCTGAGGGGTGGACAAGCTAACCTTTTATCTCTCCTCTATTCAGGTGTCTCTTCAGTCTCCTGCGGAGCCAGGCTGGGGTGGGGGGCTTGCAGAGAGCATTACTAGGAGCCCTCTGCCCTCGAGGAGCTTGCGAATGGGTCTGGTGAGACAGGCTAAGGCACATATCAATTAGAAAGTAATTAAGTGCCTAATTGTGTGGCACCAACAAGCTCAGAGTTCAGTAAAGGGAAAGATCCTTTGGGGAATAGAGTGGAAGGCAGAGGAGCCCGGGTTGCCTGGCTCCTTAGCTGTGTCTCTGCCTCCCACCAACACCTGCTTTCCTGAGCCCTGCACGTCTTTGTCTTCCTGTGGAGGCCCCAAAGCACCCAGAGTCACCCATCCCAAATGGGAGGTGTTTCCCCACCTCCAGCCATGGTGCCTCCATTCCTGTCTCCCTGCTCCCTCCATACATCCAGGGGTCCTATGGAGCGAACTTGGACTTGATGTGCTTTCCTCACACAGTCTATGCCCCATAACAGAAGCTTGCCAGCGCCTCTCAGTGATACCCATTTCACTCCATCCATCACTACTTGGGTACGGGCCACCACCCTTTCCCACCTGGAATCTGACCATGCACACCCTGCTGGGATCTCCAAACCTTCCTTCATTTCAATCCAGGATGCAGCCACAGGCACTGTGTATGCTGCAATCTGGCTGCACCAGCCTCCTGAGCAGCCATCTCTGTCTCCCTCGGGATGAGGATAAACATTTCGGCGTGGCCTGTGGGGCTCTTGGTCCTTGGTCAGATTTTTATCTTGAATTTTTGCCATGTATACTTCCCTTTTGAATATACACATTTCAGGCTCCAGCTATGATTTCTCAAATACACACTTCCCTCTAAACACCCAAACATCTGTGAGAAATTTATTCACTGAGAATGCCCTTCAAATCCCTTCCTATGTCCTTTTTGTGGTCAATCTTATTATTCTTTTAAGTATGATCTCAAAAAGCATGTCCTCCAGGAAATCTTTCTCTCCTTCTCCACTCCAGAGTGGGTTAGAGTTTTCCTCTTGTCCTCTGAGCTGCTCCAGCCACCTAAGGCCAGGACCAGTGACAATTATAAGACTTACCAAGTCATATAGCAACATAACTCACCATTTTGCTCTCTGTTCTTTGAAATAAGAGCTCCCTGGGGCCAAAGGTATGCTTTGCTCTTGTCAGGGTTCCCAGCCCTTAGCACCTAATAGATGCTTATTATTTACTCACTGAATGACCATTGAACCAAACACAGCCCCACCATCTTTTAAGGTATAACTGAGCCTCCAGAGTACAGAAGAGGTTTCCTAGGGGCTGTGCCACAGCAGGATCTGAGCAGGTTCAAGTTTCTGTGGCTGCTAAGTTGATGTACTAGTCTACCACGTTCATTTGATTTCAGTCAAAAGAGGATGTATTGAGCGATATAGTAGATTAAGAGTGGAGTTAATACATACTTGGGGAGCCTAGAGATAGCTAAGACAAAAATGGTAACCAAAGAGCAAGACTTTATTGAGGGTCGAAGGTGACACTGAAGGCTTCCCAGAAGGTGATGGGAAAGTACTTGCAGGCAGTAACCTTTTTCCAGCCCTGAGAAGTTAAGCAATTCTCCCCAGAGCACCCTGGTTGATACTGATGCCATAGTCCAACCAGATCTTTTTGCTGCGTACCTTCTGTCTCCTTCATCAGGAATACTACAGTTCTCTTTTAAGATAGCTTGAAATCTGCTAAGCATGTGCTGGTAGAGCATAGATGGGCACCCCATGGTGTTTGGAATTAAAAGCTGAGAACCATGCCAAAGATTCAAGTTGCCCAATCATTTTCCTGTCAGATCTAAATATAGAAATTGTTGGTCAGTGAAAAAGACCAGGACCAAGGCTTCTGGATGGTTGAAGACTATTTTTTAACATATAGAATATGTGTTACAACCTGCAGATTGTTTCATGGAGAAATGAAATTGGGATGGTTTTCCAGAGTAGAGACCCTGAACTGATCCAAGGGGCAGGCGCCCTCCACAGCAATAGAAGGAGGAAGGAAATGTTTTAGAACCATGGACAGATCCTTGGAGGGCTACTTGCTACATAGGCTTCCCTTTGTAGAACTTGCTAGCATGTTCTACATCAGTAGTACAGGATTGTTTCATTAATTTAAAAAGAAAAAGGAAAGATCTTAGTGTGTTCTTTTCTCCCCAGAGGGCCATAATCTTTCCTTTTAGTGGAGCAAGGTGTACAGGGGCAGAGCTTCTCATGGAATCGAACCTCTGGGTCAAGCAAGAACATCCTGTAAAGTCATGGACCTCCCCTGAGGCACCCCTTGTCCCCAGAAAATCTAGAACAACAGACCACATTTGGGAAAACAGTAGACCACCAACACTTTTTGTTAAGATCATGTCTCTCCAAGACTCAGACTAGGCTTAGCCCGAGCCCAGATCAAGCTTCAAGACCAAAATTTGGAGAAAACACCACCAGCTCTAGTCAGTCTTCCTAGGGGATGAATCAAGGTGCATAAAGACATATCAATGGGACTCACATTAGGACACTGGGGAAATCCTAGGTCCTCAATTTGTCATTAGTATCTACCTTTGATATTTGCTACTTTACACACACACACAGACACACACACTAACATGATTTCATTTCGTCTGCCCAAGTACACTGTGAGGAAAGTACTGCTAACCCTATTGCACAAAGGAGGAAGCTGTGGATCAGAGAACAGAAATGACTACGCATGGTCACAAGGCAGAAATGCACAGAACCCAGCGTCAAACCCCAAATCCTTGATGCTTGCATTATACTCCAAATGCTCAGTGTCCCAAACTGATTACAAGGTTTCCTTTCCACAGTCGCTTTGACTTTAGCGAAAAGTTGGAAGTCACAGAGTGCCAGATCCAGAGAATAAGGCAGATGAGGTCACCTGGTGATGCTTTTATTTGACAAGAATTGCCGTAAATATTTTGCATCCATTCAGAACATCACAGCAGCCTTGACAGCACATATGAAGACAACCACAAAAGAAAACTTCCAGAACTGCTTCTGAAAGTGTCAAGAGTGTTCAAAGCAAGGGAAGTACTTTGAGAAAGACTAAGGGCGATGTGTCTTTTGCTGTAATAAATTTGGTCAGTGTCTTGATGTAAACACGATGCTGCTTATCACACCCAATATAATTAATTAGGTCCTCATAGAACCCTGTGCAGTTACTCTAGAAGTACTCATATTGTTTGGAAACTGGGACACAGTTTATTGAACACAGTAGATGTTCAATAAACAAAAACTCTATATCCTGTTCCTCCTTCTTGTCTGTTGTGTGTGCATTTTCTTCCATGGCTAATGGTCCAGTCGATCACCCTAAACACTGTGAACCCCAATTTCTCATCCATGAAATGGGCTTCATGTCCTCCTTTGAGGGCTGTGTAGGGGACTGGGTGATAGAAAGGGGCAAGCACAACACTCATTGTATACAATTCATAAGTATTTGTTGGCAATCAGTACTATCCTCTAACTTTACTTGGCCCCACCCCATTTGGCTTCTGGATGTCTGGTTCTGACCTCATGTGCCTAACAAGACCACCTCCTAGTAATCAGTAAAGGTAAAAGACCAAACCTGGGAGTGCACTCCAGTTCCTCCCTGACCTCCTGGGTGGCCACGCCACAGCCAATCACCGGTCTCCCGCCTCAGGTGCTTTGCTCCCTTGGCTTCTGCTGACCTCTCAGCTCTTGTTGCCATCCTACCTGTTAAAGACAGCTATATCTGGGAGCACTGATCCTGACTTCTTGTCTTTTCTTGTTTCATGGTGCTGCGGCAGAATATCAGATGCTGGATGAAGTGCAAAGAACAAAACTTGTTTCTCACATTGCTCGGGTCTTGGACAGCTGAGATTGAGAAGCTGGAGCCCCTCCTGTGGTGGAAGACAGAGTATGCCTACAGGGACAGAAGTGTGGGAGGTGACAGCTCATGAAGAATCCAAGTCCTTTGGTAACTCACTCACCCCTGAGGCAGCAGCATGATCTGTTCTCATCATCCCTCAAAAGTCCCACATGGCAACACTGTTCCGCTGGGGCTAAGTTTCTATCATGTGGACTCCAGGGGACACACGCAAAGTACAGCACAGCTCTATGGGCTCCGTGAAGCTCCTGGGCTTGCTGTTCCCTTTTGGTGTCTGTGTCCTCATAAGCAGAGCCCCCAAGCCCAGGTCTGGAATGCAAGCAGTTCACTGGGTGGTCCCAGAAAATGCTGAGAAGCAGCATACAGAAGTGACTGGGTAGGAAAGCCAGCCAATCAGAGACACAGGATCAGGTCAGACAGGACTAAGCCGGGGCCAGCTGAAGCTGCATCCCACAGACGCCTGCTGGTGAGCAGTCTGCACCACGCCCCTGAGGTGACAACTGCCAGGTGCTCCCAGCCTGCCTGCAGGAAGCAGCGCACGGGCCAGACCGCTACAGAGCCCTCAGTTAGAAGTCAGACCAGAAAGCTCTCCAAGGGTAGGGAGCCAGGAATGTGAGGGGAACCAACTGCCAGCCCTGCTTCTCTGCCTACAGCCCCTCTTCCAAGCTCCAGACCACTTTCCACTTGAGCATGGCCTTCTCTGTGGACTTTCTGAACCTCTCCCAGCCTTCAGAACAGCCCCCCCCATCACCATTGTGTGTGTGTTCCGCCCATCTTATGTGCCTCCGGAGTGGAACAGCAGTGCCCATTTCGTGTCCTTGACCATCACCTTGCGTGTCTCCTGGGGTAGATGTTGCTGCACAGGCAAGGACAGCCTTAGAAGTGAGAGTTGAGAGCTCAGAATCGTTACACGTTGTGTCTCTTACCCAAAGCATCTGGGACTAAAAGTGTGTCCAATATCAGCGTTGTGGACTGTGGAGCATTTCCGTAGACTGCGCAAGTTGAGCAGACGGAGTACAAAAACCTGAAATCCCAAAGGATCTGAAATCTGAAACTTACTGAGCACCAGAGTTTCAGACTGGGAAGCATTTTGGATCTCTGATTTTTGAATTAGTCTCACCCTGTAGGAGTCGACGTGACCAGGGGAGCAGAGGTAGAAGTGATGAGAAGAAGAGCCCCTGAGCTGAGGACACGGTGGTCTCCAGAAGCAGAAACCCCAAAAAACAGGAGTCTCCTGTCAGCCTCCAGGAGTGACCGGCCCTGCTGACACCTTGGCTGTAGACTTCTGGCTCCAAGAGGATGAGATAAGAACTGTGTCTTGTTTTAAGCTGCTAGGTTCATGGCAATGTGTCACAGCGATGACAGCCAAGGTGAAAAAGCAGGCTGGTGCTCAACACTGACCTGACTCTGTGAATATAGAGTCTATGAAGGGTGCATCCACACCTTAGCGGGAGCCTGGGCCAGTGAGGATCCAGGAATCATTGGCAATGGGCTCAACAGGTGCGCGTCACTCCCCAGAAGGAGAGGCCCAAGGTAAGCACGCGGCCCACCCTAGGTCATTAAAAACAGCATGGAAGAGCAGAGGTACGAAGCTGTGCATTGCCTCCCGGCCCAGCACTGTGTGGCTTTCTGGAGGTCTTAGTTACTATTGGTCTTGTGCTTGCCCCCAGCACCTTATACATGGGGAGCTGTCGGCCCTGGAGTGGTCCGTTTCTAAGCCAGATAGCCAGGGTCCCTGGAGAGGGCCCACAGGCCACCCCACCCTGCTCCTGAGAGCCATGACAAGGGAGGAGAGACAGCCAGAGAGAGATGGCAATTTCCTGTAAGTCAGCAGCGGGATGAGAAATGGTCCCTGGGTAAAATATGCCCCGTCACCTCTTTAACTTGGATGTGCGCCCAGGAGATGTGGTTTTCTGGGGCTGGGCAGGGGGCAATGGGAGAGGAGGGAGCAGTGGGGGCAGGGAAGACTGCATCAAATCCGAGGAGTGGAGGGAGTTCTCTAGGTCCCCAAGACACCTGGAAGGGAGATCCAGGGCCTTTGTGATGTGCAGAGCAGAGCCTTGGTGTCTGCTCGCAGCTCTGGGCTGCTGGGTCTGGGTCTGTCTCAGCCACTGCAGCCTCCCCTGGGGCTAGAATAGTGCCTCTTTCAACAGGTCTGCTCAGCAGATGCTAGCTGTGTGAGGGGTAAATTGCAGTTAAGAGAGCTAGAACCCTGTGGCCCATGAGCCAAAAATCTCAGATGATTCTCTATCCCTCTGGGCCCTGCATAACCATTTCAAATCTACCTGTCAGGTAGATGTTAAAAGAACCTATATCAACTGTACATCAGCAGATTATGTACCTGGACCCTGGAGTCAAACGCTTTCGTGAGGCTTCCCTCTCCATCCCTTTTCAATCATTCACTTCACTTCATTGAGTTTCACCTCTTCTTCTGAAAAATCGGTTTATGTAAACCCATTAATATGTCAACTATTAGTTGGTTATATCGGTCATTTATACTTTAGTATGCAGGAAAGGCCCTGTGCAGGCTTTTGCAAGAGCTAAAGGGAATGTTTCTTACATCCTTCATCACACAGGCATAATACCTGACAACCAAAAATGAAAAGAAGAGGCATCTATTTTGGTGCACATTTCAGTCCATGTGGGCTGGGTCTAAGGCAGGGTGGCATGGTGCAGGGGCATGGTGGAGGAATATCTGCTCACAGCATGGAGGACAGGAAACAGGGAGCGAAGGCAGAAACAGGGAAAGGAGAGAAACTCTCCAGCCCATGCCCACCTCTTCTGAACAGATCCTGCCTTCTAACAGGAAGCCAAGGATAAACCCCATAATCCAAGGACCTTCCCAAAGCCTTGCCAATAAGCACATGAGGCTCCCAGGGGTCATTGAGATAAACTGTAACACAGCTGAGAGATTTTGGAGTGCTTCTTATGTGCTGCAGCCTCTTCCAAGCATTCTGCATGTATTAGTTTGTTTCATTTTTTCACAACAACCCTGTGAAGCTCCAAGCCAGAAAAAGAAATCACTGGTAAGGAATTGAATTGCGGTCCAAACCAAAGTCCCCATAGAAACCCTGGACTCTCAGAACTATGCTCTGTCTTCAGACCAAAATTGCTCACACTGGATGAGAGAGAGCTTGGAAGAGCACATCCTCCTGTCCAGTGCCTCTCCTAGCTTCCCACAGATGGGAGTCGGGTTCCAAAGCTGGCAGGGCTGGGTGGAGCCGGAGAGTGTAGACACCTAGTCAGCCCCTGGGTGGCTGAGGCCACCAGTAGTGAGGTCCTTCTCTATGCAGGACATGATGGATTGGTAACTGAAAGACAGGGTGAATGTTTAAATTTAAAACAACATCTTTGCAAGGGCTAGGGGATTCGATCCCTGGGCCTGCCATGCCGGCCCCGCCCCCAGGGTGCACTGAGATGGCAATTGAGACTGGGAATGGTGGCTCACACCTGTAATCCTGGCTCTTGGGAGACATAAACAGGAGAATCACTATGATTTTGATCTAGTAGTGAGACCCTGAACACCCTGTAGACCTTTTCAATCAATCAATCAATCAATCAATCAATAAAACAATATCTTATTGCAGTAAAAGTAGCATTGCCAATAATGACAAACTGTGCTCAAAGTAAGCAGGGAGGACGAGGGGTAATTTGCATATTTTGAGGGTGGCTGTAACAGCAATGTATCCTTTGCTATAATAGACTTTGCTTTTACACATTTCCAGTGTTTTTAGCACTCCTTATTGATCAAACATTTACAGAAAATCCTGTCAAAAACATGACCATGTCTCCTCATCCACCTTGCTCAGCTAGCTGGCCTCTTTCCCAGAGTCAGAATGACCATGGAAGGGAAATGCTGTGACTCAGTCACACACATCAGGGCGGCCACAGAAGAGCAGCCTCAGACACCCCTGAAAGAGCAAGTCCAGAACAGCCTCGGAAAGCGACGGGAATCATGGGAGAAGTATCTTCAAAGTGAGGGGGAGCATTTTGAAGGGGAAAAATAGCACTGGGCCTTGATCATAATGGGTATTTTTAAAATGTAAACAATCACCGTAGTTTTTGATCACCACTTGTGTAGTCAGACTGGATGCTGGCGAGCCCATCTGGCTACTTTGCAGAGTGGGGAACCAAGCAGGCGAGGCTGATAGGAGGTGTTCATGCCCCGAGGGTCTCTGCAGTGCTCACACTCCAGGATGCGGTTCTTAGAGATGCTCTAAGCCACCCTGGGAAACTGCCGGAACACGAGAATTTAAGAATCCTTCAGCTCCGCCCCTTGCTCAGGCCTCAAATGAACATCAGCTCCAAGGCGGCTTCTACTTAAAAATGATGCTCTGAGTAGCCACTCAGTATTCCAGGGACCGTGCGGGATTCAATACATCAAAGGTTGAAGGATCATATAGCCCCATTAGCTGCAAAGTTTAATTTCCCTTCGGGGCTGGTGGTTACAATGAAACTACAGAAGCAATTACAACCTTCCCCTTTGCTGACAACCTGCTCCGATCAATAAAAGCCACGTCGCCGGGATCAGCCACATTTGTCAGGAGGCTGCGGGCCACCCAAGACCCATCACTGCCCACCACACACCCTCCTGGCAGGGTGACAGGAGAGGAAGAGCAGGGATGGCTTCCAAGATACTAAGTCTCCCTCCCGGTTTTGTAGCTGAAGAGCCTGAGGCTAAAAGGGCCAGAAACCTCATTAATTAATGAATCTGCCATAGAGTAAATCAAATGTCAAGTCCTCTGGACCTCAGGGGCATAGCCAGGAATGAGGCAGACTTGGTCCCTGCTTTCAGAAGGAGACAGGTATACAAGTGAACAAACAAGTTAGAAAACCTGAGATTGTGACATGCGCCTCCGTGGCACAGTGGCCAGAGATGGTGACTTCCTGACATTTGAGCAGGGCCTGGAGGCAGGGGAGGAATGAGCCACTTAAAGATCTTGAAGACAACATTCCAGGAAGAGGGAACTGCAAGTGCCAAAGCCCTCCAGTGGGGACAAGCTGGATGGAGGCGCAGAAGGGAACGATGCATAGCACTAATGCTTGCGTGAGAGAGACAGGGTTAAGATGACGTCAGAGCCTGGCAGGGGCTCAGCAAGGGCTTTGTGTCCCATGCTGGGAGCTACGGGGCTGAGGATGGGTATTCTGCAGGGGGAGAACTCACCAGAGACACTAAGGGCCCACGTGGGGGAGAGCCAAGGTCTCCTGGACCCCCAGGCCAGGGCTCTTCCCCAAGCTCAGGCTCTATTTTATAAAACATTGACAAAAGTAGAGGACTCTCAGGTCATGGCTACCAGTGCTGTGACAGGAACCAGTACTAGTCCCCAGCATCCAAGTGAGTGAGCAAGGACCCAGAGCTCCTGGGACAGACGTCTTCTGCTGTGAGCAGGTTCCTGGATCCCTACTCCTGGTTCCCGCTGTTGCCAAGGACATCTGTGTACTCCATGGGAGCAGCAGATGCCTGGTGGGGGAAGGGGAGGGCACTTCCTCATAACAAACGGAAATACTCATGGCCAGGGCCACCATGGGAGTGCTTCCCCCACCTGGCCTCTGTGGGGCTTCTGTCCCACTGCCTGCAGCTTGTGGGTCCCTAGCTGGTTGCAGGCTGCCTGATCACACTCAGGACACTGACAACAAAGGCTGTGGCACCTCCAGAGATGGCAGGAACCGGTTTCTCCCTCAGTGCTTTCCATTTTCTTCCCCTACCCCACCCCCCGTTTCATTTTCTTTTTTCAACGCTGTCATTCTCCCCTTGATTTATTAACAAAACCATTATTAAATGCTGCTCCAGGCCAAACAGTGGGAAACTGATAAACAGAGACGCAAAAAAGTTGGGGGGTGGGGAAGAGACAGGGGAAAGGCAGGGAGGAGGGCAGTGCAGGCACCA
>NW_004524597.1:16457375-16500438 GCF_000260255.1 Octodon degus | reverse complement strand
GGACAGTGGAAGGTGAATGTGGAATGCCGCCCAGCAGGGGACAGCAGGGGCAGTAGAGGGATGGGCAAGAACACACTTGCTGACAGCCCAGGTGGGTGTGATAAGCTATGGAGGGAGCTGCTCCCTGGCCATGAAATACAGCCCCTAGCAAGCCCAGGAAGGATTAACACCCCGACGCTGATTTGCGGTGCATCTGGCAGGTGGGGGTGGAGGCATGCATGGGAGGGAGGCAGGCTATGATGGATTCCTAGAGCTTTCTACATTCCCAGGAAAGCCAGGTCCTGCCTCCTGCTCCTGCGCAAAGCCCAAGTGGAAAGCAGTTTTCTGTCCTCACAGAGATCAAACCAGACTTGGTCATGAACTTCTGCTCTGATGGCGTGGTCATTGTCACTGTAAAACCTTTTCTCCTCAGCCTGGGGAAGGGCTAAATGTGTCCACTGTGCAGATGAGGAAACTGAGGCTCCTGGAACAGAAATAGCATGATGACACAGTGGAGCAGAATCTGTACTTTGATTTTGCTTCCACCAAATATTCTTCCTCTAATGAGAAAGTCAATGAAAGAAAGGACAACAGAGGAGTAGACGGACACCCCCACACACCAAGGCTGGAAAGCCCTCACGCTGGACCTGTGCAGGGTATTCACAGTCCTCTGCTGGACACAGGAATGATGGCTCCTCCACTCCCTCCCCCATAGCCCAGGACACCAACGACGCCCTCTTCCCAGTCCTGTGGTCCTTGACTGCTCATTCATCAAGCTTTTATTCAGAGAGAGGAAGATGGCTAGAAGCTTTGGGGAAGAATATTCCTGGTCAGTAAATATCACACAGGCTGGCCAGATAGCTACAGGGATTAAAGCCTCTGCTTAGGCAGACGCAGGAACCAGAGTTCGATCCCCAGCTGGCCATGCCAGTTCCACCCCTGGGGTGCTCTGAGATGGTGATTGAGACTGGGAATGGTGGCACATGCCTGTAATCCCAGCATTTGGAAGGCTGAAAACAGGAGGGTCACTACAAGTGCAATCTGTGTAGTGAGACCCTGTAGACCCTCTACTACATACATAAAAATAAAATAAAAATCACACATAGGAAGAACGGGAAAGGTAAATAACCACTCCTGGATTTGGATCAAACCCTGTGGCTGCCTCCTTTCAGCTGAGTGATATTAGGTACTTTATTTCCAGTACTTTATGAGATCTTGCTTTAAGCCTCACTTTCTTCTCCATAAAATGGAGATAATATTCCACCTCAAAAGATGATGGTTATGTCACCTGAAGAGTGGATTTGTAAATGTAGCCACACAGTGGAAGATGACTCAGCAATGAAAGGAAATCAGCTCTGGCCGTACTCAGGGAGAACCCCAGAGGTCCATGCAAAGTGGAGCTGCTGTAAGGGTCCTTCCACTGACATGAAACAGAAGTGGGAGAGAGTGAAGAAATCCTTTATTTTAATAAAAGAAAACAAGTCCTGTATTGCTTTGCATGGGAGGCCTGTCGAGGAGAAGCAAGGTCCTTCAGGAAGGAGGCAGGGGGACAAAATTGATCCAGTTGGGTTGGAGGGTGGAGCTTGTAGGGTGGTGCAGTGTCACAACAGGTGCTGATTGGGGAAGGCTTGGTGTGCATGAGAACCAAAAGAGGAAGTTCGTGGCTAACCCAGGGGAAGAAGACGGAAGTCAGTGTGGGAGTGGTTGGCCATCCGTTCTGGGATTGCATGCCACCACAGTGATCGGCGGACCACTACCTGGGCACAGACCCATCAGAAGCCAAACAAAAAGGCTACAAAGATGTGAGTTGAGTCCTAATATGACATTATAGAAAATTCTGTTCTAAGAACAGAAGTCTGTCCAGAACCTGAGGCTGGAGGTTGGGATTGACTTCAACGCTGTCTGAAAACTTTGGGGAGGAGGTAACAATGTTCAATATCTTTTTTTTTTTTTTCATATTTAGTACAGGGTCTACAGGGTATAACTACATCAATTGGACTTGTAGTGATCCGCCTGTGTTCAGCCTCCCAAGGTCTGGGATTACATGCGTGCACCACCATGCCCAGTCTCAGTCCCACTCAGGATGCCCTGGGGACAGGACTGGCAGGTCACACCAGGGATCAAACCCTGGCTGCTGCATCTGCCTAAGCAGACGCTTTAATCTGGTGAGCTATTTGGCTGGCCCAATGTTCAATATCTTCATAGTGTTTGTCATAGCTATATACATTTGTAAAAGCTCATCAAACTGAACTTCTTTTTATCCATAGTAAGGATTCAACCCTGAGCTCACACTCAGCTATATCCCCATCCTTTTTTTATATTTTTCTTTCTTTATTTTTTATTTTGAGATAGTGTCTTTCTAACTTTCCCAGGATTGGCTCAAACTTTTATCTTCTTGCTTCAACCTCCTAGAGAGCTGAGATTGCAGATGAGGGAAGCCATTCAAAATGATCATCTTAAGAGTAAATTATACTACAGGCAAATCAAACCTCAACACACCTGAATTTTTTTAATTGTGAAGATTAAATTATTTGAGACATGAAAATAATATAGCATATGGTAGCTGCCTGGTGTTTTGTTGTTGTCGTTTGTTTGCTTGTTTGTTTCTGTTCCCCAAAAATTAAAATAAAAATAAAAATAGAGCTGAGTTGCTATCTCCCACTCCACCAATAGAGGGAGATGGTGGACACTGTGCCATTCCATTGGATATCCCATTCTATCACGTTAATCACTGGCTAAAATCTCTATTCATGGGGATTTTAAAACTCACATTCTGTAGGAAGTAATTGCTATCTGCAAGCCTATGACTAACTAGGTAACATGCTTTATCCTCTCCACCAGTTGCATGAATGATAAAATGATCTTAACCCATGCCATATACAGAGCAGGGCAAGGGACACCCAAATGGCCTGAGTCACCTGTGAACTCTGGGATCCCTTTGTGGACTCCCCATTTGGCATGACTGGAACATTTCTGCAAGTCTTCCTACCCACAGGAGAACCCATGGTGGGCTGAGGTCTTACAGGGCCAAGACTGTGGGCAGCAACAGACTTTGAAGGAACGTAGACATCCTCCTCCCCAGCCCCTTCCAGCCTCACCTCGTCCAATAACAATATTTTCTCTGCTCCCTCTGAAGAGAAAGTCATGTGTTAAATGGAAGATTTGCTTGAGTGAGTCACCGGGAACCTAAGCGAAATCATATTAAGGAAGTAATATTTATTATATCCATAAAGCAACCTGCATAGGCGAAGTGCAGGGGCCAGATGGGAGGCCCAGATGCGCAGGGAGCCAAATAAAGCCTGTCAAAAGTAGACCTGGGCCTGTGAGTTAAAGCTCTTCAGCTAGGGAGGAAGTGGAGATGCAGCAGCAGGGTAGCTGTGTCCTTCCACAACTCAGAGGTGGGGACTCTCAGGGTAAGGCAGAGGACCAGTGTCCCCTGCAATGACAGGCTGCTGAGGTAGCCCAGGAGAATGTGGGAGGTGGGGGAGGAAGCTGCATGGCCTGAGATGAAAGGGGATGTGAGCAAGGACTGTGGGGGCTGGAGGAGGCTCAAGGAAGAGCAGGCTCAAGGAAAGGCAGAAGAGAAGGAGAGGGGCAGCTGCTGGGTACAGTCACCAGTGTCACAGCTTGGCCCAAGGGTAAATAGGGGGTGAAGTCCAATTTGCGTTGCTCTGCAGCTGTATTTCTGAGACAAGACTGGGCACTGTTGCTAATTTTCACACAGGCATCCATTGAACTGGTCAGTCCTGGATGGAAGGGTACACAGAAGGGAGAGGAAGAGCAAATCTGCCCCCTGCTCTGTGCCTTGCTGGGTTGCCCCCTTGTCACACGAGCACATCTGTCCTTTCAACTGCATTCCCCCTAGTTCACGCCAACACCACCTGAGACCTGAAGCCAAGATCAGTCCTCACTGACTGCAGGAAGCCTTGCCAAGCATCCACGTCTTTCAATGGGACTTCTAATACTACAGAAAAACCTGAAGTTTAATCTACAAGCTGAGTCCTGCCTGTGCACGGCTGTGGTGTCTCATTGCTGTTGCTCAGTGGTCCTTTCAGTGGCCTCCATCTACACCCACACCTCTCTGTGCTCAGGCTCAGCTACTCTGACTCCTCCCTAATATTCTTGAGTGCAAGAGGCTGAATATTCTTCTTTTATTACTCTTGAAGCTCTTGTCATTGGGGAAGAATTCAATAGAACCCATCAGATACCATGGCAGCTTACCGTGAGCAGGGACCTGGACAATGTCCATTGGAGATTGCTAGTAAAAACGAGGGACCCACACTTTCTCCATCCACAATCCACAGGACCCTAGAGCCTTGGCCCCTCTGGACTCCACAGGAAGACCTGTGCCTCAGGGCAGAGAGATTGGTCCATGGCCTATACTTTTCAATGACAGACACTCCAACTTGGCTGCATGCGACTCCCAGAAAAGAGACTGTCTTTCTTCTTGTGGTGAGGAACACACAACACAAAAGAAATTGTCAGTTTGGTAAGCATTTTACCAGAGGGGAGAGAAACCTCAGCCTCAATAACAGAGCCACCTCAGATTATAAAAGATTCAAGATATGGAGAAACCAGTGTGTCCATCTGGAACCAGCCATGCCAGAAGATGTTACCTTTTTACTCGTGTGAAACAATGCATTCCCTTTCCTGGTGGAGCCAATTTCATTTGCGCTCCTGTATTCCCTTTCCCAATGGAGCCAATTTCATTTGCAATCCCGGCATGTGTCATCGAAACTGTCCTAAACAATAAGCAAAGTTTCCCAAGCCTGGTCCTTTGTTAACCTTCACTGAATCACAAAAGAAGGAAGCTTTGAATTGCAGCTGAGAAGACCTGAGATTTCTAATTCCTTGATTTAAGTGGTGGATAATCCTGGAATACACATTTCCATTGCCAAGGGGACTGGATATATGTAACATGTACCGTTCTCTTCTTTGGCTGGGCTTTTATGCTGAGCAATGACTTCTTCAGGTCGTAAAGAAGGCTGCACCACCGTGGACACATTCCTTATCACTTGACCACTCCTGTAGTCTTTGGACCTTGCCAACTGTGAGCACTGTGGCAGTCCATCCTGCAAGGGAAGGGCTGCAGGAGAAGAGCGCCCACAGGAACAGGAACCCCCGGCCCTTCTGCATCCTTTGGCCCAGATCCCAGGGAACCCTTGTCAAGTCCGTCACATCGCTGAATGCCCATGTCCTTGCTCTAGGAGGGGGCTTGTTACCTTTCCTCTTCACAGCCAGAGGCTACCAAATGCTTTCTGAGTATCATACAGCAGCCCTATGAGTTAGGGCCTATCCTTCTACCCATTTTGCAGAAGAGCAAACCAAGACTCCATGAGGTTAAGATCCACATTTAAAGATAACTTCTGAGTTACGACTGGAAACCAGCTCCCTGTGATGTGACGCTCTGATACCTACATGAGCCACAGGCCCAGCACAACTTGTGGCTGGCGCTCCCAGAGCTGGTGCATCTACGCTACTTTGCGGATACAGTGAAGGAAAGGCTCCCTCGTGTCTGCCTTAAGACATTCATCCCACAGGTGCCCACACAAAGCAACACAGTACTAACAAGGGACAGTGGAGACTTGTGAGGAACAGCTACCTAGCAAACACAGAAAAAGAAATCAGAATTTAGTGTCCCTGTGATGAAAATATTTTAGAGCTATTCTTCCAATCCAACAGCCCCTTGTTCTTGGATGACTGAGGAACTGAAGTTTTAAATTCTATTTAATTTTTGTTATTTTCAATGTAAAGAGCCACATACGATGGCTGGCATAATCTACAGTGTGTGACTGAAAGGAGGATGGAAAGTATCTGTAAAAGAAATATGTTCAGAGGAGGGCTGATTTGTTTTTAGATCCTGATTGGTTATTGAGGGGCCAGGGAGATGGCTCAGTAGAATAAGTACTTGCCTGGCAAGTGCAGGGTCCTGAGTTCAATCCCCGGTACCGCAGGAAAAAGAAAAAGAAAGAAAGGGAGAGTGACACTGATTGGCTATTGACTGGCATTTGACCTTAGCAGGTCGTAGCTTAGCCCATGACAGCAACAAAAACCTCTCTTTCATATGATAGCCACAAGATCATCCATAGATAGAGCCAACAATATTGAGCACCTGCCCTATCGGAGGCCTGTACTGGATTACTGGGGATGTGGCGGTGGGTAGCACAGAAGAGAACTCAGCCCTGGAGATAGGTCCAGCCACACATGCTTGTCTGTAGATGCAAATAATGCACAGGAGGCAAGGGACACGGAGCCTGGCGCCTCCTGTGTGCTCGCGTGGTGCAAGCTCGGTTCAAGGAGCAGACGTCTTCTAGAAGAGGCTTGGCAGTGTCTCCAGAGCATTTTGCATGAACTCAAGAAAGTTGGGAGGGTTATGCAAATGGGCCTGTTGAATAAAGAATATTCCTAGTAAAATCATTATGCACAACGGTTCCCCCTCTGCATAAGGTGGCAAAAATTATCTCCCTAGTGCCAATTATGTGCTTGTTAGCACTGACATTCTCAGAGTCATTACACCGAATGGGTGCCGTTTATGTAAGATCGACACTGGCTTCTATTGTAATTTTTTCTATGTTTACAACCCGGTATAATAAATGTCATTTTTTCAAATGTTAAGGTATTTGGTATTTAATCTATCATTAAGGCTCAGAATGTGTTTGCCCCTAAAAGGCACTCACAGCCAAGCACCTTCAGGTGTCACGGAGTGGAGCACATATTCAGGAGTGGGTGACAGGGTGGGGTCAGCAGACAAGAATTCCCCATCTGCCACCATGTCCTTGAATGTGGAGCTTCCCTGAGCCTAATCAGGCCATGCATGTGTGATCAGATCTGAACATTTACGAAGTCCTTTTGCAGGCTTTATTTACTAGATTCCTGATGGGAAACTCAGCTTTTGTTGTTGATTAAAATCACATTAATGGTGTATTTAAAAAAAAAAAACAGACAAATGGAACAAAACAGAGAGGGACAGGAAGAGCATATTATAAACCTTGGGAAAAGGAATTATGGAGTTCATCGTTGGACATTTTGGACCACTCTGTGGGGAACCATTCAGATGAAGGGTAGCCATCACAACATATATAAAAATCAAGTGCAGATAGATTAAATACCTGTATGTGAAAACTAGAAAGAAAATAGAAAAGGATATTTTGTGATCTTAAATGGAACCAGTAGGATTTCTTGCAAACATTCAAATATCAGAAATCATATCAGAATTTGCTTGTATCATATTTAAGATATTTAATACAATCCACAAAGATAGCACAGTGCTAAAAAGTGAAACAAGAGATTTGTTAGAATAACTCCCTGGAAAGCACAGAAAAATTAACACCTAGAAAATCTGAAAGTGAAATGAACAATGTATTAGTAAACACCTCTCAGAAAGAGAAAGAAAATTATTAGTAAGTGTAGAAAGATTTGTACAAAATTACTAGGGATTTGTGACATTTAAATCCAAATAACAGGGAGCTAACACATGATTCCTGTTTGACTAGTGGAAGTCAGAGAGAAAGGTAAGATTGGACCTTGACAAAAACATAGTGTCTAGAGAATTTCTTTGTCCAGCTAGAGAGGGCATGAACACCTCAGCCATCTGAGACCATTCTGAGGAGGCTCCTGACATGCCAACACCCAGGAGCCAGTGCTGCCATCCACGACCACGCACCTGGGAGAAATCCTCACGGGCGGCAGAGGAAGACACACCCTGGCTGTGCCCTGCCATGTCCACGTGGAGTGGGAATCAGCCTTCACCAGGCCTGCAAGTGAGCAATCTGTGGTGGGAGGCAAAGCAGGAAGAACTCTGCCTCTGTCAGAAGAAACAGCCAGGTCTACCGGCAGCAGTGCACGCAGAGCCCAGAGACCACACTGGGCGATGGGAGTGCAGATCAGAGGAGACCCAGAACCATTTCTGCAATTTGCAAGAGCTTACATGTCAGGTGCATGCTTTCCAAGGGTGCAGACACAGTCTGGCATTCCATGTCTTTAGGCTCCACATCCACACATTCAACCAATGGTGGGTCCAGGTAGAGCGAGCCTGTGAACACGTGTGAATTTTTGTTGTCATTATTCCCTAAGCCATGCTGTATAATAATAATTTAAATGGCACTTATGTTGTATTAAGCACTATGAATAATCTAGTTATGATTGAAAGCATACAGGAGGATATCTGTAAGCTGTATAAAAATGCTAAGCCATTATAGGTAAGCAGCGTCCACAGATTTCAGTCCCGTTGGGAGTTTGGAAACCAACGCCCCACAGTGCCAAGGGGATGGCTGTATGCACAGTGGCCAGACAGTGGGTTGGGGGGCATAAAAGTGATGATAAGTTCCAATGTGGTCTTAGAGGTGAGTCAGGAAGAAGGTAAGTTGGGGGATAACTTCAAATGAGTCTTGCAGAGAAATCTACCTAGTGCTGTGCACATGAATGTCCTCTCTGGAAAGAAAAGCAAACAAACAAAAAACTATCCATTCTTCCCCACACTATGCTACAGCAGAGGATATACAGATTGAAGATGAAAGGTGATAGATGGGTAGATGGCAGATGATAGATAGATAGATAGATAGATAGATAGATAGATAGATAGATAGATCGGCAGACAGACAGACACATACGTACATAGATAGATGTAACCTATCATTTAAATCTGCATAACAAATCAGTTGTATCAGCCTCAGTACTTACTATGGTTTGTGTCTAGATGACCCCCAAAGCTTCATGCAGTCATGGGGGGCAGGCTTTTTCAGAAGCTGCTGATACTAGCGTGTGTGATTCCTAAATCAGTCCACCGATCAGTTTGGCATAGTACCGGCTAGGATTAAGGGTATGCATGTTCCACCCACCATAGGACGGGTTGTCTGCATACAGTACAGGGCCCAAAAAGTCTTGTCTTATTCCCCTTATTGCTTCTGCTACTTTTTGGCTGCTGTGAACTCTTCTCCACCACGCCCCTTTGCCAAGCCAAGCTATCTTGGAGCCAGCCAACTGTGGACTGAAACTCGGACAAACTGTGAGTAAAATAAACCATTTTCCCTCTAACTTTGGGTATTGGATATTTTGTCTCAACTAGGAGAAAAGGTAACTAAAACACTATTAGAGTTTCAACGCCTGGAAACTGAGGCTTTGTTACAGAAAACAGCTACTTGAGCTCACCAAGTGCAAAAGTAGCTTCATGGGACTGGATCTTGGTGTTTAGTATACCAAAGGTAGTACAGGGACACCACTCTGCTCCATTCAGATTGCTTCTTGCATCCTGTGCCCTCCCCGTAAGCTCCTTCCTGCCATTTGGACCTGGGCACATGTCAGACCCGGGCCTGCTTCTCCAAGGTGAAGACTGTATCAGACATACTCCTGTGTACCCAGCCCTCGTGAGTCCAGGATGACACCAGCCATGAGTCCAGAGTGTAGGAAGGAATATTTGCCCGTAGTACTGTAGACCAAAGCATCCTGTGGCCTCATCCACCAGTAAGGGAGAGGCACTTGTTCACACCCACTGAAATGACTTCTGTTGAAACCAACAGAAAATAACACATTCAGAGCAATGTGTAGAACCTGGAGCTCGGTGCAGCTGCTGTGGAAGACAGTGTGGAGGCTCCTGAGATAATTAAACCAGAAATTACTCCATGATCCAGCCACTCTAACTCCAGATATATTTCCAAAATATCCAGGCAGAAAGCAGAGCAGCAAAGAGATAGTGGCACGTCCTCATTCCTAGCAAGGCTATGCATGTTAGCCAGGAGGGAGAAGCTACCCAAGTGTCCATCGTCATTGGCCGCATGCATGAGTGAAACACGGTGCATGCTCACAAGAGGGGCCTCTTCACACACAACACAACGTGGAGGAGAATTGAGACTGTCGTGCTAGTAAAATAAACACGTGATACCCAGACAAATGCTGTGTGACTGCACACGCCCGGGGCGTGGAGAGCAGCCAGCTCTATGAAGTCCGAGGTAGACTGGTGCGCGTCCTGGGGAGGGGCAGACGGGAACTTGCTCAACCAGCGAGAGTTCCAGCGTTGTCAGAGAACGCATCGCGGGTGGGTGGCCCAACAATCTGAATGCAGTTAACGTTACTGAACTATATACTTAAAAATGATTAAGATGGAAGATTTCATATTTTACAACAATTAAAAGTAATTATATATTAATATATCTGTGTATACAGTGGTCCCTCACGTATCATGGAGGTTACAGTTCAGGCACCCCCACAACAAGTGAAAATCAGCGAAGTAGCGATGTCGTATTTATTTTATTATTTATATATATTTTAAGGCTTTATAAACCCTCCCCACACTCTTATAAACCTTTCCCATACTGTTAAAAAACATTTCTAATGTTCTCAGCCATTTTTTAAACTCGTACACCTATGTAATTTTAACAACAGATATAAATTGTACAGTACTGTAAAATCCCGCAATATAGTGAAAAATCTGCAATAAACTATATAGATTAAGGGCCAGCCAAATAGCTCAGCAGATTAAAGCACCTGCAAGCAGACGCAGGGGCCAGGAATTCCATGCCCAGGCCTGCTGTGCTGGCTCCGCCCCCAGAGTGCGCTGAGAGGGTGATTGAGACTGGGCGTGGTGGAGCACACCTGTAATCCCAGTACTTGGGAGGCTGTAAACAGGAGTTGCACTACAGATGTACACAGTGAGATCCTGTAGACCCTGTAGACTCTATCCTAAATACAACAACAACAAAAAAAGATTAATATTTTTTGAAAACCCATGAAACAGTGAGTCCGCAAAAGTCAAAATGCAAAATGGCGAAGGGCTACTGTATATGTGTATGTACATATACAAATAAATACGTGTGTTACATACATGTTACATGTGATATGTACAGTACTAGATGCGTGTTGTGCATATATGTATACTTTAGAAATATGTGTAAACCTCCAGGCGGAATATAGCACAATCAGAGTGTGTCGTGGGTGGTGGTACGGAAGCCTTCGAGAAGATATATTCCTTGCTAAATAGATTTGCTGTCAAACTTTCTGCTCTGGCCAGTACTTAATATGTCTCAAATTGCTATCCTTCACGTGGTTTCCAGAAATTAGCTTGGCTAAGTGGCCATGAGAGTTTGTCGTTGAAAGAACCCTGGACTCTTCCGATACCATGTGGGTATCTGACCACATCGTTTCCCTTTCAGCCCTCAAGAGCCAGGAATCAGATGTGCTTTTACTCTTCTGTTTATCCCTAGTGGCTGCCATATAAAGGGTTCTCAAAACACTTTAGCTGAGTGACATGAAAATGAGTGTATTATGTTTTCCTAATCCAGAAAAATAGTTGAGTTTTATTAAAAATAAGAAATATACCACAGAGGAACAAAAGGGAAGAGGCACTGACCTGACTCCTGACATTAAAATACAAAAGGCCTTCTTTCCTGTCCCTTCTCTGCCTTTGCCATCACTGCCCAAGCAGGAGTCTATCAGATGGGCCCCCTCAGCATGCAGTCCTATAACTTGTAGTTGTGCTCCATGGAGAGCCTTTGCTCAGGGCTCAGATCAGTTCTGAACTCACTGAGACCCAGTCTTTTTGACCCTACTTCTTCCTGCCCACCACCATGTGCTCAAAGCCAACTAAGTGCTGGAACTGTGCTTAGCCAGTGGAAATGCTCTGCCAGGGTCTCGGAGTTCTAGTCTACAGAGCCAGGACTTAAACCCAGCCCAAGAATCCAATCCAAGGACTGCTGACCCACAGCCTCCATGCAAATGACATAGTCCAGATTGCAAAGCCAAGTTCTGAGAGCTTTCCCCTTTCCCTGGAACCTCAGTGACCACTGAATCTCCTGAAGCTCTGGGACCATACCCTCCCATAGGAGCTACAGAGGATTTTTTTCACCATTGCTGGTGGCTGGCAACACCACACCATAACAAACCCCATGACACATCTGGCTGTACAAGTGGCCATCTGTCCCAAGCTTGTCTCACGATGGGTGTCCTCAGGTCAGCACTAAGTGCCTCTAATAACTGGGTTATTAATCTTGAATCACTCCCACTGAGCCTCCCAAATGTGCTACTTGCCCAGTCAAGAACAGGCTGGCCTCATAACTCCTCACTCATGAGCATGCCTGCTGTGACCCTGCTGGATCCTCCAATTTAAGGGTGAAAGCCATAGTCATTTATGAGATTATCACTTACTCATTTGGGGATTCTTCTTAATCCAGAGAAAGCCTCATGATTAAGAGGATGCAGAAAACAGCCAATTGGCAAGATCCGCCTGGGTTTCCCCAATTTCAGACAAGCACATACAGCTTAGGATAGTAGTGGAGAACTAAGCTAGAGTCTTGCATTTCTTTCAGTTGCTCCAGAAAAGAAAGTCCAGAAAAGAGAATATCTTTGATAAATCTCAGCTTGACTTTCAGATTAAGGGAAGGGGTATCAACCTTAAGACTTCTGAAAGGTAAATTTTCTTATCATTTCAGGGTCTTGTGCCCTTCAAAGTGGATGTGGACAGCAGTGCAAACACTACATGATCCTTTCATCCAGAGTCAAAGCACTTCATGCTGAACCCTAGCTAAGATCTGAACTTAGTACTGGGAACAGAATGGACTCTGCATAGGACCTTCTCCAAGGAGACAAGACATGGAAATGTTGTGACCTCCTGGTGTCACATTCATAGCAGCAAAAGTTAGCAGGGAGCTCAGAAAGGCTGATGGTCCATGAAATCTTTGTACCAGAAGATGAACTTGACGTTTGACTTTTAAGGATGACTTACAAGGGTCTCAGGAAAGGATTCCTCATTCTCAGTAACTGGAATCCACCTTCTCCTCACCCATGCAATCACTCCTCTCCCTTACCTGTGGTCTTTCATTTGGAATGGCTTTTGGATTCCATCACTGGCTGTCACCACATTTTCTTCCTCCAATCCCTTGTGCAACACTTGAATTATAAAATTCAAACATGGTCTTGCCACTCCCTTAATTCGCACCTTCCCATGGCTCCCCATTGCCTCCAAAACATGACACCCATCTTCCCTCAACCAGCAAGATCCTACACAATTTGATCACTTTCATAGTCTCCTGAAAACTTCTGCCATGGAGTTTACACTCAGTGTCCACCAAAGTGTTTGGAGTTCCTCCCAGCACATGCCATGCTGGGCCTCACCTTCATGTTTCTTTGATCAGCTACACTCCTGCCTGGATTGTTATCCTCCTAATATTGATCCAACTCTTCCTACAGAGCTTGCATTGATACTGTCTCCTGAAGAAAACATTCTATACCCAATACTATTAGGCTAAGGAACAGTAACTGACAGCCACAGATGGGCTGGGATTCTGTGTAGCACCAAGGCTCCAGCTCTTGCGGTGGATGCATTTCTGCTGTGCTGACCCAGGATGGGAACAGAAGAGATGGAAAGATGCTACTGCTTGCCTCATCCTAGTCTACAATAGTACAGATGAGAAGATTGAAAAGGAAGCTTCACTGTACACTTGCAGGATGCAGGGGCAGGATCTGTGACGGAGGAGACTTACGTGCTCAGCACCTGAGGCAGTAATTCTTTCCCTCTGAAAGCCCTGTGCTGGCAGATGGGTACAAGATAATTTTTGTTTAAACTTTTATTATCAGATACTTTGTTTCCACAATGAAAAAAAGTTACTAAGATAAAATGTGGTACCAGGAGTGGGGTTGTTGCTGTAACTCTACATGACCATGTGTTTTAAAAGCCTTCAGAGCTGGTTTATAATAAAGAGTTTAGTTTAAACATGCCAGGTAAAAAAATAGAATTAAAACACCTTACACTATAGTTGATGAGAGACTCTCGTCGGGGCTCAGAAAATCAAAATGCTGACAAAAGGGATGTTAATAAAGATGGGCTTGAGAGGTTTCTGGCAAAAAGGAAAAAAAAAACATTGGCTGTTAGACTTCAAACAATATGTGCTATGGCTTGACAAGGTGCATGTCTACATTTTGCTCATATCCAGAGACTTTGCCTGCAACTAAAATTAAGGGTGGGAGACTAACTAATCTTACAAAAATAATTCAAGACAATCTAATGTTGAGGTCATGACATGGCTATTATTGGAGACTTTTAGCCAGAATTATGTTAAGAATCAAGAGCAAAATGCTGGGCTGGGGAGATGGCTCAGTGGAATAAGTGCTTCCCTGGCAAGCACAAGGGCCTGAGTTCAATCCCCAGTTCTGCAAAATAAAAAAAAAAAAAGTGCTTTAGAACATTTTGAGATAACCCCCCAAAAAGCTCTAGCAAATCTATAGACTACAAGGACAGAGCCAAAACCAAACTTGATTGCTACCCAAAACATGACTTGAAAGCATCACTTAAAAGCAAGACTTATCTTCTATAGCCTCAAAAATACAAAAATAAAAGATTTTGTTTTAAAAACAAACCCAGAGCAACACATTCCAAAATGGCAATGATCAAAAAAAGTTGTTCCTCAAAAGTTAATTCAGGGCTCGGAAGATAGCTGAGCAGTCTAAGAACCTGATGGGTAAGTACAAGGACCCTGGTTCAATCCCTGATACTGCATGCCATGCTGGCCACCAAAATCAGGTATGGTGGCACATCCCTGCAATCCCAGCACTAGGGAGGCTGAGACAGGAGGATCACTATGAGTCTGAGCTGCATAGTAAGACCATGTCCCAAATAAATAAACAAGATTTTTAAAAGTTAATTCATAGACACTTAACCTCTGCAGCAGCCCCCCCCCCCACTGAAAAGAAAAAAAAATGCCTAGGTATTGCTCCACGTGGCAACAGATCTTAGTGTCATCTATGTTGTGCTAGTTTTAGGCACATACTGAAAGGTCAAATTAAGGCAGCTGAACCCATGTGGAACCAAACCAGACACACTGACATGACTAAAGCAGGTTATGTTGGAAGCTCATGCAGAGGACTGTCTTATGGACCAAAACATCCCTGAACAAAAGGGGACAGGGGATTTTATAGGGTTTTCAGGGGAAGGGGTTTGTGGACTGGAACAGCAGGATTGCAGGTGGAGGTGGAGGGGGGTAATCATGGGCTGGAACAGCCAGATTGAAGGTGGAGGTCATTTTTCTTCTTTGTGGTTTGGCTCTCTCTGTGGGGCAAGGAGAAGGGAGCCACAACCAGGGTACAGAATGCGCAGTGTTTGTGGCAAGGTGCCTGGGAAACCAAGAGGAAGACTGTTTGGGGCAGGGTGCCAAGGAAACCAAAAGTTCAAGCCCGTTACCTGGGAAACCTTGAATCCTAGCCCATCACATACAAAACCCAAGAGTTGTGAGGTCAGGAAGGCTTCTACCTAGATTTCAACAAAAGGCCTGAGACTCTAGAAAGTGTGCCTTTGAGCAGGCAGTGTATAAAGCTGTGAGTGTAAAGATAAAAGCATAGCAGAAACTCCAAAAGGTTAGAAAAGCCAAAAGTGTATTCCATCCAAGAGAAACTGCAAAGTGTGAACAAAGCCAAAGGAGAAGAGGAAAAGTCCGCAGGGCTACAAACACCAAAAGTGCCACAGAGGCAGAGCCAGCTCAACACTTTAGAGTTCACAACTTGTTACAAATTTCCAGGGATGCTGAAAGTAAACTGAGATTTAGTGTTCTCTGTGCTAGATTTTGGTCTTGTCTTGTTCCCATATCTTGCTATTCCTGTTTATAACTTCTGAAATTAAAATGTCTACCTTGTGCCATTAAATGTTAAGTGTTTAACTTTCTTTTCATTTCCACAGGATCTTATAGCTAAGAGTTTGTCTTAAATCTCAAAAGAGACTTTAGACTTAGATTTTTTAGCATTGCTTAAACTGTTAAGACTTTGGCAATTCTTAGATATAGACTAAGTGGCTTTTACATAAAAAGATACACATAAGTCTTTGGGGACCAGGGTTGCAATGTTACAGCTTTGGTTCCCCAAAGCCACGGGAGGCCATAGGCAGGGCTTTTTCACAGGTGACTAAGTCTAGAGTGTGATGCTCAAGTTGATTCATGGTATAATACTAGGTTCAGAGACACTGCCCTGAGAACCCTGGATGAGATACAAGGCATAGAATGACCTGTGGTTATCCCTTGTTTGTTTTGCCCTCTTCTGCCCACCAAAAACTATTTCTGCTCTGTAATGCCTGTCTGCCATGGTACCCTGCCTTGGAGTCAGCCAACTATAGACTGAAACCTCTACAAACTGTGAGCTAAACAAACTTTTCCCCCTTCCACTTTGGATGTCAGCTATTATGTCTCAACAATGAGGAAAAAAAAAGTAACTAAAACAATGACCAAGGCCAGGTTGCTGTTCTCAAGAAGTTATAACCTGCAAGGTGAGGTTGATATCGACCAGGGAAAGAAATATTCGTGCAGGGAGCCATAGGTAAGAGGTAAGGGTTGAAGTCGGGTGACAAAAGCCAGAACTTGGAGGATTTTATTCCTGGGATTTGTGAAGCTCTGTCACACATCACACCTATCCTTCCTTTACTCCTCCCTAAAAAAGGAATTTGGTGCTGAAACCATTGGGCTCCATTGGGAAATGCTGTCCCTACCCACAGCTTTGTGTGGAAGACGTCACCTCTTTCCACAGAGCCTTCCAACCCTCCCAGGCCTCCCCGCTCCCTCTGTTCCTCCCCCCACTGGATGCCAAGCCCCACCATCCCCGCTTCCTCCCATTTTTCTCTCTGCACTTCTCGCCTTTCATTTCTGACCAAACTTCTGATGACGGGAACACTGATAAATTAATGATTGTAATTAATAAAAATTGACTCTGTGCTAATAAATTATTATGAAATGGCCTGTCGAGGGTTTTAATGAAATGCAAAAAGCTGCAGTAATGAGATGAGTGTGTGCACTTTTTCAGCCAAGACGTGAGGAAATACATCTGCAGGGTGCTTGGGGGTCTACGAGGGAAAAAGCTGGGTGAAAAAAAGCAGGATAGGATCAGTGATCAGAGAGGATCAGGGGAGCTTCTTTTTATTTAATAGCTACTAGTTAAGACCCTGCGCTTACACTATTTCACATTATTTTATCAACCCCACGAGGTAGACACTTCTAACTTTTCTAGACAAGGAACTTGAGGCCCAGAAAGGATAAGAAACTGCCCAAGGCCCACAGCAGTTATACAGGAGATGAGAAACCACACCTAGATATCTTTTGGATCCTAAGCCATCCTCTCTCAAGCTGCTAGCCACTCAATCATGCTCCCTTTGAAAAACTCAGTACTTACAAATCAGAACTACCAGTTGAGAGTCTGATCCAGTCACTTGGCATTATCAGTTGGGTCAGGCAGTTGGACTCTCCAAGCCTCAGTTTACCCATCTTTAGCAAAGATAGTAGCATCCCTTCCACGTGCCTCTGTGCATATACGGCTCAAAGGGGCATGCGACAGAGCAAGGTGCCCACAGCAAGTCCACATGTCCTCTCTCTCCGAGAGCTTGACTTTAGGAGTGTTACCTATAAAATCTCTGCGAGAAAAGGGGTACAGGGTTGTGGAGGGGAGGCTTGCAGTACCCTCATTCCTACCCCATCCCAGCTCTGTGGAGTGTTTAATATTACAGGGTTGTCCCAGTTCTTCGTAAACTATAGCTATGAATGTAAAACAACCGATTTTTACAACAGAATTGTTTAACCCTGCACCAATTAAAAGTACCTGTTATTAAAAAAGGTAATTATGCTGTAATTAGTTTGACACAAGACATTAAGCAGATTATTATCAAAGCCAGGGAAATAGTAACTTCAAAGCAATTTCCCCTCTTGAAAGAGGCATTTACATGCTGCCGTCAGAGCAAGATCCTTACTCCGGGCACTTTTTGATGTAGGCAATGCAGGGCCCAACTCTAGAGCAGCTTGGAGCTTCGTGTAGGGAATGTAGGGAATGCCCACATGACAAATGAACTTGTGGCTGGGCTGCAGGAACTCTTCCCCCAGAAGCCCACCTCCTGGGCCAGGAACTCGCTGGCCATCAGTGCCCCGTGCCGGAGCAAATCTAGGCAGAGGCTACTGACCAAATGGAGAGCAGGACTAGAGAAAACACGCTGGGCACCCTACAGAACAGCACCACCCTCAGGTTTCTCCCAGTATCCTCTTTTTGACCCCTCCCCTCAAGGGATGAGATCCCATTTGGGAGGGACAGAAACAGGTTACTCACCAACAGTGTGGCAAAGGGTCGGGGACAGAATATCTCCCTTCCAACTAAGGAGAGAAAAAGCACTTCCTTTAACAACTTTGCTATTCAAAATATATATCAAATCAGGTCACCTCTATTTCTCACGAGTACTCTTTCAAGTGCTGGATCCTTCCAGAGACTCTGACCCTCCCTCTCATTATGTCCTGGTATCTTCTCTTCTGTTTTCTTTCCCTACATCTGTTCCCTTGTATTTATTTTAAATTAATACATAATAACTATACATACATGTGGGGTAGTGTGTGATAACCAGGTACATGGATACTACATACGTGCTCAGAAAACTGAATATTCTTATGTAGACAATGAAACTAAATCTTTATCTCTCCCCATATATATAACCCAATGCACAATAGTTCACAGACCTAAATATCAGACCTGAAGCTATAAAACTGCCAGAACAAAACATAAGGGAAACACTGCCCCTTTGGCTAAGACTTCAAAAGCGCAGACACCAAAAGCGAAAGCAAGAAGCTTCTGCACAGCAGTGCAAGAAACAGTCGCCAGAGAGGAGAGGCAGACTACAGAACAGGAAAGAGTACTGTCCTCTGCTGGATTCCTGAAGCAGGCAGAATAGTCTGGAGGGAACCAGCTGTCTGAAGAGCCAGCAGCCCCCCTGTGCCCTGTGCCTCTGTGTGTCAGCACCATGGCCAGCACCAAAGCGCTGGCTTCCTCTAGATCCCCCAAGTTCCCATCCCCACCTCTCACAGGCTGTGCGCCCTTGTGAGACTTGTGCAGCCTCTCTCAACCTCTTCCTGTCTTTCAGAACAAAAGCACCTAACCTCCACACTACTAGGAAGAAATCATGTCAGGTGCTCACCAAGCAGCCTGGCACAGGCCTGAGAACCATTATTATCAGCCTGTGTCTCCTGACAGGTGTGCTAGGCACCCACGTCAGCCTGTGGAACTACACTTTCCAGGAGACAGGGAAATATGTATCTGTTGCCATAAACCAGGCAAAGGGGAAAGACCAGATACTTGAAGAAGTCACTTAGATTCCTTCCTTCCTGCTGCCACACAAATAATGCCTATTTTATTTTGTCAACAAGATGCAAATTTCCTTGCCCCCTCCAGTACACTTGTAATAGTATTTATTATTACTTATGGTATTTGTTGACCATCTACACTTTGTCAGGCACATAGTCTGGGGCAGACAGAAACAAGTAATGGGCAGTTAGCTGTAAGGACTGGGTACATCAGAGTTGTCCTCTCCACTCTCCTTCTGATTGTTTGGTTGCCACATCTGTCAGTGCAGGTGTCTAGAAGACTTCTCTAAGGACCCATTAATATACCCGATGCTGCCAGCAGAGTGTCCTTGGTCCTCAGGTCTCCCCTCTCATTGGACGTCACCCTGAGGCCCCCACTTGTGTGCTCAAGGTCCCCACCTGAACCTCTTGCTTTCCCTCCACGCTCTGGAATCTGAGCAGAGCTGGAGGAGCAGCTCCCAGCAGCAGAGCCTCCAGCCCATCTTGCCGTTGCCTTGGCAACAATGCCAGCATCAATCTTCTTCAAAACCCTCTTCCCAGCTCTCCCCGTCTCCCTCCAGTCCTATCTGTGCCTGCTGTGCACCCCAGCAGAAGATGCACGACCCGGGGCCAGGATCACGCTATGGAGCCAGAGGAAGGAGCAGGGAGGGAGGAAAGCTCAGGATGGGGCTCAGTCAGTCAGCAGGGGGCTGGGAGGTGTCTTGGGTCTGCCACCCTCCCCAGCAAACCCCACTCCTGGGGCACTTCTGGGCACATATGTCACATCAGCTTTCGTGTTAAGCTTTCTTCCTGTATCACACCAGTCACATTTAGTATAAATACACCCTGCTTGGGAAGTTTTTTCTGGGATTATTCTCCCTGACCCCATTCCCTCCAGCTCTGGTGGGATTAATAGTTTCCACACATCCTCAGGCCTCCTGCATCATGGCAATTATCTTACTGTATAACATCTCAACTCCCATTACGGCCTTGTAAAATCTAGTTTGTATTGTTACCTAATATTCCCATTTATTGGATGGATAAACTAAGACTCATGGAGAATTAGCAAGTTGCCCACAGGCAAGCAATCCAGTCCAGTCACCATTTGACCTAACTCTTTTGGACTACAAAATCCAGGTCTTGCCAGTGCACCAATTGGGGATCAACTTGATGGAGAAAACCAAGAGTGATGCATGTGGCCAGCTGTTGAATTGCCCAGGACACAGGCTGGGTACCAACAAGGGCCACTCAAATCAGTCCTGGTGGCCAAGCGCTCCCTTGACTTCACCCAACTGTTTGGGATGTGGGCCATGGTCCATTGTGAGAGAATCAAGTGGGTTGATGGGAGATGCATTGCTCTGAAGCCTCGGGGCAGCTCTTTCCAAGGAGGAAGTGCAATGGGGCACATCCCCAGAGCCACATTCGAAGAGCCTTAGGTCATCAGAAGGCCGCCCACTCAGTCTTCATGGGAGGTCACACCTGGTAGGATGCTTATAGATAATTTCTCTGCCTCCCCATCTAAGAGGCTGGAAAGCTGAGAACCAGAGAAGGACAAGGACAAGTCCAAGGTCATCTGGCCACTGGCAAGAGGCAAGTCCAGGACTTGAACCTAGGCCTACCTGAGTCCTTCATCTAGTCCTACTTTGGAACAGGAAGAGACTAGGCCACTGTGGCATCATAAATTCACCCATCACATCTACGGAAAAGAACCCTGCTGCTGGTCAGGGATGACACTGAATGACTGGCACACATCAGTCCGATTGCAATGCGCTGCAAAGAGGGGATGGTTGCTAACCTTACCTATTGGATGAAGAAATAAGGACTCGTATTAGTTTCCCATGGCTGCTGTCACAAAATACCACATACTTAATGCCTTTAAAAAGCCTGTCATATTATATCTTACTAAATATCCCAAGTTTATAATATTACAGTTCTGGAGATCAGAAGTCTAAAATGAGTCTTGCTGGACTAAAAAGAGGATATTAACAAAGCCATCTGGAGACTGTAGGGAAAATCGGCTTCCTGTCCTTCCCACCTCCCAGAGGCCACCTGCTCCCCCAGGCTCACAGCCCCTTAGTCTGTCTTCAAAACCAGCCAAGTGGGGTTAACTCATCTTGCTCCCATCTTTCCAGCTTTCTCTCTTCTGCCTCTTCCATTTTTAAGGATGCTAGTGAACATATCAGGCCCTGCATATAATCCAGGATGTTCTCTCCATCTGAACGTCATGGCTTTGCAGGCTTTCTTCTACCTGCAAGCTTTGTTCTCCTCTGACACAAAACCTAACTTGTTTATGGATACATGGGGTGGTAGAAATGAGCTTGGTGTCTTCCATGGAGTCACTGGAGATAAAAGCCGGGCACTGAGCCTCATCAGAAGGGGATGAGGTGGGAGTTACAGCTGTTTCTGTCCCCTGTCAGGAAGGTGGACTTCCCAAGGCCCTCGTGTCCTGGCCTCTCTGCTCCATGTGCATCCTGCCTCCACCATGTTGCAACGTGCCTGATCCCTGGCCCTGCTGGCTCTCTCATGTTCTTCAAGCTTTGTATGGGTTTTTGTTATGTAACTTTCCTACTCTCTCTGACTGATGGCCTTGGGTTTACCTTCCAGGTCTCCTCAGTGATGCCAGGAAAACCTGACTCCTTCTAACCCCATGCTGCCCTTCCCTCTCCTGCCGAGGCTGCTGGTTATCCACGTAGATGTCTCAACCTATACAAAGTCCCACTTGGGCTCAGAAACACAGTCATTACATCTGAAAGTGATTCTAAAAGGGAAATTCTTTAAACATAATTTCTTGGCTAGTATCCATGCTAGACTCAGAAAATGTTAAGTTACACATACTGCCTGACAAAGACACATACAACCTACTCCTGTCTCAGAATGGTTCTAAAATTAGAGCAAACGCCGTGTTAACCACCACAGTTAAAATCAAAATGATGGATTTCTCTGGTGAAGCCAATTCTAAAATGTTTCCGAGGCTGGCCGTCAGAAAGTTCACTCTCCATTTGTCCTATTTCGATCCTTGTAATCGCTCTTTACAATTCCACCCTGACTACCCTTCACTCGGTAAGGTCAGGAGCACTGACCTCACCCACACTCATCTCCTGTTTCAGTCCCCAAAACCCGTCACTACTTCCTGTGTGGTTGAAGCCAATCCCAGCAGAGCTGAGGAGGAAGAGGATGAGGACTAGCATCAAGGTGATGGCAGCTCTGAGGACTCAACTTCAATAGAAAACCTCAACTTGAGGAACAACTGCACATTTAACTGGTGCACACTTTCACCATGTAACTGGTGGCTCTTTTCACTCAGACCTGAATTTCACTCAGGACCTCAGAGCCCTGCAATGCTACCCAAAAAGTAGGACTCCCATTGATTCAACAGCTAATAAGTAAATATCCAAAGTTCCATTCAATGATAAATCATAGAACATTCCTCTTTCACACTTTTGTCTGAGACTAGGGCACCTACACTCGCTACCACATGTATGCTCTGGGGAAATTGCTCTTTGTCTAGGGCTCAGAGACTCGTAAGAACTGCTTCCTGTGAGCACTGGGGCAATTCAAGGAGATAACACAGGTACTGGGAGTAGCTTAAAGGACGCTTCCAGAAATGTTTCCTTTTTGACCAAAGTGGAGCATAAGGAAGTTCTTGTGCTCTGCTCCTGCCTCCTGTGCGCTCGCCTGACTCCTGGCTCCCTGAGAGCAAAGGAGAAACAAGTGAGAGAGGCACCAGCACTAGACAGGCGTGACTTGTCACAAGTTGTGCCTTTAGCTCTCCTGCCCACCAGCTGCTCAACCTTGAGACAAGTCTATCAACCTCTCTGAAGTCCATTTTTCTGCAAATACATCCAACTCCCACCTCTAGAGTTGTGAGAAGCACATGATGAGTGCGTTAAAGCATATTGGAAACCAGCAAAGCTCCCCCTTGAAGAAACCATGAGCGGCCTGTACCAGTGGCCCGTGCTGCCTTCCAGAGGTATCTTAAGAGAGGAGCACACAAAACGCGGTACCCCTGACCTTTCAATTTTCTTCCCCAAGGTCATCTTGGGCCTAACCCCACATCCACACCACCCCACCGAAGTCCACCTGGGCTGTCACTGCCTTTAATATTCCCAGGGAGGTCAGCCCTGACCAAAGGCTAGAGTCAGTTGAGGGCAAGAGACAAACTACAAAATGACAAAACGGCAGAGTTAAACAGCCTGGGCCGGTGGTTCTCAATTGTGGATGATTCAGATCCCGGGAGAGCACTGAACAATGTCTGGGGGTACTTGGTTGTCCTGAAACTGGGCTAATCCCACGGACATTTTCAGCTAGAGGCTAGGGATACTGCTCTACATCCTACAATGCCCAGGACGGCGCTCTACAGCAGAGAAAGATCCAGCCCTGGGTCAGTCATGCCAAGTCAAAGAAGCCCCTGTCTGGGGTGAGGCTCGGGCATTGGTATGTTGGGAGAGCTCCTCAGGTGACTCTAATGAGTGCTCTTTGGGTTAATCAAATGCTCGGCAATTAGCTGTGCGGAATTAGAGACTTTCAGATGAGGCCTCCCTAATCAGCCAGCTGTTATTAAATCATCAATAGCCATGGCCAAATTAAACCCAGCGTTAAGAGTGCTTCCAGCACTGACTTGCCTGCTTGTCCTCGAGCCATCAGCTCACGTCTCTCCAGGACCAAGAGCAGAAGCCTTATGTGTGCGCAGCTCTTCAGGATTGTTTGCTTGTGGTTGGTTTGGGTTGGTTTCTTCTATTCTCGCAGGACTGGGGACTGAAGCCAGGGTCTTCATGCTGAGCTACATACCCATCCCTTCTTTAAAAATTTTTATTTTGAAACAAGGTCTCTCTAAGCTTCTAAGTTGCCCAGGCTGTGATGATCTTGTGGTCCTCCTGCTTTCCAGAGCGCTGAGGCTGCAGGTGTGAGTCACTATGCCCAGCTGTGTAGTCTTAAGATTGAGTCGGTTCTGCAAAAAGTAGAATGCACTTATCACCGCAGTTTCTGCCTCTGTCTTCTTTTCCACCACTCACCACTTATGGAGTAGAAATGCAATGCCAGCCAGCCCAATATAAAACGCTTGACCCCCGCCCCTCAGCTCATTTCATGCTCAGAAGCCTAAGAGATAGACAGGTAGGTATTCAGATCCACAATTCCCAGGAATTTAGGGGTTAAATGATGTAACCAGGGAAGCTTCTCAGTTAAGTATCAGCATCAGACTTGAACCGAGGCCTGGCAACTCTCTGGTCCTGCCACGAGACTGTGTCGCCAGCCTCCTCTGGTGCAGATGATGCATCCCTGAGGCTCCGGGATGCTCCCGCTCTGTCCTGAGAATCTCCACTGTCTCCATGATCATACCCCTCAGTCTCATTTCTAGGTCGAGACCCAGCCAATTAAAAAGAAAAGAATGAGGCCTCCAAGATGACCTTCAGCCAAAACCAATTAACAAAGCACACCTCCCATAACTGCAGGCTACAGACACACAGAGACAGAGCAGAAAGCCATCCTCAGGCTCTGCCCCCCGCATCTGTGTGTCCCGTCTGTGCTCTATCAAGAACCCATGGCCATGGATGCTGGCTCCCGGCTTCCAGCACAGACTCCTCAGATTCCATCCCTGGCTGTTTAGCCTTCTGGTGCAGAGCTTCAGGACCCCTGACATGGACGTATGCCAGACACTACACAGAGCTCTAGCCCTGGGGTCCCCACTGCACTGACAAACCCTTTCCACCTGTCTACATCTGGCTCTGTGCTGGCCATTATAGGCTAAACTTATAAATTCTTATTGCTGTTTCTCTAGTAAGCACTGACTGATACAGAAATCAAAATCATAGAAGCAGAGCGTGCAGTGGAAGTTGCCAGGAGCTTGGAGTAGGGAAAATTCAAACATTTTGGTCAAAGAGTACTCACTTTCATTTATAAGATAAATAAGGTTTGAGATTCTATTGTATAGTGTGGTGAATGTAGTTAATAATATTATATGGATACTGCTAATTAACTTGGTTGTAGAAATCATTTCACAATGTGTATGTTTATCAAATCATCATATTGTATAGTTTAAATGAATATAATTTCAATGCTAATTTTATCTCAATAAAAATGAAAATGAAAAAAAAAGAACCCATGGCCATCTCCATGAGACAGAGAGGGACACTGAGGACAGTGGGGTGAACATGACGGCTGTCTCACCAACAAACAGGGAGCGTGGTGTCAGAACCCAGGTCTATTCAGTCCAATGCCCTTGCTTTCAGCGTTTTATTCTACACCATGAGAAGAAGCCTGATTTCTTGTTGATTTAACAGCCCAGAGTGGGCAAAGCGCTCCTGACAAATCCCAGAAGATTGTCTCGGGGAGGTGTTCATGTTGAGCAAACAGCAGTACACGTGTCCTGGGCCATGTCGCACCGTTTCAAATATTGACGAGGCCCATTAAGGAATTCCGAGAGCACAGGCTGCCTTAAGCAGAGCAGGTCCTGCGTTCAGAAGGCGGGTGTAGCTACAAACTCAGTGCTGTCCTGGCCTCCACAAGCCTCGCGCTCCATCCCTCCGCGTGCACACAGCGTACACACACCTGTGAGCCCCTGCAGACCTCCGCCAAGCAGCCCTCCCTGTGACTGCAGAGGTGTGAACTCCACGGTGCCCTGTGCATTTTGATGAAATGATATTTTATTAAATAAACAAACGGGAACCTTTCTGGTAGATTTATGAACAGTTCCTCAAGTCGTACTTGTTCGACCCACTGCGGATTTACGGCCCTGCATTAACCTCGTGAGCGCTCATAACGTTTGCTAAGATAATGCTGGCAGGAGAGAGGAGGGATTTTTATAGCTGAGTAATAATTAGGAAATGCAGGCAGGACAGGGGCGCCTGTCTATGGGTAGCTATTAATCCTGACCCTCTTCTAGCAGGTTTCCCCTCCATGGCTTGTCTGGAGTCTGGTTCCTACTTTTAAAGACTTATGTCACTGGTGTGATAGGGCGACACTCTGAAAGACCGGAAGGCTCAGCTGCATGGGGCCCCAGTGCCATCTGGCCTCAGCTACACAGACAGTGAGACTCAGTGTGTGTGCTCAAGGCTTGGGGGGAGGGGCTGTCCCCTGGAAAGCGCTCTGTCCCAGGGCTGGGTGGGGTGCAGGCCCTTTTCCTCCTCTAAGCAGGAATGGTTGTTCTTGCAGATTCTGCCTTGTAAAGGATTTTGCTCAAGGAACAAAGAGAAAGCATAGCGGTACAAGAAGTTTGGGAGGAGTCCGGGAAGAGGAGTCTTGCCAAAAGGTCAGAGGACAGAGGGAAATAAACAATTGAGAGGCATTAGTAATAAGAACTATGAAAGCCAAGAGGATGGCAAGTTCGAACCCAGCCTGGATGACTTAGTGAGATCCCCTGTCTCGAAATCAAAAGGGCTGGAGATGTAGCTCCATGGTTGAGCACCCCTGGTTGGATTCCCAATATGGAAAAAAAAAAAAGTACAATAACCTGGCTGCAGAGAAGAGCCATGGGCAAGAGAGTAAAGGCCAGGCGTCTAGACCCCAAGCAATTAGCTCCAGACCCTTCAGTGGTGAGGATGGCTGTTGTGTGCATCCCAGTGATGCTCAGGATCGGCTTTGGACATGCAGGCCTTCCCTGCACAGCACCAGCTACCCCGGCAGTCCACTGCTCACAGGACCACTAGAGATGACAGCCTCAACCAGCACCAAGGCTCCACTGGGAGCTGCTTGAAAACACAGATAGACGCTCAGATCCTGCCCCAGACCTGCTGGATCAGAACCGGCCTCCCAGCAAGGCCTCAGACAATCACCGGAGCCTCTGAGCCTCAGAAATGCTGCTGTTCCTCTGAGGTCGGTAAAGAAGCCGCTCACTGACTACCCCATGTCGCAGAGGCAGAAGACGAGGCTCAGAGTGGTTGCCACCTCTGTGCACAGCCTCTGTGTTGCACCCCAGGACCAATGGAGCCCAGCCAAGGCCAGGGACTTCGTGCTCACCACAGCCACCCACTGAAAAAGCCAGCTTCCTTGGAAGCAGGTGCTTGGGAGGTACTGTAGGCCGAATTACAGTGAGGGATGGAGGAGCAGTGGGAGCCCTAAGGAAGCGGAGCGGGATCACTTGTCACTTAGTCACCCGGCCCGCCACAGCTGGCAGAACGGGGCCCCCTTCCACCATCCCCCGCCTCTGCCCTCTCTGCCTTCCCCTTCCAGAGCCTCCTTGAGATCTGAAACTCAAACAAGAGTGCATGAATAATGGAGCGCGGCCGCTCCTCTCCTCTGCCTCAAGCCTCGGAGGGTGTGGGGCTCCTTGTCTGCCTCATTAGCGGCCATTCAACCATTTGATTTCAGTAACAATGACTGTGTCTGCCTCGGAATTTTCATACCTATTTGCGTCACTGGAATCAACACTGAATTTTTGAAACCACATGAAATTTTAATGGGGTGATCTGCATACCGCACACTCTGTCTGCAGGCCCGCCACCCCAGCCCCAGCCCCCGTGTGAGGACAGACGGGCTCCGCGAACAGAGGAAAGCAGATGAGATCCAGAGAAGCAGGCGAGAGTCTCCTTGACACCCTGCTTGGAGAGGGGATGGGAACAAAGGGTGAGGGAAACCCTGAGAACACAGAGAGAGGGTCCTCCCGGCTTGGCTCCGTGTCCCTGTGATAAGCAACTTTTAGTATCAGGTTAGGGGTTCGGGGCCACTGCAGGACTCTTAGGTCCGGGGTCAAAGTCCATCTTCACCTTCTCCTGGTTGTGTGGCCTGAGGTATAGAGCTTCTCCACTCAGCCTCAGTTTTCTCATCTATAAAATAAGAAGTACAGCAACAGAGTTCTTATTGTAGGGATTACATGAGAGAAAGCCTTAGCCCAGGGCTAAGAACGTGCTAGGCAAATAGTGTCTCGGAGATATTATTACTGCTGGCTTTCATCTTGTACCCTGCACACGTAAATGGGACTGTGCAGTTTGCAAATAATGCTCACATGCTTTGTTTTTTCTTGAGGGTCCTTTGGGTTCGGCCACAGACAGGGCTAAGTGGACCTGGCTTCGCCTCTTATGAACTACGTGGCTTCAGGGAAGTAGCTTCATCTCTGTGAGGCTCCAGTTTCTCCCCCCAAGTAATGAGGAGGTGGATCTGGCTTCTTAGATCTACTGTCAGGGTCCACTGCGGAAATCTCTAGACTCACCTGGCATTACTGCTGTTCCCACACAGCAGGTGCTGCACCCAGGAAGAAGCTCTCAATCCTAGGCACACTTGTTTTCACGTTTTAGCATCTCTAAATTCAGTGTATATCTGGCCACCCGAGAGCATCTTAGGGACCATGGAATAGAAGGCTGTTCTTTCCACTGAGGGCCTGAGGGCTTGCTCTTGTGCCAGGGCTTGCTCTTGTGCCAGGCTTTTGCTAAACCAGAGCTCCATGGCAGCAAGCTCAAGTGACCCTGCTACCAGGGGAAGGGTTTTTTTTTTTTCCTAATCATGCCTTGAGGATGGGAAATCGAGCCCCCGAGAAGGAATTGGGCCTTCCCTGGGCTCCATGGCGGGGTCCCACAGGGAGCGGTCTGCTCTGCTGCTCTGCCCTGTCTCCTCATGCCATCTGGACAGCTAAGGAAGGCCAGCAGGGTGGAATCACTGGCCCAGAGCAGCGTGATGAATAAACGGCAGAGCAGAGAGTGGCACTCAAGTCCAGGAGCCCACAGTGCCCAGCTCTCTCTGTTAGGATACCTGCAGCTGGGAAGTATGCAGAGAAAGTCTTCGTGACCCAGCTCTGGTGGGCCCGGGGTGAGCTGGCCAGAGCCTGGAGATCTGCTGTCTTTCCAGGTATCTTACAAGTGGCTCCAGGCTTTCCAGCCTCACTTTCTTCCCCTGTACAATGGACATGGCAACTTCAGCCTCTCAGAAATGTCTAGGAGGTTAAATGGAACAAGGTATGGATACGGGCCCTGCAGTCACGACAAACTCGCTACTGGGAGCAGTGCCCAAGGACTGAGAGGCATGGAACCCTAGAACCCTCAGGAGCTGTGCCACCAAACTTGGGGCTGACAAGAGCAACACAGGGGTCTCCATGCAGACCCACAGCAAGCTCAGTATTGATGTCCTCCACTACCCCTTAACTCAGAGACAGGTTATAGAAAACATGGCCCCTGCCCCACTCCCTGCTGCCCCGTATTTCTCACAGGGTGTAATGAAATGGATGGAATTTTTGCTGAGAGCAATGATTGCTGAGCTGCCAACATGAATGAGAAAAATCAATTCAGAAAGCCCAAGGGCTAGGGAGTCAGGAAGAAGGGGAGAGGGCACAGGGAGAGAAAGGAAAAATGGGACCCCAGAGAGGGACAGACAGAGAGAGAACCACATGCACTGTTCTGAGAGGAGAAGCTGAGGGGTTCCATTTCAGCCCCTCTCTTCCATTTGTTTCCTTGATGGGTAGAGTGTAGAAGTGACTCTGGGGGGATCACTCACTAGGCTGGCACTAGGACCACAGTTCTGCCTATCTGACTAGCGGACCAAGGCTCAAGGCTGAGAGGAAGAGGCAGCTTCACCCCTGGTGCATTTACAGCATGAGTGACCCCTAAGTGCCTAGCATGAGTTTCTAAAGGGCATCTACATACTGCCAGGCCCATGATAGGGCCCAAGGAGCGCTGCTTGGCTGAGCCTTTCATGTGCAATGTTGTAGGTAGCATTCAGACTGCACAAAATTGACCACTGCTGAGTAGCACCAAGCACCCCTACAATACTGTGCAGCCACCGCCTGCCTCCAAACACATTCATTAGCCCAAAAGGACACCTCATGCCCAATAAATATGCACCCCCTTTCTCTCTTCCCCTTAGTCCCAAACCCCTAACCAGCTATCTGTCTCTATAGATTTCATATAAGTGGAACCATAGTATATGACCTCCTATACATGTTTCTTTCACACAGAGCCAGGCAAGTGCTGTCACGTGAACACTCATAGCAGCATTTATTTGTGTTAACCAAAGAGTAGAAATAACCCGAATGGCCATCAATGGATTCATAGATAAGCAAAATATGTGATGCATATAGTGGGATATCGCTAAGCCAGAAAAAAACGCAGCACTGACACACACTGCTGTGTGGATAAAGCTTGAAAATAGTATGCTAGGTGTAGTAGTTGGTTGATTGTGTCAACTTGAGAAGCTAAGAGCTTAGCTAAGTCAGTTTAGCAATTCCACACCCTAGGAGGATTCATCACTTAAAGGAGAATGAGGAAAGACAGAGGGTCCCATTCTGCCTTGGAACAGCTCCAGTCTTCGCCGTCAGCTTGGACATCATCTCCTGGCTTCCAGCGTAGACTCTTCAGCCTCCATCTTGGATCCTTCAGCCTTCAGGTGTAGACCCTTCAGCCTTCCATTGCAAACCCATCGGCCTCCTGATACAGACATTCACGGAACACTGCAGTGACCTACAGATCTTGGACTGAATGTGTCAGCCTCCAGTGTGCAAATGCTTTCTGCACGCTTCCTCATCCAACTCTGTGGCTGACTGTCACAAGCCAATCTTGGAGTTCCTTACACATCTGTACAACTTGTGATATATCTGCTCCTCTAGTAAAACCCTGAGTGATGCACTAAGGATTTGCATGCTTGCCTTTTGGCTATCATCACACTTCTCTCTGTCCCAACTCAAGTGTTGTCACTGCCTACTCCAAACAAATGTTGGCTGGGCATCTACCTTGGGGAGAATATTGGACACCTCTTCTGAAGTTTGGTTAAATGAAGATCAACATCTGCCTCCTCGCTTACCTTCCCCTGGTCTTGGGCATGTCCTTTATCTTCTCCAGACTTTTTTTTTTTTTTTTTCTCGAATGCCTTCAGGGCACTTTTGGCCAGCTGGAGAGGTGTGAGGTTCAAACTCCAGCAACCTGAGGCTGACAGCTTTGTGGAAGCAGCCACTTAAAGACCTGAGCGAGGGCCAGGCCCCCTCTCCAGACTTTGAATTCTGCCTCAGTTACTCTTTTCTCATTGCTGGAACAAATACCAACACCCAAAATGAAGGACGGAAAGGTTTATTTAGCTCAGTTACTGGAGGTTTCAGTCCACACTCAGCTGGCTCCAAGGCAGAGCGGCACATGGCAGAGAGCAACCTTTCATGGTGGTGGTAAAGAGCAAGAGCAAAATGGAGGAGTAGCAGCAGCAATGGTAACAGAGAGCAAGTCTGTCTCTCTGTCTCTCTTATGTTACATTCAGGTTATCTGTTTCAGGCTGGGCATAGCACTCACACCCATAATCCCAGCAGTGCTAAAACCCATAATCCCAGTGGATTATGACTTAATCTCAAACTCTACAAGTTCCTGCCCCATGGCTGCATGAGGTGTTGGGGAGACAACTAGACACAAACCATAGCAGGTTCTCGTTGATAAAATGAGATTCAAGATTTCTCATTGTGTGATGTAACAGTCTCATTAGAGGAGGGCTAGAACTCTGAGCTAGAGCACCAGACATGTGTCTGTTACTGCTGTGGTCTGAACACCTTGCGTCTGCCCCCACCAAATAAGCTTCATATGTATGTAGGAATCTGAAAGTCCAGATGGTGATGGTACTACAAGGTGGGGTCTTTGAGGAGGTGATTAGGTAAGAAGGTTGGGGTCTTTGTGAGTTGGATTAGAGCCCTTATAAAAAGGACCCCAGAAAGTTCTCTTCTGCCTGCCTGCCTTATGAGGACACAATGGGAAGTCAGCAGGCTGCAGCCTAGAAGAGAACCCTCCCCAGAATCAGCCGCCCTCACACCAGCCCTCAGACTTTTGGCCTCTGGAACAATGAGAAATAAGTTCCTGTTGCTTACAAGCCATGTGTCCTATGTCACACAGTAATGGAAACCTGAAGGGACGAAGACATCAGTGCTGCTCTGTGTGATATGAACAAGAACCTTGAAACCTGCCGCCAACCTGAGAGTGTGGGAGGCGGGACTCAGCCATTAGGAAGAGTTAACATCAGGAGCAGGTATTGGCAGGAACAAGGGTCAGAGAGCGTGATGGCTGCCCTGTGAACTCCAAGCCCCTCCCCCATGGTCCACCAGGCTCTTATGATTGGGTCTATTGCTGAACCACAGAAGTGTCCCATGCCAATGTCCTCACTGCTTAGGTGCGGAGAGCCAAAGGAAAAAGATGAACTCCCTACATTTTCAGAGCATTTCCACCTTTACCCACTTCCGGTAAGGTGATGGATTGAGACAATATAGCTCTGTCCATGAACCCCATAAGATTAGACAAAGAACTTTTTAAGAACACAAACACATAAGGACAAGGACAACAGTCATAAAGCTTGAAAATTAGAAGCAGGTAGACACAAGTGACTTAGCAGATCCCACTGAACCGAATCCTAATTCAGAAGCAGCTTGGGAGGACCAGCGCAGCTCATACCCAGGCATTGTATGGGTCACTTCTCTGGCAGGCAGCAGTATCTCTGCCCAGGCCCAGAACAGAGGGAAAGGGGACTTCCCAGACTATGCTGTAGGGGGAGTCTTGATCTTCTGGGGGCACCAGAGCAAACAAGGCAAGATGGGGGCCCTCTAATGCAAGCATGTACACAAGGGTCATCAAACACATAGCGAATGCTCAAATTAAAACGTATTTTACCATAAAAGGTGCACTGCCGCTGAGACCCTCAAAGTGCTCCCCCCACTTTGAACACACTTATCCCCCGTTCTTGCCGCTTTCTGAAGCGGCTCTGGAAGTCCTCTTTAGTGAGCGTCATTAAGTGATGAGAAATTCAGTGCATGCTGCTGCCTAGCACCGTCCAATGAAAAGGCAGCTCATGAAAACATGACAGTGTGACCTCAGTCACCTTATTGACCAGATCTGGCACCACAAGCTTCTGGCTCTTCCCCTAAACTCAAAATGACCACAAAAGGCCAATGCTTTGGGTGGGTTCAGGACACTGGGCCAGCTGGGACGCCACTACTAATGACACTCCCAAAAGAGGTCTTCAGGAACTGCCTCAGAAACTGAACGCTCTAAGCGAGGGAGGAATCTTTGGAAGGAAATTAAGGGTAATGTGTCATTTACTGTAATAATTTTTAAAAACTAAAAACATTTCTCAAACAAACGTCATAAGGTGAAAGAGATAACCCAAAAGTGGAGAGGTAGAGGAGAAGTTCACAGAGGACGGAGGAGCTTGGGCTGAAGGACAACCAGCTGACGATAAAGGAGGAGGCATTCCCAGGAGCAGGAAGAGCAGTGAAAAGATACAAAAGAGTAGGCACAGGACGTAGTCAGAGCAATGCTGGTCACTCGGAGACATCTCCGGGATGTATCTTGAGTGCTGGAGCAATAGAGGAATAAGGTCCAGGAAGGTCAAGCTGGTGAAAGTGGAAAAGAAAAAGCTTTAGAGTTCCTCTCTCTCTCCCTTTCTCCACCCCTGGTCAGCTGAGCACCTGCTGTGTGTGTGGCCCCACGCGGGGTGGTTGAGAACAGGCCCTGGATCGATGCACATGACAGGGGGTACGAGCAACTGGGAACAGTGGTAATTGGGCGCCATCTGAATCTGCTGTCTTTGGTTGCTTGGGAAATACTTCCCCCCACGTGTCAAATGTTTGCCTGCCGGCCCACACACTCACATAAAAGTCTGAAAAAAAAATTGATTATATTCATTCTCTTAACCTTCTCCCCAACCTGAACATAAATCGTCCCTGTTTATAACACTTCTGGCATTTTATGCATTTTGCCGAGTGACATAAAATGACAATAAATTTAGGCCCCACCAGCAGAAAAGTACCTAAAATGCCACATGTCACTAATATTGACAGGTTCTAAAAGTAAAACTTGGAAAAGGTTCAGGTGACGTAAATTAAAATAAAAATATACACTTTGTCCTTGAGAGAGAATGAGCTAAAATTAAAGCTCAGTGTGGGTGGGATGTCCAGGAATAGGTGGGAGAGAAGCATCAGGCATGCCTTGTTCAGAAAACAGACACAGCCTGAAGGCCCAGAAGGATCTGCCCAAGTCCCAGCCAGACCCCAGACAGAGCAAGGACAGTGACCCTTAAAGTTCCATCCAAGGCTATAGCACTACCTTCTTATAATTACACAAATGTACCTTTAAATACCTTTCAATTCAGTTCCTTGGGTGCACTACCACCTTCAGAGGCACAATAGCTACCTGCAATCAGTGGCTCCTGTGTTAGACAGATGATCTGGAAGATTCTAGAAGGCTCTATCTGTCAGCTCTGTCTTAGAGCAGGCACCGTCCCCATTGCTGTCCAGGGTCACTGTTCCTGGGCCCTTCTTCCCTTCTCCCCAGGAGAAGTGTAAATAGAGTCCATGCAGAACAGTTCCGGATTTGGAAATTGAGGTTCATCCCTGTTCCTGTTTTACCTCCCTGGCTCTGAGATAGCAGGATTTCACTCCACAGGCCCCTCCCAACTAGGAGAGCAACACTGACCTCCCACCCTTGAACAGCATTGCCTGAATACAGGCACTTAGAGGCTCAAAGATGCAACTTTTTTCTTTCTTCTCTTCAATTACTAACCTTCAGAGGTTCACAAAAGTCTGCAAAGGCTCTGCATTCAATTCTCAGAACACCCCTCCCCACCACCACCAAAGTACCTGCCCAGGTGTTTGCCTGCGCTTGCCAGGACGCAGCTCCTCCTTGCCCCTTCCCACGCCCCACTGCTGCACTGCCCCCTGCCCTGCTGAGTGCCCTTGCCCCTTCGCCAGCCTTGAGGTCAGAGCACAGGGTCCTGGCCACCCTGCACAGCCTCCCACCCAGACATGCTCCCACAGTGAAAGTTCTGGGACAGAGGTGGCCAAAGTTTCCCTGGCCACATGAAAGGGGGCTTGCAGTCCACATGAGGAGGATACAGCCACATCAGGACAAAATGCTCCAGGAGTGTCACATTTGGAACAGTGGGGCAGGGGTGTCACAGAGGAGCTGGCATTTATTCCAGGGTCAATGACAGCAGGAGCCAAGACAAACCAGGAACCCAAGAGCCATTCCTTAGGACTGAGCTGATGTTAGAAGACGGAATGTGAGGAAGACGGATTCAGGAGGGACAAGGCGGCCTAATCCAGGAGGGGACACTGTCCAATAAAGTTGACAGTGAATCCTCTGGGCCGAAGGGAGTCCAGGAAAGGTTTGAGGCCAGAGAGACCTCTAATCCTACAGGAGCCTGGAGGCCGGTGGTGGTGGTGTACGGTCAGGGGCTGAGGTAAGGTCACTTGTGGCAATGTTGGGGACAGAGAGGGCACTGTTGGAGGATGTGGGTGAAGGGGCCTCCCATATTGGGTCCTGGGCCTTGCCCCTCCCCCTGGCTGCCTCTGCCTCTGCCTTGGGCATGCCCACCTCCCCTTCTCCCCCTCCTCCCTGCAGCCTTCTGGCTGCACAATTTGTGAAGGACATTATGTAAATGGGCTTTATGCAAATCCAGCCTCTCTCCCGCCTGCAGGCTGGACTCCTGAACCCTAATTAACTTGCCAAAGCTAATGCCGCCATCCCTTCTGCACCAGCACAGTCCCTAGCCAGCGCTCCAACCCCAAAGCCCACCTTCAGGGACCAGGGTGCCCATGACTCCCTTCATTTGAATGTGCAAGCTGTCGCCCACACCCTGTGCCACAGGAGAAGGCAGCACTTCAGCCTGGCTGACACACGAGCTTCCATTACAGCTCCAAAATAAATGCCTCTTTTCATCCTCCTCCTGTTTTATTTTTTGCTTTTGCTTCTAGAACTGAGCCCAGCCTGAGAAAAGTCGATGCCATGTCTCACTATCTTCTGGTATTTCTTCTCAGACTCTTCGTATCATCCCTTTCCCTCCTAAATCTCGAAATAGCCACCCGGTACATGGTGGGACTGAGGGATGCATGGGTGGTTTTCCCAATCTGACCAGCTCCTGGCCCCAGCAAAGTGTTGTTGGTGAACTCAGTCCCCAAGGTGTGTTTCTGAACCGAAGGACACTTGAGCGGCATGTCAGCCGGCCTCACTGATTGTACTGATAGCCTGGGGCCGGCAGGCAGCAGTGACGCGCCCAGGGTCATGCAGCGGGGTGGACCCTAGGCAGACTCCAGCTTCCCTGAGGTGCCTCTCCTCCCAGCTGGCACACAGCTCGGGCCTTTCTGCTCAACATCCTTGTCCTTGACACCACCAAAAGGAGCACAGCCGTTCTGACAGCCTTATGCATGCTTACTTTCAAGAGCAGAACAAAGCAAAATAAAGGCTTTCCCGGGAAACAGAAAGAATCCTGTTGGCAGCCATTTCCTGCTGCTGTAGTGAATCCCCTAGATGCAGCTCCAAAGACAGAACTGGGGGGAGGGCGGCCGCCTCTGGAGCTCTGGGGCACAGCAGACTCGGTGTCCAGAGCTTCAGGTCCTAAATGGGGTTGCGGGAAGACACAGCACGTCAGAGATGTTTGGGTTTGTGCTGACAGCGCTGAGCAGGAACAAAAAGGGATCACTCATTCCGCCCTTCATTGACCCGTTACCCCTCAGAAATACTTGCTGTCTAGAGTCCCTGGCCCATGGTAGATCCCCAAACACACCACTGCCCGCAGAGCCCAGGGACAGCCCTTGTCACCGGCTGCAGGAGACCCTCAAGTATAGGCAGCCATCTGACACCACGTCTTCCCACTGGCTGGCCAAATCTCCTTCCTTCCACCCCCAGAATCCTGGCATCTGAATTTAAAAAGGAGCTACATTTGGAAATCCCCAAAATCATCTTGTCCCTTGGTTTTTTTATTTCTGAAAATGAGGGGTGGGTGAGGACAGATCATTCATCCTGACAGGCAGCTTATCTTGGAGGGAGGAAACTGGAGTCAAGCCCAACTTCAAATGCATGACCACGGCAAGGTAGAACTTTCAAAGCCTTTGTTTTCTCATGTCTCAAAGAGAGGCAAGAGTGCTCACCTCCAGGTTGGAGGGGATTAAGTGAAAACATGGGTGGAAAATATCTATCACCCTTTCCCTGAGACAGAAGCCAGCCTGTGGAACCTCTGTTGAGGACCTCCATTTTGCACTGGGGTTCCCAAAACAAAGGAAAGGAACCAAAGTTCTTGGAAGAATTTTTTTATTAGGCTATTATTACATTGGCTGGGGAGATAGCTAGGTGGCACAAGAGCCTGCCTGGTAAGTGCAAGATCCCAAGTTCAATCCCCGGTGCTGCATGCCATGGGGGCCCCAGAACAGTGGGCGTGGTGGCACATGCTTGTAATCCCAGAGTTGGAGAGGCTGAGATGAAAGGATCACTATGAGTCTGAACTGTATAGTGAGACCCTGTATACAAAAGAAGAAGGAGGAGGAGGAGGAAGAGGAGGAAGAGGGGGAGTAAGAGGGGATGGAGGAGGAGGAGGAGGAAAGAAAGAAAAGAAGATTATTACACTGCCAAGATCTTAGAAGATGGTCCTAGAAAATGCTTTTGTTTCACCATTGTACATACCTGTGCCAATTTTCTTAGTGATAACATGAAAATGACAAAATCAGCTACCTCTTGGGGGCACTTGGAGGAGAGAATGAGGGAGATCTCAGTGCATGAATCACAGGATTTGAGGTTCAGTGGGCCCTGGATGAAGAACACAGACATGACTATGGCCAGTTGTGCTCCACAACAGGGAGTTATTTGAGTGGCAATTAATTCAAAGTTAGTTTACCAATTTCTCCATTAAAAACAGAGTTGCCTCCCCAGGCTTAGGAAAGATGATTTAAACAGACACGTGGGGTCATGTCCTTCTATCTATTTGAGAAGGAAAAAAACCAAAATGTTTTGAGGATTATACAAATTAAATAAATTTATTTAATAGAAGGCAAATTACTGTTCCCAAGAATACTCATTCAGACTTTCCTACTGAGACTTCTTGAATTCTGAGCTTAAGTAGACGGGGGTGGGGCCTGAATGTCCTTCTGGATGAGTGGCAGGGCCAGAAACCACAGTGTGTCCTTTATAATTATTATACAGCCTCACCCCCCTTCCTCTGCTTTTGAATTTCATCTTGGGGGACAATAGAATATCACTACATATTGCACTAAAACTCAAGTTCATAGACGGTTACCAACCTCACACTAGGATGTTCAGTCCTGCTGGGAAGCAGACCTCCCTCGCCCACTATTTCAACTCGTCACTATGACCCTAAGTGTTGTGTTGCAGTCTGGTATAAACTCCGTGCCCAAGAGTGACTTGCTGACCAGTGACACCTGCTGTGGAACTCAGGGTGATGAGCACATGTGTGTGTTTCATGCCTGCTAGCCCCAAACTTGGGTGACCCTTGCAGGGCACAGCCAAGGTTCAGAGAGGGGAACTGAGTTACAAGGGTCACGCAGCTACTTAATGGTGGAGCTATAACAAGAAAAAATATCTCCTGGCTCCATGCCCAGGTCTCTTTTCTCTCCACTAGGACACATTCAGGTTCTTAAACAAGGCCCAGGGGTGTCTCTCTGTACAGCAGTCATAGCCCCGAGCATTGGTCACACTGCTACCCCGATATGATTCCAAAGAAATTTACAGTGATGACATACCACCAACATGCAAATTAGAGAGAAATCTGCACATTAGAAGGCGATTCAGGTAAGATAGAGAGGGCGACCAAAGGGAAAATGCAAATGAGATAGTAAGATGAAACCACAAGTAAGTTTCATGTGTAACACTTTCCCTAAGTGGGTACCAAAACAAAGAAGAGAATACGAACTTAGCTGTATGGAGATGAAAATTTTAGCTAGTTGGTCAAAGACTTAGATTCCTTAACCATTGCCCTGGGACCTATATGTCCCTTGCGTGCTGATCCTGAGGTAGCCATGATGTGACAGAGGATGTTCCTCCAAGATGTCACCAAGAACTTAAGCAATGGCGATGCCATTGATTCTTGGAGCACAGATGAAATGTCACAGCTGTTGAGGATCAAAACAGAATTTCTCACTTTAAAGTCTCCAAAGCCATCTTGCTTGACCTTTTGGTGGGTTGTGACACAGCCGATGGTTCCAGGCTTGTTGGGTTTTTCTCTTCCAGGACACCCCATGCTGTTCCCCTGTGTCAACAATTGCTCCTGCATGAGGCCTGCTGTTGGGTGCCTCTCTTTCCCTCCAATGTCCTAATGTCACAGCTATGCAGGCCTCTGTCACAAGCATTCTCTAACATGTTTCTGTCCTCACTTGCTGGTGATCTCATAGCTTAAAATCATGCCTGAGCTGATGCCCTGCAACAGTAGCCTTCCTCTGGCTTCACCCCTCAGCCTAAACCCAGACTCACCTCTACCCACCAACTGCCACCCCCATCCAGACTCTCATGGCCTCTCAGACTCCTCTCAGCACCCAGCGCCCCTCTCTGCTGTCGCCACCTGAGCTGAAGGATCAGCCATCATAGCTCACCTAGTGGCTCAGGCCTGAAATCTAAAGCTCCTCATTCCTGCCCACCCCCATTCCAAATCTGTCAATGAGTCACCAACCAAACAAGCGATTTCAGGTTCATGAGTGCATTGTGCCACCATCCCCTAGTCTGAGCCACCTTCCTTCCTGGACTGGAGGGCAGGAAAACCTCTGTCTCACTCCAGGCCCCTACAGTGGCTTCTGCACCCAGAAGCCAGACAATTACAGCTCAGAGTCAATCTGATCAGAGCCCCACCAAGCTCAGCACTGCCCAGGAGCCTCCTCATCCCTGGGCAGGGCAAGGTCCTGTATGGCCCCATTCTTCTCCACATTCTTCCCTTGCTTGCCGTGCACCCAACCCACTGGGCCCCAAGGCGGTGTTTGCTCTGGCTGAGGCTGCTTCTCATGGCCCCTGCATGGACTGATGTCTCCTGGATGCCCTGCTCACTCCTGCACTCACAGCCTTCGGTAGGAAGCCTTCCCAGCACCCAGCCTCCTCTCACTCCCCACCAACACCATCTTAGCACTGTGTCTCCCATCATTTCCTACCAGCAGTAGGGTGTGCTCCACTGCGCTCTGGAGGGCAAGGGCATTTGCCTCATTGTTAAACCACTGTATGCCTCTGCCCTCGCACACAGCATGTGCTTAGTACATACATGTTCAAGGGTGACCCTTTAGCAGTTGGGCTTATTCTAATAACATGTTCAGCTGATGGCTGCAAGGACGCAGGCCCATGAATGGGGTTTGGTGAGTTCTCAGCACCTGGCTATGGCTGTCCTGGCTCTGGAAACCCTCATGGAGGGCTTTGTCTCTGACTGTTACATGTGGCATCAGGCCTGTCACTCTCAAGGCTGATGCCACTGGGGGCTCCCCAGTGATTTCTGTAGCACCCCTTCATCACAAGCATCTCTGCTGGTGTCAGCTGCCTCCTTGGGTATCACAGGGGAAAGGCTATCCTCAGATCCCGATAAACTGCTTAAGCAAACCTCACCAACATATAGCAGGTTGTGACTTTAATCATGTTTTGTCTTATATTTGGCCTTAATTATAAATCATTCACAACTCTGGTTTAAACTGTATGCAAATCTCACATGGCGTTCTTATTATCTCCTTAATATTGCAGAGAGAAAGATTTACAGAATAGCATTCTGGGAATTAAGCAAACGAGGAAACTTTTCTGTGGGGGTGGAACATGTGAAAATTACAGTTTTGTTATAAAACGTTGATTGATCAATGATTATTATAAAACTGTGGTAACTGCAGGCGTCAACATAAATCTGTAATTGGTTGGATTTATTCTTTTTCAAAACACTATATTTCCTACAGTTTTGACCATTATATTAATCTGAGTCTGCCAAATTTACCGTGGTTTTAATTTAATTAACTCCACTTAATGTACACAGCTATACATGCATATGTGGTGCGTGTGTGTAACGTGTGTGTGTGTGTGTGTGTGTGTGCTTATTACATATATGCCCTTAAATTCAACATCTCCACTCACCTCCATTTGTCAATGGTTTGTCTTTCTCCAAATATAATTTTTAAGCTTATGGTGACAGCGCTTGTCACCACGACAGATTCAAAGCACAGTTTCTGGGGTCACAGTGTGGGGTGGGGAGACCCCACAGGAGGAAGCCAGGCTTGGGAAATGACTGTGAACCAGATTCAAATTCTGGTCCTTCTCCGGCCTGGCTGCTCCCCTCCAAGGGAGCTGTTCCAGTTCTCCTGGCCTCAGTCTCCATGCTCATAAAATGGGAAGGGTGGCTGCAGTGGCCCCCAGGAGGCCAGCAGAAGAGGCGCCTGCAAGGGTTAGCTCAAGGCTCAGTCAGTGGCAGAGGCAGAGTCCAGGGTGCGATGTCCCTTTTCTCCCTCCCTAGAAGGCGGAATGGATTGGTGGTATGGGGGCCAGGGCAGCAACCCCAAGGGAGAAGGGCCAAGGCAGCATCCAAGCCCTCAGGGGACCATCTTAGGAAAAGGCCCATCCCAGCACCAGCCAGAACAGGAATGAGCACTGTAATTATCATCAAAGCCAACAGGACCAGAGAGACGGTGTCTCCATATCAGAGGCACCGCGGGAACAGGCGGCCCCATACCATAATTCAAACTCAAAATAATGGCAAGAGAAACCAGTGGCCCTCGCTGAGGAGCAGGGACTCACTCTGGGTCCGGCTCTAGGATGAATTCTCCACAGATTTCATTTTGTTGTTGCTGGGCCAGGGCCCCTGACCTATGAGATGAGAAAATGAAGATTTCAGAGATGGGATGGAATCCGCCTGCAGTCACGCCGTTCACAGGGTGGAGGAGGGAGCCCTGGTCCTTGGGCACTGAGTGTGGCTGCCCCTGAGGTGGCTGAGCTACACGTCCCCATGTGCCCAAGTCCCATCTCCCTCCCAGAGGTGGGGTCCTGAGGTGGGAAGTAAGCAGACCGGATGAGGCGCAGAAGTGACCCAGCCACCAGTCTCTTCTTGTCTAATGGCTGAGGACAAGGCTGCTAAGTAATGGGTCAAGACAGTAATCTGCCCTCATGGTGAAGTTTTGCATTTGTGTTGAGCGGTGCTTTATTTTTCTTGATTCTCATTATGTAGCCAGTCAAGAATCCTTTTGGAGGGCCTATTCTGATTCATCGTGTCTGTTCTCAAGCTGCCCAGGGTCAAGAAAGTCAGCCGTGGCTAAATGAACCAACACTGGATTATGAAAGTAAACACTCCAAGCAGAGAAAAAAAATGTTGGGTTTAAATATGACTCTTGGGCTGAGGAGATAGCTCAGCGGACTAAGCACCTGCCGGGGAAGTGCAAGGTCCGAGTTTGATCCCTGGTATCACATGCCGTGCCAGCCCCGAAACTGGGCTTGGTGACGCACGCCTGTGATCCGAGGCTGGGGAAGCTGCGACAGGAGGATCACTATGAGTCTGAGATGTGTAGTAGACCCTGTACCAGATAAAGCAATAAAAATTAAATATTAATAAATAAATATGACTCTCTTTTCTCTCTCCCTTTTCTTTGTTTTTCCTTCATTTCCACAAAGATCTCTCTTCTCTCTGTGCTTTAATCTTCTTCTGTCTCCTGCTTTTAAATGCTTCTGCCTCTTATTCCCTCCCCGCTCTTGTTTTTCCCTCCTTCCTTTCTTCTCTCTTCCTTTCATCTTTTCCTTCCTCTCTTGTTTTCTCTATTCTTCCTGTTTCAAACTATACTCAAGACTTGGCTTTCATTCAAGAATGCTGAGGCCGGGCCAGGGAGATGGCTCAATGGAATAAGCACTTCTCTGGTAAGCGCAAGGGCCTGAGTTCAATCCCCAGTACTGCAAAAAGAAAAAAGGAAAAAAAGAATGCTGAGGCCAGAAGGCCAGAGGATGGCTGCCATCAAACCTGGCTTGATATTCGCAGGTCCCAGGATAAGAGGCCACATGTTGCTACCCCACTCAGGGAAGGATCAGGGCCTCCGGACACAGGGAGTGGGGGAAAACAGGGACCAGCACGCTGATGTGGCTTTTTGGCAGGAAGGAATGGCTGAGACAGGGTGGGCAGGTTCATGATGGGCCTTAGACTGCTTTCAGCAGCCTGTGAGTGGCAGAGGTGGTCTCCAGGAATCTGGTGTCTGGCCCTGGGGTGATAGAGCATGGTTCCTGAGACTGCAGGAGCCTCATAAAAGAAGGCAGGTGGATACAGAGAGCACGTTGGCCAAACAATGGCCGTGACTCATCCACATGGCTGACCCTGACAAAGGTTCTACAACCTGAGGTACAGGATCTCAGGATAAATCCTGAGGGGATTTCACTGACCTT
>NW_004524597.1:16444850-16457264 GCF_000260255.1 Octodon degus | reverse complement strand
ATTGAGCTGTAGGGGACTCAGGTCAACAATTTCTGACATCTATCAAACAGAAGACCCAATACTATTATGGGCTACTGGACTCTTTTGAATATTTTGCTGAGTTAACACACCTATAATATTCAAATAATGGAACTAAACAAAAAAAGGGGATACAGATGAATGTCCATTTTGTATCTGTGTATTCAAAATGGTTAAGATAGATATATAGTTAATGAATAGAGGGATTTGTTCTAATAGTGTTTGTAAATGGGATGTCATGTCCGCATCTTGTACAGCAATTAACCACTAGCAAGAATGTATACAATGTGTTAATTATTGAAACTGTCCTACCAATTTGGTTAGAAACTGTCTCATTGCTATTTGTTTCTCAATAAAATTATGGGGGGAAGAAAAAGAAGAAGGCAATTGGATAAAAGAGGATTTCCGATGGAGAGAATGTGTTAGTTTGCATATTAAAGGCTGGCTCAGGTACTCTTGCTTCCACATCTTTTTTAAAAAAGAAAAATTTAAATCATTTATTTATTTGGTACAAGGTCTCACTATGCAGCTCAGACTCATGTGATCCTTCTATCTCAGCCTCCCCAGCTCTGAGATTACAGGCATGAGCCACCATGCCCAGTTTCAGTGGATGGCTCAGCACTCCCATGGTTCTGGAGCCAGCCCAGCATGAGGTACCTGGGATCAAACCTAGGTCCTTGCACTTGCTAGGCAGGCACGTAGAGTGCCAAGCTGTCTCCCCAGCCTTGTCCTATATCTTTAGGAATCAGCTAACTCTGGAGGGGATGAGTCAGTGTCAGGTTCCCTGGGTCTGTAAGGCCTCAAGCTACCAAAATGCTGGGAACATTTGTGACTACATCGTCTTTTCTTCCTCTCTTCCATTCCTCTGTCTGTGCTCTTCTTTCTATCTTCTCTTTCTCCCCTTCTGCTTCCCAGAAACCTGGGAAGAGTACATGGCAAAGATTCAGAGGTGGGGGTGGGGGCTGGCAAGGGACCAGGGTGAGCCCAGTGTCTGGTTTCCAGGGACTGGATGTGACTCTGATGTCCTGCCCCACCCCCTGGCCTGGCTCCCCGCTGCTGCTGCTCACAGGCTGTCCCTTCCTCATCCTGACGCTGGTGGCTTCTGTGTCCTTGACCCGACCACCATCCTGTGGGTTGGTTGTTTTGCCCGAGCCTAGAATTACCCAAATCCCCTTAAATACATGGCTGCAAATGAGGACATTGGAAAGAAGGCAATAATTGTGACAGTAACTCACGGGGCCAGGCCTGACACGTCTCTAATTGCCTGCTAAAATTGTCGCTGTCTCCTAAAGTGCAAATTATCACCCGAAATGACAAGAATAATGAATGAGTAACTCTGATGTAATGCAACAATTAGTCCTCAAAGACACTGTCTAATATGGTAATCCAGAACACCCACTCCTTGTTATTAAGTGCCTGATAATTATTTAATTATCTATCTGCCAGCATGATTTACTTGGTTTATTTAGCTGCAGATGTGGGCAGAAGCACTGGGGTTTAAGGTCAGCCTGAGGTGGCCCCTCTGCTGGCCACTGCCTGGGTCTGCCCAGTGCCAGAGGCCTCTGCCAGTCTGACTTCCCTAATTGGCAGTGGCAGTTTAGGACCAGCGTCCAAAACCTGTCTCCCCTGTGTTCCTGGCCCTGACTCTGGGCCGAAGGCTGAGCAGCCACACCAAGGGCCTTGCATTCCTCCTGCCCATTGCTCCTCAACAGATGAACAGAACATTTGGGGGAGGTGGCTGTTCTTGTTCTGTGTGTGTGTTCACCACACGCTGGGGTGCAGCCAAGTCCCGCGCAAGCACTCCCTCACTTGGTCTTTACCTCATGCCACAGGTACAGACCACTGATGTGTTGGCATGTGATAGGACAGGAAAATGAGGTGCAGGGACCAAGGAGTGGCTCGTGAGTATGTCTCCAGGGCCACTCGGACTGTCCTGGACCCTGGGGGATGCCAGCCCCAGAGCTCTGGGTTCCAGCTCATTTCAAGGTTGTTTTCTGGGTGATGACCCAGGAGACTCAATCACAGTCTCCTCATCACCAAAACCTGTCTCCCCTCTGTCCCTGGCCCTGACTCTGGGCCAGGACTCACAGGGAAAGAAGAAAGAGCAGATCTCCCCTGGTTGGCTTAAGGCATACAGCCAGCCCCAAGGAGAAGTCATGACTTGGGGACTTACAAGCAGACACCTTCTTAGACGCATGTGCCCAGGCATTCCTCTGCCTCTCAAGCTACATTGTCCTCATCTATGACATGAAGAAGACCAGGCTCTCCCTGTGGTCCCTGTCTAAAGAATCCTTGCATGGAGGACAAAGAGGTTGTTGATGTGGAACAAAACCATAGAAAGAGTAAGTTCTAGTATTCTAAGCATAGCAGGGTGACCACCTCACAGGAATTGTCTGTTTCAAAATAACTAGAAAAGGATATACTTTTTCTTAGTGGGATTTTTTTATTCTGTTTTGTTTTGTTTGGGTTTTTGGGTTTTGTTTTTTGTTTTGTTTTGTTTTGTTTTGTTTTGCTTTGGTGCAGATTCTCACTACACAGCTCAGACTCACAGTGATCCTCCTGTATTCTACCTCCCTGGTGCTGGGATTGCAGGCGTATGCCATCACTCCCGGACTCCATCACCAGCTCAGTGCATCCATGGGTGGGGCCGGTATGGCACGCAGTGCCAGGAAACGAACCCCGGCCCCTGTGCTTACCTAAGAAAGCACTCAGCCCTCTGAGCTATCTCTCCAGCCCTTAGAAAAGGATATTTTGAATATTCCAAACACAGAGAAATGCTAAATGGTTGATGTGACAGAAATGCTTTTCACCTTGATTCGATTTTTTACATTTTGTACACATATATCAAAATACGTGCAATTATTATACATCAATTAAAAGTCATAAAAATATCCTTCACCTTCCTATGCTCTCCACTTAGCACCCAGATTTCCTTCACAAAATGCCTGCACTTGTCAGAGGCTTTTTATTTATTTAATTGTTCCCACATACCCTTCAGAAATGCACTTAGAATAGTAAGTGTGATCATAAACTACGGTGGCTATTTAATTTTTTTAAAAGTTTATTGCAGCAAAAGACCAATTGCCATTAATCTCCATCAAAATATCCACCCCTCGCTTGGGACACACTTACCCCATCGTGCTTGCCGCTTTCTGCAGCAGCTCTGGAAGCGCTACCTCAGAGGGGTCTTTAGTTGCCCTGCAATGGCTGTCTGGATGTCCTGAATGGATTCAAGTTGTTTTCCTTTTGTGGTTATGGCGACTTGGAGGAAGAGCTGGGATTTGCCTGGTGCCAGAGGTGGTGACGGAGGTAGCCGAGGACACGTTGTGATGTTTCTGCAAGCCTGCTTGGCCACTGGATGGCCCCTGGCCACACCACTGAAAGACAGATAGAACTTCCAGAATGGCTTCAGACAGTGGCAAGAATGACAGGACATGTGTGTTCACAGCACAGGAGAGCACACTGAGGGGGATGAAAGCTGAGGGTCTTCTGCAGTAATAATTTCTCATTTAAGTATCTGCTGCATATTTGATCAACCCCATGGATAAGCTCCAAGGGGTGAAGGACCTTGTCATTCATTCATCTGTCTCATCCCCTGAACCCAGCACAATGCTTGGCGCATTATTGGTCCTCAGTAAATACCTACAGAATGAGGGAGACAAGGAAAGACTGAACTGAAGTCAGGTGGGCTCCAGCCCAGCCACAAGCCAGAGACTCCCTAGGGCCCCCGCTTTGTGCTGAGCGGCCAGTGTGCTGGGCCCAGGGTGCCTCTAGCAGATGAAATCAAGGCCCTTCACATGCACACGACTTCTCAATACTTCCTGTTTCCCAGGCAAGCATCCCGCCAACTCTCACTTCCCAGCTTCAGGTCTTAGTCCCTGAGGCCTTGGTGTGTGGGCTGGAGTTCTCTAGGGTGAGCTCCCTGGCAGACATCTGCAGTCATCACTGATAGAAGCAGGTAGGTAAGCAGCCCAGCTGCCTCGGCCCTCAGTTTGCAATCACAAGGAGCTGAGAAGCCCAGCCTTGCCCAGTGGGGTAAAGCCCCAGGTAGCTGCTGCCGAGGTCCCCTTCCTGCATGAGGCCCGTGCATCTAGCCCCTCGCTGCTGCAAATGTGGCTGCTCAGGCTGCAGCTAAGAGCTGGGCTCTGCTAGGAGCACTGCCTTCCCTGGAAATACTGAGAAGGCCTGCCTCTGCCCTGGGGTGTCCGATAGCCAGTAACTCAGTTCTTGAATGGCACAAAAAGCCACATCTTTACTGGAAAGTAGGACAGCTCTATGCAGCTGCTGATGGGGTCAGCTGCAGCCGAAGCTTCAAGCAAACCCATGCCTTTCCTGGGATCAATAGCTCCTGCGGGCTGCTACAGCTTCTGCACACAGCGTAGCACCTGTTGAGTGAGTGACTGTGTACATGGGAAACGAACGGACATACTCCCCCCGTGTGTACAAATGGATGCTCTGAGCCAGAGGATGCCCAAAGCAGGACCCAAACACTTTCTAAATGTGCATGGAAGCGGCAGAAGATCAGGCGAAACGACCTTGGCATCATCAGTCACTAGGTGATGTTCATCTTTGGATACTGGGTGTCAGTTGTTGATGGGTTTCTTCAACCTTCTTAATAGTGTCCATATTCCATACCTTGATGCTACATGGTATTTTCAATGTGGGTATAACTTTAGTCTGTATGAAAAGGTGTCCGAACCGAGCTCCCCTCCACCCTTCACCCCATTGGCCCTAAGGTCCATGGCTTTGAGCTTCGTGCCAGTTTGCCTGACCATCAGCTTCAGGGCGGAGATGTGGGAGCCACGGTAGTCAGAAGTCGGTGGGAGCTTCTCAGATGGCAGCTCACCTGGCTGGGCCACCACGAAGAGAGCAGGCGGCAGCGGCACGGCGACGCCCTCTTCCCTCTTCATGGCTCCTGCACGCGGCGCGTCTGCAGTTTTCTTTTATTTGTGGTCTATCACTTCCTATGCCGTGGCAAACAGGAGACTTTATAAATATTTCAAACGCTAATAATTTGTGCTGTCCCTGCTTAGACTTTTAAATGAATCTAAGCGCATTTCTCTTCGAAGAACTGCCAAACTGCAGGCGGGTGAAAGAAATACCACTACCTCCTGTCTGAGACGGACTTGATGTAGCGACAGGGCCGGGGGCAGCAGCGCTGGCGGGGGCCGTCCCGCCTCTCCTCCAGCCTGCCCACCCCAGCCGCCGCGCCTGCGAAGCTCTGCCTCGCCGGGCAATGGCCACAGACATCCTCCCTGGGTCACAGCTGGGGACACTTTCACCACACCTGCCAATGGAGAGAGAAGTCGACGCCTGGCTATTCCGTGCTTGGCGTTTTAAGAGCTTAGGCTTGGGGCTCAGATATTCCTGTTTAACTCGCAGCTGCTGGGCTGTGAGTTCTGCTGCTCTGAGCAGTCTTCCTTGCCTCCCTAAATTACCATTTCCTTTTCTACGAAGGGACAGAACTGAGCAGTGTCTGCAAAGCAGACAGAGCCACGCCTCCACGCACCATGAGCCCAAGGCAGGGCAGTTGCTGTTCTCCCGTGGAAGATTCCCCAGACCTGCAGAACAGCTAAGGCCCAGCAGAACCTGATTTCTGTCCCTGTGAACCACCTACTGAGGTTGCAGCTGGGCTCGGAGCAAGGGTGCAGAATGGCCACCCCTCCCCTCAGGGCCTCAGCCTCGATACTCAGCACCCAGAGAGAGACGGCGTGCAGGGGTGGCTGCAGGTGGTTCCTGAGACTTGTTCTGAAGTCCACAGTGTCGGAGCAGGAGGAGGCCACAGAAAGCACAGTACACAGCATGCAGGATGGGAGCTCAAGCGTGGAGGGCCCACAACTCCTGCAGAGGGGGATATCTGAGCAGAAATGAACCAGACCCTGGCCCGCTGACCTGAAACCCATCAAAATCTTCTCATTCACAGGATGGAAAATGTATTCCTTCCCCAACTTCTAAGACCCGCAGAGCCCAGTCCTTGCCCCAGCTCCATCCTTTCCCCTCCTTTCTCTGTGGCCCTGACGCCTGGAGATTCTTTTATGCTTCCCCACCTGTCTTGGTTACTTTTCTCTTATTGCTGAGACAAAATACCCAACCTCCAAAATTAAGGAAGAAAAGGTTTATTCAGCTCACAGTTCATAGAGCTTTCAGTCCACGGTCAGCTGGTTCCAAGGCAGGATGTCATGGCACAAGGTTGTATGCAGACTACCCACGCATGCCCAGGCCATCTCTGTACCCTTCTCTTCCACAAGCTCAGGATGTTTACAAAGTGAGGACCCTGGCCTCATTTAGTTAAACTTCTAAACTTCTCAAGTTCACCTGGTGAATAGCACCTTAGAGCAGTAGGGACATGTCTTTTACACCCCAGGATATAGAACTGCTGGGTTACCTAGTTAAGCTTCTGGACTCATCAAGTTGATGTATTATATCAACCACAACACTAGCAAACCACCGTGGGACTATCATGTGAGTTTACCTTCCTGATCAGGCCACTTGGAAGGAAGAACAACACCCCAGCACAAGGAGGACTCTCTGGGGCACACTGGGATCTGTGGCTCCCAGACACCACAGGGCCTTTGCACGTGCTCTTCTCCTTACTGTTTGGTAACTCATCTGGCTAGCCGGCCCCGCAAGGAAGCTCTTAGAACCTCACTCTAAGTCAGATCCTTTTGCTAATCATTTCCTAGAACCTCTTTCATTCTGAGCACTAACATGAATTTTGAAATACATGTTCAACAGTGTCTGTATTTGACTATGAGCTCTCTGTCCAGCTAGACAACTGGATCCATAAAATGAAAAGACCATGTCTCATTTTAATCCTTCATTCTCAGTGTCTAGCACACAGGAAGTACTTGATGAGCACTGGAATAAGTGGGTAACCACTTAGCTCTGCCTAAGACCTGACAAGAGAGGACATCTCAGGCAGCCAGGCAGTGCAGCACCCCCCGTGGCAGGTAGAGGGCGCCCCAGTGAGCAAAAGCAAATCCTCGGTGGCAGCTGAAGTGGTCAGAGCAAGGGTGGAAGCTCAATAGCATGCCGGAAGTGTGGGAGTGTGCGGGGGGCTGAGGAGCAGGGCTGCAGCGGGACAGGAGACGACAGCCCCTACCATCCCCCACCCCAGAAATGGGGATCACAGAGGCAGCAACAACCTGCATTTTTCTCACTCAGAATGTGAATCTAATCACAGTTCGATTTTAGGACAAGCCAGACATCAGGAGAGTGGCAGGCACTGGGCAAGGTGAACAGCCCCCAGCAAAGCCACCTGTGTGCCCTGCAGCGGTTTGAGACCCTCAGGACTCACTGTGCGGCCAAATTCTACCGTGGCTTCGCCGCCCACTGAGCCCAGAGGGGACTGCTCAGTGCTGCGGTCACCCACCAGACTTCAGACTTGACATTCAGTCCTGTGTCCCCTTTTTAAACTTCTGTCTTCTGGACAGAGTCTGGGGAACGGGTACAGTGTCTCTGGAACCAGACAGAACTACATTGGCCCTGAGTGGCAGACAACTGTCACATCCACTGTTCACCGACAAGGTGGCCAAGTCATCCATTCTCTATGACCTAGTGGCCCACTGGGCATACTTCCCATTGCCAAAGCATCTCCTATTATCCTTGTTTCACCAAAAACCCATGCCAGTCCTTTGAGCTGGTCATTATTTTCATGTTCCCTTTCAATGGTGAGCGAACTGCGGCCCAGAGAGGTTCAGTATCTTGCCGAGGTCACACAGCCTGCAAGCGGCTTAATCAGAATTTGAACTCATGTCTGAATTCTTTTCAAAAAAATTAACACTGCACTAACCATTGCCAAAATGGAAACAAGGCATTTTAAGTGCATTTGGCTTTTCTTCACGGAGATTTATAGGGAAGTAAAAGTGTACGTACCACTCTGCCTGCAGTGAGTTGATGCGGGGAACCAGACTGAGCAGGATGCAGTGGCTCCTCAGGGCCTTTCTGGAACCCAGATTCTGCCTTCAGAACTGCCCTCTTTGGACAGATGAAGCATCACCCAGCACTGCACACCGACCATCTGGCTTTCGGGGAAGCATTAATTATGCCTGACCTGTGGTCAGGCTGTAATGAAGAACTTAGTCTGAGCTCCTCGTGGTGACTGGCTGTGGACTTTAGAGCCTGCTGTCCAGGCAGACCCCAAAAATGATGTAGACCTGAGCCTCGCAGTGTGGGCTGCGAGGTCAGCAGGATGGAGCCAGGCACCCAGCTGGATGGTAGTGAACCAAGTCTTCACCTGGGGCTGCCTGTGTGCCTGTGTGTGACACCTGCATGGGCACAGGCAGCAGCAACGAGCACAGCAGGTGTGTCTCCCACTGTGGAGCGAGGACTCAAACTTTTCCCATGACTCATACAGAAAGTTGCATGAGGCCATTTTCTGTTACTGTGGTGAAATACATGAGTAAGGATACTTTACAAAGAGAGGAGGTTTGTAGGAACTCTCAGCTGTGGAGGTCCAAAGGCATGACACTGACATCATCTCAGCCCTGGTAGAGACCTCATGATAGAGGCCATTGCAGTGGGAGTGTAGGGGGAGGAAAAATGACACCGAGAGACAAGTAGCAACAGCGAGACTGGGGAGGGCCAGGTTTGCATTTTCTAGCAGCTCATCTTCAGCCCCTTCTAAGCACCAGGTCCCCAATGACCTAAAGACCTTACTCTAGGCCCCACCTCTTAAAGGTCCCACCACTTCAATACTGTAGTTGCTACCTCACAAAGGTGACATACTAAACAAGAAAATATAGGAAAGAAACATTGCAGCAGTGCTATGGTTTGAACCCCCCAGAGCTTATGTGAAGATCTGCTCGTGGGGAGGCGGGTAGCAACTACATAGGCATAGCACGGAGCATGGCCAGTACGTCTTCCAGTTCCACCGAGTCTCCAAAGCAACTGTTCTGAGAAGCAGATAAGACTTTGAAGAGGTGTTGAGGTCATGGGGCAAAGCCTTTGTGGATGGAATAATGGCTCCCTCTCCTGGGCTCTGGCTGCTCCTGAGGAAGGATTTTGTCCTCAGGAATGGGTTGCCATAAATCAAGCCCACTCATGTTCTGTTCCTTCCGCACATGCTCACCAGCCCACTCCACTCCCCGGGAGGACCTGAAGTAAGACAAGGCTCTCGTGGCAGCACTGGCATCATGCTCTTGGTCTTCCTAGCCTCTAGATCCATGAGCCAAAACACATTTCTTTCCATTATAAGTTACCAGGCTTAGGGTATTCTATTATAGCAAGAGAATGTGAGCTAAGAGAAATAGGGATCTATTGATAGTTAATGCGAGTCACAGTGTTAAGTGCTTTGCATGCATCCAATCAATATTTATCTTCAAAATAACCACGGCTCTGGTATTCATCTTTCACTTTATGAGCAAAGAATCTGGATATCACAAAGATGAGTGGTACACATAGCTACCACACGGCAAAGGCAGGATCCAAGCCCAGCCTGTCTGGGTCCTCATGGGTTTCCTCTCCATCCAGGCCCCCAAATGGGGTGAAATCCTACTGAGTCTCCAAAACTGAATGAACTCCTCCAGTTTCTCCACGGAAACTGCATCTCCCCAGTACCCTCCTGCAGTACTGAGGACAGTAGATGAACTGGGTATGGTCCCTGTCCTCCAGGGTTCATGGTCTAGTATGGATAAAGACAATAACTCCATCCAATAAAATAAAATGTTTTTAGGGGGCCAGGGAGATGGCTCAGTGGAATAAGCGCCTTCCTGGCAAGTGCAAGGGCCTGAGTTCAATCCCCGGTTCCGCAAAATAAATAAATAAATGAAATGAAATGTTTTTAGTGTTATTCCTTCACTGAGGAAGCTGAAAGAGGTGATGATTTCAAGTGTTCTTCCAAACACTGACTGAAAACAAACATTTTAGGGGCATTACCTTGGAGTAATGTCTAAAGTCCCCTACCTTCCTATGAACAGAAAAGTCATTGACAAAGTCTCACAGGATCTCACAAGATTGGATTTAATTACGTTGTTGCAATACCTTGTCTTGGGTGCTGCGCTATGTTAGACTGGCTGGCTTTGGGTGGACGCGGGTTATCTAGGCTGAGAAGTGGTCCAGTGCACTGGGTTGACTTGCAATTTGTTGGGCTTGGTTGGTTTTTGTTAAAACAAAGTCGAGTCGAGTTCTATTTTGCGGTTGGCGAGGTCGGGCTGAGTTGGTTTATGTAGTTTAATTTTAGTTGACTTGATGTAAATTGAAGTGGTCTGAGTAAATTTTGTTGGGTTAAACTGGCTGGGCTGAGTTGGGCTTGCCATGGATGAAGCTTGTTTTCATCTGTCTATTTTAGAAGATTTTTCTGGTATGGGGCTATTTCCTATCCAAAAACTAGAATTACTCTGAAAGACTACATTTAGGGTCAAAGTCATAATGAATGAAGCCATTTTTTAGGCGATTTGGCCCAAATAAATGGTCCAAAGAAGACTGGGTCTTCCTGTTTTTGCCCAAGTCCAGTTTATTTGCTGGAAAGAAGGCAGAGAGGATATGATGGGTCAGCTATTGCAAAATTAAGATTTTATGTCTGGCTTCTTCTGTGGTCCAATTCCATTCATTCATTTGCCAAGTTTTATGGAGCGCCTGTGCTTGCTAGGCTCATGCTAGGTACCAAAGATTAAGGAATGAACAATACCTTCTACCAGTCCTTGAGGAATTAATGATTCAAAATAATTGCTGTAATATTCTCTCCTTCAGGCAAACTCCTCTCCTTAAACCTGACGAGCAGTGGAGGACAATTGCCAAAACTCTGACCATAAGGCGTTGAAACAATATCAATAAACATAAAGACCAGTTTTAAAATAAATTGATAAGAAGGAAAATCTCCAGCACACATGACAAAGAAAAAACATAGAAAGGAATTAAAGAGCAGAAAAACACAGCATAACTTTTCAAACTATGAAAACACTAGTGCTTTTGCAAATTAGGTCAGAAGTACCACAAACAGCATACTACCAATATATTTGAATGTAAATCAGAGGGATAATTTGGAAAAAATCAAAATGACCACAAATAGTATGAGAAGAAAAATATACTGAGTATACTAGCATCCACTGAAATCATATCAAAACTGTATCATTGTCTCTCCTGATCTTCCCACTCCGGTCCTTGAGGACTTACAATTTTATAAACTATTACACTACTACACTCTTTTTTTTTTTTTTTTTTTTTTTTTTTTTTTTTTTTTGGTGGAACCAGGGATTGAATTCAGACCCTTGTGCTTGCCGGGGAAGCACTTATTCCACTGAGCCATATCCCCTGCCCCAACACTACTACACTCTTAAGGAGTAGAAAAATCCAGTAGTCTGTGTATTATCTTAAAGAATGGGAAAGGTCATACACAACCCAAATTCATGTGAGACTGGTAAGACCTGTGTACCAAAACCTAGCAGGAATAATACAACCAAAAACTTCTAAAACTGCAATATCACTTGTGAAAAATAAATGCAAGATATCAAATGTAAGACCGCAAATCAAATTCAGCAGCATTATTAAAAATGCTTGATGAGAAGACATGGGATAAACAAGGGACACAAAAGTGGCTCTACCATGGAAAAGTTTCAGTATCATCCATCCCACGGAAAGAGAAATTAGTTTATCTAGATAAATTGATTTTGAAAAAAAAAAAAAGTTTTTTTTCTGTATTTAGGACAGGGTCTACAGGGTCTCACTACGTAGAACGGACTCATAGTGCTCCTCCTGTTTTCAGCCTCTTAAACGCTGGGATTACAGGCACACACCACCGCGCCCAGTCTCAAGCAAGTCTCAGCTTGCCCCGGGTGGGGGGGGGGGCAGGGATGGGGCGGGGCCGGCACAGCACACCAGGAAGGGAACCCCAGCCGCTGTGCTCTGCCGAAGCAGGCACTCTAGTGTTCCGAGCTATCAGGCCGGCCCTTGAAAAACTTTTTAAATGTCAACCCTCATTTATAATTCAAATTGTCATCAAAAGAAACACAGAAGGACATTTTTCAAGGGTATCGATAGATCACCTTGTAAGGCTAATAAGAAAGCTCAATAAAATTCCAAAATACAAGATCAGCATTCCAAAGCCAATAATGAGTTCTTTTCCAGGTAGCCTAGAACAGATCACAGCAAGCCAGCGTTTGTGCTGACAACCAGGGGGAAGGTAGGCATTATAGAAACTGCATTATTAAAGAAATTTAGAACTGCCGGAGTAGGAAAAAATATGTGGACCACAACTCCAGAAAAAAGAGAACCTTTGAGAAACAGGGGGACAGTGGGCTACTTTTGTTTTATTCTCAAACTCAAGGCTGGGGGCTCAGGCAGAGCATCTCACCTCGCCTAGAGAGGGTGTGCATTTTTCACTGGTACAACAAAATATCCAAGGCTGGGTGGTTTGTTAAGAGAGGCTTATTTAGCTCTTGCCTCTGGAGGCTTTAGGAG
>NW_004524597.1:16434104-16444390 GCF_000260255.1 Octodon degus | reverse complement strand
AAAAAAAAAAAGGCCCTCCCATTTCCAGCACCAGAGCCCCTGGGACACAAACCACACCCGGTCCCCAGCCGAGGGTGACTGAGGAGGAAACAAGGTACACTGGAGCCCCAAGAGTAAGCAGTCAGTGGTGAGCGCCCTGCAGGTGTACACGACTCTAGAAAATTTAATAGCAGCAATGAAATTAAAACTCATTCTGCTTTTTCTTATGCCCAGGAACCACCGATTCTAAACAAGTTCAGAGATAGAATACTCCCCCAAACGATTGCTTCAGTAGAAATGTGAAACAATGGCCGCACTTAGAGGGGCAAGTGGCTGATACAGGTAACCTCAAGTTAGCGCAGCGTGTGGCTGCTAATAACTGCTGTTTTATCCGTGAAAGCTGACTCAGAAAACTCCCAGTCATAAAGTTAGCCTCGGCCGGGGGCAAACTTGGCCACAGGCATTCATTCAAAATTAAGATCCCACGGTTCTCAGTCACCTGAGCATGTTTGGAATGTAGTTGATGTCCCCAGGCTTTGTGGTATTTCATAGTGTCCTGCACTTAAAGGGTAAATGATAACAATAGCCGGTTACATAAATTCAATCATTTACAGGACCACTGGAGGTTTTTCGTTTGTTTTTTAAAGCTCTGTGCTAAATTTCAAGACAGCGAAATAGGTTGTTAACTATGAGAGGTATAACCGTTTCATCTGGTAAGTAAAGATTTTAGTTCACTCATGAAATATTGATCTTTTTTAATTTAATTTTTACTTTCAACTGACATACACTTATGTAGAGGGTATAATATAATTTGAAAGACATATTCCATATATAATGATAAAATGAGATAATTAGCATTTCTATTACCTCAAATATTATTCCAAGGTATTGGGAACTTTCAAAGTCATCTCTAGGTGTGTGGAAACAATGAATTGTTGCTGACTGTAGTTCTCCAACTACGCTAGGACACCAGAATGTCTTCCCTCACAGCAGTGTGTTGATTCCCCTTACTCTTGCTGCTATGCTCCCTAACCACTACTGGCCTCTATTCTTCTCCACACTTCTATGTGCCAACTTTTCACCTTCCACAAATGAGTGAGAACATGCTATCTTTCTGTCTTCCTATGCCTGGCTTATGGAATATTGAATTTAAATAATATTTCTAAATGATAGCTTTTTTTTATTCTTAACCACTGATTGTAAAACTAAACGACCAATTCTTAAAAAGTCGTTATTTCTGATTATCACATTTCCGATTTTTAATTACTCAAAATAATTTTGTCCCATCACACTGGGTGTCTCGAGAGCTTGGGACAGTATTAGAGAAACAGCAGAACTTTGGGCAGTTGTGGGGCTAGGGTGGTAAAAAAAAATATGAAATTCAAAGGGCTGTTTTTGCTCCACAGGGATGGCCATTAGGGAGCAAAAGAGAGTGGTCACACACTTTTGAAAGGCGGAGTGATCCTACCCCAATATTGCAATACGTAAGAAGAACTGAGGGATGGAGTAGAAACAGTGGGGAAAGAGGTAAGCAGGGAAGATGCTGGGGTCTTGACTGGAGGTGACTGTGTACTCTTGGTCCCCTCATGACAAGTCTGGTTTTAAAGCAGAAAATGCCAGGTCTCCAATGAGTTATTAATGCTACCAAATTTTATGCCCATAAATGTTACCATTTAGATAAAAATAAAAAAGTTTTTTAAAGATGTAAGTTACCCAACCTGGCATTAGGAAAAATACAGACAACCTGCAATCATATTCAGACTAAATAAATCAAATTTATAATTTAAAACCTTCCCCCCAAGAAAACTCTGGGAGAAGACCTCTATGCTGATGAAATATCATGCACTGAAGGAACAAATAATGCCAAGTCTACACAAGAACTATAGATTAGAAAAATATATTGTCATTCTAGGAGGCTCATATCAAAAACAGAGGAAGACATTGTGGGGAAATTTGTATGATCCTTCATTATTGCCCTTAATGAATACAGGCGCAAGAGTCCTTAAAAGTATTATTAGATTAAAGATCACAGTTTATGAGAAGATGATGCGGCCTGAGGGTGGTCTAAACCAGGAGTTCAAAGTGGCTTAACACTTTAAAATCAATCAACACAACAATCAAACTCTCAGTCAACTGAAACAACTTATGAAATTTATAAGTGGCATGTTTAAAAAAGCCACACACACAACAAAACTTACCGTGTTTTTTGTTTGTTTGTTTGCTTGTTTTGTTTTGTTTTTATATTTTAGGGAAGGGTCTACAGGGTGTTCAGGGTCTCACTACTAGATCAGACTTGTAGTGATCCACCTGTTCACAACCTCCCAAGAGCTGGGATTACAGGCATGTGCTACCACACTCAGTCCCAATTGCTGTCTCAGTGTGCCCCGGGGGTGGGGCCAGCACAGCAGGCCTGAAAACTTAGTTTGGACCAGCTGTTATATTCCCTAGAACTGGGAGAAAGAAGAGGATGCCCGCTCACCAATTTTTATTTATTGTGATTCTGGATACCATTTAACCGCCATAGGGAAGAGAAAGACAAAGAGAGGGGGGAAAAGGAGCATAAAACTGTCTTTATTGACTATCTTTATGGTAATGAATTCAGGAAGTAATAATATTTCCGTATACTATCATTGTACAACTAGAAAATACAAAATGCGATGTATATAAGATCGCAAATGTATAAATTTTTAAAGGATAAATAATAAAATGTAGGAAAAAACTATGGTCTAAAACTATAAGATTATAACTTTATGTAATTTTGAAAACTGTATAACATGTTTTAAACATTTATAGCTTTATATTGCTTAACATAATAATTATATTAAACATAACGTAAATAAATATTTCAAATAGTAGGCAAAGATCGGAAGACTCAGTTAAAGGGCAAAGTACATGCTGTTTGTAAGAGTGTTGATTTAAGCATAACAATACAGAAAATTGAAAATACAAAAATGTACAAATATAGGCCAGACAGACACTAACCAAAAGGACAGCTAGCTGGTACAGCTGTTCTAATATGAAAGTTGACATCGAGGCAGAATGCTCATCTACATGATGGGAAAAGCAGAAGAAATCCAAAAGAAATATGTTATAATCCTGAATCTGTATACATTTACTAGCACGGCTTCAAAATATATAAAGTACAAATACACGGCATTCAGGGGAAAATAGAAAAATGTATTGTAATATGGGAGGAATGTAATGCATCATTCTCAGTAGTTGATACAGCACTAAAATCAAAATTCAGTAATGCCGAAGGTCTGAAATAACACAACTGTGACCCACTTGAAAAATAGGAAGTATTCCACCCAGGAATATGGGTTTTCATTTCTACATGGGAGATTTACCATATTGACCATACACTGGGACATCTTTAAAAGTCTCTATAAGTTTCTAAATTTGGGTTTTTTTGTTTTGTTTGTTTGTTTGTTTGTTTGTTTGTTTTGTATCAGGAATCCAACTCAGGACCTTGCACTTGCCAGTCAGGCACTTATGCTGCTGAGCTATCTCCCCAGCAAGTTTCTAAATTTGAAGTAGTTTCTCTCAGCACAAGGAATTTGATATAAACTGATACAAAAAAAAATTCCCAATTGTCTAGAAATTAAAGATTATACTACAATCACCAAGTCAAAAAAAAAATCAAGGAGAAAATGTTAAATTAGTTAATAATAATGAAACTGATTTAGCAAAACTTATAAGATACGGGTAAAGATGCAAGAGACACATATGCTCCAAATGCATATGTTATTAAGGACTGTAAGAATTAAGATTTAATCTTCCATCTCAAAGAGTTAGGAGGAAAAAAAGACAGAAGGAAAATGATGACCACTGTGTAGCAGCTCTTGACTGTGAAGCCAACCAATAGGCTTGTAGCACGGAGGGTGTAAAAAGGGAAATAAGAAGGCAGTCTTGGAAGAGCTCTTGTTTCCACAGTTGCCTTTGGACCTTGGTCTCCAGTTCTTTGGGCTCACAGCTTGAACCCTTCAGCCACCCAAGAAGACTCTTCAGCTTTCTCCTGCAGACTCCAGTGCCACCCAAGTGACCCCCAGACCTTGGTCCCCCACTGCTACTGGATCCTCCAGCTCTCCAAGGTGCAGGTGATTGTCTTGGATCCTTCCACCTCTGAGTCCCCAGACTGGGCCAGCTCTTGTATGTTCTTCCCCTTTTGATCCTGTAAGCCTAGCTAGTAAATGCCTTGTGTAATGATCCATATATTTTATGTTGATTCTGTTCCTCTAATAAATACAAGAACAAATAAAAGGAAATAATAAAGGTAAACAGAAATAAAGTTGAACACATTTAATGAGAAAGGAAAAATAATAGTAATACTTTGAAATTGGTTTTAAATGAAACTGCTAAACTCCAGGCCAGAGTAACTGAGAAAAAGAGGAGCAAAAAAGTCTGTCAATACCAGAAATAATAAGAAAGATATCACTTCAGATCCTACAGATATCCAAACATCATCCATGTGTAGTAAACAAATTAAACTAATAAACTTGAAGACTTAAACTACCAAGGTAGGACTCCTCAACAACCAAAAAGAGGAAATATACTTTTGTAATTCTATCAAAGAAAGAAAGAAAAAATATGAGAATCCCAAAATCTAGTAAAGAAATCAAACATATTTAAAACTTCTCAGGACAAAACTCTAATCTGGATGGATTTACAGGTGACTGTTCATTTAAGAAAGACTAAGCCAGGCACAACACCACATACCCTAAATCCAAGCCCAGAGGGAGACTGAGGCAAGAAGATTGTAAATTCAAGTCCTACATGGGCACCTTAAAGACACTGTCTCAAAATAAAATGAAAAGTTGAAAGAGCCAAGGGTGTAGTTCAGTAGTGGAGTGCTCCAGTGCTGTAAAAGCAAACCAAAAAAAAACAACAAAATCTCTGATATTACACAACATAGTCCAGATAATAGAAAATAATAAACATTTCTCAATATTGTTCAAGAGACCTAAATAACACTATGCAAACCAGAACAGTACAAAAAAAAATTACAGGCTAGTCTTTCACATCAGGTGCTGAACATCATTCAACAAAATTATTACAAATTATGGATATTGGGATATTCCTTAATCTGATTAAAAAAATCACAGATATAGAAAATACTAATATTAATGAGGAAAGATTGAAAACATTTTTCATGACATAGAAAACTTATCACAAAGCATTATAGTCTTCTACTCAGCATGTAGTGGGGTTTCAAGCCAGAGAAATATGAAATAAAACATTCAAGGTCCTTCTTCCATCAACCTGGAACAGTATGGATGGTGGGAGGAATGTGACTATTGGTCCTCCCTCCACCTGACAGGCTGGACTCAGAACCTGGAGACCTATGAGAATGCCAGCGACATAATAGGACCTGGCTAAGGTGGACAGGTGGAGCTAGAGGTGTTGAAATGTCTCATGCAGCAGAATAACATGAGCCAACAGTTGGTAAATTAGGAGAACCACAATTGTGCTTGCGGACAAAGCCATCAGGAATACAAGTGGGCAGATGGGACACTCTCTTCTCTTCTCTTCTCTTCTCTTTTCTTCTTTTCTATTATCTTCTCTTGTATTTTCTCTTTTTTTCTTACTTTTTCTTTTCTAAATAACTGGGTAGAACTCCATGCACAGAAAACATACCATTCCCAAAATCCAGAGACAAAGATCTGGCCCAAATCTAGCAAAAATCTACCTGCGATCTTGCCAGAGTACACATTTTTTATTATTTGACTTGGACCTACCACAGCACTATAGACACTAGATGAATTCCAGTGCTTTTATTTTTCTTTGTCTGATTGGCTTCTCTCTTGGTATTCAGCTGAATTGGTGTTTTGCCTTTGGGATTTTTGTTTTGTTTGTTGTTGTTGTTTGTTTCTTTTTATTTTCCCTTTTTCTCATTTTCTCTCTATTCTATTTTATTTTTCTTTCCATATGTTGTTGTTCTTTTGTTTTGCAAGGATAGTTTTGCTCACCATTTTTTCTCTTACCCATGATTTAGATCTCTAACCTTTCTTTTTGCTTTATTCTACTCTTCTTCTTCTTCCCTTTCATCCGCTATCTTGCTTGACTTTATGGTATTTTCATGAGAGTAAACATTGTTTCTCTTTCTGGTTCACTTCAAAAATTCTAGGCCTACTCCTCCAATCTTTCCCTCCTTTGTCTTATAAAATCTGGATGACCATCCTGTGCCTCCCAACCTGGTTCCTATTATATTTAACCTCATTCAACCCTCAATTCTACTCCCTATCCTCTTGAGCCCACCCCCAAAATAGGATAAAATCACTCTACTAAGTGGAAAATCATGACATACAAGTTCCTGGTATTCCTTGTGTTATATTATATATCTGTAGACCTTTACCCTATGGTTATAGATATCAGGCTAACAGCTACCACAGTTTGTCAGTTGCCAGGTTGTATGTGAATCTATTGTTATTGGCAACTGAACTATTTTAACCAAGATGGTATACATGCTATAACCAGTTTTCTCCCTGTATGAAAGCACTGTAATTGTAAGGAGTCATAACTATCATCATAGACCTATAACAAAGGAATGGGCCTGAGGTCAAATAGATAGAAATTCCTCATTCTTAATATATTGGGAAGGTAGGTTTTTAGGACACATATAAAAACTAAGAATTGTCTACATCTAGGAGACATCTGGAGGAACAGTCATCTCCTAGGAAAGCCTCAGCACCAGTGATAAGGTTATCTAATATAACAAAGATACAAGCATCAATACAGAATACAAAGTAAAATTTAAAAAATGACAACATGAAGAAGCAAAATGAAATGCCAAATGTCCAGTGCACACAGGACAAGTCGAGAGCACAAAGAGATAGAAGAAATTACAAGCAAACGAAAGGAACTCTCTAAAACGATAGCAGCAGAAGTAAAAAAAACTCTAAGGTGTAAAAAGAAATGACTATAAAATTGAAAAAAATTAAGGCAGACACAGATAAACAAATAGAGGAGCTCAGGAAAGTGATAGAATCCATTAATGCCAAACATAGACAAGAAATGGAATCAATGAATCAGATCCAAACAGAAATCCAAGAGATTAAAAACTCCATTAAAAGTATATGCACAAGATTGATGAAGATGAAGGTACAATATCAGATCTAGAACACAGGAATGTGTCCAGCAACCAGGAAAATAAAATCATCTTAAAAATAGCAAGAGACCATGAAATATCAATCCAATAGCTACAAGATAAAGCAAAAAAGAACAACATAAGAGTTTTGTTCCCTGTACAAAAACAAGTTGACCAGAATCAGTGTGACAGCTGGAGAAAGCACAAAAGCCATTAAAAAATCTCTCCACAGAAATAATAGTAGAAAACTTCCCAAACATGAATAAAGAATTTAACCAACAAATAAATAAGGCATACAGAACTCCAAATAGTCATGACCAAAGTAAATCTATATAAGGCATATAATCAAGATTCCTGAAACTCAGAACAAGAACAAAATATTAAAAGCAACTACAGAAAAGAAACATACCACCTATTAAGGAACGCCTATGAGAATCACAGCAGACTTCTCAACACAAACCCACATTCAAAGACAGCTTGGAATGAAGTGTTTCAATCTCTAAAAGAAAACAATATTCATCCCAGACTGATGCATCCCACAGATCTTTCAAAATTGATGCAGAAATAAGACATTTCCATGACGAAGAACAACTGAAGAAATTTATGACCACGAAACCAACTTTACAGAATGCTCTGAAAGACATATTAGAAAGAGACAATGAAAATGACCAATACATGAACACAAATAGAAAGAAGCCACCAGGCAGGGCAAGCAATTAAACAGAGGAGAAAAGTAACAAACCACAGGGAAACAGCAAGATATGCCAATACATATTTGTTACAACTATCAAAATAAGTAGTCTCAACTCACCAGTCAGAAGAAACAGACTGACAGAATGGATCAAGAAGCAAGATCTAATAATATATTGCATTCTAGAAACACATTTAACCCAAAAATAAATTCATAGACTTGAAGTCAAAAGGTGAAAAACAATTCTCCATGCAACAGGAACCCATTGAAAAAGCAAGGGTAGCTATTCTATTTGCAGACAATGCAAACTTTAAGCCAAAACTGATCAAAATAGATAAACAAGGTCACTATGCACTTGTTAAGGGGAAATTCCAAAAAGAAGAGATAACAATTGTAAATATTTATGCACCAAACACAGGTTCACCCAGCTGCATAAAACAAATATTAACAGACATGAAAAACCATATAAGCACTAACACATTTGTAGTGGAGGACCTCAATACTTCACTCTCACAAATAGATCAACTAGACAAAAAATCAACAAAGAAATATCAAAGTAAACCAAGCCTATGAACAAATAGATGTGTTAGATGTCTATAGTGTTCTACCATAAAATATCAGACTAGACACCCTCCTCAGCAGCATATGGGACAACATAGACTGTATATTAGCTTAAAAAACGTTTAAGTAAATGTAGAGGAGTTGAAATCATCTCAGGCATACTATCTGACCATAGTGCAATGAAACTGGAAATCAATGACAAAGGAAATCACAAAAACTACGTGAAAAGAGCCAAGGAAATTTCTCAGTGGCATAAACCCTGACTAACAAGTTTAAGGTCCTGAGTTCAATCCCCAGTACCAAAAAAATAAAGAGGACACGAATGCATGAAAATTAAAGAACACCATTCTGAACAACTAATTGTCATAGAAGAAATTAAAGACAAAATTAAGCAGTGTATAAAATTAAATGATACAATATACTGAAACTAATGGGATTCAGTGAAAGCAGTGCTATGAAGGAAATTTATAGTGATGACCTCACACATGAGGAAAACAGAACAAGCTCAAACAATCTAACACTGAGCCTCAGACTCCCAGAATACAAAAAGTAAATCAAACGCAAATATTGCACAAGGGAGGTAATTATAAAGATAATAGCAGAAATTAGTGCAATGAGTCTAAAAAAAGATATCCAAAGAATCAATGGATCTAGAAGTTGGTTCTTTGAAAGAATAAATAAAATTGATAAGCTGTTAGCCAACCTCATCAAAAAGAGAAAATAAAAAGCACAAATTCAAGCTATTAGGAAAGCAAAGGGGGAAATCACAACAGATTGCACAGAAATCCAGGAAGTCATCAATATCTACTATGAGAACATATATTCTAATAAGCTGGAAAACACAGAAGAAATGGGCAGATTTGTAGAAACCATCAAACTTCTAAAATTGAATCAAGAAAATATAAGCATTCTATAACTTGGTATCAGACAATGAAACTGAAAATGTAATTTAAATTTTACCATCCAAGAAAATTCCAGGCCCTGAAAGTTTCACTGTTGAGTTCTACAAGAAATTTAGATGAGAACTAATGACACTAATGTTGAAGTTCTTTAAGAAAATTGACAGAGAAATAGTACTTCCAAAATCATTCCTGGAAGCAAATATTACCCTGATTCAAAAACCAGAGATGAACCCACCTAAAAAGAAAAGTACAGGCCAATCTTTCTATGAACATAAATAGTGGCAAATAGAATGCAGCCAATCATCAAGAAGATTATACACCATGACCAAGTAGGATTCATCCAAGCAAAGCAGGGATGGATCAACATATGCAAATAAATAAATGTAATGCAAATAATAAATGTAATATACCATATTAACAGAACCCAAGACAAAAATCTCATAATCACCTCAATGCATAAAAAGCATTTGAGAAAGTACAACACTCATTCATAATAATAAAAAAAGCTACAAAAAACTGGAATAGATCATTTTTACATCAATCTGATAAAAGTCATCTATGACAAACCAATGGCTAACATCACACTAAATGGTCAAAAACTGAAGGCTTTCACCCTAAAATGAACAATAGGAAAAACATGCCCACTATCACCACTCCTATTCAATATAGTTCTTGAAACGTTAACCAGAGCAATTAGACAATAGAAAGAAATAAAAGGAATAAAGCTAGGAAAGGAAAAAGTTAAATTATCATTATTTGCAGATGACATGATACTCTACATAGTAGACACCAAAAATGCCACCAAAAAACTTGTAGATTTAATATTCAAATTCAGTAGTGTAGCAGGATACAAAGTCAACACTTAAAAATCAATAGGAGGGTTGACGAGATAGCTCAGCAATCTAAGCACTTTCCTGGAAAGCTCAAGGACTCAAGTTCAGTCTCCAGTAGCACACAGCATGGTGGTGCCTGCCTATAATCCAACCACTGGGGAGGCTGAGACTACAAGTCTGAACTGCATAGTGAGACCCTGTACCAAATAATTTTTTTAAAATCAATAACATTCTTG
>NW_004524597.1:16430016-16433956 GCF_000260255.1 Octodon degus | reverse complement strand
GTGAAAATGGCCATGTTCCTAAAACTGCTCTACAGGTTTGATGCAATCCTAATCAAAATACCACTACCATACCACACAGAGCTAGAGAAAACATTCCTAAAATTCATTTGGAAACAAAAGAGATCTAGAATAGCAAAAGCAATTCTGGGCATTCTTGACAACAAAGGCATGTCAGGGGGCATAACAATCCCAGGTCTGAAATTGTACTATGAAGCTACTGTAACAAAATCAGCATGGTATTGACAAAAAAAAAAAACCTGAAAATAAGTACAAAAAAACAGAAGACACAGACACAACCCCAAACACACTCAGCTACCTTACTTTTGACAAAGAATCCCAACATGTTCACTGGAAGAATGATAGTCTTTTAAATAAATGATTCTGAAAAAACTGGCTTTCCACATGCCAAAAACTAAAACTAGATCCATGTCTATTAACTTGCACTAAGCTAAAGTCAAAATAGATCAAAGATCTAAATGTTAAAACAGAAACACTAAATTTACTGGAAGAAAAAATAGGTAGAAATCTTGAAGTCACAAGTATAGGCAAAGACTTCATGAACAAAACCCAGATTGCTAGGGAAATATTACAAAGAATCAATAAATAGTATCTCACTTTATTAAAAAGCATTTTTACATCAAAAGAAATCACCAACTGAGTGAAAGACAACCCAATAAATGGTTAAAAAAAAGAGATAATTATGGACTTGTATCTAGAACATATAAAGAATTGAAAAAAATAGGACTCCTCCCAATTCAAAGACCCAACTCAAACATAGGCATGAGTATACCTTTCTCAGGAGAAAAAACACAAATGGAAAATGGATATATAAAAAAAGTTCAACATCACAGGTCATTTCAGAAATGCAAATTAAAACAACATTGAGGGGGGGAACTACCCACTCGGGCCCCCCACCTCCTGTCCCTTTCTTGAACAGGAGCTTTCTTTCTCTCAATAAATATATTCTGTTCATAACCTCCGTTTGTTCCTAAAATTCATTCTTTGGTTTTAGAGAACACGAACTCGTGCAGGTCAGGTCCAGAGATCATTCTCCCCTATATGGTTTGGAGGTTGTCCACCCGAGACCAGTTTTTATCCCTGTATCATTTTGGAGTTTCTCACCAAGATCATTGGACGGAGGTATGAGTTTGCTTTTCTTTCATAAATTCTGAATTGGGACTTGCTTAGGTAACAAATTTATGTTTCAAATGTTAATATGTCTTTGCCCAATGCTCATAATTGTTCATGCTTTGCCTCATGCAGTTTTATTTCACATAGTACTGTTAAAATTGCTTACAATTGCTTCTGTTTTGTCTCTTATATTGTTGGTAAAATGTTGGTCAAAATGTTGTCGGTAAATCTTAAGTTAAAATATGGAAATTTACAAGTTCATGATATTTCATTAATGGGATATTTTATGGCTGTTGTGTATTCGTATATGTTGTGTTTGAACTAGTTACTAAATGTACTGGTATTCCTTGCTTGACTTTAGACAATAGCGCTCGAGAGAGTAACATTAGTAAGCCTCCTAGTGGATTTTATATAAACTTCTGTAAAATGGGATCTTTTAGCCAGCTCGGACTTAGAAAATCTACATGCTTGTATATGAAACACATGACTCCTTTTGCCAGTTAAATGACATTAGGTCGGCAACCGTTCTTAAAGATTTGGAGGACAGCTTTCACTGGAATGGACTGGTTGTGATCCCCCTTTACATGCTACAGGGAATGTCAGGCCTGATCTGTTTCAGTTTCCTTGCTTTGACTTTATTCCTAATTTTCCTACCTCTTTGTACTTTCCCTTTTACAGGCATGTAAAATTAGGAAAACTCTATAGACTGCTCCAGCTAAGTAAAGCCCTTAAAAAATGAGCATTTGTTAATGCTGAAGATGGGGAAGTACCTGTTAGCTTGAATGTTCATGCTTTGATTATATATGTTCTAATCTCTCGGATAATTTGTTATTTCTAGAAGACGCCAAAACCCAGGTAATCATGCAGGTAAAAATCTAAAACCAAAAGGTTATATGTTGCTCAGTGGGCCCCAGATATCTGACACAAGCTGTAGAAGTAAGAAGAGTTTTCAGGAATGAATTGGTCTCAGTTGAGGTGTTTCTAGAAAGGATACAGAATGGAATTATAGATAGGAAACAAGAATGGAGATACTAGCAGCCTACAGGAAAGCCAGACAGAGAAGAGACATTTCAAGAAGAAATGTCCACAGCTGCTAGAGAAGGAAAAAGAAAGTGTTTATGATGGAGTCAGAGGAAGTTTCAGATTGAGGTGTTCATGTGTCTTCCCTCTCAGTCTGAGGGAACCCATGTTAACCGCCAATATAAGGAGAAATCCTGTTAAACTTTCAATAGATTGCTTATACAGATTTGTCAGTAGTTACCCAGCCAGTTGCCAACTTGCAAACGGGATAATACTCAGTGTTTTCCCAATGCTCGGTAATTCATGTTCCCCAGTAATAATAGGAAAGGCCAGTTTATTTGAGACAGTACCCAATACCCACGGAAAATAAAAGGATTAAACCCCACATTTAAGAGATCTCTGCTAATGGACCTAAAAAAAATGTTCTGAATAGTGTTTTTATTTGGCCAATGTATGTTTAATAGTTTCTTTGCCTTTGTCTTCAGATTCAAAGCTATAATGAAAATGCCTGGTGTCTATTGATGGCCTTTAGATAGAATATCTGAAGAATATATCTGACTGCCGGTCAACAACTATGACCATTTCAGCTTGAAGAAGCCAGAGTAGTCATCGCCCATAGTTCCCTCATGGCAGTTCCGGTTACTTATTCAGAGTGGGGAATAGGCAGCTGAGTTAGATAGAAATATTATAGGCAGTTAGACAGGGTTAGGCTCTCAAGGAGACAAGACGGAAGACAAGGTGACTTTGCAACTTGGAAGAGACAGACACTCCCATATGGGCCACACCTGAAGACCAAGACAAAAAGAGGAAGCACAGCTACATACTTCCCTAGAGATGGGCATTAGGGATTGATATCCTAAATAGTATCAACTTGAAAGAGCCCAAATGAGTCACTAGCCCAACCCCCAACAGGAAGAGACCCTGTTCCATATTTGTGCCCACTTGCTGCGTGACTTACTTTCCCATTTGATACTGGATTTAATCAATTTTACCTGAGCAATGGTGCTTGTAATCTCATTGGTTGACCATAGTTTTGTCCCACCTCATGCCCAACTAAGTGAATTCCCATGTCTTCTCCACCACCTTAGACCCACCTCACCATATGGTTTTCCTCTATAAAAGTCCCTGCAAGAGACAACTTCCTGGGGGTACCTACCCGCTTGGGCCCCCTCTCCTGTCCCTCTCTCAGACAGGAGCTTTCTTTCTCTCAATAAATATATTCTGTTCATAAAAAAAAAAAAACATTGAGATGTCATCGCTCCCCAGAAAGAATGACCATCATCAAAAAATCAACCCATAACAAATACTGAGGGGACTGTGGGGGAAAGGGAACCTTTCTCCACTGTTGGTGGGAGTGTAGACTGATACAACCATTGTGGAAAGAAGTTTGGAGATTCCTCATAAAAGTAACATTAGAGAGCCCACTCAACCCAGCTATTCCCCTTCTAGGTATCTTCCCTGGAAGAATTTAAGACATCCTGACACAGTGATATTTGTGCATCTATGTTTATAGCAGCACAACTTGTAATAGATACATCTTAGGAACAACCCAAATGCCCACCAACTGAGAAATAGATTTTAATAAAATATGTGAGATATATATATATCATACACCTGCCTGACAAGTACAAGGTCCCAAGTTCAATCCCTGGTACCACAAAAAAATATTATTTGGATGAGATATTATGCCTATATTTTTTATTCTGAATAACTACTGAAAAGACAATAATATACAATGTATTAATTATTGTAAATCTCCCATTAACCAGTTTTAAAACTCTGTATTATT
>NW_004524597.1:16392121-16429916 GCF_000260255.1 Octodon degus | reverse complement strand
TTTTTTTTCTCTTTAAAAAATAAATTTAAGCCTAAGGTATTGCAGTGAATCAGCAAATTCATCTTTATTCAATGTCAACATGATTGTAGATGGAAAAGCTATAAAAAAAAAACAATTGGTATTAATACTTTAATAACAATGCTGGATCAATACACAAAGGATCAATATATAAAGATCATTTATTTCTATGTATTAGCAGTAAATAAAGTGAAAATAAAATTTAAGAAAAATCACAAAACAATAATATATAAAAAATATCCAACACCTGAACATAAAACTAATGAATGAAAACCAAATTCACTAAAACATTATTAAAAATACAAAGGGAAAAGATAGACTATTTCTTAAATTGTACTGAGATACCTGGATACCTACATGTAAAACAAATAAAATAGATTCCTACCTTGTTTATTACACAAGACGAACTCTGAGTTCATTAGAGACCTGACAAGAAAAACAAAAACTTTCTAAAATTTAAAACAAACCATAGGAACAGATAACCTCAAGATGGACTATCTAGAGGAAGCAAGACTGAAAAATACATGCCATGCAATTATAGATTGACAAATACGACTATAATTAATTTTGAATTTTTCACACCCAAAGGCATCCCATATGATACCAAAGGTAAGATAAGCACTAGAAGAAAATATTTTTGTTTTATATAGCCCTGAAGGATTGGTAATCAAATATATATTTAAGTTTATTTCCATGAAGTTAAGTAAACAAAATGGGAGGGGAAAGCTGGCCTAAGAAACAAGGAGGTAGGCCAGAGAAATAACTTGGTGGTCTAAGCTCCCACTTAGGCAAGTGCAAGGACCCAGGTTCAGTGCCTGGTACCACATGCTGTGCTGGCCCCAAGAATACCATGCTGGCCACGGAACTGGGCATGGTGACGCACACCTGTAATCTCAGCAATGGGAAGGCTGAGACAGGATGATCACTGTGAGTCCGAGCTGCGTAGCAAGACCCCATACCAAATGAGAGAGAGACAGAGAGACACAGAGACAGAAAGAAAGAAAGAAAAAAGAAAGAAAGAAAGAAAGAAAGAAAGAAAGAAAGAAAGAAAGAAAGAAAGAAAGAAAGAAAGAAAGAAAGAAAGGAGATAATTCTCAGAAGAGAAAAATAAATGGCCAATGAACATATTGCCGCAGCGCACAATCTCACTAGGAATCAGGGAAATGCAAATGAACCCCACAAAAGAGATAGCATTTTGCACTCACCATACTGGAAAATATTAAACCATCTGACAATATCAATTGTTGGCAAGAACTCTCATCTACTTCTGGTAGTAGTATAAATTTCTACCATCATTTTGGGGAGCAATTTGGCATTATCGGTGACTAAAACATGCATATCCTTGCACCTAGAAACTCCACTTCTAACTATATACCCTAAAAGCTCTTGCATATGTGCACCAGAAAATGTGCACAAAAATTGGAAACAGCCTACATGTCCATCAATGGAAAAAAGAATAAATTAATGTTGATGTATTTATACAATACAACACCATATAGAAATTAAAATGAATGAACTAGAGTCACATATATCAACATGTATAAACCATTTAAAAAAACATGAAATACATTTAAAAATAAAAGTTGTGGAATGATACATATGGTATAACACCATGGATATAAATCTCAGAATATGCAAAACAATACCATGTATTATTTATGGACACATATGTAGTAAAAATATTTTTAAAACATGAAAAACACCAAGTTCATGATGGGACCGTATTTCTGGAACAGGAAGCAAATGAATGGGACTGCAGCAAATAATACAGATGGAACCAACTGTTTGGTGTTATTTTAGCTCTTAAAAGAAAAATAAAAGGTCTGAAACAAATAATAGCAAAATGTCAACGTTTAGCACAGCTGGATGGTGGCACGTGTTCATTATACTGTCCGCTGGTCTGCTGGCAAACCCCGACTATAGCGTGGGTCAGATTTCCTGGTGTAGACACTCCCACTCCCACCACCACCAATGTGAGACTAACAAGGTGATTCTATAGAGTACAGAACTGGGGAAAGATGCACAGAGTAGGTTCTTGTGAGCAGAAGCACCCTACATGTCCATCCAGCATATCACTATTTCTGTCTCTATTGTTTATGTGAAATAGAGGAAAAGGAAAGTAAAATATTAAGAAAAAATAAATATATATATATATATATATATATATATATAGTTACCAGACATGTACATCTGAAACAAATTGGAAGTACATCTGTCTTGGAAGGGCTCACAGGGAGGGCCAGCGAGGTAGCTTAGCGGACAAAGCACCTGCTTAGGCAAGCTCAGGGACTGGGGTTCGATCCCCCACACCACAGGGTGCACCAGCCCTGCCCCCCGGGTACACTGAGCTGGCCTTCCACCCAGTCCGGGTGTAGTTGTGCACTCTTGTAATCTCAGCACTGGGGAGGCTGAAAACAGGAGGATCACTACGAGTCCGAGCTGTGTAGTGAGATTCTATGCTAAATACATGAAGACAAAAAGCTGGCAGGTGACCCCGCCCCCCAGCCACCAACATATAGACCAGTAAGTTGGACAATTCCTGCATGTTGGATGGCCGCCTGGGGAGCTAAGCTTTGGCTCACAGCACTTGTGGCACAGGCAGGTATGGGAGATCCATATTCTAAAGAGGATAAAAACAAATGGTCACAGTCGCTGAATCAGTACTGCCGAGCACTAGAGTGAGTCCACACTCAGATCCATAGACCTCAAACCTGGTTCACTGCACCCCAACCTCTAACCCTCAGCTGAATTGCTGAGGGTGATAGAAAACGTAAAGTGTTGGCAGGGAAAATAGCCTCTGGGAGCATTTGATCATCAGATGTTCAGATGGCGTTCTATAGAGGAAACACTGAGATTCCCTGCCAGGCCTTGCGGATCCCAGGAAAGTTAGTGGGAGGGATCAGTACTCTGACTCCCAGTGCACAGTCAGTGCCTCCTGTATCTGACTGAAGCGTCAGGCTTTCCCACAATGATTCCATCGAATATCTGCTTCTCTTCCTTCAAGAACAGAAAGGGCAAGGAAGCCCCCAACTGGTTCATCCAGAGCACACATTCTTGCAGTTCAAAGTCATGTAGACGGCCAATCAGAACTTAAGACTGCGTCATGACTCCCAGGCCAACTATTTCCACCCAGAGACATCCTCAATCCTGAAGAAATTTCTGCCAGCATTTTGACATGAGGACTTTCTCTTCTTCTGTCGCATCGGGACAGAGGCTTATGAAGGCCAGTAGGAAGAGAGAATAATGTGGGAGCAGATGTATGAGTTCAAAGGGATGCACTGAAGTCCCCAGAGGAACACACTCCTCCTGCCTCACCCAGGCCCAGTGTCTCCACCTCTCCAGCTGAGGCCCAAAGACAGGCGAAGCACAAGCTAGGCCACCTCCGAAATATATTGAACTGTGGAGAATAAATCAGAAAAGAAAAACCCACGAGCCTACTTTCTTAGCAGTGCAGCAAAGCAGGCAGACTCGGGCTTTGCCCTCTTGGTTTGAGTCCCAACACTATGCCCCAAACTTTTGACCAGAAGTAGAGTTACTTATTGCCCCAAAAGATGGAGAAGGGTGGACAGAAAGGTTAAGTGAGGTGTTAGTTTTCAGCTACAAAATACCTCATAAAATCAACTTGGAATTCTTATTTTGGTTCCTGGTTTCAGAGGTTTAAATCTACAGTTGGCTGGTTCCACTATTAAAGGCCTCAGCTAAGGCAGAAGGTGTAGAAAGTAGGGCCAAGCAGAGGAGAGCTGCTCCCTTCACGGCATCCAGGAAGGAGAGGGCTGGGGCAGGGTACATCCTTTGAAGTCACGCTCCAAATGACCTACTTCCCTCACCTGGGCCCCACTTCCTAATAGGACACTCAGCTATGAAATCAGCCAGTGAGGTGAGCACCCTCGTGATTTGCACTCCCCCCTAGATCCCACCTCTGAACAATCTTGCACTGGGAACCAAGCCTGCAATACATGTGTCTTTAGATGGTACTTCACAATTATACCACAACAGGCGATGGCAGAAACGGAAAGCTTTCTGCACGGAGACTGATCCCAGAATAAATACACAAAAGATATAGATCTTTGTTTCAGCAAATCTGTGTCAATAAAAGTGATGCACCTTACAAGCAGAATGAAGTTGAGTATCTTTTGATGATGAAAACTCTCCAGAAGTAGGCACAAGAAAAACACAGCACAGCATTACAAAGCCCATGTGTGGAAAGCTCACAGCAAGCAGCATACTCAGTGGTGAAAAGCTGAGCTGTTTCCTCTGAGATCAGGAATAAAGCAAGGATGCCCGCTCTCAGCATTCTTGTTCAACATGGTATTTAAAGTTTTAACCAGATCAACTAGACAAGTAAAAGAAGTAGAAGGCACCCAAACAGGAAAGAAACTGTTTTCTGGAAACATGATCATAAATATAGAAAGCCTGAGAGACTCCACCAAAATTATCAAAACAGTCAAACTCAGTAAAATCACAGGGTACAAAACCAACACAAATACTGGTAGTGTTCTTCTACATGAATAGTGGATAATGTAAAACAGAAAGTAAGAAGTCGACCTCATTCAAAAATAGCATCAAACAGCAAAACACTTAGGAATAAGTTCAACCAACGAGGTAAAAGAGCACTGTGCTGAGAATTTTAAAGCACTGATGAAAGAAATTGTAGATGATGCAAATAAATTTAAAGGAATTCCATGTTCATAGGCTTGAAGAATATTATTAAAGTGTCTCTCCTGTTTGATATGATCAACAGTCAGGACTGTTGCAACCCAAATTTCAATGTCCTTTTTGTGAAAATAAAAGAGACCATCCTGCAGTGTGCACGGTGCTGGGTGGGGTGGTGCACACCTGTAATCCCAGCAGTAGGGAGTCTGAGGCAGCAGGACCTCTGTGAGTCTGAGCCAGCCTGGGCTACATGATGAGTTCAAGGCCAGCCTGAACTTCATAGAGAGACGTTGGTGAAATAAAGAAAGAGGTGATGTAGCTCAGCAGCACAAGCAACTGATTCCCAGCACACAAAAAAAAAAAGAAAAGAAAAGAAAAAGAAAGAAAGAAAGAAAAGAAAACAGAAAGAAGAAAATAAATATATGCATGAAACCACAAAAGGTAAATCAATCTGTGGCCAAAAAACAGAACCAAGCTGGTAGCCCTGTAAAATACACTATGAAGCTATAGTAACCAAAAATAGCATGGTATTGCTAAAAATAGAGACATTAATAAAAGAAACAGGATAGAGAGTCCAGAAATAATATATCCATGTATTTTTAGGCAATTCATTTTTGACAAAGTTTCTGAGACCACATAATGGAGAAGTGACAATCTTTTCAATAAATGGTGCTGGGGGAGGAGGAACAGTTATTCAGTTAAATAAAACTGGACCTTTATCTCATACCATATACAAAAACCAACCCAGAATGCATTAGAGTGGAACTGTCAGGTCTGAGGATGTAAAGCGAGTAGGAGAAAGCAGGGAGGATGCTGGGCCGGCCAAATAGCTCAGCGGATTAAAGCATCTGCAAGCAGGCACAGGGGCCAGGGGTTCAGTCCCCAGGCCTGCCATTCTGGCTCTACCTCCTGGGTGTGCTGAGATGGCGATTGAGCCTGGGCAAGGTGGCGTGCACCTGTAATCCCAGCTCTTGGGAGGCTGTAAACAGGTGGATCACTACAAATCCAATCTAGTAGGGAACACCCTGTAGACCCTTCCCTAAAATACAAAAAAAAAAAAAAAAAGAAAGAAAGAAGGAAGGAAGGAAGGAAGGAAGGAAGGAAGGAAGGAAGGAAGGAAGGAAGAAGAAAAAAAGAAAAAGAAACACAGGGGAAAGAGTCTCAGCATTGGTCTGAGCAAAGACTTCTTGGGTAGGACCCAAAGCCACAGGGAATGAAGGCAAAAATAAAGAGGATCACATTAAAATAAAAAGCCTCCTACAATGAAAGAAATAACTAACAATGTGAAGAGACGATGTATGGACTAAGAGAAAACACAGAAGTGAACCATGTCTCTGGATAAAAGCTGATATCCAGAGCCCAAAAGGGATGGAAGTAAGTCACCCCATCACAAATGGGCAAAGGACCTAAACAGATGCAACTTAAAAGACCTACACATAGCATAAATAAATAAATAAATAAACAAACGCACGTCATCATAAATCATCAGGGAAGGGGCCCGGGAGATGGCTCAGTAGAATAAGCGCTTCCCTGGCAAGCGCAAGGGCCTGAGTTCAATCCCCGGTTCCGAAAAAAAAAAAAAAAATCAGGGAATGGCACAGCGACGCCACACAGAGATAGTGCTGCACAGCTGGAGAATGGATGCCACCAAACCAACAAGAGGCAGCAGGTGTAGGCGAGGGCGTGGATCAAAGGAGCGAGCTCACTGCAGAGGGAAACGGAACGACGTAGAGCCCCACAGGAAGAGTATGGTGGCGTCTCAGAAAACTAAAGCTAGAATCACCGCATGACCCAGCAATCCCATTTGTGTGTATATTCAAAGATTACGAATTCTTCCTCGAAGGAATTAAAATCAGCACGCTGAAGGCACGGGTGCACGCCTATCGTCACTGCAGCGTTATGCGTGATAGCCAGGCTGTGGAAGCGCCCCGTTGTCCACCAGTGGGTGCGTGGGTAAAGAAAACGTGGCATATATGTCCAGTGGAATGCAAATCTGCCTCAGAGGGTGCATGAATCCCAGCCCCCCCCCCACTTTTTTTTCCTGCAGTACCGCGGATCAAACTCAGGACCCTATGCTAGCCAGGCAGTTGCTTAAGCCACTTTGCCACCTCCGCAGTCCAATCCTGTCTTTTGCAACCAACTACATAGAAGAACCATGAGGAATATAATTGAGGACATTATGCTCAGTGCAGTAAGCCAGGCCCCGGAAAACACGTTCCCCAGGGTCTCTCGTCTAGGTGGACTCCAAGAATATGCTTCTGTGACTCATTGTACAAAAGATGACTACACTAAATAATAACACAGTACACCTTTCAAAATGTCTAAAAGAGTACATTTTAAATGTTTTTACCATGAAAAATGATACAGATGTGAAATAATAGGTTTGTTACACTCGCTTAATCATTCTACACCACAAACATGTCAAAATATCACCTGTATTTCATAAATATATACAATTATTACTTGTCAATTACAAGCACAAATTTTAAAATATATATCTAATGTACTTTTCTCTTGAATTACTTGATAAAGAAATGTCTAAATCCCTCAAGAATAACTACTGACAAGGAAGAAAAGGATATTAATCCTCACACTCACATCCAAAAAACAGTAGGAGACAAAGGACATACAGATAACCCTAAGACAAAACAGAAGAACAACCAGCATTTATTGAGCACAAACAGCATGGCATGGTGAACTCAGGCCCTGTGAGACCTCTACCTTAATCTTCAAAAGTTCTGTGATGCAAAGATGTTGTACCCATTTTACAGGTGAGAAAACTGAGGCCTAAATGTGTGCCAAACTCATGCTCAACACATTGATTGGTGGTGGAAGCAAGATTTCACATCAAGTGCATCTGACCCCATAGTCAAGGCTTCCAGCCTGTCTCAGACACGTCACCTTTCCTTTCCCTAATACCAGCAACTGTGAGGAGGATTCAAAGAAGTGTACAATCCCTCCTGGTTGTGGCAGGGCTGAACGCTTCTTGGAGCAGGCACTCTTGTCAGTGCCGTGGGTACAGAGGTGAGAGAGAGGCCAGGGCTGGGTCTCCAGGAGTTGGTCTAGGAAAAGATTCCTACTGACGTGGCCAGTTGAGTTTTTATGCACTGATTCACACATCCCAGGTAGGACCAGAGCGTGGTGTTCTGAGGTGGGCACAGTGTGCCTGGGCTCTGGACAGGCGCACAATCAGAGCCTAACTCTGCTTCTTAACAGCTGTGTGTCTCTGAGCAAGTTCCTCAGCCTCTTTATGCCTCAGTCCTGCTTTCCAGCTTTTAGAAAAGCTCATCAAGCGAAGGTGAAGTGAGTGGATACACCCAAGGCCCTGAGCACAGCACTGCAGATAGTAATCTCTCAACAGTGTTAGCAATTTTGTGTGTGTGTGTGTGTGTGTGTGTGTGTGTGTGTGTGGCCAGCTCAGCCCACCCTGGGGGCAGGGCTGGTGCAGCATGCAGTGCCAGGATTGAACCGCGGTCCCTGCACGCTTGCCTAAACAGGTGTTTTAGACTGCTGAGCCATCACGCCAGCCCCAGTGTTAGCAATTCTGCTTGTCATCAATACCATTCTATTGGACTGGCCAAATAGCTCAGTGGATTAAAGCTCCTACAAGCAGGTGCAGGAGCCGGGGGTTTGATCCCCAGGCCTGCACACCCTGTGGTGTGCTGAGACAATTGAGACTGAGTGTGGTGGCACGCGCCTGTAATCCCAGCTCTTGGGAAGCTGCAAACAGGCCAATCACTTCGAGTTCGATCTAGTAGTAAGACCCTGAACACCTGTAGACCCTTCCCTAAAATACAAAAACACTGCAGACTTACCATGCCTTGAGCTCAGGCACCTGGAGAACCTAGACCCACAGCATCAACCTCTCAGAATCTCCCAACGTTAGACTCTCACAACTACAGAACCTTCAAAACTGAGAACAAAGCTACATTTCATGCCAATAAAATTTGCAATATAAAATTTCACCCCAATGTTGCCTCCTCTTTTCCTTGGGACTTGGAACTATTATTTTGTCAGATGGCTTCTGGAGTTTTCTCCCTGTATTATCTTTCATTGTTTCAAGAAAAAAAAAAAGCACTTATGTTCTTTCTTTCCCTTCTCTCTTCTTTCCCTTCTCTCCCATACTGAGAATACGATGGGTAAAATAGCAAGTGTAATAAGTCAAAAATTTTGACAGAAATAATAGGGCCTGCATCCATTTCTAGCCATTCTCCAAGTGATAACAATTAAGTCCTGGACAGTCTGAACTTTTTACAAAGAATTAATGATGCATGTGAACACAGAGGAGGAGAATTGCTAATAATTTATGAAGCCTTCACCCGCTCAAAGTAGTAAGTTTGGTAAAGTGAGGGGGGAGGTTTGGAAAGGTAAACACTGTGAAAAGCCATTCTGAGGATCTGCCCTGTCAATGGAGAATTTACTACATTCCATTAAACAACCTAAAATAACTTCTATGATAATCACCTTTCAGATACAGGCGCCAATGCCGACAAAGGTATTATTAAGTTAAATTACCCTAAAAGTGTTGGATTGACAGAGAGTTTCAGTCAATGGTTTGGAAAGCCCGGGTCCCTAAATGACACTGGCAAACAGATACTGATGTTGGGAGGTGGAAGAGCCGGCTTTGCAGGCTCTGGTACTAACAGGATTTCCATCTGAGCTGTTCAATATTTCATGCTACCCATCAGCACCCAGGAGGAGGGCTGTGGCTCCATAGGGGTGGGGCCTTGCCTCACCTTCCTGCGCCGGGATGGAAGGGTAGCTCTGAGCAGAAATGCACAAAGAGACAATGGCCAGGAGGACTTTTCTCTTTGAGGAAGGAAGGAATACAGCCGCTGGGTCTGATTAGAATCAAGTATTATGACACCCAATTTAAACACAAGGGAGGGGGAGGTCTGTGGCCAGAGGCTGCCAGGGAGTGGTGCTCCCCAAACACAGGACTTACACTCTCGGGATTCCGATGGCTCTGAAGGGGCATGCCAAGTTTGCACACAGCAGGACCCTGTAAATACTTCCCAATAAGTTCTGTTAAGGCAGAAAGTATGTAGAGAAAGCAGGCAAGCCTTATACGCATAGCTTAATTCTCCCAAACTAAACACACCCCCCACATCCAGCAATCAGCTCAAAACACCCAACCTTCCCAGCCCCCAACCCAGCCCCAGAAGGTTCCCACACCCCCACCTCCAAGGTAGCCTCCCTCCCACCCCCAATTTCTGCGCTGCTCAGCGTTGACTTTGCAGCTTGGGCAGATAGACCCACACCATATGATTTCTTTCATGTCTGGCTTCTTTTAGTAGAAAAATATGTTTGCGTGACTCATCCGGGGTTTGGTATGTGTGTTTAGTTTGTTTATTTTCATTGGTGCTTAGTTTTCTACTTGCGGATGTTGCACAATTTATGTAGCCAGCTCCCACGGCTGAGTGCCGGGGTTGTTTCGACTTGAGACTATTACAAAGAGTACTGCTATCAACTTCCTTTTATAAGTCTCTTGGTGTACATACGTCTGTATCTCTGTTGGATTTATCACAAGAAGTGGAATTGCTGGGCCCCAGCTATGCACACATTTGCCTCTCAAAGATGCCACCAGCAGGCCACTCAAGCAGTGGTATCAGTGGAGTCTTTGCCAGCAGTGTGAGACACTTCCAGGGGCCCCAAATTCCCACCAACACTTGTTACAATGGGGTGTGTGTGTGTGTGTGTGTGTGTGTGTGTGGTGTGGTGTTAGCACACTGAAATTTCAATTGGCATCTTTTGGTTGATTCCTGAAACCGAAGACATAGTTGGATTAGTCTGTTTCATGTTGTTCCGTCAGCCTTTCACACCAGAACAAAACACCAGTGGCAGCTAAATTAGAAAAAGAGAAGGTGATTCAGCTCACAGTTTTGGAAATTCAAAGACCAAGATTGAGCAGGCCCCTCCGGACCTCTTCTTATTTCAAGGCTTGACCTCTTCGTATCTTAGGTGCCTAAAATGAGAAAAATCCAACAGCAAAGAGTGTTTCATAAACTGGCATGTAATAATTGCACATATTTATAGGATACAGCATGAAATTTTGATACACTTATACAATATGTCATGATCAAATAATAGTACTTAGTGCTTCTACCTTCTTACATATTTATCATTTCTTAATATTTGGGGGCCTCCAAACTTCTCTTCTCTAGTTCTTCATAAGATAGGCAGGTTGTGGTGAACTATATTTATGCTACTATATTGTAGACTATCAGAACTTTATTTTGGTGGAATCAGGGATTAAACTCAGACCCTTGCACTTGCCAGGCAAGCACTTATTCTACTGAGCTATCTCCCCAGCCCAGAACTTATTCCACCTATCATTCATTCATTATCCAACCTCCTTCTATCTCTCCCCCTTCAGAACCTTCCAGTCCTCTAGTTACCACTATTCTACCTTCCTCTTCTTCTTTGAGATTTTTTTTTTTTTTTAGTTTTCACATAGGTGAGAGCACTTTCTCTGTCTTTCTGTATCGGGCTTATTTTACTCAACATTGTATCTTCCACACCCACCCATTTGGCTGCAAATGACAAGATTTCATTCTATTTTCGTAGAATATATTTCATTGTGCATATAAACCACACTTTTTCATTCATCTATCAATAGATACCTCTTGATTCTGCACCTTGACCAGTGTAAATAGTACCACCCTAAAGATGGTAGTGCATAGATCTCTCTGATACACTCATTTCATCTCCCTTGGGTATGTACCCAGAAGTGGGATGTCTGGATCGTAGGGTAGTTCTAGATTTGTTTTCTTGAGAATCTCCACAGTATGATGGAATTATCTGTGCAACATTTAATAGTATGCATCTTGCCAGCTGCTGACAAAATGCAATTTTAAGGACACTTTTATTCATGTCTGTGTTTGTTGATGTCTGTCTTTTTTTTTTTTTTTAATGTGTTTGGTTGTTGTAGCATGTCACTACACAGCTTGGGCTCAGTGAGCCTCCTGTCTTCAGCCAACCCAGCGCTGGGTTACAGGCATGTGCATATAGAAATGCCCAAAAATAACTGCAAGAAGAGTAAAAGGAAAGGCAGAGATGAGGGCTGCACAAAAATAATAAAGAAGACAGAAAGAGCCCCTGTGATCCTCTTCCAGTTGTGCCATTCCAGAGCTGCATGGGGGAAGAAGACTTCAGGGTCTGCTGCTGTCATCTCCTCAGGGGGCGTGAGGCATGCTGTGGGCTTTCCCCCTGCTATGAGCCTTTCTCTGCCCAAGCAAGTTCCTTTGGGTCTGCAGAACAGAGGCCCCTGCCCACAGACCTGCTTTCCACCACCTATGCATCTGCTCTTCATCCATAACCAAGCCAAGATGTCGCTGCACCATGCCTTCCTGCTGTGAACTGAAGAAGCAATTAATCCTGCAGGGTCCCCCACTGCTCTTGGGTCTGCAGATGCTGGGAGCTGCCAGCTATGTGTAGTCACTTCTGGGAGCAATCAATGACCCACCCAGGCTGCACTGAGTACAGCTTGACCTGTCAGGTTGCTCGGAGGGGTGCCTCCCTGGGGTGAGGGGTGGAGATACAACTCTGGAGACAGTGCTGTCTTCACTCCTCTTGTCTAGAAAGGTTGAAGCCAGGAGCCTCTCAGTAAGAGGAAACAAGTCAACCTGAGATGGCACAGACCACGACCAACTTGGTGTTTCAAAGACAGAAGGATGAAGCTGCCTCTATTCCTGATGTGTGTGTGATCTTGGACAAGCCATTTAACCTCTCTGAATCTGGAAAGGAATGGTAAATCTCATCAATAGGATTAACTTGCTCTCACAATTGAGACATTAAATAAGATCATTCACATGACAGGCTTAGCCCTGTAGCTAATACTCACTAACATTCAGTAGATGGTAGCAATGATCATTTTGCAAGAGTTGTGATCTGTAGCCCTTAGGGACAGCATGAAGACTAAGTGGAATAACATCAAAATCTCCTAGGTAGTATCCAACACAGAGTACTAACTCCAATTCAAACTTTGGGATTCCATCAAATAAGGAGGACTAGAATCTGTCCATCACATTATGAAGCAAGCCTTCGAGGTAACCCTAGTGTTTCAGGGGACAGACAGATGAAAAGAAAGAGTTGGACGGATGATAGATGAATGGAGTGATGGATAAATGGGTGGACTGAGAAACCTTAAGTAATGTGATGGGCATCAGAGTGATAATAGTACATGAGCATAATAAATACATGCTTCCAGCCTTGGAAGCTACCACACATGGGCTTCCGGTTACAAAACGATGATGTCTTGGGACCAAAGACACCAGATAAACTGTTTCTTATCACAGCATCAACTTGAATGATACAGTACCTTCTGCCATTGCTTCCCAGCATGCTTTAGATCACCCTCCTTTGGAAGTCCCCATAAGCCTGTGTTGGTTGATGCAACTGTTGGCTGACTCTGAATCTGAAGAATTGTAGCACACTGGTACTTACTAAAGGACCTGGGGCATCATGGGATACAACTCACTCATTCAACAGCATTGACTATCATCATTTGGAATTATTCTAACTTCTGGGCATTGTGTTAATTATTTTAGATATGTAATTGCGTTCAGCCTCACAGCCTCCTAGGAGCAAGGCACGTCCTCCATCTACTGCACACATATGCATTCCGTGTACAAAACTCAATCAGAAGAATTAGGTAATTTTTTGTTAATCCTCAGGATAACACAGAGTACTTGTGGAAAAAACTGAGTAGCTCCTGAGTAACCCACACAGCCCCTTCCTCTGATCCTCTGTTTTGCTGGGGCCATGATATGTGCTTGGAGCATCATCAAGATTACCCAGAAACCCCTAGAGACAGGAGATGACCTTGTCACTTCAGAGATGAGAGGAAACACACAGGTAAGTGTGAAAGAAATACCTACAATTAGAAAGTGATGTAGGGCTGGCCAAATAGCTCAGTGGATTCAATCACTTGCAAGCAGGTGCAGGGGGTGGGGGTTCAATCCCCAGGCCTGCCGGTGCCAGCCCCACCCCTGGGGCACACTGAGATGGCAGTTGAGACTGGGCTTGGTGGCACATGCCTATAATTCCAGCTCTTGGGAGGCTGCAAACAGGTGGATCACTATGAGTCCGATCTAGTAGTGAGACCCTTAACACCCTCTAGAGCCATCCCTAAAAATACAGAAAAAAAAAAGAAAGTAAATAAGTAAGTAAGTAAGTGATGGAAATAAGCTTCTTACTAATGCCAAGACCACTGAGGAATCCTCTCTCAGCGATGAGGAAATTGAGACTCAACAAGAAGAAGGTGTTTGCCAAGGCCACAAGCACTGTTGAGGTACACAACTGGGACAGAAGACCCTGTCTTTGCTTCTTCCACCAGCCCCATACCAGAGCAACCCTTCCAAAGATCTCTGGAGTGTCCTCTTTCTTTAGGGGGCACCTTTTTCTCCAGCCATGGGAGAGCCTCATGTTCACTTGTAGCCATCAGCATTATAAAATGAGTGAAAATATTTGAGGTAGACTTTTCTCCTCTTAATGGGTGAAAATTTCCCAGGTCTGGGCACCTTTGAAATCTCCCAACGTCAGCCATCATCAGCTGTAACTGGCAGCCCTGCTAATAAATGGAGAATGTCACATCTCCCAAACTGCATTATTACCATTTATAATTTTGATTGTTCATTTGCATACGAAAATTAGTCCTGTGACATGCGTGAATTTTATTTTATTCTTGAACTAATTATAAACAAGAATGCCACATTATTTACATAACTAATTATTGTTCCTTATGTTCCCCTGTTTTTAAATTGGGGGCCCATCCTCTGTTGGTTAACTACGCAGATGAAAAATCCAAGAACATTTCTAAAGTTTAGGAACTTGTTCTATTTGCATCAAATACAAATTCCTTCGAATGAGAGATAATATGCTTTCCATTTTAATAGACCTAAATTAGGTTGATCTTAATTTATAGTTAATTTGAATGAATAATTCCTGTCTACCTGAGTCTCTTTTTTCAGCCGCTCATTGTAAATGTTTATTAACCCATAAATCTGCTGCTTTCCTTTAGGAGAGGATTTTAAGGGCCCTCTAAACTGGAGGGCATATGGTGCAGAGGAAAAAAAAATCCACAAAAGCAGTTAAGAAACCTGGGTATAAAACCCCACTCTGTAAGTTGTGAGTGTGTACCCTTGAGCAGATACCTAACCCTAACCTGAGCCTCAGGTTTCTAATTCCTTAAAAAAGTAGTTAATTAGGTGGTCCCTAACATTCTGAGCCTCTCTAATATTCTAGAATAAAAGAGATCTATTTCTCTTCTTCATCTTGCCTTTGCTTTGACCTGCTTCCAAATCACTCTCCTTTCTCAAAATTCAGTTTGTCTTTTAGTTAAGATCTTAAACCTCTTTGGATTCATGGTGAACTGACTCATTTTTCTCAGCCAAAAGAAGACTTTACAAAGATGAGGATTGGAAGGATAGCAAGCTGATGGGGAACTCCAGGTACTGCGGAACCTGCGAAGAGACCGGAACAGGGCAGAGGGCACCACGGAGGCACAGTGGAGGTGCCCTGCTCAGCTGAGACACCAGGACGATAGAGACTGCCTGGCTGGGTCTACAGGGCAGTGGAAGGGGGAGTCCCAAAGACAGGGCAGAGCAAGCCTGCTGCTTTGCAATTCCCATGAACGGTGACAAGACCTCTCAGAGACTCAGTGCCAAACCCTCATCATGGACAGGGCCGGGGCGCCAATCCACCAAGCTCCCTGGGAGACTGCAGCGAGACAGACACAAGTGAGGTGATGGTTGTGCAAATGGCCTGCGACACACCCAGCGTTCAGGTTCTATGCCCTGCTGCCCCGCGCTGCCACTCTGGCTTCTTGAAGTGGGGAAGAGGAGGCAGGGAACGGGGACTAACATTTGCTGCATGCTGGTGAGGTGCTATATCTTCAGTTATCAGCTGAAATGACACTTCTAGGACACACTCTGGCCTCCCTTAAGAAATCAAAAGCACTGCCAGGATCCCGCACAAGAGACTGGAACAGGGCGGAGGGCACCATGGAGACACAGTGGATGTGCCTCCTGCGTCATTGTCAGTCACGCTGCAATTTCACACTTGTTTTAAAGGCAGTGATCTCTACCTTCACTGTGCTGCCTTGTTTCCAAGGCCGGGAGATACTGTGTGCCTTTCTGTCTCCATCATATCTCTGCACCCCTTAGTTAATGTTTGAGAACATGAGGACTAGGGACTTGTCCTACATTATCTTAATTAACCTTCACTAATTGAACTATGCTGCTGTCATACCCACTTTACAGATGAGAAAATTGAGCCTCGGAAAAGGAAAGTCCAGCTGAAACCAAAGGAACCATCCAGCCCAGTCAGGCTTGCCTGAATCATAAGCATCTCTTGCCATGCTGTCGTTTGTATTTGCTGCAGAGCATTATTGTGCCAATCGATAACTGATCCACATTTGCATTTATTTTCTACTATACAGCAACTTCCTGTAAGTTATTTCAGCTTTTCTTCCATTTCTCTTCCACCCAAAAAGAAAGAAGCTGCCTCCCCTGATCCGCATGCTTAGCAAACAAAGGAGCTCTCATTTGCCTGTTCATTCTACATCTATGTAAGTGAGAAACAGTTAGTGATCCCCTACTAGATAGGGATCACTGCCCTGGATGTTGGGTTCCAGGACCAAGGCTTGAACTCAGGACCTTATACTTGCCAGGCAGGTGCTTATACAGCTGAGCTATATTCCCAGCCCTTGGATGTCGGGTTTTGACAGGAAAACAAAAACATAAATCTCCGCTCTCCTGGGACTTAAATTCAATTTCCCTTTTAACCATTCATTCATAGACTCATCCTCTCCACACATTTTCTGTGTGCCTGGCACATATGGGCAACCAAGTTAAGCCCTCTGCCCTTGAGAACATAAGCATCAGATTCCACTGCCCATCCCACCCTCAAGACAGGACCTCCAAAGATATGAATTCAGAGTAGGACAGAAATGAGGACTTAAAATGGAGCAAGTGTGAAGGACAGGGGCGTGAGTTATGTCCTTGTCCCCCCATCTTGGGAAGGACTTTCCGTGTTCACAATTATGCTTCTGCTATGTTGATATATTAATTTGTTCAAACCATTATTTCTGCAGTTAAGTGAGAGGACACTGCAAAGAAGCTATAGGAAGATGTCTTATTTCATTCTGCAAGGTAGAATCTGGTGACCTCTTACCCAGTTGGCTCTGTGATAAGACGGTGGAAATATGACCATTAATGGGGTGTTTTATGTTCAAAGTTGTCGGAGCAGTCCTGGAAAAAACTGGCCACAAAGTTGCCAATGAGCTGTGGTCTGCGGCTTTGTTTTCCTTGGTCTCATTATCTATTTATTATTCAGAGAGCTTTAGAATTGGAAAGGACCTTAATTGGAAGGGGCAGCCATTCTTGTTTAGTGCAGGAAGTCTTTCCAGGGCACCCTCAAGATTCAGGGGTCCTCTACACTTCTCAAAGATGTGCAGCTGTAGGGAGCGCAGAACGTAGGGGGAAATGCAAACGAAAAGCAAGCCTTGGTGAAATAGCTGCATTGGTGGCTAAGCTTGTCAGAGTCTGGGATATTGATTGACAGCTGCCCATCCAAGCCCAGGGAACGATGGGGGAACTGAGTGTTGTGTCTCTGTCCGTGGTGCTGAATCCTGAGCCGCAAGAAGGGCGGTGGAAGAAGGAGGGAGGAGGCGAAGCGGAAAGGGACTATTGAAGAAACACTACTATTTTGACATGGCTTTCAAGTAATTGCAGCTACCAAGGAGGAAAATTGCTTTCCTCTTGAGAGTCAGGAGAGCCTTTCTCTCTGGATCGCCCCCCTACACGACTTTCGCCAGTACAAAGTTGTCAGCCTGTGGTTTTGTTATGTTCAAATCCAGTGTTGAGACTTGGCCTTGCCCAGACCTGAGGTGCAAGAGAATGCTCAAGATCTCAGTTTTATTGACTAAGGGAGATGGTGCCTGTCCCCCAAGGGGGATTAGACTACAGCCGGTACTGCTCTCTTCAACCAGGAAGTGTAAGAGGAAGAATGAAAGAGCCACATTCGAGTTCTAGCTCTGCCTCTCCTGCTGTGTGGCTGTGGATCAGCATCTTTCCTCTCTGGTCCACAGTTGCCACCACTTCGAAGTGAGAAAAGTCAAGCAAAACTCATACTGGGGTTCCTTACCGTCTTCTGCTATTCTGGGATTCCCCAGCCAGTTTTCTTTTTCCTTAAAGGGGTAAAAGATGCAATCACATTTCTCACCTCAAATGGCCTGAAAGGAGCATTTCTCCAATAATAGACAGCCACTGACCAAGTGGCAGAGATGCACAAGCTCCTAGAGAGACTCAGCTTTGCCTCCCACAAAGTGAAGCGCTGACCTTCCGGGGCCTCCTGGATCACGGCTTCATCCACATCACTCTGCAGCACCACCAAGGCTGCTGTTGCTCCTCTCTCTGTACAGCTGAGGACACTGACGCTGAGGAGAGGGCTGACACTCCAGGGCCCCCCGGGGAGCTCAAGCCGCATGAGTCCAAATAATTTATGCCACACGGAGCTGCTCTGCAGGGATCACGGGAGCATAGTCTGCCCTGTCTCTGCTTGCTGGGTCAGAAAACATTCCCAGCCATGCCCCAGCTTTAGTCTCTCTGAGGTGGCTCTGTCCCAGATTCCTGGGAACTTGGATACCAAGTTCTCACTAAGATCTCTTCCTTTCCTTGCTAGAATGCAGGTCATATTAAGCTCTAGTCTCAAGCAGGGAGGCTGAAGGTTGCTTTCAACAGGGAGGCCTGTGACCATAGTGACTGAGATGGCAAGCAGGCAGAAATCGGCTCTGAGACCCAGAGATATTGTCACCAAGCAAGTAGAGAAGCAGCAGAGCTGGTGCCGAGCTCAAGCTGGAGGACATGGGGAGGAAGAGGGACCAGATCCTTCCAACCCCACCCAGAACTCTCCATACTCCCAAATAAGAATAGGGCCAGCTACTGCCTTCCATTTATCCTGCCCAGTCAGGGAATAACCTAAGCACATTAAATCTCAAAGCTGGGGGCCTTAAGGACCCCAGGTGAAGGTCACCTTTGGTCACTTGCCTACCCTGGATAGCTCTCCCTGCCAGAGAATTTTTCTCTGATTGAGACAGGTTCTGTGTCCCTGAAATATGGACTTTATTTATCTTAGGCATTCTTGTGTCTTTAGACACTCCCTAGGCACTTGAAGTCTAAAGTCTGCACTTGGGACTAGGCAAGATTTGGGACTAAGCTTGTCTCAAAAATAACCAAAAAAAAAAAAAAACCACCACATTTTGTATTCAGTAGGCATAGGAACACCTGCCCATGTCTACTTTTCACGTTAAACTCCTGTGGCTTGTTTCTTCAGTTGCTTCTTTAGGCTATGGTTCTGGCCATTTACAAATTTGTCATCTTGTTACAACCCACTGTGCAAGGCAATCCCCTGAGAGCCATGGCTGTGCCCCATTCCCCACAGACAACACACCAGCTCTTGTTTACACTTTAACCATCCCAAGGACAGTGATGGAGACAAGAGGAAGGAACGCATGTGCTTGCGTGAGTGAGTGTGTGTGTGTGTGTGTGTGTGTGTGTGTGTGTGTGTGTGTGCCTGGAGACTGAACCCATGCCTTGGCACATAACTACATTCCTAGCTCCTCTTTTTTACTTTTTTATGTTGAGACCAAGTCTCCCTAACTTGTTCAGGCTGGGCTCAACCTTGCAGTTCTGCTAACCCAACCTCCCAGGGTTATGGGATTGTAGGCAGGAGGGAGGATTGTAAGTGTTCCCAACACAAAGAAATGGTAAATGGCTGAGGTTATGGATGCACCCTGGTCTCATTACACACTGGATACTGGTGCTCTAGTGTCATGCTCTACACCATAAACACACTGCACATTAAAAGAAATGCAAAATGAAGCATAGTTTATGGAGTACCTACCTGACTCTGAGAGGCTAACTGGGAGTAAAAACAGAGGTGAGTCTTGCTTCTCAGAGCTTTCAGACAAGTAACAGTGGAAGGCATTCATAGTGAAGCAGAAGAAACTGGCGCCACTGGTGCCAGGCATGACAGAGGAGGGCACAGGCACTGGTACAGCCAAGAGATTTGGGGAGCTCTGGAAGGATCCAAGCTTCAGGTCAAAACCTGACCAATGAGAGTCTGAGACATGTGACATTCAGAGAGAAAGGCTAACAGAGAGATGCCCCAAGGTGACCTCAAATATGGTGTCTGAAGACATCAGAAGTGCCTTTGATGTTAGGGTAAAGCAAGTGAGGGTGAAAGTGCCCAAGATGGGTTTAGAAAAGCTGACCAACAAGCCACCTGGAGCCGTTCGCCAAGCAAGGGCCTTTGGGATCTTATCCAGGGGAATGAGGAGCCAATGAAAGCTAGAAGTAGGGGATGGTGTTGGCTGATTCCTGTTGTAGGACATGGGGAAGAATGAGCAAATGCAGGAGCAAGAGGAGGTCAGAAAGGAAGCTGCTGAATGGACCGTGCCCCTGTTCTCTGTGACTGTCAGCTTTCCATTACTGTGACAAATGCCTGAGATAAGCAATTTAAAAGGAGAAAAGGTTTCTTCTGGCTCATGGTGTTGGAGGTTTCAGTCCATGGTCATTTAGGCCTATTGCTTTGGGGCTGCACCAGCATGCCATGGTGGGAGTGGGTGGGGAAGGAAAAAAGCTCATGTCATAACCCAGCCACAAGAGGAGAGACCACTACTCCAGTCTCTTTCCGATGCGGCTGCCAAAGACTTGAAAACCTCCTGCTATTGCTCAAGTCCTGAGGGTCCCACCACCTCCCAAAAGAGCCAAACTGTGGGCCAGCTGCTAACACATGGGTGGCTGGGGATGTTCCAGATCTCAACTCCGGCATCTGCACAGGCCCTCACCCATGAGCATCCTGGCTGGTGTGCTCTTCTCGCACTTGGGGACCAAGTTTCAAGAGAAGATGGGCAAAGAGAAAAGAAGGCAGGCATTCTGCAGTGAGGCCAGAGTGTGGGTGGACAGGGAAGTTATACCAGGGACTATGATTCCTCCCTGTCTAGTCCCTGAATATCAGGTTGTTCATTTGCAAAGCTGGCTTGAGACATAAGACCCACACTTGGGTAAGGCTTAGGAAAGCTTCTCTGGATATGCACAGTGCACTCCTTCTGTAACAAGCATCATGCAAGGTAATGAGTTGCCCAGCACTGGAAATACTTAAGGGGATTCCAGGAAACTTAAAGGAGAAGAATAAACACTGACAATTATTGATCCCCTACCATCTCCCACTTAAGGGGATAAGTATTTTTAGAACTTATTAAATGTTTTTTTTAATATGGGATCATAATTAGTGGATTTCTCTTACATAAAGAAAACTGAGGCTTATGCAAGAAAAGTGACTGCTAGTGAAGAAAGCTAAGATGTTCCAAAAGCATATTGCATACCAAGGAACATGCTAAGAGATTATGCCATTTAATCTCACAGTAATACAAGCAGGTATGTGTTCTTAGTCTGTCTTGTGCCACTAGAACAAAATTCCTACTGTGCCACATTGTATGCAGAATATAGATTAATCTGGCTCCCAGTTTGGTGCCTGGAAAGCTCAGAGGGCATGGGCCTGGAAGCTGCACAAGCCCCCAGCTGCATTTCAGCATGGTGCACAGCACCACATGGCAGGAACTTGTGCAGAGAAGCATGTATGAAAGAGAAACCAAGACGAGAAGAAACAGCCTTCTTCTTTCATAATAATCTACCCTCTTGGGACTGATCCACCCTGCAAGGACCGACCCACTCCCATGAGACCAGCAGTTGTCCCTCCTGCATGTGCCCGTGACCCACATGCCTGCCCCAAAGCCCCACCTTTCAAAGTCCCCACCTTCTTTCAATAGTTACACCGGGGACTAGGATTCCAGCACATGAATGCTGGGAGATAATCCCAGCCAAGCCATAGCATCCACCATCACTATTTTGTCAATGAGAAAATGGAAGCAAAGAGAGTGGACACATCACTCAATACCACCCAATGAGAAGGGAGAAGTACCTGAAGGCCATCACCAACGTCCTGATTCTGACCCTCGGCACAAGTAATCTGTTTCAACTTCAGCTCTCCATAACACTATAGCTAATTCTGCAGTGCAACTTCTAGGTCCCACCCATCCAGCATCCCTGGGTCCTTGGTGCCTTGGAGATTCCCTTCTGTGGTGCTTTCCTGGAGCTGCCATAACGAAGTTCCTCCAAACAGGTGGCCTAAAGCAACAGGAGTGCACCATTTCATCGTTCTGGAGGGCAAGCACCTGCAGTTAAGACCCGGCCAGGGTCAGGCTCCCTCTGAGTCAGGTAGGCAAGGACCTCCTCCAAGACCCTCTTTCAGCCTCAGAGATTCTTTGCTTTGTGGCGGCACTATTTCAATCTCTGTGAGACACTTTAATGGCACGTTAATATGTCACTGTGTTGGCTGGGGAGACAGATCAGCCGTCTAAGTCCCTGCCTGGCAAGCACAAGGACCAGGGTTCAATTCCCAGCACCACATGCTGTGCCAGCCCTGAAACCCTGGGCACACCATGCTGACCACCAAAACTGGGCATGGTAACTCATGCCTGTAATCCAAGTGCTGGGGAGGCTGAGACAGGAGGATCATTGTGAGTGATATATATATTATCACTGTGTTCAAAAAGCTCCTTAATATGAAGCATGGTCACAATTATATTAGAACCCACCTGCTCCAGTGTGGCCTCATCTCTACTAATTATATCTATGATCTTTCTTCTTCCACATATTTGGGGTCAGGATTTCCCCATGTGAAATTTAGGGGGACACAAATCGTTGCAGAACTCCATCCAATCCCATGTGCATTTGTCCCCAGCAAACAGGTAAGAAGGAGGACACTAACTGTCTTGGTGTCCCTTAAAACTACATGTCCCCTCCTTTCATCCTGCACAGGCCAGCATTCTCACCCCATGTCCCTGATGCCCAAGACCCTACTCTGTTGTCATCCTGCGCTGGTGATGACCCAGGCCCTATAGTAGTTAGGAGCGTGGAGGAAGCCTAGGCCCTTCCAGGGGAGGTGGGAGGATATTTCTTGCAATGCAAGGGAGTGGAATTCCGCACCGCCACCTCTTGCAAATGCAACATGACATCTCCTAATAGGGTGCTATCAGGATGAATCCCATCTCATGGTGGCACCAAGCCTCCCAGTAATTCCTCACATATTGCGTTCATGTCACTGAAAACACAATTGCTAAGCTCGGGCTTCCCCTGTGATCAGAGGGGATCACCCCACTTCTGCAGCTAAGAAGCCTGAGACCTGCCCTCAGCATTTACTTTCCAGCACACGGTGGGTGCAGGGAGCTGACCCCAGCAAGGGCCGAGGATGCAGGAGGGACAGAAGTGGAGCTGGTTCCCAAGGTGCTCCTGGGAAGAAGTGAGAGGAAACCAGGTGCTCAGTGGTCCAGGACATAGGAGGCAGTGACAGGGGAGGCACAGGGGGCGAAAGTGGTTGGATGAAAGGCTTGGTGCTGGGGTACAAGCCAGAAAAGAACAGGGCTCAAGGAATTATTCCACAGGCATCAGATGGACTGTCGAGCATCCACAGGGGGAAGACTGGGCTTTGCCAGAGCATTCCTGCATCAGATGGACACCGGGCCATGCTTCTCCTCAGTGGCCCGGGTGGACAGCACGTTTATGCTTCCTCCTGATTGGCCCACATGGAGAGCAGTACAAGCTCCCTCCTGACTGGCCAGTGGGGAGTCAGTCCCCTGAAGCCTGGGAGAACAAAGAAGAATCCCTTAGCCAAAGACAGCTCTGAAAGAGTCTGGGCTTTTTGCAAAAAGTCCATAGCACTAAAGAGGGAAGCAGGACTGGATCCTGCTTGTGGGGGTCACAAAGAATGTTGGTTAGTCCCCTTCTCTCCCCCACCCATTCTCCTTTCTTTCCTGTTGTGTTCTGAGTCCCAGAAAGTTGTCCCCGATGACTTTTCATCTACTACCTTAGGTGGCAGCAAAATAATAAAGCTGGGGGGGGGGTAGCAGCCAATCCCTGTCAGCTACCAAAACACAGGTGGAGATCTTGCCTCATGGGAAAAGAGGCGGCTTGAAAATGCGGTCATCACAGAGAAAAGAGAGGTTGCAAGATGAAGGCCAGAGTAATCCATTCAATCACCTGGATCACACCATGCCTGAAGGCCTGCTGAAAGAGTGTTTCACCCATAATGAGACTGGCCATGGCCACATTCGCGGCTTGCATTTCCCTGAGCAAGACACACACCCTCTAAGTCTACTTGTCCGCACTTGCTATCTCCCCAAAAGAAGGATGAAATAAAACAATACCTGCATAAGTGCTACGCTGTATTAGGTGCGCTCCCCCAAAATGAGTTTACCCCTTCCTAGGTCCCCACAGCCTCAGAAAGAGCATGCAGATCTTAGCATCAGTAAGCTCAGGTTTTCCCTGAGTCTACTCATATGTGTGCTTTGTAGGACCCTCCTGGTAGGTTCTGGCCCTAGTGTGAATTGCTAAATTATTATGGCGGCCATCCAATATGGCTGAAGCCCTTAAAACAACAGCTTATCTTCCCAGAGACCACCTCCCCCTTTCTTCTCCAACTCATTTCCTTTCACCTTTCCCACCACCTCAGGGAAGGCCCCAGTCAGCTCCTCAGGTCTATCTAAACATCCCCCTCAAGCCCCACCCCTGACAAAAGGCCACGAAAGCCTCAGCCTCCTTTTGTTCCAAACCAGAGAATTCCTTGTCTTCCCAAATTCTCTCTGTGTCCTCCAAGATAATGAAGCCCCTTTCCCTTTATAATAAAGCTCCTTTCCCTTCTTCTTTCTGCCTGTTTCTCTGCTGTGACACTGTCAAAACCTATCACCTCCCTCCCACAAGGATGCTCTGTGAGACCACTCCTAGGTGCCTGAAACCAGGGGTAGTGTCTTCCCATTCATAAACAGCTCTGATTAAGTTTAATTTATAAACCAGGCACGGTAAAAGATTAATAGTTCCAGAATAACTGTTAATAATACAGAACACTTATAACAAAGTATAACAAGAGTTATTTAAAACTTACAAATTGTGTATTTCTGGGTCGTTCCATTTAATACTTCCAGATCTGAGTTGACCTCGGGTAACTGCAATGGCAGAAAGCAAAACTGTGCACAAGAGGTGACCCCTCTACGGCCGCACTCTCTCCTACTCTACAGGGTGCTAACAATCTGACTTGATCTTGGACAAGTAAGGAACCTTCCTGTGACTCGGCTCTCTCAGATGTATCACGGGGGTGCCACGCAGATTTGTCATGAAACTCAGTTAATGCAGGCAAGCGTGGCCTCGAATAGAACAAGTGCTCAATAAATGCAGACCAGCTTTTTGGTGGTGGTGGTGATTTTAATCAAGGGTAAGAGCAGCTGTTGTTAGGGCTGAGTACCTGTCTGGGATGCACACAAACACCTCTACCCTCTCGCCCCGACTGTGACACCACAACCCTGAGGTTGGTGACGGGTGCTGCCCCAGTTTCCCAGATGGAGACACAGACTCGGGAAGTCGCGTGGCTGCCTGGGTGCTGGGGCTCGGATGGGAACATGAGCGCATCCTCGCCCAAGCCCAGGCAGCCACGATCTCTGCACTTAGAAAGGCAGTCAGCCCCCGGCGCCTCTTCTTGGCTCGCTGCAAGTGCAAACTCTCTGCAGAACATTCCCAAGTCTGCTTCTCGAGCCTTCTCCCTCCACAAGCTCACTTTCTGCTCCTGTGAATGGAACCCACTAAATGGTACGGCGGCTGCTCTAATTATAGGCTCCGCAGCCCGTGCCAAGAGGAAGTTGGTTAATGTACACTTGAGTAGATTTCAAATCAGATTCTGTGAGTCCCCAGCAGGAGGGAAGGAAGCCAAGTTCTCCCCCGGAAGAGAGGAGCGGGAAGTGCTGGCAGCAGGAGAGCCTCCGGCTCCTCTCCCGCAGGAGCAAGGGCTGCCTCTGAGTCCCAGTGCAGAGCCCTCTCCCCGGCTTCTTTTCTCTTGGCCTTGGCCTTTTCCAGGAGCTGGGAGGCCAGCAGGGAAGGCTTAGGGAAAAGCAACAGAAGCTATAAAAGGGAGAAGGTGCAGCAAAGTGCTTTGGGGTTCCACAGGGCTGGGTCCAAGTCCAGCGCTGGCTCCCCCCTGAGTCCCCAGGACAGCGGCAGCCAGGTGAACACGCCGGTGCTTCCTCGCACTGTGCCACCCACCGCATCGGTGCCGGGAGGTGTGTGGCAGTTTACTCCACCCTTGTCAATATTTATTCACAGGTGCTCTGTGCTGTGCGGCTACGTACGTGACGCAGCTTGGGACCACCCCTGCAAACTTACCTATCCACACCCACTCACCAGCACGATCACACACCCTCAACTCGTGCAGCACCCGACACAACCGCACTCAGCACAGGTGAACTCACCGACTTCGAAGAACACAGCTGTCCGCACATTTGCCGTGCACATTGCCCCGCGCCAAGTGTAGTGAGTGCCTTCTCCACCGCGCCACTTTGTTTGCTCCTCCCCTCATGCCTCTCGCCCAGCCTGATGCCACAGCCCACTCCCTGGTCCACCTGCCCCATCAGCTCCCCACACAGAGGGCCTGTCATCCGTGATGCTTTCCTGGAGCCTCTGCATGGCTCCCACTCCCTGCCACTTGCTGTGATCTTCAAGTCCCCTGAAGGCCACAAATTGAAGGTTTGCTCTCAGCCAATGGTGGTGCCATCAGGAGGTCATGCCAACTAGAAAAGGTGGAGCCTAGCGAGAAAAAGTGAGGTCACTGGGGGACATGGCCTTGATATTTTATCTCTGCCTTTTCCAGTCTGTCTGTCTGCTGTCTGCCTCTCTCTCTCTCTCTCTCTCTCTCTCTCTCTCTCTCTCTCTCTCTCTCTCTCTCTCTCTCTGTCTCTCTCTCCTCTCTCTGTCTCTCTCTCTTTCTCTCTCTCTCTCTCTTCCCCCTAGAACCCATAAAGTGAGCTGCTTTGTTTTACCACATTTTCCCACCACAATGCTCTTCTCCACCACAGACACAAAATCAGCAAAGCCAACCAACCACAGACTGAAACTGTGAGCAAAAGTAAACCTTCTTTCCTCTTAAGTTGTTTGTCCCAGGTATTTCTATCACAGTGATAGAAAACTGCCTAACACACAAATTAGGAGATCGAATTCCCATCCCATCTGGGAATGTGAGACAGCCATGGATCCTTCCCAGGTGGGCACATCACTCATCCTGATGCCTCAGCGCTGTGCTACAGTACGTGCTGCACGAACAGGGGCAGTGTGGTCAGCCAACATGGTCTCTCAGCCACTCCCCAAGGTGGATATTCCCTCCCACTCAAGACCCTCCCCTCATCTGCTACACTTGGCTCTATTGTTCTCTCATCCATTTCTTCCTCAGTTTCCTGGTGTATTGGTCACTTTTATATTGTTGGGACAAGATATCCATCACCAACCACTGAAAGGGGAAGAGGTTTGTCAGAAAATCATGAAGCATGCTCCCCCTGTGCCAACCTGCAGGGTGGACCTCATACATCCCTGATTCCTCATGAAGCCTCATTGGCATGAGCCTGGGGGGACTGCCAAGCATGGGTGCAACCTGCTCACAGTGGGGCCCCGGAGGAGCGCTTTGTATGCCGTGTTTCATTTACCTGCACAATCATCCTTCACAGTGTTGTCAATCCCACCTACAGCCAGAAACACTGAGCTCCAGAGAGGTGAAGCCACACGCCCGGTGAATGTAATGGTGAAGGCTCCGCAATTGTTGACATGAATCCAGTTTAATCCAAAATCAAATAAACAAAGAAATAAAAACCCTTAAGCCAACAAAAGGGCCTCATCAACTCATGTAGAAAAGGAAAAATGCCTGAAAGCCTAAGGCAGCAATATCGGGGGCAAAGAGGGATCCAGGAACTCAGAACCCTCTCTTCTCTGTTTCTTGGTGTGCTGAGTTTTAGCCTGAAGAAGCCTCCACTCGGTGAGGATGCAGTGACCAGGAGCAGGCCAAGGCCTGGGTCCACCCCCAGTGTGGCTGCAGAGAGACTCCAAGCCCGTGGCACCACCTAAGCAGGGCTGACATGAGCATGTCGCCTGCCCTTCATGGACAGGACAAATGGGCCATACAGACTGTCCATGCCAGGGCTCCAGGTTCAGCCCTGAGGCTAGGGTGGAAATCGGGATGTCAGAAAGTACCATTTTGCAAAAGAAGAATATGATTTTGATGCTAAGTGCAGAGGATGGACTTCAGGCATCCAAGCTACAAGCAATCATGACCCAGGGTCTTGACTCCGGCTACCTGGCTTCCAGCCTGCGTGTTGCCAGTGGCTTGGGGCCCCTACAGCGATCCCCCCCTTCTAATTTCCTTGCCCTTCTCTGACCCCCTCAGAGTCCCCTCCTGCAGCCCCCAGCTCTGCGCACTGGTACTTCACAACCACACCAAGTGGTGACAGAAGGCAGCAGCCGCACAGGCCCTGCAAGGGAATGGGCAGCTGCTGCAGGAGGTGGCTGTTCTGTAGGACGAAACCCAAATGCAAACACACATGCTGGGGCACCTCGGGTCCCAATTTCCAATTGTGCCCCAGGGCTGTGGGCAAAGCAGTGTGCCCTGCACTGCTCTAGCAAGTGGAAACCTTAGCAGCCGTGCAATTGCGTGACTGCCGAGGCAGCTGAGGGAGCGTCAGCCCTTCCTAGCCTCGAAGCGCTGGCTCTGGAAGATGCCTTAGATGGTATCTCACTTCTCCTGCCTGTGTTGAAACAAGGCCTCGCTCAGGACTTGCACAGCCAGAGACGGCAGCAGAGCTCGTGCCCCTGAACGGAAAGTGGAAGGGGATAGATACTGACAGCAGCTGCTGTGTACCAGGCCCATGCAGGGCCACTTTTGCCGCCAACTTGGAGCATAGGGCACAGATGTAGGACAAACGCTTGATGCATGAGGCAGGAGGAGGCGGTGGCCGCTGCTTCAACTCAGCTCTGCAGTGTGTCTGTCTTTGGAGCTAACCGTTCTCTTGCCTGAGACTCAGTTTCTCCACTTGTAAAATGGAATTGATGGTCCCCAGTGGGAGAACCAAGGGGACTTTTAAACACAGAACTGGAATAATGGCTGCCACTGCTCCCATGGGCATCACGGCACTCAGCAAGAGCAGCCTTGCCAAAAAGACAAAGTCCCCACACCCAGGCGAAAGCCCTCCTGGCTCAGGCCTCCAGCTGCCTCACAGCCCCCTCCGCATATTCTGCACCCAGCTGGCTGGAACAGTGGAGCTTCCAGAGCCATCCTGACCTCAGCCACTTCACCAGCAGGGCCCTGTGTCCCACCCAGGGCAGGCTTCTGTCGCATGATCTGGAGGAGTGGCCACAGACAGCCTGGGCCAGGCCCATAAAGAGCACTGGGGCTGCAGTCACCTACTAGAGTACGGCCACGCCAGGTGGGCCTGTCACTGCACATGGCCCCAGAGCCCGGGCATGGTGGCTCTCACCAGCTGGGCCACTGCCAACAGTGAGGCCAGTGGAGGCCAACAGGCAGAAGGCAGCACCCTGGGTTACAGAACAGACCCAAGGCACCCCACGAGAGGAATCCTAACAAAGGCTCCACACAGTGAACCCCACCAAACCTCTGACCTGGGTCCCCAGCCCTCCGCCCGACCCCCTGGCCACATTTCTACAGTGGACTGCCACTCTCCTACCCCGGGGCCTTTGTCTGTGCTGATCCTTCTCCCCCCGCCCCACCTCTTCTCCCATCACTCACCCCTCCAGCACCTGGGAAACTTCGCTCAAATATCAACTCATCTAAACCCCACGAGTAACGGGCAGCCCCCACTTCTTCCCAATGCCCTCTCTCACTACCATCATCAGATAGTCTGTTTATCCTTTAGATGTGTTGTACTCTGTCTCATCCCGCTTGAGTGGAAGGCCCAGTGAGATCTGTCAGATCCAGCTGAGCCTGGACAAGGAATACTGTAGGCACTCCACAGAAGTCTGGAACAGAACCTGTGGGGCCTCACTCCTTCCTCATAGTTGAATGTTGTAGTCAACGCTGTGTCTACAACTTTTAACCCTCTCTACCCTGTTTACAAGGGAGGCTGCCAGGCCAAGGGGAGGTGGCGCACCCAGGGTCGTGCAGCAGGGAGCAGATGTGCCGTGGCCAGAGCCAGGCACCAGCAGACACCCCAGGGGTGCAGACAGCTGCATAGGCTGCTGGTCCTCTACCTGGCCCTGGCCCTGGCCCTCTTGTTTGTCCCTCTGGTTCCACACCTGCTGCTCTGAGGTGGCCGTGTTCATCAGCTTCCAGTCAAGCCATAACTCAGCAGCCCTGTGTCACCAGCCACTCATCTGGGGAGTCAAGGTTGCCATGCCTAATGTAGCCACCCTCCCTGTCCCACCAACAGTCTCCAACTCCGAGGCCACCAGCTGTGCCCAACTGATGCCAGAATGCAAGGGGCTGGCTCATTTCTGTCCTCTGGCCCCAACCCTGGTCACCTCTTTGAGGTCACGAATCAAGCACAAATCCACTCAAGTCCCCCAGATTTCTCTGCTCCATCCTCCTTCCTGCACCAACTTTGTGTTTATCTCAACACTGTGACAATTTCTCTGCCATCTGGAACTCACTCTTGTCTGGCCGTGGAGGGCTTGGTTGGGATTTCCTGTGATCACATGGGAAAGTGTCAGACAGAAGTGACCTATGCCACTGACTTGCTCCGTGCACATGGATAAGTGCCTTCCTTTCTGTGCCTGGGTTTTCCTGTCTCTATAATGGGCACAACCATCCCCCTTGCAAATGTGTGCTGAGTGACTCTATTGAGAACATGGGATGCAGGACAATGTCTACTGGGAGTGCATTTATTTTAAAATTAAAAGCAAAAAGGGAATATACTCCAACCTGACTTATAGTCCTCTACACCAAGAATGTTCTAAGATACATTTTAAAAAAATTTTAATGGAGAAAAGGACCCAAGAAGCCAAAAGTGCCCAGTGCCTACAAAGGCCATAATTCAACCCTGCAATTGACATTTGTCCCTTCTGCTTGATACCTGGGGGCAAGGGCTGGCCACAGCCTGGGGCCAGCAGCTTACACCACACCTCTGACATTGGATGCACTGAAAGTCTTGATAATCATACAATCTACAGCCCAGCCCTTGTCTAATACTACTCAAGCCTTTGTTCTTGCCACAGATACTCACTGAGTGCCTACTCTGTGCCAGGCATGATAGAAATTCAAAGGTCAGGTGGACGCTGGCCGGTTGTGTGCACCTGGGAGACCCTTTACCTCTCTCTCAGGGACATCTGTAAAATGGGAACAATAGGGTTGTTGCCAGAATCACAAGTGTTACCCAAGTCAGATGTTCATAAGAGCTTGCAACATAGAAGGAGCCCTGGGAACGTGGTCCCGCCCTGGGGGAGCCAGAAGTGCTTCCATGAACAGGCTTCATTATGCTTTAGCAGAGGACGATGCTGGGCGACACGGAAGGTCTAGGAGAGGAGCCCCCTGGGAGGCCTGGGAAGAGGCAGGAGCAGGTAGGAGACCACCTGGAGCACAGAAGCCCTGACTCAGGCCCACCGCGGAGCTCCCCCTGGAGGCAGGCGCAGGAATTACTCCATCCTAACCCCAAGAGGAGAAACACTGTCATCAGCCAGCACAGAGGGCACATGGGTGTCCTCTCCAGTACTTTGCCCTAGGAGCAGTGTGGACTTGGAAGGTCACTGGCTGCCCTGATTCTCCTGTTCTTGGAAGCAAGGCTGGTAACTCCCCTCCCACACTTGCGGGAAATACAGTGCAGACGTCAGGGTCCAGGTCAATATTTGCTGCCACCAAGGGTCATTCTTGCGGTCCCTGAAAGCACTCCCCATCTCACAGCCTGCAAGTTCTGAAAGAGAAGGGTTGACAGGGTCAGGTTGGGATCTCGGAGCCTGGTGCATGGCAGGAAGACAATTGGCACACACTGGATGAACGAATGGATGGAAGGAAGGAAGGAAGGAAGGAAGGAAGGAAGGAAGGAAGGATAGATGGATGGATGAGTTAATGAATGACAACACTAAAGCATTAGTAGTGAATGAGTGAGTGAGTGCATGAATGAGAATCTGAGAGGATGAATGAGTGATGAATGAATGATCGAACGTGTCAGTGACTGATGAATGACGGGATGAATGACAGAACGAATGGGAGAATGAATGAGTGCTTGACTGAATGCCTGAGTGATGGATGAGTGAATTAATGAATGAACGAATGCATGAATAGTGAGTGAGAGAATGAGTGAGTGATGAATCAATGGGTGAACACGCATGCGGCTGAGTTAATGAATGAGTGAGTGAATGAATGAGGGAGGAGGGAATGAACAATGGAACAAATGTAAGGGCCACTGAATGACCCAGCCCACAGGCCCTCTGCCCAGCCTACATCCATCCCAGGTGGGCGGCTATCCCAGGCACACAGTGACCTCTAACCATGCTCAGGTCAAGGACACGGCAGCTTGCAGGGGTGTGGAAAGAGGTGCCTGGCCTTGGAGGGGGAGGTGGATGCGGGGTGCGGTGGAGCTCATTGGAGATGCAGAGGGAATCCAGCAGCAACAGCCTGCTCTGGCAGGGAGCACGGGAAAAGACAAGAAAAATGAAGCCACCACAATCTCATTTTCTGAGGCCTGCAAGTCAGTCAGGAAATAGCTATTATTCCATCGCACTGTCGGTATTAAGTTATTTCCTTCACTAAATACGGGAATGTTCATGAATATCTATTGAGTCCCAGGTACAGGCCCCTCCTGGCTAGAGGCTCAGTCACTCTGGCTTTACATTCCTCCAACAACACCCCTCAATCTTGCTGTGAAGTGAAAGACAATAGTATTTTAAATTGGTTAATAAATCTCCAGATTGATGCTCCTCGAAGGCCCGGGAACTTCGTCTCTATTACTCGAATAAAAGGGATCACATTTTAACCACTGCTGGCCTAGGGATTTGGGGGAGCTACCCAAGCCAGCGGCTCCTTGCCGTTCCTGGAGAAGGAAAAGCAGAGAGTTCAGGCCCCTCAGCTGGACAGAGCACCTTCCTGATCTGGAAATATTCTGATCAGGAAATAGTCTCTGGCCAATTTGGCCCCCACTGGAGAGCCTGGGACACTCTATGATCAGCTGGTTGCCCTGGATTCAGATAAAAGAAACTCCAAAGCAAAGTTCCAAGGACAGTGGAAGTGGATGTCTGCAGCACTTTAAAAAGCCTCCCATCCCCCTGTATGGCTGAATAGAGTGCTTGCCCAGCATACCTGAGGCCCTGGATTGAACCCCAGCCCTGCAAAACTAAAAAAAGGCAGACAAACAAACCAAAAGCACTCAGAGAAAGATGCGGCCATGGGAGGGGTGCTGTTCCCCTGCTAGTGAATTCTTCCTCCAGGAGCATGGGTGAACCTGGGGGGCTGCCTTAGGACAGCAGAGGCTGATGGAGAATCAGACTGAGCCATCTCCCTGCATTTTCTCCACATCCCCTGTATGTTGTCTTAGCCAAGCCCACACCTGCACTTGGGAAACAGAGAGCCTAGTACTGTTCACAGCTAACAAAAACTGAGCCAGCACCTCTTCTGGATACCCAGCATCCAACCACCCAGCACAGGATCCAGTCCTGGGGGTGGGACTCCTAAAATAGTCATGGCCATGTTGGGTTACAGATGTTTAAACTGAGGCTGAAAAGGCAGATGGTTTGCCCCTCTGCCCTCTGCGAGCTGGCTGGCCAGCAACTCAGTCAGGAGAATTTGGGCACCTTCTGTGTCCAGTTGTGGAGCCCAAGGAAGTGGAGACCAAGAGGGAAGAGTGTGATGGCCATTTTGATGGAGTTCAGCATCTCAGGGGGACCTGAGGCTGGAATCATGGGAACACAGATAACACACAAGCCACCAGATCTCCATGACAACTTTAGGTTGCCAAGAGGAAATGGAGCAGCGGGTGGGATCCACAGGGCTGGAGTGTGGGTGGGGGGCAGCACCAGGGGCTGCTCTGAACCTTTCTTCAGACTCTGAAGAGCTGAAGCACCCCTCTGAGACCTGGGGACACCTTTAGGAACAGCAAGGGCCTCTGGTTTTCTGCCCCAGAGGCCAGCCCAAGATACAACTCAGAGCTGATGCTCCGTTTCCAGGGCAGGCAGATGAGCAGACAGCTGTTATTGTTGTTGCTGCTATTCTCATTATTTTCTTTAGCCCTTTTTCAAAACACCCCCAAACCTTACTCTGAGCTTCACAATCATCTGAAGCCTGTCAGCTTGCTTACACCCCAAGTCTTGCTCTCTGCTCCCTTTGCCCCAGCCCAGCCCCACATAGCAACCTGCAGGACCCTAAACAAGGTGGCGCCACCCTGCTGCTGGGCCTTTGCACCCTGCTCTCAGTGCCAGGTCAGAGGCCTCACCCTCAGGGTCACCACTTCCTGGCTGGCCGTGCCCTGCCTGAGTCTGCCCTAGCCCCTGCCTTGCACCCTGACCAAGCCTGCTCTGCCTCCTTCCAAGCCCATGCAGCTTCACACACTCTGTTCTCACCACCCCACCCGGCTCTGCCCTCACCTGACAGGACCCAGCTCAGATGTCAGGATTCAGATCTCAGTTGTGGCCTCCTCCAAGGAGGTAGGTGTCATCATTTTTGTTTGCTTGTTTTGTTTCATTTGGGTGCTGGGGCTGGGACTCAGGGCCTCGGGAATACTAGGCAAGAGCTCACCCACTGAGCCTCGCCCCCACCCCCACAACTGTCTATCTCACATCCACAGAGTTGGACGGCCTCCCAGCCTCCTCTGATGCCAGCGAGGAGCTGACGCAGATGTCCGTGCTGCTTGTCTGTGAGACTGACTACTTCTACTACTTCTACGCACCTACAGTAATCGGTTGAAAAAAAGGCCCAAACCTCTGCCCTCCCTGCATCCAGGCCCGTGGCCATGTGACTTTTAAGGTCCTCCTCTACAGGAAGGGGCACAAGATGCTTCCCTACCTACAGAACCCGGCTGCTATGGGATTTGTTTCAGCCAATGGAAAGCAGCAGAAGTGACACCATAGCAACTCTGAACCTGGGCCTTAAGAAACCTGGTACCTTTCTCTTTCCTTTAGGTTCTCCCACACCCCATGTTAGCCAGCCCAAGCAAACTTGCAAGCTGCAGGCCTGGAGACATAGGGCTTTGCCACCTCTAGCACCCCAGCCAACCTCTGGTCAGCCACAGAACAGGAGGCCAGTTATCTTAAACTAGTCAGATCTCAACAACTCACCAGCTTTCCTGAACTACCCTTCTGGGGCCAGCTGAGCCTGTCCTGGATCAGAATCATCCAGCTGAACACTGTCAAAAGGGGGGGGGGGGCTATGTCCCCTGCCCCCTCTCAAGAAGCAAATATTCCCAAAATGACTATAGCTATTTGTTACACAGCATCCTCGTGACAATAGAGAACAGTTACCTTTGCTGCATGGAGATCTCTCCAGTGTAGCGCTGGCTATAAACGGCTACCAATCCAGGTTTCTACAGGAGAGCTTCACCCACCCAATGAAGTCAGCTGTCCCTGGGAGATGGCCCAAAGCACCTGTCCCAAGGCTGCTCCGATGGGACTGATCCCCAGCTGACCGAGTGACCTGTCCTACAGGGGAGCAGGCCAGCCACGTGCCGTAGGCACCCCCAACCAGCCTCGCAGCCTGGCAGAGGCCCAGGCCAGAATGCTGAGCTCCATCTGGGGAATAAAGGCAGACACATCACTCTTTTGGACAAGCAATTTTTTTTTTGCATAATTGACAATTCTTGGCATATTCCCCCCTCTCTGCACACAGCCTGCCTTTCATGTCACTCAGGCACGTACGAGACACTCCGAGGTGACTTCCCTGAAAAGAGGCCGCCAGAGAGACCTCTGGCTCCCTATCCTTAAATATTCTACTTGTTATAAATTCCCGGAGGAGGCTTCTCTGCTCCAAACACCAGGGGAATACGATGGGGGAGGCGGAGAACAGCTCTCGGAGAAGCTTTTTGTACGTGAGATTCTTTGGTTTGTATTAAAATATTCCCTTCTTGCCATAATTTAATGAGCAGTCCAGGAATAAAAGGGTTCGCTTTGTCCCTGATCCTCCTCAAGCTAGAAATAAAACCAACGGGGTCAGAGTCATTGTCCCGGGGAAGAGGGAGTGGCTGGGGGACAGAAGCCTCAGAGCTTCCGATTCGAGCAGCAGTGAAGGACGAAGCAGGCTCTTTCCTGAGCACCTCCTGCCCTCCTCGCCACAGGATGCCGAGAGCCGTCCTGCCAGCCCGTGTGAGCGCCGTCATGCCTGCTTCTCAGAGCAGAGAGCAGGCGCCCACAGATGTGGCACCTCGTGAACACAGAGCAGGTGAAACATGGATTTTGAATTCAAGCCACCAGCGGCAGGTACCAGTGCCCTAAATGCGGACACCCCCCTCCTCTTCTGCTTCACACGTGGTACCCTCATCACCTGAAATACCCTTTCCTGCCTAATGAACACCCTCTTACTCCACCCTCGGAGCCCAAATCCAAGGCCCCTCAGCTAAGGCAGTTTCTCTCCACTCCTTCATTGCCACAGTTCTTCGTATACATCTCTGGTTGAAAAGAAAAAAGCCTGGCGCGGTAGTGATCAGCCTCCAGCGTTGTGTTTGCCCTTCCATGCAGATAAGAGAGCTTAGAAGGTTGGGCCCAAATGTCATTTGTTGCTGAGTGCCCACAACTTAGCAAGAGACCTGATCTTTTGTCAGTAGCCACAAACACGGCCTGGATGGCAGCGAAAGGATAGATGGATGGATGGATGGATGGATGGATGGATGGATGGATGAATTATAGGATTTCAGGAGATGCTTCTTGGGTGAAGCTCAGTCTCTTAGAATAAAGCCCATGAAATCTAAGACACTAACCTGCCTGCAGACCTCACGCGGAACTGGCACTCCGTTCTCACACTCGATGCAGTCTGAGGGAGTGGCGTCACCTCCCGGCCCCTGAAGGCAAGCAGGTGGGTCACCAGTGAGCTGCCTCACCTCTGCCTCTTGAGCTCACTCGGTCAGAGTCCCAGACACATCTTCCTCTGACACGAGCCATCCATCCCACACTGTCCAACACCTCACCTGCTGAAAGCAGGTGCAGTGGTCCTCAGAGCTAAAGCCCGGCCAAGAGCTGAGGCTGAGGGAGTCGGATGGGTATCGCGAGCTGGTAGTCTGGCTGGGACCCAAGGGACACGTCGTACCCCCGATGTTGGGAGTAGGGGAGTCTAGTAGGAATAAAGCCCTCGGGCTTGGAGGCCTCCCACCTGTCCTAGCCCTGTCACCAACTCTGGGGGTCACAGCTAAGTCCCCCAGCCTCTCTGGCCTCAGTTTTCTCACTCAAAATGTGAGAATGGAGGAAAGCCAGGCACTCTCCTCTCCTAGATCCTGAATGGTAGGAGCAGGGGTGTGGCCAGATGCATGGAGACCCAAAGAGGCACAGCCGACCTGCCGGGCCACACAGCCACCAGCACACGACATACCAAATCCTGAGGAGTGCCCCGTCTGACATATCACAGGCCTGAGAGCCTTGCACAGACAGCAGCAGGCAGCCACCCAGGAAGCCAGGGCAGGCCGACCTTCTTCCCTTCCTTCTCTTTCCCTCTCCCCTTCTTCCCCTCCTCCTCTCACCCTCCTTTATCTCACTTGCCTCCTCCTCACTTCCTCTTCTATATATTTAATGCATTTATTTGTGTATGTTTTTATTTTTATTTTTATTTTTTAATGTATTTGATACAGAGTCTCCCTACGCAGCTCAGACTTGTAGTGATCCTCCTGTTTTCAGCCTTCCAGGCACTGGGATTACAGGCATGCACCACCATGTCCAGTCTTGGTGGCTGGCTCAGCGTGCCCGGGGTCAGGGCTGGCATAGGCTGTGGTGCTAGGGATCAGATGGTTTTATTTTTAAAATGTTTTAATTTTATATACTTTAGTGACTTTGTTGATGAGTGGCAGGCCTATAAAAAGCTACACATACGTAATGTACACTTAGATGACTTGGGCAATAATTATGCACCCAGGAGGCCATCGCCACTATCAAGGTGTAAGCATAGCTGTCACCTCCCAGCCCCCGCTCCACTTTGCCCCTGACCTACTAGTAAGAACATCCAGTATGAGCCCTGTGCTCTGCAGATTTTAGGAATTCAACTGTGTGAGCTATAGGCTCCGTGCTGCGGAGCAGGTTTCTGAATACACAGTAGATATGTATGATGTATTAGAGAGTCATACAAC
>NW_004524597.1:16343150-16391917 GCF_000260255.1 Octodon degus | reverse complement strand
AACCCAATTTCCAGATAGGAAAAAGACCTGGACAGACACTTCAAAATAGACATCTGCCTGGCCCATGTTTCTGACAGGCTAGAAGACATAAGGCAGCCTCTTCCTGGAACTTTGGGTCTGTGAGGTGACAGCAGGACAGATGGGGAGGGAGGGTCAAAGGAGGAAATGAGTCAGGGACCAGAATTGGCAGGTGTGGCTATGGAGAGCCTGGGATCCTATCCTGTCTGTGATATATACAAGCTCTGTGGTGTGAGCCAGTACTTTACCCTCTCTGAGCCTCAGTTTCCTTATCTGCAAAATGGGGACAGCAATGCTTCCTTCCTTCTAAGAGCTGAGGTGATCCTTTATGACCCAGTTGATGCCCCGAAGCCTGGAGCCTTCCCAGGAGAAGCAGTGAGTGTTACTGTAATCCCACAGCTTAGCCAAAGACCCAGCTGTTACAGATGGATGACCAGGAGCACACAGGCGAGAGAGAGGATATCAAATCACTCTTCACTTCAACCTCTGAGCCCACGTCCCTGTCTGGAGTTGTGATGTCCAATATAGTGGCCACGGGTTGGGTGGCACTATTGAGCACTTGGACAGCAGCTTAGCTGAATCAGCTTTGCTGCTGCTGCTGATGTAAAATACCCTGAGAGTGAAAGCAAAAAAAAAAAAGTTAAAAATCTCTTTTATAAGCTTCCCTGCCCATTCCATATCCCAATGAGCTCTTTGTTATGTTGGTGGAACTAAATATACCAATAAAACTCATCTGTTTCTGCTTTACTTGTTTGAATTAGGCTGCAAAGAATTAAAATCACATACAAAGGCCAACTGTTTGTGTTATCTAATTCTGAGGAGAGAATTTCTCTAGACAACTAAAACTCAACAATAAAAAGTCACCTATCTTTTGGAGCTTGGTTCTGTGTCCAGCCACTTCCTGAGTATGTGGCTCAGGCAGGGTGCTCACCCTCGTGAGCCTCTGTGGCCCCTTCTGCATAGTGGGAGGCATTCTCGGAGGGGACACTGCAGTGGATGGCTCACTGGAAGCTGCCTTGTTTCACCCAGCTCCACCAATCTAGCATGGTGCTGGGTGTGGGAGGCCCACCTGAGGACTGTAAGCAGCAGCAGCACAAGAGGCAGAGCTAAGCAGCTCTTGAGAAGCTGCTAGGGATGCTGTTTTGGACAAGCTGTTGGAGCTGCTGGAAGCCATTGGTTCTGCTGGGCTGTTCTGCCCATGACCTTGTCATGCTGGCTTTCCTGACAAGCTTGGCTGTTCTTGTCAGAGGAGGAGCTCGGGACCTCATTGTTGCTGAGAACAGTGATGGTTCATTTGTGGGGAGCTCTGGTGCTCATCTTTTTAAAAATCATTCATTTATTTATTTATTTATTTATTTATTTATTTATTTGATACAGGGTCTCACTACACAGCTTGGACCGGTAGTGATCCTCCTGTCTCATCCTCCCCAATGTTGGGATTACAGGCATGCGCCACCATGCCCGGCTTCAGTGACGGGCACAGCATGCCCAGAGCTCCAGGGCTAGCATGGTATATGTTATCGGGGATCAAACCTGAGTCCTTGTGCTTGCCAGGCAGGTGCTTGGGCTGCCAAGCTATCTCTCCAGCCCTCTGGTTCTCACCTTGAGCATCACTTCCTGGCTCTGGAGGGGGAAATGGCACAGAGCTCAGCCTCATGGAGAAGCTTGTCACACGGGCTTTCCTGATGGGAACTCAGCTTTCCTCATTGCTGGAGGAGCTCGGGACCTCACTGTGGCTGAGGCTGACTGCTGCGCCTTTGGGGAAGCTCTGGGGCTGACCTTGAGTGCCCCTTCCTGGCTCCAGGGCAGCTCCCTCAGCCTGCTAGCAGGTCCTGGCATGGACTTCCTAGTTTCTACCACTGACCCTCGAGCCTTTCCAGCACAGATCCGTGAGCGAGCCCACATGAGACCTTGTCGTGGGCTCTAGCCCTCCAGATGGACTTGTGGGAGGCATTGTTATGAGCCCTAGGGTTTCAGCAGGACTCCACAGGATATTAGGAACCAGGCCCTCAGCTGGAATCTTTGGTCTTTACCGTGTAGACAGATTTCCTGGTCTCTTTGTATATGGTTCTTTGGGTGATTATAAAATCATCTTATAAAATGTGTCCTATGTTGTATTGTTCCATTTGCAAAAACCCCAAACCACAACAGACATGATAGGGGACCAGCATCATCTCTCATATTTGTACAAGGTTATAGGGAGCAGCTGAAACTAGAAACCAATCACATATGCAGGGCTAAGGCAAAGCCCACTGCAGAACATGGGAGGCTCCTCCAGCCATGTAACCGAGCTGTTCCAGCTCACAAACTGGTTGCTAGGCAGAGAGGCTGAAATTGACATCAGCCCCCTGCATGTATAAATAAATGCTGTACCGTGATTGTTCAGTTCCTTCCCTTCCATCTGGAGAGAGGGCTCCACCTGACCCCAGCCTTCATATCTTGTTTTTAGTTCGAAATCCTCCCCCTGTGTGTCTCCAGAAACATGGAAAGCTGCACAGGATGTAGCACAGGGTGGCACCTAGGTAGCATCCTGGTCAGTGACATGCTACCTACAAGCAGTGGTCCTGGACATGATACCAGACCTGAAAACCTATTGCCTGGTGAGGTCAACACATCGTAGCTCAACATGTGACCCGCGCAAGGTGGTGATGCCTGTGTGAACAAGCCTGCTGTGGAGTCAGGCACAGACAACCACACAGACTACAACATGCAATATTTGATGATAATGAGTGACTAGGTAACGGCTTAGGTCTTTACTACACTACAGCTGTGACCATTATTTTAGAGTGCACTTCTGGTTATAAGAAATTTAATTCTTACACCAGCCGCAGCCTGTTGCTCCTACTGTCATGTTTATCTCTCGTGCTTACAGAGAGAGGCCACGAGAGTGACCCAGCTGCAATAGCTAAGCTTGTGGAAGCAGAATCCGGATATGCATGACAACACGGCCTAATGACGCATCACTGAGATCATGCAGCAGTTGTTATGCAGCGGAGCTGTGGTGGGAAAATACAGTGGATATTTATATCTAAAAACTTCTTATGGTAAAATACACAATGCCGCTAATCCCCCTCACAACACCTTCCCCCTGTTCAACACCTAGCCCACCATTCTTGCCCCTCGCTGAAGTAGGGCTTGCATTGAACTTTCGTGAATGACTTCAGGGGCACATCCCTGGCTTGGCATCATGAATTGACTCCAAAACTTCCCCTTTCACAGCCACTTGGGCTTCAGGGAAGAGCCAGAAGTTGTGCAGTGCCAAACCTGGTGGGAACAGTGGGTAAGGACACACTGAAACGTTTCTACAAGCCTGCCTGTCCAATGGACGGCACTCGGCGGCAGCATTCACTGTGTTGTCATCACACTACATGAAGACACAAAGGAGCATTTCCAGAACTGCTTCGGAAAGTGGCAAGAATAACAGAACAAGTGTGTTCAAAGTGAGGGGTAGCATTTAGGTGGGGACTATCGACAATGTGTCTTTCACTATAATAAATTTGTCTACTTAAACACACACTAGATTTTTTGAATGGCCTTTATGTATGAGCCTCCTTTCACTTGCAAGGCCAGGCTTCTTGGCTGTGCCCTGGGACAGCCTCACCCTAGCAGGAAGCCCACGGGAAGCCTCCTAAGGACGTGACACTCTCCCACACGGGACCTCTGAAGGGTACAAGTCTCCAGCTGCCACTCTGGCTCTGAGAGAACGGTAAAGCATCCTGACCCATGGGGTCAACTGCAAAAGAGGTCCTTCCGCCTCCCTCCTTGCCCTCCTGGCTTGGGTCACCTGCACACAAGTACATCCTGTTGCTCCTGCCCAGCAGCTACTCTGTTCTTCACATATTTCCCTATGGAAACAGGGAGGAGGCAGGGGCAGGGGGCAGGAAGCAAATGTGCTGGGTGCCCTTGCCAGCTCTTGCTGTTGTTCTTTTGCAGCCCACCCTGCTGGGTCCTTGCTTGTCCCTCCATCCCAACCCCATGCCTTTTGAGGAGCCAGAGCCGGCCTCTCCGGCCAGGGAGAAGCCCGGTGTCAAGCGCAATGTGCATGGCAGCCTGCTGCTGAGGACACTGCTGTGCCTCCTCCCAGGTAGGCCGGCAGTGGCTGCTATCTAGCTGTCTCGCCTCCCTGCACCGCCAGTCACAAGGCAGAGAGGTCACTGTGCACCAAGGTCAGACCTTTGAGGGATGGGGAAACTGTAACAGTCCCCGTTACTCTCTACTCTCACTTTCCCACCCAAAACACCTCCACCTGCCACCTGCTCACCTGTGCCGAATTCCAAGCAGGCCAGAGGATAGGATGCTGGTTATAATCCTCCACCCCAGTCACTTGCGTGACCTGGAGCAAGCTCATTCTCCTTGCTGGGATTCCATGGTGTCCCCAAACCACACTGTGGACCTTGAGACACTCTGCGGGGTTGGAATGAAACGGGCGTCCAAGAACATTAACCAGCTGGTCACTTTTTCCTAAATGGCCATGGTTGCAGTTTAGATCTAGAGTGCCCCCTGCTCTCTTTTGTAGCTGGAGCCAAGAATTTTAGAAGACGATTGGATGGGAGGAGAAGATGCTCATCAGTGGACTCTTCCACTGATTCTCTTGGTGGACAAATGTGCTGTTAGGAGGAGAGAGGTGAGCAGCCACTGTGGGTGTAGCCTGCAAGGAGGTAGCTTCCACCCAGCCTCTCCCTGTTTCCTCTGCTTCCTGGCTGCCGTGACTAGAGCAGATTTCCTCCACCAGACCCTTCCTCCACCCGCTTCCTGCCCTGGAGCCAGCCAACCACAAACTGAAAACATGACCCAAAATAAACCCCTCCTCTTTTAAGTTGTGGGTGCTGCCCATTGCATCTCAGTGATGAGGAGAGAGACTGAAACAGACACACACACCTCCCCATGCCTCAGTGTCCCCATCTGAGAGATGGGCATATTACTAACATCTCCCCTGTGCGGTGGTTTAAATTTAGAATATTACTTTGTTCTAAAACACTTAGCACAGTGCCTGCCATTTGACACATGTTTGTAACCACCAGTGGCATGTGGGGGGACACCAATTCTCAGGGTGAAGGACTGGTTGTGCATAGCAGCTGCCAGTCCTGGGATGTAAATATTCCTTCCATGGCTGAGTCCAAGCTAGTGGCTTACTCAGCTTCTCGGTCTCCCAGCTGTGTGACTCTGAGCCCCGGCAAACCTCTACAGGTCAGCTTCGGCCTCCAGGGCCACTGGCTATGTTCTTCTCATTAACATCCATGCAGCTCCAGGTCGTTGTTTATTTGTTATTTCTTTCTTTTTTAAGCCTTTAATGAATTGACATAATGAATTTTACTTCCACATTACACTTGGCAGGTTAGAGGTGGTTCCAAAGTTGTGGAAGCCAGTGGTCTGGTAAGGCACTCTTCTGCTCCGAGGGGCATCCTAGGAGTGCTTTATCCAAGCCCTCCCCCTCCTAGAAAAACCCCAGATTCTCTTCAGAGCTCAGAGTCCTGCCCCATCTCCGGCTTTCTCGTGGGCATACACAGGCAGTCAGGAAAGGCAGCCTAAAAGGGAGGCACAGCGGAACAAAGAAATGAGTTTCTTCCTCCACAAATTCTTGCTATGTGACCTCAGGAAAATCAGGTACCATCTCTGAGCCTCCTTTTCCTCTACTGACTCACAGAGCTGCTCCAAAGGGTAAATAAGAAAATGCAGGCAACACATGCATGAACTGTCCTTCAGGCACGAAGTACACATCACCTAAGCATGGCTGTGATTAAGACAGGAAGAGTAATGTGACCATCAGGCTGGGGCCCTGCTCTTCCTGTGGCCTCTGTGGGCTTTGCAGGACAGCTCCACCAAGCTGGTCCTGCTCGGGAGCCTCCCTCCCTGCTCCCCTCCCAGCCCCCACCTCCTCCCTGATACCCCCATTGTCCCAGCACTAATTTATTTGTTTTCTTCTGAATCCTCCGAGTCTATCAAGCTGTGGAGTGGTTGGATGGATTTTTTAATTAATTGAAGCGGAATCAATGAAAAAGTGATTGTTTCAGCCCTGGTAGCAGGGCTGAGATAGCGCAAGAAATACTGGATGGCTGGTGCAGGAGGGGCTTTCTCTGCCTGTGGTCAAGCTATAGGTGTTGAGGCTGGGAGGCCCAGCACAGGCCCGGGACACAGGATGGAGAGTAGACAGGGACCAACATGCCTGCCCAGCCCGTCGGGTCTGAGTCACCGCACCTTTCAGAGCCCCAACGGCCTCAAGGGCTTCCTTGGAGATGCATTTCTGACACCTGCTACAACACTGATTGAGGACACTGACTGGGCCAAGGGCAAGGAGAGAGGCACAAAAGCACCAAGGTGGCAGGATTGCACCTACGTGGTACTGTGGTTTACATCTAAACCAAATGTCTCATATGCTCAGAGGTGGGGGTCTCAGAAGGCAATTGAATCAGGGGCTCTGTGAGGAGACACAGCCTTGTTGGAGGAGTCGCTGGGGGACACTACCTGGAAGGATGACTCTTGCCCCTGTCAGTACCTCCCTCGCTCCCTCTCCCTCTCTCACTCCCTCCTCTCTCTCTCTTTCTCTCTCTCTCTCTCTCTCTCTCTCTCTCTCTCTCTCTCTCTCTCTCTCTGTCTCCCTCTCCCTCTCCCCCATCTCCCTCTCCTCTTCTTCTCTCTCTCCCCCTCCCTCTCCCCCTCTCTCCTTTTCCCCTCTCCTCTACACCTCCTTCTCCTTCCCTCTCTCTCCCCCTTGCCTTCCTTTCTCCTCCCCTCCCTCTCTCCCTCTCTCCTTTTCCCTCCCCCTCTCCATCTCCTCCCCTCTCATTCCCCCATCGCCCCTCCTCCTCCCCCTCTCCCTTCCCCGCTCCCTCTTTCTCTCTCTCTCCCCACCCTCCCTTCTGCCCCCTGGCCATTCCTCTGCTCTCTATTCTGGCCACCATGATGTGAGCCACAGTCCTTCACCATGATGCTCCTGCTTTGGAGCTGACCATGGACTGAACACTAAAACCATGAGCCAAAATAACATCTCCTTTAAGTTGTAGGTGTCAGGTCTTCTGTCTCAAGGACAGCAAAGGTGACTAGTACAAGAGGATGCCCAGCTTTGTCAGGGTGCTTGGTAGATTGGTGTTTGGCTGGGCAGCTTGCTTTGGCCATGTTGCCCATGACTGTTGCAACAAAAGGCAAACACGGCTGGGTGTGTGGGAGCACATGTGGAATCCCAGGACTCCAGGAGGCTGAGGCAGGAGGCAAAGTCAAGCCCCATCTGGGCAACTCTGTGACTTAGAAACATCCTATCTCAAGATAAAAAAAAAATAACAAAGGCTGGCAATGTAGCTCAGGGGGAAGCACTGGAGATAATCCCCTGTATTGCCAAAAAAAGAAAAATACATGCAAATCTAATGGCTTAAAGCAACACAAACTTATTCTCACTTCTCATGTCCAAAGACTCAGAATGAGTCTTCGAGGCTAACCAAGGGTGGCCCAGGGCTAGCTCTTCCTGAAGGCTCCAGGGAGGAATGTGTTTCCCTGCTGTTTTCAGAATCTCTGGGCTGCCCTCATTCCATGGCTTGGAGCCACATTCTCCATCTTCAGAACCCTTTCCAAACTCGTCCCTCCCTCACATCAGATCCTCCCATCCTGCATACCCATCCACGGCCTAAAAAAACTCACACTCTCCTCAGGGACACAACTCCCAATCCAGGATAATCTCCCATCTCATGGTCCTGAACTGAATCCCAGCTTCAAAGTCCTGGGGACACGAAAGGGAATGTGAACAGCTTCCAGGGATCAGGACATGGGCATTTTCAGGTTGGGGAGGAAGGTATTACCCAAGCTGCAACTGGAAAAGTTAGCAAGTATGGCAGAGGAGGGGGCTGGAGGTACATTGTGCTTGGGGCTGCACTATCTACCTATGCTTAGAACCCTTCCTCAGCTACCAGGACCCCCACCCCAGCCTGTTAGATGGGGAGAGACATGTGGCCCTGCCACCCTTAGCCCCCAGCCTGTAGCCACCCTGGAACAGTGCAGTCCTCATGCTGACCAACCACTGACAGCCACCTTTACTCTGCAGAAGAACCAGCTGGCTGAGCCCAGTTCAATCAACAACCACAGAATCCTGAGCACAAGAAGTTGTTCTCTGCTTAAACCACCGAGCTTCATTTGTTAGCTGAGTTACGAGGCAGCCACTAAAAAGATGGGGGAAAGGAGCCGTTATTAAACATCTCATCGTAGGTACATTTCTCACATGATCTCACTGGGCCCCCACAGATTCCACTTGGGGAAGTATTAACTGTTCCCGTATTCAGATGAGAAAACTGAGGCTCAGAATTGAAGCCATTGGCTAAAGCCCCCAAAGCCGAGAGTTTGCAAACCTGTCGTCAGTCAGCACCAGCTCTTCCTGACTCCACAGCCATTGCTAGTCCACCAGGCCCATCCTTCTGTAAAATCAGGCAGGGTCAGTATCTTGTTCTTCTCTGTGGATGATTGGCTCTCACCTGGGTCTCCTCCATCAAATTCCTACAGCTGGGCTCACGTCCAGCCAGCCTGCCAACAAGCGCGTTGGCAGGTGTTCAGCGAGGGTGAATAAGGACAGCACAGCAGAAGCATTCAGAGGCCTTCAGCTTCCAGCTCTGCCTCTACCTGGCTGTGCCACCTTGGTGAGTCAGTACACCTCTCTGAGCCCACTTTCCCTACAGTAGCATGAGAGCAGGACCACATCTACTTTACTGGATACTGGGCTTGTTCTGAAGAAAGAATAGCATGCCACAAAAGAACAGAAAAAAAAAGAAGTGGAAACTAACTGGGACACCAAGGCCCCAGGATCCCTCTGTGACCCTTCCTCTCTCCAGCCATCACCTGTCCCATCTGTACTCTGCAGGGTGCACCCACAACTCTTCCTCTTCCTCCTGCCATTGTGTCACCTTAGGATCTTGTGATGCTCACCCTCCTGGGCTTGGGGTGTCGTCCCTGTGGCCTCCCACTACATGCACAGGGGCCCAATGGGTCTCAGGCTTCAGCGGGGGGCTTTGACTTTCCGACAGTGTCCCCCCAACCCTGCCTGCAGCCCCTGCTGGACCTGCATTGGGGGTAGGGTGGGAAAAACAGGGGGAAAACTCCCGGGAAGAAGGAGAGAGGCTGTCTTTGAAGTGAATGACATGAATTATTTCAACCTAACTTACTAATTAAGACCTCATTAGCAGCCCAAATTTGTGATAGATCAGCAGAGAACTTGGCACAATGGTTTAATTTAATGATTTCTTGCATTACTTTGTTAATCATCTTTAGTCTGATTTAATTTATGCCAATGTGACTGTCCTAATTTCTAATTAAGGCATTGATGGCAGGGACAGCCGCCATCGCATAAGAATTTCAATCAAGGCTGATACAAAAGCAGATATTCGTTTTTAAGGTCCGTGCAATGCCAATTTACTAAGCCGTCTGCTGATTGTTTTATTTCCCCGGACAGGTTGAGGGAGGGCCTGGTCTTTGCCTAGGGCAGATGGTTCCTCGCTAATCACAGACCTTTATAATCATCGATCTTTTAAGGCTCTGAAAAAGACCTTAGAGATTAACCAGGCCAGCCTCTTCGTTTCTCACAGGAGCCACCAGAGACCAGAGAAGGTGAGGCGCTCAGCCGGGGTCACGCAGCAAGTTAGCAAGGCGCTGGGCGGGGATCCAGGACTTTCTCCCCTCTTGGCCACCCACTTGTCAGGCCCTCATAGTGCTAGGCTGCTTCTGCAAGACCCCAGACCCTGGGATTTAGAAGGCTGAGTTGAAATTGGGGTGATCATTCCACTCACTCCTAGCTCTTGAGGTAGACCAGGCTCTGAGTTCAGAAGTCACTCAATATTTTTCTCAGACCCACCAACTAGGGGGACACCCCGTCATTGTCCCTCGAGTCCTCCCATTTGCCAACTGAGGAACCAGGCTCAGCATGGGAGACCTCCTGCCCGGTCCCCAAAGTGAAGAAGTGGGGTGTGTCTGGTTCTTAAATCTGTGCTGTCATGGCAACTCTGAGCCACCTCTCTGGGTCACATCTTGGAGCCACAGTATCTACCCTGATCTTATTGTCACCCGGCAGGTACCAAGGGCTTACCGTGTGCTAAGAAGCAACTAGCAGGTGACTCATTTCATCCTCCGCCAGTCCCATGAGGCAGGCATCACTACCACATGAATTAAAACCAGAGAAGCCCTGTGGGCCGCTCAGGCATGCACACAAGATGGCAGCGCTCCAGCTCCGCCCCCTCCCTCCTGCTGCTTTCAAACTGCCGAATCTCCTGTACTCCTCCCTAGGCATCGGCAAAACATCCCTGAGCTTGACTTAGCTGAAGGTCTGGTCCTGCCTCCCCAGGCCTCAAGTGTGTCCCCTGGGCTCCTACAGAAGACGAAGGCAGCCTGAGATGAAGGAAGGGCGGTGAGCCACAGGCCAGGGTCCCCACATCTTCGCCCTAGCTGCACACCAATGCAAGTCCTGCCTCCTCTCTGGACCTCCCCAGCTGCAGCATAAAGGGGCCTGGAGAAGTCATCTTCAAACACAGCCACCTACTGGAATCACCATGATTCACAAAAAAAAATGAGCTCAAGTTTGTGTCCTTTCCCCACCCCAGATGAGCTGGTGTGGCCAGGAGAAGCGACCCTGACTCTGCAGTGTCACCAGGGTCCTCAGTGATTCTACAATGCCTGGATATTGGAGAGCCTCAAAGTTAAGTGAGTCCTGCCACAGCCTGCAGCCCTGATGTGACTGACCTTTCTCCCCAAGCCATTCCCACGTGTCCCATCTTTCTTATCACTTTTACATCCAATGACAGGGGAAGCCGAGGAGCAGAGCAGGGAGCAAGATGCCCAAGGCCTCGACCATCCAACCTCTATCTCTCCAACCCCACAACCTCCTGTGTCCCCACCAGGAGCTTGGCCCACTCACGCGCCAGGGTTTCCCTTGGCTCCTGTCTCTCTCTCTCCCAGCATCCAAGCCATCAGTCCACCCTGGCATCTTGACCTCACAGCATCCTCTGCCATCCACTGTGATGCCCTTAATGACAAAAGTTGCCCCCTTCCTGATTCCTCATGGCTGCTCTGACCCCCTCCAGTCCTCCTAGCACCCTAGTGACCTCCACTAATGGAAATGGAGCTGTCCCTTTCTCAGTGGCTTCCCTTCACATGCGTGCTCCATTCCCAGCTTCCATTTTCAGACTGCCAAGCTATCTGTGATCTGCCGCCTGCCTGCGCCCTCTCCTTCCACTCTGGCAGTCGCTGCACCCTGCAAACAAGCCAGTCTGGCTTTGACCTCAGTGCCTTTGCACCTGAGGCTTCCTCCGCCCGGAGGTCATTGCTCCCAGCCCTTTCACCTGGCTGTCTGCTCCTCACCTTCTTCTTAGGGGAGCGGGGTGCAGTGTCCCCATGGTGTGACACAAGCTCCCAGCATGCACCCCCTTGGTACTCATCAGAAGGCTGAGCAAACAGAGGATGATGCTGTCCGTGCTCCTGGAGGAGCCGTGGCCTGAGCTCAGCCTCTGAAATGTCCCATAAGTGGACACCTCTTAAAGATCTTCTGTGTCCAGGACAAGCTTGGCCCACCACAGGAACCCTGAGCACTGGGCTTCCCCTGTGCCCCCCAAAAGCTGCCCCAAATGCCCAGGCTCTGTTTCTCCACTATACCCAGGAGATCAATTCCAGAGAATTAAAAAGTTTAAAAGAAAGTGCATCTGGTAGTGCGTAACATTTATGTTAGTCAATATAGATTTATTTAATGCAATAAATGACATAATTGGACTTTTATTTCCATAATATATTTTTCCAAGATAACTAATATTTTGAGTACCCGTGGCCTACTGACGTCTTCTGAATGAACACATTTCCTGTATTATTACTCTTGTACAAAAGTGACATTTAAACAGTTTAATAAATGAGCAGTTGTTTGACTTGTATCAGTTTCAATGCATTCCAGGATATTAATAAAATATATTTCATAAGCCCGCTCAATAGACCATGCCATAAAAATTCAATGATTTATTAGTGATACAGTTGCTATTAGTTGGGACAGATACTCAAAATGCCATTAGGGTTAAAATAATAATCAATCAAACTAATTAGACCTTATTTTTCATATGCAAATATAATTAAGCATACATTTCTCCAGAACTTTAAAGAGAATTATTGAAGCTCAGCCTCGTATGAAGAGCCCCTCTCCTGAGTTAATGAAATGACAGAGTTTCAAGGCAGATATGCAAACAAAATTGATGAACTGTTCTGGGGTTTGAGATCAGAGGGAGATGGGACGGCAGAAGAGGGGCTGCAGAAAAGGCCACCTGTGTACCTGGGCCTGTTCTGCCATTCAGAGCTGATTCAGAGGCGTGTCCCAAGGTTTGCACTGAGCCAATATGATGACAAAAGGAAGAATAGGCTACGAGCTGTGTTCGAATCCTAGCGCCACCACCACATGCACCATGTGCAAGCTTCCTCTGTGACTCAGTTTCCCAATCTGTCAAACAAGGCTGACTCCAATGACAAAAGAGTCTACCCCTTGAGGCTCACTAGAAGGAGGGAACTGGGCTGGGAGACAGCTCAGTGGAATAAGTGCTTGACTAGCAAATGCAAGGTACTACCAAAAAAAAAAAAAAAAGGAGGGAACTTATGCCTGCCTCATAGCAAGTGTTCGATAAACTTCTGTTCCTTTTACCCAGACAGCAGTTCATTCCCCGCCTCCCCATATTTATTCTGGGATTTCTTTCCCAGATGCTTTCTGGCCCCATAGCTATGGGAAATTCGGTTCCCTTTTTTCTGGGAACCTCTTTTCATACATGAACAGTTGGGGATATGGACTAAGTTCCAGAGATCAGAGCAAACCATAGAAGAGTCCGCAGAGTGGTCGGCACGAGCCATTCTGTCCATCTGTGGACCTAATGCACAAAACGCTCGAGCGTTCAAGGGCTGGGGCTGAAGGAGCGAAACCCAAGTCCGAGTGGAAGTCAGAACAGAAGACCTCATCTGTGCAAAGAAACCAGTTCTACTGGCTAGGAGAACAGTACAGGTCGGCTGTGCAATGCTCAAATGCCTGTTTTGTTAGATACGGCAGGAGTCCACGAACACTTCCTGCAAAAGCCCAGGCAATAAATACTTTGGGATCAGCAAGCCGAATGGCCTGTTGCAGCTGATCAGCTCTGCCATTATCCGAAGGCAGCCACAGACGAGGCCCCCATTAAACTCCATGTGTGTCCAGCGGCAGACACCTATTTCCGTCTCCTGGAGAGCTGGGTACAGACGGTCCCGGCCAGGCTCTCTTTCTAAGAGAAAACAGAGGTGCAGTGCCTCTATGCTGTGACTTCCCTGCCCTCTGCCTAGAGGACCCAAGCCCACCTGTAGGACCAGAGCTCAGCTGACAGAAGAGACACGGTGTCGGGGGTCACACATGGTGAGGTTTACAAGCTTGGTCTATGAGCGGAGCCCAGCACAGTGGCCTAGAACTTGCTCTTCTGGCCACTCCAGTTGCACACAGGGCAGGGACATGGAGCTGAGCTCTATGACCTGGAGGGAGCCCCAAGGGCTTTGGAAGGGCTCACAGCCCCTGCCACAGTGTGGAGAAGGCCCTCATGTAGCAGGCTCTGGTTACCCTTCCATGCCCTCTTCTTGCTAGCAACCACCATCCTAATGACCTGTGCCTTCTCCTAAGCTCCCAAAGCCACCTGTGCACCCTCTCTTCCCCATGTTTACCCCCAAGGCCTCCCTTGGACTAGACTCTCCACCTAGGCAGCCCCTCCACTTCCTAAGGACAGAGCCAGGTGTGGAGGGCTCACCACCACATCTGTTCATATGGTAGCAGTCCAGGAGGCATGAGACAGAACGTGTAATGAATTAAGGGACTGACATGCAAATCAAAGATGCCTTAAAATGATGGAGCTGTCCAGGAGACAACCCAGAGCTAAGTGTGGTGCCAGCCATAGCTGTGGAGTCCTAAATGAGGCAAGATGTGTGTGAAAAAGTGTGTGCACGCACAAGTGTGCGCGCATGTGTGCGTGCATGTGTGTGCCCACGCGTGCAGTCGCTCCCCCAGCTCCCTTTGCTTCAGCTGAGAGTTCCTGAGCCAGTCAGTCTCCATCCTGGTCTGGCTTCCCCGCCCTTTCTTTCCTCCTTCGGTTAAACCCACAGAAGGCTCTGGAGAGGAGAAAGGTAATTATACCCTGTGGGTGGAGAGCACACTCAGCATTTTTCCCAAAAAGCTGTGGCCCCTCTAACAGTCCTCTGTGACCAGTGGCCTGGCTTCAGCCACCAGATACATTTCCAGCCTTAGGGAGGAAGAGGTATGAGGCGTCTGGGGCTTTCTCAGCAATAGGCTTTTTTAAAAAAGTCTTTCAAAAATTAAATTAAATGCTATTAAATTAGTAAAAGTGCCAGGGGAAGCTGGGAAGAAAGTCACTCCGATTAATGGCCTAGGCGAGGTGACTTATAATCACAGAGATGTCACCCAAGCACCAGGGGAAGGGGCCACAGTAGTCCCTGGATTTCAGGCTCTCCACGGTGCGGGCCGGGAATCTGACAACCTGGGGGCAGTCAAAGCCAGGGAATGTGAGCGGCACGCACGGAGGGGACACGCTGCACGGAAACCCAGCTCTGCAGTGGGGCTGGGCTTTGCCTCCTAGGAAAGTTCCCAGGATGCAGCGTGGACACAGCTGGCCGTCCCGAGGTGCGTTTCACTTGCCCATTGCCTGATGGGGTCTTTCGGGGAGTCACTGGAATTGCCCCGAGGAGCCCAGCGGCCTCTTGAGTCCCAGTGAAAGGGCCCAAGGGGTGGTAAAGGCGGAGAGAGGGCAGCAGGGGCCTTCCTGCTCTCTGCTGTGACCTTCGCGGGTGGGAAAGCAAGGTGCTGAAGTGAAGAGGGATCAAGCACGCGTAGCAGGGTTGTGCGCGGTGCACCCTGATGCCACCGTGCATGCGGCGTGGAGATACGACGTCATACAAAGAGAAGACGGAGATGCAGGGACCTTTGAGAGGGACCTGCCTCGCTCACAGCCTCGCGTGGCGCCTTTCTGCAGCAGCTAGACAGCCAAGGACCTCCTTCAAGCAGACAATCATCTGTCAGTCTTTACCTCCTGAGAGAAGGGTGGAGGAGGCTGGAGGGGCAGCCAGGGACCCTTGGCGGGTGACTCCTCCGCACCTCAGCCTGCTGCCCGCAGAGCTCAGCAAAGGGTTAATAGGATATGTTTATTTATGAACTTGGCCTATTACTGTAGCGTAATTTGAATACAGTGCCTATGTCGTTTTTTATTGCTGGCTATAATTTCATTTTTTAAAGCTTTCCCCACGCCATACTTTAAAAATGATATCTCAAACAAGAAATAAATTCTGTTTTGCTGCTGTGCTAACTACATCTACCCCTGGGACACACTACTTTGTCCTTGGCACAAGCCCCTAGGGAGTGCACTGAGAATTGCTTTGGCAACCGGCTTTGCTCCCAGGGAGAGCTCAGCTGCTACTCTCCGGGACACCCCACCGAGCCCCCCTGCTGCCCAAAGGGGTGGGGGAAAAGCCGCCCCCCACACAGCCTCAGCAGCACCCACGAGCCCACTGATGCGCCCCACAGACGTGCCAGCGGCCCCAGAGCATCTTCCCCCGTGTCCTCCCTGCACTCCTGGGTCTGTGACGAAACCGGGATAATTTCCCAATCTGCAGAAGGACGTCTCCAGAACCTCAGCTGCTGGTTTCCATTTTTAGCGGTTCTTTATACCCTTCTGAGTGTGGGGGGGAATATATATATATATATATATATATATATATATATATATATATATATATGGTATATGGCAGGGCCCATTGACAATCACAATGGCTTACATTTCCTGGGTGTTCACCAGTCTCCCCAGACACTGCACTGAGACCAGGTGCCAGCAGCAGGGGTTGCTGATAGCAGAAAGACACACTCCCCTCACTCCCCATCCCCCACTCCCCACCTCCACCAGTATGTGCCACTGGCTCCACTCTGCAGCTGCGAGAACTGAGGCTGAGGGAGCTGAGGGGATGTCACCGAGGGAAGCCCAGAGTGGGCCAGGACAGGGGCCCAGAGGCCATCCGAAGCCTGGCAGCTCGGGAGCCCTGTGCTTTGCAAGACTGGCAACAGCAAAATTTGATAAAAGGGAGGTGGGGGAGGGGCAGCCCAGGAGGTGCAGATGCCTCTGGGCAAAATGGAATCATTTAATCTGGTGGGAGGGGCGATGGCACAGACTGAGGCCAGAGATGGCCAGATCCTTACAAAACACACAGCGGCAGCAACTTGTCCAGCTTGGAGTGTCAGTGCTATGAAGAGGCGGGGGGAAAAAACCTCCAGTCTCCGTGACCACGAGCCCAGAGTTCAAGTGCTGGGTCCGTGCTGTAAACCACTTCTAGCTCGGTGGCCTGAGCAAGGGATTTCAGTGCTGAGGGGGGCTCTGTGTTCCCATCCTTCACATGGGAACACAGTCACCTTAGCTCGCAGTGTCTGTTAATTGTTCTAATTTATTGAACATCTATTATTTTCATGAATGTACATTTTGGTTCCAGAGAGAGAGAGAGAGAGAGAGAGAGAGAGAGAATAAATGAGAATCACACGTACACAGGCATGTTGGCATGAAATTAGAGCTACATGTGAACCAATTTTGCATCTGTCATTTATTAATTATGAACAACCCTCTGAGCCTCGGGCTCTTCACCTGTAAAATGGGTACATAAATACCTACATCCAAAAGGTCTTTTGCAAAACATTAGCCATGAAGTTCTCCAATAAAAGGGCTCTGGGGGCTGGGGAGATAGCTCAACGGTCTACGTGCCTGCTTGACAAGCATAAGGACCTGGGTTCAATCCCTGGTACTACACGCCGTGTCAACCCAAAACCAGGCATGGCAGCACACACCTTTAATCCCAGTACTGGGGAAGCTGAGACAGGAGGATAATTATGAATGTGAACTGCTTAGTGAGACTCTGTGTCAAATAAATAAATAAATAAATAAATAAATGATTTTTTAAAGTTTTTTACAAAACAAAGGCTCTGGTTATTATAGGTGAGTGATTCCAAATATCTGACTGGTGAGAGTGTGGTCTTTGAAGCGTTCAGACTTTACCTCTAACATCAGCAACCACCTCAATTTCCTCAGCAGAAAAAGGGTTCTAATAACTTTTTCCCCACGGGAAAGTGAGATGGAAGAAGAGGTCAGGTAACTGTGCAGAAATATCGAATACCTCAATCTCGTACACCTCAGTCATTATCTGCACTGAAGAAACACACACACACACACACACACACACACACACACACACACACACTGGGCCATGCGAGTCCTAGAAGAAGGAGGGCACCCTGTGGAGAACTTGGCCTGGGGTACTTACGTGAGTCCAGCTGAGATAGCACATCCACCCAGCCAGGCCCAGTAGAGACAAAATAGCCCTCAGCACTCCTGTGGATCAGAGAATCCACTTAAATCAGCCACTAAGTTTTGGGATGTTTGTTACCCAGCACTATGGAGACCGTAGCAGACGCAAGCACGTTCAGTTCCACAATGTATATCTGCAGTAGATCTGAGATAGGGTGCCTTAGTCCATTGTGTGTTGCTATAAAATAGTGGACTGGGTAATATACGAAGAAAAACGCTTGCGTCTCGCAGCGCTAGAGGTGGTAAGGTGCACGGTCAAGCTTCTGTCACCTGCTGAGGGCCTTCCTGTGGTATCAGTTCTCAGCGGGAGGTGAGAGGCTGCAGCACAGTGAACGTGAGTGAGGGCTGAACTTACAAAAAGGTGCTCCAAGGCAAAGCAACTGCCCCCGTGAACAGTGGGGATCCTCCCTGGGGACACAGGCCTGAGACCCAATCGCCCACGGGTGGCCCCAGCTCCCCAGCTGCTGCGGTGTGGACGAAGCTTTCGGTTCCACACTGGCGGGGAGTGGGGAGCGCCTTCCAACCCCAGCACGCGACTCCTGCTTTCTGAATTTGGTCATGTAGCAGGCACTACATTCAGCTCCTTGGGTGCTTTATTAGATCATCACGACAATCGCAGGGGACCACAGCATTTCCATTTTACGGGAAACTGGGGCTCAGAGAGTCATGGTCACTAAAAAGTCCAGCTTGAGGAAGCAACCCAGACTGCTGCAGCTCGGGAGTCCTCTCCTTGAGCTTCTGGGCTCTGGGCACCTCCTAGCTGCCAGAGCTGGAGCCCAGAGCCCCGGATACAGCTAGCGCTCCCTTCACCTGGGCTTTCTGTGTCCTCAGAAGGCGCCGGAGGCCAGCCAGGCCGATCTGGCCGAGGACCCGAATGCAAGCAGACTCGTCCCTTCTGGTGCCCGGCCTAGGCCTCCACACCAGGCCAGGGCTGCAAACCTCCCCAGCAGCCCTCTGGCACCAACCCTATAAATATTAAACCAAGTAATTAGGAGAAATCAGTCAGTCACCCTCTCCTGGGCTCAGCCGGCCCCCCACCAGGCTCAGGCTGCCTTTGACTGAGGAACTCTGCTTCCTTTAATTTGGAGACCTCCTAAGAGGCGTGTGTCAGGCCTGGGACATCAAGCTCACCCGTGCCCCGAGGCCCTGCCCGTGCCCCACTCCTGGGGGCCTCCAGCCTCTGCCAAGGCATAGCAGAGGAGCTCTGTAAGAAAGGCAGGGCAGTGACCTCCGGCTCCCGTCAAGGCCTGGCACCCCGGGGAATCTGCATCTCTTTGTGGATCATGTGGTCTCTGACTAGTGACACAATGCACGGTGATGGTGTGCCACATCAGAAAACAGCCCTGAAGGCACACTCAGGTGGGAGCAAGGGCTGCAGGGGTTGGGGAAAATAAAGGCTGGGGATTTCCAGCAGGGCTGCTGCGCTGTGAGCCACCCACCTCTAGGAGGCATAAACAGCCAGCTCCCAGCCAGACTTCACCTTCAGGACAGTGGGAGGAGCCAAGCACAGGACAGTGGCCCACGATGCCCAACCCTCAGGATGGAGCGCCATCTGCAGACTTCAAGTTGCATGGATTTAATTTCCCCCATCCTAGAACACACTTGCTAGGAATTCAACATCAGCCCTTTCCACAGATGGCGAGACTGAGGCAGCTGGAGGCAGGGAATTGTAGTAGCTATGGGTATAGGCTCTGGAATCTCAGGAAACAGGCTCCAGATTCCGCCTCTCCAGTTCCTACCTGTGCGACCTCAGGAAGCTTACTTGATCTCTCTGAACCTGTTTTCTCATCTGTACAACGGGTGCAAAATGGTAACAACCCCTTAGCGGGTTCAATGTAATCATACATGTGGAGCATATCCCTTACTATCTGGTCCATAGCAAGTACCAATAAAACATTGCTGCAATTACTATCACAAAAGAACACATCCAAACCCAAGTCACTTTCCTATGAAAACTTGTGACCTGTCCGTGCCCCCCTGATTCCGCAATGGTGGCCTCCTTTCTCCAGTGTGGCAACACATTGCCCAACCCCTCAGCCCTCCTCTTACAGGCCGAGCTATTCTTTGTAGGTTTCCACATAAACATCAAAGAATCATTCCCATCATAAAGCTGGGAAAAGTAAGGTCAAGGGAAGTAAAGATACCGCCCCCAAATCGCACAGCAAGGAAGAGATGGGGCAGGACTAGAACCCGGGACTCCGCACACCAGCCCACCAGCCACTGGCCTTCTGTTTCTAGTAACACCTCCTCCAGCCTATTGGTCTCAGAGACCCGACAGTAACTGTCACTGTTGCATGACCGTCATCGTTACAAACAGGGACACTGAGGCAGATATGACCTACAAGGGGAAACTGAGGCTCAAGCAGGAGACATGCCCTGTTGAGGCCTCGGTCAAAAGCAGAGCAGAGACTGGACCCTGGACCTCCCACCCTGGGTCCTCCATGCTCTGGACCGAGGCTCCCCCTGCTGGGAATGAGTTCCACCACTTTCCTGGTGGCCCCAATACATTTGTCCTGTGGGTCACACCCGCGGCGGCAGGAAGCCAAGTCTTAAACTTGACAAAGCCCATGGAGTGGCAGGTATTAATTGGTGCAATTAGGCGGCCCTTTGCCAAGGCCACAGAAGCTGCAGCATCAATAATTGGACTCCGATTGGAATTCCTCCGGCTCTGCACATAAACAGGACACTCTTGCTGCAGTTGCGGTAAATGATTTGTTCAAGGGGGGAAACATTTGCTGTAATTTTAAAGAAGCAATTGACTGTGTTATTAGCCGTTTGAGTATGGAGCTGATGACAGGCCACACATTCCCCTACCCGGCCCAGGGACAGAGCTCTTGGGAAGCAAGGTCACCTACTGGTTAGGTGGCCCCATTTGGGACGCAGAGACCCAGACCTAAGCTCATGCCCTAATTCTTCCACTTATGAGCTGTGTTACCTTGACAAGTACCACAACTTCTCTGAGCCTCCTGTATAAAGCAGGAAAGAGTCCAGCACTCCTCTTGTGGGATTGCTGTGAAGGTTAGATGACACAAGCCCACAGGAAGTGCTCAGGGAATCAAGCTGTGGTGGCTTTGTGGTTGGGAATACATCATCATCCTCTTGAAAACATTCCTGGGGTCGGACAGCAACTCACAGCCAGCCACTTGCAAACAAAGGGAATCAACAAACCAAACTAAGATCCACGCAACAAGTGTGGGGATTGTAGCCCTGTCATTTATTGAGCACCAGCTGTGTACAGGGCTGAGTCGGGAGGGGCCCTGCCTGCCCAGTGCTTGGAGTGTGCAGGGCACGCAGAGCACAGTTACCTTCCAACCCTCAGCACTGGAAGAAGAAATCTAGGGAACTAGGAGCACGCCCGTGCAGATTGCTGGAGGCTGCTCCGCGACATGCAGTCAGTCACCCCGGCCTTCCCCGCTGCTGTCTGAAAGCGAGCAGCCCACCTGGGCTCTGCACCCTCTCCTTAGCCTGTGTGCTCCTCCTCGCTGACCTAGTGGGCATCTGAGCCCAGGACCTCACCTACAGCCCTGCTGCCCAGCCCACCCTGCATGGTGGCCTTGCCTCGCCCCTCGTGCCTCCTGCACCCTGGGCTACAGATGGGCTCTGCCTCTGTCAGCTCTCCGCAGCCCTCTCCCAAGGCCCTCTGTCCCTACCTCCAGCTCTGACCCCCAGCTGGTCTCCACCCCTCGCTCCTGGTTCCCAGTCTGCCTGGGCCATGGACCAAAGCCAGAGGGATTGCTTCACACACAAACCGGGGTCACATCCTTAGGGAACTTCCACTTTTTCTTAGAAGGAATTTCTCAAGGGTCTTAGAATGAAATCCAGACACCAAGCTACAGCCTGCATCCAGGCACGATTGTCCCCTGCCAGGCCCAGGTCCTGTCCACCCCTCTTTTTCTTCCTTACCCTTACTCCAATCTTGGCTTCCACCCCAATCTCCCCACTCTCCTGCCCCAGGACCTTTGCATGGGTTCTGGGTCTACTAGGAATGCTCTTCTCGCCCTCTCCCCCTTGCTGCCCATTCTGACCTTCAGAGGGGCGATGGGTTTGCCTCTGCCTTCTGGGGGATGCCAAGGAGAAGGGAGCAAGGAGAATAGCAGGACTACAGGGCACCTACTGCATGCTGAGAACTGCGTACACCCCCCCCCACTTCCCATTTCTGCAGACAAAACCACACTTGCTCAGGAAGGCAAGTCCAACCCATCTCAAACCAAAGGCTGTGTAATGCCAAAGCCCAGCTGCTCCCTGCAGCACTTGCTTGCTGCAGATGCTGCTGGAGGCCTTACTGTGTACTAGAGACCCTACTGTGTGCTGGAGATCCTACTGTATGCCGGGCTCTATGTTAAGTGCCAGGGACTCAAAGCTGAGTGAAACAGCAATGGCCCACAGGGGGTAACTCACTTCCATCCCAGACACAGGTGGGATTAAGACATTGGGAGGGGGCAGTCAGTGGCTCTAAAGCCTCTGCTATGGGAAGAGCACCCCTCCGACAGCCTCCTCGCCTCTGGTGGCTGCCAGGTCCCTACACCCTCCCTCTCCATCCTCGCCTCCTGCCCCTACCCAAGCCCACAGACTCTGTCCACATGCAGGCAGGCAGGCAAGGGGGCCCCAGACCCCAGTCTCTTCTGGAGCCAGGCTCTCCAAGAGGTAGCGCAAAAGCCCACCAGGGGAGAAGGGAGGGCAGGAGGGAGGGGTGGTAAGCCATGCTGGCGAGGATATTTTAGTGCCCTATGAAAACCTGAATAAATAGTGTCTAACCTTTCCCGACTCCCACTTTCTTATCTCAATATTCCATTTAATAGCACCTTTCAGGCCTCACTAAAAGAATATGAGGGTTGTTACATGGGCTCTCAGTCACTGTTACAACAGGCTAGCTGCCTCCGCAGTGGCAGGGCTGGTATATGCTGGAGATCCCAGGCAGGTGCTCACCATGTTGCTCCAGGCAGCCCCTCCCAAGGCACACCAGGCACAGGGTGCAGAGTGGGACATGGGGGTGCAGATCGGGTGTGCTAGGGAGCAGGCTGCATGGGCCCGGATCCGTTCATCTGCCCAAGGTACTAGGTACTTTGTTTGGCCCAGGTGGCTTCAAGAGCAGGGCTTCGTTACCCCAAAGCTCTGGAGGACCGAAGGCCGAATTCAAGGTGACAGCAAGCATGGGTCCCCCTGGGGGCTGCGAGGCCTGGCTCCCTGGGTGGCTTCCCCGCGTCTGTGTGGCACGAGCTAACGGCGATCACCGACCACATGGGGGTGATACCTGCCAACTCCCTGCAGGGCTCCTGGCACCCCGAAGCAGCTGCTTCCCCGCCCTGAAGAGCAAGGACGGGGGTTCTTAAGCAAGGAGGTCCAGAAAGGCTCCAGCAGGCCTGGGTATCGTTTCCTCCACAGCATTCCCCAGTGTGTCCCTGCCTGCTCGGTGGGTGTCCTGGGCAAGTCCCTTGTGCCACCTGAGCCCATCTCCTCCTCTGTAAGGCACAGAGGAGCAGAGCCTGGCCTGATCAGACTGTGGGAACCAGCCCTTCCTTAGGTGGTCACCTGAGCCAAGTCTCACACTGACTCAGGACAACAGAGCCAGGCCTGGGTTCTGTGTGCACACACATGCTGGTGCGCTCAAGTACTGCTCAGGGCAAGCGCACACGTGTGTGCTCTCTAGTGTACACGCAGGTGTGTGCCCCTGGCCTGTGTAGGCCACGGGTGTGCATATTGGGGTATCTGTCGGTGGCCTGTGCCCCGGTGTGTGCCATGTACATCTGCACTTGTGACGCGTGCATGCTGAGCTCACGGACGCTGTGCACACCCGAACGCAGCCGTGAGTGCCACCAGGAGCACTCATGCATGTGTTGTGTCCCTCAGACACAGAAGTGTGTGCCATGCACTGTGGACGTGGCCCACCCTGCATCTGTGTGTCTGGAACACACGCGTGTGTCTGTGTGCTCACCTGCGTGCAAGCATGCAAGCCCAGCCTGGTGCAGTCTGCTCCACGGGGGTGTATACAGCTGTGTCCCAGCCTCTGCTGGCCCTGTCCCAGCTGTGTGGCCACGTGGCACGTGCAGGGTCCGGCACCTGGGCAAATGAGGCCTCTCCGCCCCCCGGCTGCACCCAGGGCCACGAAGGCAGCACCACTAATAAGGCTGCTTTCCCCGAGGCAGTGGCTGATGGGAGCTGAGGGAGCTAGAGCCTCGGGGCTCAGCTCTACAGCCCCTCGCGCCTGAAGCCTCATCAGCAGGACAGTATCCTTCAGTGACCTCACAGCCTCCAGCAGCTCAGGGCCAGACGTGGCCCCTAGCTGACCCTTGAGGATGCCTGGCCCTGCCCACCCTCAGTCTTGCCCTCCAGAGAGGGGCCCAGGTCTCCCCATGAACAGCCAACCTCTCCAATTCCTGCTGCACCCCTGGCCAACCTGGATAAGGCCTGCCGGGCCTGATTCCCTTTCTGTAAAATGAGGCAAGGGGGTGGCCAGGGCACAGTTTGGGGGCTTTTCTAGGTAGAAGGCCCCTCTAGGGCTCTTGATGAGATGGGCAGGGTGAGGACAGAGTAAAGGGGAGGGTGCTTGTCTCAGGAGGGTCCTACTGCTGCCACGAGCATGCTACATAAATGCTGATGACAACCGGGCCAGGCCTGTCAGTACTAATGGTGATAACAGTGACGTGTTCACTGGATGGTACTCCCTGGGGCGCTGGCCTGGTGCTGGCGTGGTCACCATGAATAGTATGGCTGTTCCTCAAATTGTCCTCATTGCCCCCTTTTAAGGGGCCATGGCCATTCACTCAGCCTCTCCCACCCAGGAGCCACCTGCCAAGCACTGGCATTCCAGCCTCCTCAGCGCCACCTACCTGGGTCTCGGAAGGCAGCGCCCACTGGGGTTTGCAGGGAGCTAGGGGCAAGGGAAGCTGCAAGGCGGACAGGGCATGTGCAGGCAAGGTGGGGCCGTGTGGGTTCTCCCTGAGCGCGCGCACGTGTGCGCGCACACACACACACACACACACACACACACACACACAGAGCATGGCAGACTCCTTGCCCATCTGTCTAAGCTACTTTTCCTGTCCTGAGGCAAAACACCTGACCCTCCAAGTTAATGGAGGGCACGTTTGTTTGGCTTGTGGTTCGGAGAGGTTTCAGTGCATAGCTGGCTGGCTCCAAGGCAGGGCACGTGGCAGAGGGCGACACAGAGGAGAAACGGTCCATGGCAAGCAGAAGACAGCAGAAGCAAGTGAGAGAATACAAGCCTCATTCTGCCCCTCATGCTGTGTCCAGGCTACAGAGGTCAGGACGGAGCCAACCTGATCCTGAGTTAGTCATCACCCACCCTCAACCCTAGCACTGGACCATGAATCAAACACACACTCTAGATTCAACCGCCCCTGAAAAACACCCGCCTACAATTGCGTGAGCTTGGAGAGACATCCAGATGCAAGCCATAACCCCATCCCTTATCCCTGAACGCAAGCTCCTCCCAGCTTTACCCAGGCGGAGCAGCACTGGCTTCCCTGCCCAGAGAGGACCTCTTTGTGTTCCCCTCCCAGCTGTGTGACCTTGAGTTAATGACTTGCCCTCTCTGAGACTCTGTGGCCTCCTTTTACAAATAGGAGTGATAACTTCGTCCAAGCCACAAGGATTAAGAAGGAAGAATTGAGTGCTGGGTTTCACCAAGGGCCTGGCATAGTCCATGCCCCTCTCTGCCAGCTATGGCTGTATTCACATGACTGTATCTGTCAGGGTGGGAAATGCTATGCTGCTGTAACAAGCGAGCCCAAATCTTCCCAGGCTGATGTCGCGTTCATGCTCCGTCCCTATGGGGCCCATGCGGAAGGAGAAAGCTCTCAGGACAGTCACTCCAGGACTCAGGTCAATGGGTCTCAGCCTCTACTTCAACTATTAGAGAAACCCAGACGCTCCAGCCAAAACAGGAGCATGGCCTCAACTCATGGCCAGAGCTGGTCTCATGGTCCCATCCACCTGCTAGGGAGCCAGGGAGGACAAGTTCCTAGTGGCCAGTGGAAAGACAAGACTTTAATGAAGAACAATTATGACTTCCACCCTTGCCATGTTCTGGCCATGTCAGAATCCCAGGGATATAGCAGAATGAAACGCCCGGCCTGAAAGATACCTGGGACGAGTTTGTGTTCTCTAAAGCCAAAGAATGAATTTTAGGAATAAATGGAAGTTAAGAGCAGAATACTTATTGGGGGAAAGAAAGCTTCTGTCTGAGAGAGGGACAGAAGGGGGACTCCAGCAGGTTGCCCCAGGAAGCTACCATCCCCAGGGATTTTTACAAAGTAAAACCATGTGGTGATGCAGGTCTAAGGTGGAGAATGTGGGAACTCGCTGAGGTGGGCATGAGGTGGGACAATACTATGGTCAACCAATGAGATTACAAGCACCATTGCTCAGGTAAAACTGATTAAATTCAGGACCAAGTAGGGAAGCGAGTCACATACCAAGGGGCACGAATATAGAACAGGAGTTTATCCAGTAACCAGCCAGTAGCAGTTGGATTAGTGACTCTTCCTGGCTCCCTCAGGGGATGATCAATCCCAGATGCTTATCTTTAGGGAGGTCAGCATTTGCTGGATCTTGGTCTTTAGGGCAGGCCCACAGCGGAAACATCTGTCCCTCTCACCGTTGCAAGGTATCTTGTCTTCCGGGCTGCCTCCTTGAGGGTCTAGCCCTATCTGACTGCTTATGTTTTTATCTAATTCAGTTACCTACAACACCAGGGCTTCAGACATTGGAAAAAAAGACCCTTGAAACCATCTAGCTCAACCCTCTGCTTTCTCAGAGTGGGGAGCATAAGAGCTACAAGAAGAGAAGAACTACAGCAAGGTCACACAGCAAAGTGACTTCAGAGCTGGCACTCTGATCCTGATCCCCTGGCTTTCTCATCACGGTCATCAGGATATTCTTTCCCATTGGACAGTGTTCTCCCAATCACCACCAATAAAGACCTGATCCCTTAGAAATACTCTGTCAAGGTTTCTCTCCTCTCTCCTCTTCTCTTCTCTTCTCTCTTTCTCTCTCTCTCTCTTTCTCTCTCTCTTTCTCTCTCTCTCTCTCCTTCTCTCTCTCTTGGGTATTGAACCCTGGGCCTCAATATTGAGCTCTATCCCCAGCCCTTCCCTTTTTTTTTTTTTTTTTTAATTTTGAGACAGGTTCTTGCTTAGTCACTAAGCGGCCCAGGTTGGGCCTGAGCTTGCAATCCTGCCTCAGCCTCCCAGAGTGCTTCCTCTCTTTCTCTCTTCAGAGAAGTGGAAGTCTCTCCTCTAGCATGGGGTGCTGAGGTACCAGAAGGAGGACGGCAGGCACTTTATGACTATAAGAAAATAATGTTGACAGATTTTATTCAACACTCTGGGGAAATCAGATTGATGTATCAAAAGAACCAGTCTTTGATGATGCCACTGGGACCCTGAATTAACCCTCCCTGGAGCTGCCCTACCTCTGACTTGTTACATGAGGATACTTTGTCCTTATAATTTAAACCATTTTAAGTTGGGTTTTCTGACACTAGTGGTCCAAGGCATCCTCGAAGATGGAGCCTTCCTTGTGTCCTCCTGCTCTATCCTACTGCCTTTCTTTCTCCTGCTTAGTGCAAACTCTGGCCTCAAGTTTCCAACTAAGGGGCCGGTGAGATAGCTCAGCAGACTAAGCACCTGCTTGAGCAAGCCCAGGGACCAGGGTTCAATCCCCGGTCCTGCCCCTGGGGCGCACTGAGGCTGCAACCAAGTCCAGGCGTGGTGGCGCATGCCTGTAACCCAGTGCTGGGGAGGCTGAAAACAGGAGGATCACTACGAGTCCGAGCTGTGTAGTGAGACCCTGTACCAAATACATAAATGAAAAAAAAAAAAGGTTCCAACTAAGATCCCCTCCCTCTATAATGCTTCCTCAACCCCCAGTGAGGAACCTCTCCCACACACTCTCCAAAAACCCTTTCTCTTTCAGTACTTTATCTCAGTTTATAATTAGTGGCTCATTGGTGTCTTCCTTTTATCTATATCTTCCTCCTCCAGTACAATTTCAGTTCCATGAAGGTGAAGCACGCACTGGGCCTCACTGCCACCGTCTGATGAACACACAGGAGAGGCACCTCCCCTGGCTCTGTGCTTGTTCACACATTCGTTCCAAAATAGTCACAAAGTAAGCTGCAGGAGGCCAAGAAGGTCAGCTTGGCTCCCAGGGAGATCCCCAAAGGCAACCTTCCTTCCACCACAGGAAAGTCAGCGGCACTCCAGACTGGAAGTAGCAGGGGATGTCCCTCAAGTCACAAACTGCGGGGATCCCCATGCTCCGAGCTCACGCAGGGCAGGGCCAGCTTAGGGAGGTCTGTGCAGGGGGTGAGACCAGGGCCTGCGGGGGCCCTGGGTCCTCGGGTCTTCACACCAGATGGTCCTCCAGGGCCTGCATCCATCAGAGCTGTTGGTCTTGGAGAAAACAGAAGCGAAGCTTGAGAGATGGATGTCGGAGGCAAATGGTCTGTGATGATCATGTGTCTCCATTTTCCCCTTAATATACGTGATGAATAAACTTAATTACATGGAAAATTGCCACTGTTGAAGAATGTGACATGCGCAGCTTCCTTGTGTTATTTAGTGCCTTCTTGCTCTCCCCGACATCCACACGGTCCAGGGAGGGGAACGCCTTCACGCTCACCAACTCCAGAGCCACCCTTGAAGGGGATAAAGTCACATTAAAAGCAAGTCAGATCAAACTGGGATGCATCTCAAATGACCTGCCCTTCCCTTTTCTGACAGCCAGGAGGGGAAAGCTGATTGACGGCTGCAGCTGCAGTGCCGTGCTTCACACACACTGATGCAGGCATCCACACTGACCACAGCAGGCTTCAGTTTATACCAAGCAACAGGCTTGAATTTGGACCAATCAGCAGGCTTGCATTTGACTAATCTGGATTTGAACCAATCACAGGATTGAATACCATTCAATCAGCATATGTAAATCTGGACCCATCACAGGCCTGCTGGTGGTATATAAGCAGCACCATCCAATGCACCCTTAGATGGGGCAAGGTGTTATATTTTTGTAGGGTTCTAGCTTCCTTTTGTTCCAGGCTCGGCACTGTCCAAATAAAGCTTCACTGGAGTGGTCCTTGGACTTCTATAAGTAACGTGGATGGAATGAGCCTCTTAAAGAGAAATATAATTAGAAAAGTGCTGGGAGCCCTGAAGAGCCATAGAGGTGGCAACAAAAATTGAATATGGTTGATGCCAAAGACCAGCAGTGACCAGCGGTGTGCACCTGCAAAGACCCACAGCTACATACAGATGAGAATCGCCTCTGCTGCTGAGTGCTTCTGGGACTGCCTGCGAACTGTCGGCTCTGCGAACTGTCGGCTCCTCTCACTTGTGTAGAGGAGACAGGAACTTGGGAGCCAGAGAGCAAATCAGGAAAAATTGTAGTAGACAAGTTAGTTACAGATGGGAAGAGCAAGGAAGGACCTACCAATAGAACAGCAGAGTGTGTGTGTGTGTGTGTGTGTGTGTGTGTGTGTGTAGGGAGAGAGAGAGAGAGAGAGAGAGAGAGAGAGAGAGAGAGAGAGAGAGAGAGACTTTTCCCCTGCAGAGGGTGCAGTCACAGTGGCACTCCTGGAGGAGGGAGCAGGTCCCAAAGATCTACAGATGTTGATTTCACAAACAGCTAGAGAAAAGACAAGCACATAGACACTCCTGAACACAATATGCATGTACCCTGTCTTTGTCTGCAGCTACCCCACACTTTTCCAATCCTGGCTACACCCCTGGAAACAACCGGAGCGGGGAGGGATACAGCCACTGCTAAGACTCAGCGCCGATCCGCAGTGTTTTCTGGAAGTACTCCCGCCTCCCTGTGCGTCCTCTCTCCTGCTGAGAGCACCTCTTTACTTTTCAGGGAGAAAGAGGCCATCCGGAGGAAGTGGTCCTCCTTGCCGCCACATCCTCTGCCATCTCTACAGTGTCACCTGGGCCCACGGAGGCACAAAAGCAGCCCAAGGCCAATCAGCGGCTGTTGCTGAGCTGTGCCAGCAAGCCGGGAGCTGCAGCTCGTTAGCGGTAATATAATTAAGTCCCAGGCTGGGGCTGGCCCATTAGTGCCTTTACATCATCCAAAGGCAGTGGTTTTCTTAATGAAAGGTTCTCTATTACAAAATTGGGCTTCCATCCATCTCCATTATGGGGGGCAGTTTACCTGGTAATACATGCACCACGCACACTCCTGGCAGGGGGTGTCGGCGACACAAAGGTACAGAAAGGCTTTCCAGGCGCTGGGACACTGATAAACGGTCCATTCCTGTTGCCACAACACAAGCAGCATCCAGGGTCCCTGGGGCGGCTGTCTGCCAGTGTCTAGGGGACAAGCGTGTGCAAACACTTTGGGAATGGGGCAAACACGGGCCAGTACCAGGAGCTCCTGCCACAGTGACCTTCAGAGTGACCTCCAGTCAAGCAGCTGGGGGACAGGGCTGCAAAGCCAGCTAGATCAGGAGATGCACCGATAGCACACAAGGCAGCCAGGACTCCTGAGCATCCACCTAGCATCAGCCCCTCCTGCCAACTCCACCTTCAGGATTCTCCGAGGATCGGACCCTTCCTAGCACCTTCATCATGACCTGTGCTGCCAACGTCATCGTGAGTTTCCACCTTGTGTTGTGCAAAATCCTCCTATCTGGGCTCTGGCTTCTACTCTTGGCCTCCTGTAGGCAAGGGGACATTTTAATATCACTAGCATTATTGTTATCAATGGAGTGAAATTCACATGGCCCAGAAATTCCACTGCTAGGTGTGTACCCAAAAGAACTTACAGCAGATGTGCAAAGGAATGCTTGCCCCCACAAGGCCATGGAGGCTGTATTCACGGTAGCCAACAGGTACAAAGAGGTCACCCACCACTCATCAGTAGGGAAGCAGATAAATGCATTATGATCTGCACATACAGTGAAATATTACTCTGCCCTAAAAAAGGAATGGCAGTCTGATAGACACTGCAATGTGGGTGAACACAGGGAATTTCATGAAAACACATTATAACCCCCTCTGCACAGAGACCTCACGCGGCCACTTAGCATGACACTAGGGCTCCCTGTGAGAGTCTTCAAGGTCCGAAGCCTTCACTTCATCTGTGGCTTCATTCCTATTGTTGCTGCCCTCCCCACCTGGCCTCCCACACTCAGCGCTGCTGGCTTTCAGTCTGTAGCTGGAATGCTTACTGCTCGCCCCACCTCGGGGTGTGTGCTGCGGCTGTGCCCTCGCCCCAGAGCACGCCTCCTCCGTAGGTGTCTCCTCAAACTCAGCGCCACTCCTGAGGCCACCATCCCAGACTCTACTGGGGACACCTTATCCTTTGCTCTGCCACACCTAACACCCACACACCACCAGGAAAGCGCTGTTCGGAGATTCTGAGCAGCAAGAGCGGATGATCGGAACCCTCCTCCCTCAGCCTCCTCGAGGGAGCCCACACCTTCCCTGGGGACCTCCACAGCCACACGGGGTGCAGTTTGATGCCCCCTCACGCATGCTGGATGTCGTCTTATGTGCCCTAGAGAGACACAACCAGAACCCTAGACCTGACTCACCCCAGTCACTTGGACAGTGCCCAGCCCTGAAGACGTGGCCTTTTCTCTCGCCACATGAGTCATATGCAGCGGTGAGAGGTGGCTCAGGGCAGCAAGAAGGTCCTGTGCCGGTGAGAGACTTAGGGGATGCGGGCTCATCCACTCAGGGAGTCAGGGCAATGCGTTCTCACCCACTGTCTTCACAACAGAACCCACAGTCCTGTGGGGTGCTCGGAGACGGGAGGGGAAAGTCTTTGTTCTAAAAGGTCCAGGGCTTGGACCCAAACACTTCAGGACTGTCTTTGCACATATCAGAGCCTTACATTGCTGACAAGTCCTGCAATAAAGACATCTGGGTTTTGTTGGGGGGGGGGTTGTTTTTTTTGCGGAACCGGGGATTGAACTCAGGCCCTGTACTTGCCAGGGAAGTGCTTATTCTACTGAGCCATCTCCCTGGCCCCTCATAAAGACACCTGTTAAAATCCTGTTTTCCTTAACACACTCACATACAGACCTGGGACAAGCCTCTTTCAGCTGTTGTAAGCCCTAAATCATGAAGCCCCAGCCTGATGCAGTGGCCCAAGCCTAGAATGCCAGAACTCTGTGAGGCTAAGGCACGAGGAACAGAAGTTTGATCCCTGCCTGGGCAACTCAGGGAATTAAGATGTAGGGAGACTCTGTCTCAAAATTTTTACATTTTTAAAAGGCCCAGGGATGTAGCTCAATGACACATTGGATCAATCCTCAGTGTGTGGGGGGAGGGGAGGGGGAGTCCTTTGTTCGCCTCCTCATGCCCCAAAGCAAATAGAGAAAAAGTATGCATAGTGACACTGGGGCCCACAGGGTAGCTGCCACCTGCTTAATGTGGGGTTGTTGTGTCACATGACTTGTCCCATTCGATCCTCATCACCACCCTGAGCAGTATGCTTTATTATGACCCCCATTTTACAGACAAGAAAGTTGAGGTTTTGAAAAAGATGTGCTCCCTTCCCCTTGACTAGCAGGCGCAGCCTCTTCCTAGAGTTCTTTCAGCCACCACATCCCGCTACCTGTGTGCTCAAAGGCGCCTGGACCCCTTCCTCCCTGCCCAGCTCCTCCTTTCTCCCCAGATCTCCAGACCATCACAGCCCCCCGGGAGCCGAGGGGTTAACCTCTTCCTCCTGTTTGCCCAGACTCAAGTTCATTACGCTGACTAATTGATTCCACCGCCGCTAATGGAAAAATGTATCTGCGAGTAATAGATTAATTGGCCACTTGTGATCAGCACTCCTCCAGGAACCACCGTGGTCGTGCTGCACTGTCCAGCCCATCTTCCTGGACCCGAGAAAGGGAACCAGAGGCGAGGCTCAGAGGGGCTCTGGAGGCACCCGTGTTCCACCAGCCATCACCCCACGCAAGGCCAGCCGGCAGGTTCTGTCCCAAAGGAGATGCACATCGCATCCTTTCCAAATCATTAAAATGCAAGTACATTAACTTGAAAAGAATGGAAATCTTATCAGCATAATGAGCCTGGAAATATCAGGACGCCAGCACGCCAGCTTCCCTTTCCTCAGAACGATCAGAGCAGGCAGAGTGGGAGGGGGCTTTCCTCCCAAGATTTCAGGTCATTCGTTATAAAATAACAACTACCAGTTTACGCACTAACATGTGCACTCCACTGCACGGTCTTATTTAATCCCTGTTATAGCCCATGAGGCGAGTGCTATTATTAATCTATTTTACAGAAGAGAAATAGTGCTCAGAGAGATGCAGCCACTGGCCTAAGGTCACAAAGTAAAGAAATGCAAAACAGCCTGGGGACTGCAAGTTCCCAAATCAGATCTTTTAACCTGTCTTCCAAGCTTCCTGTGTTTGTAAATAAAGTTTTATTTAAACAAGTTTGTGTCCCTTCGTGCTACATCAGGACAGGAGAATAAGTAGTTAGGACAGGCACCTTGGAGCCCCTTAGGTCTTTTACAGGAAGTCTGCAGACCCCAGAGGCGAGGCCAAGTTACCATGCCTGGCAGGCGCTTCTAGTGCTTTGATGGACACAGGGTGGGGAATAAAGCAGGGTAGACCGGGAGACTCCAAGGGCAAGTGAGATCCCAAGATTCATCGCCTGCTTCTCCAGATAAAGAAAGTCTCTGTTGGGTGTGGTGGCTCATGCACACGGGGAAGCTGAGGCCTCAGGGTCACAAGTTCTGGCCCAGGCTTGGCAACTTAGAGACTCAGCAAGATTCTGTATAGAAATTTTAAAATTTCTTTTCAAAAGGGACTGAGGATGTAGCTCAGTCCAAAGTTCCTGGCTCAATCCCAATTACTGAAGGGGAAAAAAAAATTCTTCTCAAACAGAAAGCTGAGAGCTAGGGAGAGATGAAGGCAGGTGGAAAAGGTGGTTGAGCGTGAGTCAGGCTTGGCGTTCAGCTCCAGCCTGGACCCAGATCTGATCAGAGGCAGTGACACGGGAAGGAGCAGGGTGGGGGCAGCTGGTGGATCTGGACCTGTACTCCAGGACATTCCCTCTTGCTTGCTTGAAGCCTGGAGGGACATGACTCCGAGACCCTCAGTCACTCTTCCAGAACGTGGGGTACTAACAGCGCCACCTGGAGGACCCAGCTGGGTAGAGCACAAGGTGTGCTTAGCCCGCGCACAGTAGGCACGTGCTGCAATGTTTGCTGGATGGACTAAGAACTCTGCAGGAGATCTCAGGGGTCACACTTTGCAGAGTTCCTCCCTTGCCCAGGGCCAGTGGAGGAGGAGGAGCCTGCCGCCCGCCTTCTCAGTTGGTGGGGGAGTTTTACAAGGCTGAAGAGTCCCCGAAGACTGTAAAGACACGAGGATTTTTTCCTTTAAGTCTCCCCTGTAAGTCACCTCGAAGCATTTCCCTGATCGATTGGCTCTTCGACTCCTTGTAGGAGCCCTCCCCTGGGAACTGTTTGCCGAAAGGAATCGGCCAGTTTGCATTTAGTCACCTTTATCTGACCCAGGAGATAAATCTCTTGGTTTGGTTTTTCCGCACAGGGTCCTGAGAGGCCCGGCTGCTCCACACGGGCGCTAGAGACCTCGCTAATTCAGATGCCTCTTGCTCCAAATAGAAGCTGACTGGAAGGGTGAGCGGGCTGAGTGTTCCCTGAGAAAAGGGACAGGACTAGTGGATGGGGACACCGTGGAAAGGGTGCGCTTGAGCTGCATCCGAGCCTCCTGGCCTCCTGCTGGGACTCCAGTACACAGAGCACACCCTGAGTGGACAGCTAATAGGGTACCGTGGGCAGAGAAAGGGGCATCCACTTTGTGAGGGGCTCGAGCAACCTACAAGCCACATGTTGGCTTCCACAAAGTCCCAGGTTTCAAACCCCAGCTCTGTGGCGCCCAACTCCCAGCAGCAAGCAGCATCCCGAGCAAATGGATTCCCTTCCAAGCCCGTTTCCCCCTTTGAATGCAGACATCCATCGGCTGACCTCATAAAGTGGTCTTCAGGATTAAATGAGCTTTTACACTTAAAGTTGGTGCTTAGCAAATGGTAAACTCATCAAAGGTGACAATCCCTGTTGCTGTTGTCACCTTGTCGTTGTTTGACCGATGCAGAAAAGCAAAGGCTCTCACTCTATCCTGACCCTGCTACCCGACTCCCAGGCCCAAGGTTGCAGCCCCGGCATCCCCATCTCCTAGAAAGAACCATCCCATGATGGCCAGCTCTATCCACAAATCACCACCGGCAGCCACAAAGAGGTGGGATGTGCATCCAGAGAACTGAACTTCAATCGTGTGTTTCCCTTCAGACACCTCTTCCTCCTGAGGCTTCATTCAGACGCCTGGGGAGCTCATGGATACTGAAAAGTCATCTTTCTAATGAAGATTACATCCTTTATGGATCCCCAGTGACAACAGGTAGATGGCACTGCTTAGCTCCAGGAAGCCATTACAAGCTCAGGTCCTGGGAGACTGGACCAGCCCTAGTGCACTAGGCTGCCCTTCTCCCAGAAGTCTGGAGAGGCTCCCTCTCACTGAGGCATGGCAGCAAGGCCAGCAGAGCATCTGTCCAGTGCAGCTGTCACCCAGGCTACCAGGCAGCTGACTCTCTTTGAGCCTCAGTTTGCTGGGCTGCAGAATGGGAGTCATCGTGTACTGGACTTCTGAGCTCATCGTGAGGCTAACAGAGATGAAAAGCTAGCGAGTCCTTCCCTCTGGGCCTAGCACTATCTGTGCTCAGCAAAGGAAGGGAGGGAGTTGTCAGGAGCGGAGTGGGCCCCAGCTGCAAGCCCAGGGCCACAGCCTCACATTCCATTTTGGCCACAAAGTACCCAACTTTAGGCAAGGCCTGTCCCTTCCTGAGACTGCGCATCCCCTTGTGTTCTCCAGAAACTCCCTGCCTGCTGGGAGGTTTTGCACAGGGATCTCAGCATCACACCCAGGAGACTCACCTGCTACTGTGTCTCCTTCCCAGGAGTGGAATCGCCCAGCTTTTTCTAGCCAGGGTACAACCCAGTCCTCTGCTTCTTTGAACTGTACACACACACACACACACACACACACACACACACACACGCTGGCAGAGCCACCCTCTGCGGCTGCCTCCGTCCTCCCCTGCCCAGTCACATGTTCATCCAGAAGTCCTTGTCAGAATGTCCCCCCAGGGACCAGCAGGTGGGAAATGTCATTTTGGATCCATTACTAGAGCTCGAAGGTGCTTAGAGATGATCAACACCAATTTCAACTTCCACCCCGGGAGGAGGGGAGGCCAGCAGCAGCCATCTCTCTGGCAAGGAGACCTGGGTCTGCCCCCCGGAGCTGCCCAGGCACTGTGGCCCTGGGGGCAGGAGGGGAGGGCTGCAGTGGGAGCCAGGGACCCCAGCCACTCCATGTCTTCAGATTTCCCTGCCACAGCTGATTTGAATAATTCAGCAATGCCGGGTCTCCTGGGCACTATTGTCTTCAGTGAAGGCAAATCAGTCGCCTGCTCGGCCTGTTAAGAGGGCCCCTGCCTGCTGCCTTTTTCTGTAAATCAGGATTAATGAGATGGTGAGGGGAAACGCCGAGCCCTGGGCAGAGACGCTGGCAGCCAGCTCTCTGGAGCAGTGGGCCTCAGAAGTGACTCCGCCTTGATGTCCTCGGGCAGTCTTCGGTGGCAGCCATCAACCTGTCGATAACTAGCTATCACCCAGCCTGCCAGACCCCAGCCTCTGCTGGCTGCCCTGGCTCCAGGGAAAAGAGAAAGCAGGAGAGAGAAGATTGCTGCTGCTGGCAGGGGTCTTTGCCCCCAGCCCCCGAGTGGCAGGATGGGGTGGCACCAGGGGGGCTGGGCCCCACAGGTGTCCTTCCCTGTGGCTGCATGAGCCAAAGAGGAAAAAAATCCTCCTGCCCCAGGCTGGTGGACAGCTTGTTAGGCTCTGGCTCCCCCTGAAAGGAAGCTGTTGAGACAGCAAGAGCTCTTTGCCTGGCTTTTGACAGCTGTCGCTCACACAGGGTACAAGAGACAAAGTCTGTGTACTTTCTCTGGGATGCCTTTCCCTCTTTCCTCCTGCCTTGTGGTCAAAAGGGGTGGGCTCAGGTCATGCCACTTGCATGCTGTGTGATCTTAGGCAAATCACTTGGCTTCTTCGAACCTCAATTTCTCACCTAGAAAGCGGAGATGTTAAAAAATAGCTCGCTCCACAATTTGCTGAGGGGATTCCAGGGCAGAGAAGCCTGTAAGTTCTTACTGCTTGCCGATAGGAAGCACGCCACCACGGGCCTTCTTGCTATAGTGTCCTCATGACTGTTACCAATTCCAGTTTTGCTTAGAAGGTTGTCCGTGGCCTGTGCCAGGTGGCCAGCTGCTACCTGTCCAGAGAGGCACAGACAGAAAAAGAGAGCCCGTATTTAGACAATTTTGTCACAATTTGACAGATAGCAATTTTATACCTTTTGGATATAATCCGAGAAACAAGGGGCCTGGGTTTTGCAGGTATTTCATCTTTCATTTAATGTGTCTAGTAATTTGTTTTTTGCTATAGCGTCATTCCCCGATGGGTGGTAAAAGATATATATCTCAGTCCCTCAGCACAGAGAGCCCAAGAATACTCTGGATAAACCCCAGCACGCACAGAAATCTCCAGGAGAGCTAGTTGAATGCATTTGCATATTCACCCAGCTGGGGCAGGACCTGAGAGTCTGCATGTCGACCAAGAGCCCGAGGGTTGCAGAGGCTGTTGGGCCGGGAGCCCCAGCAACGGAGGCTGAGGAGGGAGCATCCTCTGAAGCCTCTCCACCACCGAGGCTGCCTCCTGGCCCACCCACACCTCAGGCGTCACCAGAGCCCCTGGCCACATAAGCCACACTGCTGAGACCATTCTCAAGTCAGGAGCATTTTTAGGAGTCCTGGCCTCAGTAGCACTCAAGAACTGATGTGCCGGCAGAGACTGGAGACCAGGCAGTGTGTGAGGCAGTGTGCTGTCCTGCTCCAGAGTGCCAGGGGCTTGCTCTGTTGCTCTTCTAGTTTTTGAAATAATTCCTGTCAGTCCCAACCACGGTGCCAGGCAGAGTCAGCCTTCTGTTAATAGTAGATGACCCAGTATCATCTTACTATACAAATTCAGTTTGTCTCCAGCAAGTCCCTTAAGACAGAGGTGTAGCTGCTAGCTATTGCTGCATAACAAGCCAACCCAATACCCAAAAGTGTCAAACAGTCCCTGCTTATCCATTATTGGCCATAAGCATGTGAATCATCTGGCTATTCTGTTTCTGGGACCTTCCGTGCAGACCACCGGCTGGCACAGGTATGGAAGCTGAGTGTGTTAGGAGGGGCTCAGCTGAGATAGCTGAGATAGCTCAGGTCTGTCTCACATGGTGGTTCTCATGCTCCAGTGGGCTAGCCTGAGCCTGCTAGCTGGGCTCACTCACCAGCGGCAGAGAACAGAGTGCATAGAGCCTCCAAGGCTCAGGGCTGACATACTGGTTATTTCTGCCACCTATTGTGGCCATAATAAATCACACAGTCACCCAGAACCAAGCAGTGGAACAACAGCCTGCAGAAGGCTGTAAAGCCACACGTCCAAGGAAGTGGACACACAGAGAGATAGAAACTGAGGCCACTTTTTCCATACCATCACTTCTTCTTTCTAGATGAGACAAAGCGTCAGAGAGGTTTGGAGGCTTGCCTGCGGTGTGACAGCCATAGCTAGAAAAAGGAAGAGCTCGGCACTGTCTGACTCTAGAAACTGTTCTTCACTCCTATTCCAGACTCTTCAGGGCACTGGGGAGCAAAGAAATATATTGGTAACTCAATTCATCAAAGTGAGAAGATTCTCAAACGTTCTGACATCTCCAGGGCAGGTTTGCCGGCTCCGGCTCCTGCACCCCTCCTGCCCTCTAATCACAAGCCTGTTTTCCATCACCTGCTCTCCTTGGCCTCCAGGGCCTTACTGCTCCAGGCAATTTATCTTTCCCTCCTTTTTTTAATGGTCTCTTTAACAGGGGGCTTTTCTAACTAGACAACCTGAAAAGGCTTTCATGTCCAGCTGAGCTTGTGTTTGCTCAGAGGAGGGGCCATGGAGGTAGGGCAGCAAGAGCAAGAGCTGAGAACCCCCGGATTCTGGAGTTGGGATTGGAAGAGTTCAGAGGAAAAAAAAAGCACCCTTGTTTCCATACACTGGTTCTCTTGTCCTGTCTCCCTGAGGTTTCCATGGTCCTAAAAATATCTATGAAGCTCCTTAGATTGGGTTGCAGGGGTGCAGGGAACTGGACATATATCTCAGGTCATCTAGACATATAATTTTATTTCAGTCATCCATATAATTCCTAGAACATCCTGCATTCATCAGCTTTCCCACCTCTGAGACAATCCATCAGACACCTGCTGCTTAAGGAAGTTCGTATTTGGCTCACTGTTTCAAAGGGTACAGTCCATGGTCAGCTGGCTCCACAGTGGTGATGTCACAGTGGAAGGTCGTGATGGAGCAGGGCTGCTCACTCCGTGGCACCCAGGAAGCAAGCATCAGGGCAAGGGAGCCAGCAAGATCTAGACACTGTAATGGCACAACCCCGGGAACTGCCTCAACCGACTGGACCCCACCCCATCAAAGTACAGTCAGCTATAAACATGAGTAGATTAGCCCACTGATGCAAGCAAAGCCCTCCGTGGCCCAATCAGCTTTCTTGAGGTCTCTTTACCAAGTCGACAATGAAGATTAACTGGCCCAAGTCTACCCTTGGTCAAGTTGGCACCTTATCACATCTCACAAAACCATACTTAATCTCCAAATATACACAATAACAAGTTAATAATTCCACCTAACCTAATGTGACTAGTGTGTCTACAATAAAAATGTGATAATCCCTTCCCCAAAGTCTCAGCAGCTATAGCACATCTCAAAAGACCAAGTCAAAAAAAAAAAAAAAGAAAGAAAAAGAAAGAAAGAAAGAAAGAAAGAAAGAAAGAAAGAAAGAAAGAGAAAAGGAAGGAAGGAAGAAAGAAAGAAAGTTGAAGTCCAAAGTCTTCTCTGAATTCAAGGAAAACTCTTAGCTATCAACCCCTATAAAATTCAAAATCCAAGTTACATATTTCTAACATAAAATGGCACAGGATAAGCATCACTGTCCCAAAAGGAGGAATAAGGGGATAGAAAAGAATAAGAACAAAGCAAGACCAAAACCCAGCAGGGTAAACAGCCAATCCTCTAGTTCCGTGACCAGCGTGGCGGAGGTCTGAGTTCTAGAGGGCCAGGAAGGCCCACTCCCATGGCCTTGTGGCCCACACAGCCTCTCCCTTTAGCTTTCTTCATTTGGCCTGCAGCATTTCTCACCAGATGCTCCATATTCCTGACATCTCTACCTTTCTGTATATCCACTGCACCTTTGACTTTGTTCCCACATTTCAGGGGCTCCTTGCCAGGCCTCCTGGCCCTACTTTTGAAATTGGGTGGAAGCCTGCCTGAGCACACAACTCTGCTATTTTTCAGGTCAGTAAACTACCATCATGTGGATGGCATAAAGCTCAGATAGTAGCTTGGACCATGACTGCAGTAGGCTAGGAATGGGTGAATGGCTAAGCATAGTGAAATAAATTCCATGCAACTGACTTCCTGTGTGGCCTTTCTCAAGCAGGGAGTCCAGAGCCTCTCTTCTCAATTGAAAGTTTTAGACTTTTCACCCTTCAGCCTGCAATGGGGTGGGGGAGTCTTGTCTGATTCCTGAGAGGTGCTCAAAGTATCTTTTTTCTTGACCTTGGTAATAGTCTTTTGTATCTTATTAATGGTACCAGTCTCTTCAACAACCACAGCTTTTTTGCCCCATGGTATTGTTCAGACCAAAATTTAAATTTTTTAAATCTCTCTGGTTTTTTCCCTAGTAATTCTCATTGTAAATCTTGCCTAAAGCAGCCATCAGTACCCATGCTACAACCTGAATGTTGGGCTGTCTTAGGACTTTCTTCTCCAGATCAGTTAACCCATAGCCCTCAAACTCAGATAAGTCTCAGAACATGATCAAAATTAGACCTTTTTTTTAAAAACAGGAATATAACCATCCATGGCCTCAAGTCCAATTCAGAATAAAGTCCTCTTTACACCCTGAAACCTCCTGAGCCTGTCCTTTATTGTCCACATTCCTATCAGCATTCTAGTCTTTTGACTAGAATGGCCCATCTCTATCTACTTAAAGCATCCTAGGGCATCTCTAGTTCCCATCTCCAAACCTTTCCAAACTGCTCTTACAAACCAATTCCAAGAGCTTCTGAACCTCTGGTCAGATAAACTCACAACAAAGACTCCATCTCTCTGGTTCCAATTCTCTACATTGGTCAGTTTTTCCATTACTGACCCACAACCTAAAGGAGGGGAAGTTTATTGTGGTTGACTGTTTCAGAGGTTTTAGTCCCAGGCAAAGATGTCATGGGGAAATGGCAAGGTGAAGCAAAGCTTACCCCTTAAGACAGATGGGAAGCAGAATACAGGTGCCAGCAAAAGAAGGCCTTCCACCCACACCTCCCTGGAGACCACCTTCAACCTGGCCCTGCCCCCTACAGACCACTTTCAACCCTGCCCCGCCCCTAACAGCACATTTGGCCAAGAGCATCGCTAGATTGATCCACCACGGTCCAATCACATCTCTAGACGTTTCTTCTCCGATCAAGTTGACAGTTAAAATTAACTGACACATAGCCTGATTTCTGGGCAGCAGAAGTATAACTAGAGCCCATATAGAGTCATCTGCCTTTTTTTTTTTTCAGAGCTGTGTCTAAATTCTGAAAGATCACAGTGTGTCAAATTGAATGGATTGGCAGCCAACTGCTGCATAACAAATTATCCCAAATCTTAGCACTTGGAAATGACAGTGAGCGTTTACAATGTCTCAGGACTTCTGTGAGTCATAAGTCTGTGAGCAGCCTGCCTGGGTGCTCTCAGTCTGAGGCTCCTGTGAGGCTGCTCTCTGCAGTATGGGGCTGCGGTCACATCTGAGGGTCTGAATGAGGCTGGAGGTCCCACCTCCAGCGTGGCGAGTCGCACCCCTAGCACAGTGGCTCTGGATGTTACCTGCGGTTCATGGCCTGCCCTATGTGCCTTTCCACCAGTGTCCTCTGAACGTGGCATCCCACAGAGCAAGGACGCTGAGGTGGGAGCTGTGAAGCCCTTCATGACCAACGCCCCACACTCCAGATCATGCCTTCTGCATCCAGCTGAGCACAGGCAGCCCAGATGTGATGGCAGCAGGGCTGCTGGAGGACCTGCATCCCAGGAGGGGCCCGCGGGGGGAATCTCAAAGGCTGGCTCCTCCTGGGTGTCAGGAATCTTGTTCTCAGCCCTGTACTTAATCCCACTGGCTTCTCCAAGATGTTCTTGCTCGGCTCTGGTCTGGGATTCTTTTCAGGCCTCCTCCTCTTCTCTTTCCTAATGCCTCTTCTTCATGTCTCAAGGATATACCAGCAAGTATTGCATTTCACAGAAAGAATTTCTCATTTTTAAAGACATAGATGTACCCCTCTCACCTTCCAAATATTTCGTCATCGGCCTGGTCCTTGGCCAGCTTTGAAAACTCAAAATCCAAGAACTTGGCTCTTCTCATCTGTTTTGTGTTGTGTCATTCCTTCCCTGAGGCAGTCAGTGCCTGCCGCTGTGCCTGGATGCTGCCTAAAGGAGAAGATTGGTCACAGCCCATAAATAAACGCGTGGAATTTTTCTTAAAACAAAAGCTCAGAATACTTTTATACCTGCTCGAAATATTATGTAAACATCAGTTGTCTTGATCCTATCCGTTGGGGCTGGGGAGATGGCTCAGTAGAACAAGTGCTTGCCTGGCAAGCACAATGGCCTGAGTTCAATCCCCAGTTCTGCACACACACACACACACACACACAAAGTCATATCCATTGATTTTCAGTACTTTGTAGTCACTAAGAAATATGATCTGAAGCATTTCTATTTCATAGATAAAGAAACAGTCAAGAGAGGAGGGATTGGGCTGGGGAGATAGCTCAGTGGTTTAAGCACCTGCCTGGCAAGCACAAGGACCTGGGTTTGATCTCCTGTACCACATGCTGGGCCAGCCCCGGAGCCCCAGGCACACTAGGCAGGCCACTGAAACTGTGTGTGGTGGCACGCACCTGTAATCCCAGTGGTGGGGAGGCTGAAAACAGGAAGATCACTACATGTCCAAGCTGCATAGCGAGACCCTATACCAAAGAAACAATAGATTTATTTTTAAAAAGTTTTAAATAAAAAAAGAGGGGGGGGAGGGGTGACCTGCTGAGCCCATCGACGGTGGCTTCGCAGGGTGGGGACCTGCATGCTTCTCAACCCCAGCTTTTCCAAGCCAAATCAACTATTTTCCTGCACTATTTTCCTTGCATACAGCCTTTCTCCCCCATCACTGAAATCTGATCTTTTAAAAAGATATTCCCCTAACTGCAAAAACATTCCATCCTCAGAAGGCTGAAGAGATGCTGTACCAGGATTGCTCCTCTGCAGAGATTCTTCCCCTCTTGGCCTGGCTTGGCCACTTGTAAAGAAGAGCTGCACCTAAGTGATTCCAACGTTAACTGCTAAGTGATCTTTCCTTATAGCCCAGAACACCCGATGACCTTCAGTTCACATGGGAATGTGTAAGAGATTGCTCAGTGTGCCACCGGGTAACCAAAGAAGAGCAGAACCCGGCACCAGGAGCCCAGGTCCACTGTGATGTTTCAACCAAAGAAAAAAAGATGCGTGTTCTGGGTGAAGAGGACCGTGCTCAGTAGCTTTCCTGCCACTGCACCTCCTCTTTGGCCCTGCAAAGCCTCTTTGCATGCCTGAGTTCCTCCAAGATGATCATTTTAGGAGAAAATAAACAACACCCTCCAGCTCCTCAGGGTGTGAGCCCTTGAATAAACCGAATTTCCCTCTCAAGTCTCCCATCCCAAGTATTGGCTTCCAAGTGGTGAGCAGCCAGCCTGAGGTCCAGTAACAGCGTGCATCCTCCTAAGCTACAGGCAAGTGCGTGAATGCTGGTAAGGAGGAGAGGACCCGAGGAGATACAGAACCCAGCAGCCCTGAAGTCGCGCACCAGGGGCCTCTTACTCCACCTACAAGTGAGTTTGACCCTCCAAGCAGGGTTTGACCTTCTGACATGGAGGACAAGGGACACAGACAGACTGAGAGACAGAACAGCAAGAGAGAAAGAAAAAGGAGTGACCCACTCTCTCTTCTAAAAGGAACGTCAACATTTTCATTGATACTCGTTCTAGGAGGTTAAGTCTGAATGCCTAATGAATAGCAAATGGGAAATGATAAAAAATCAAACATCAAAAGATGCCTTCCATTATTTCTCGACTAAACAAACAAAAAATCATCAGGAACCATGGGTCACCTTTTCCAAGAGTCACAGTCATGGTGTAGAGTTCCAGAGTTAGCTGGATATTCCTTGCTCACGGCCCCAGGCCTGATGGCAAAGGGCAGAAAGCAGCGGCTTTCGTCTTGAGGCTCGATTCTGGAGGTGGCTCCCCTGCCCGCGCCCCTGGCACCTTAAAGCCCAACATCTGAGGGGTGAAAGACACAGGTCCCTCAGACATGTGGACCTGAGATCAAATCCTGATCAGCCTTAAGCAAATTACCCAGTTTCTCTAATCCTTAGTTTCCTCCCTAGTAAGGATTTATGGAATGATTTGAGAGAGTCGATGTGATCATTATGTGTTGCCTACTGAGAAAGCAGTGGTCATTGCAACACAGAGGGCTGGTGCAGTGCTCTAGCCAAATGCTGTGCTTTGTGAATCCCACCTGTGTTCACAGACAGCTGCCCCTCTTCCCCCCCAACACACACACACACACACACACACACACACACACACACACACACCTTTTGAGGAGGGTAAGGTTGCATGCCTGACTCTGGGCATGGAAGTGACAAAAATATGACTCTGCTGTCTCAGTTACTCTTCGCTCATTGCTGGAACAAATACCTGACACCCAAAATGAAGGAAGGAAAGGTTTATTTAGCTCACAGTTACTGGAGGTTTCAGTGCATGTTCAGCTGGCTCCAAGGCAACCTGGCACAGGTCAGAGGGCAGCAGTTCATGGTGGCAGCAAGGAGAAGAGAGCAAGATGGAGGGGTAGCAACAACAAAGGCTACAGAGAGCAAGTCTGTGTCCCTTATGTTGCATTCGGGCTATCAGCCCCAGGCAAGGTGCAACACTCACACCCAGAATCCCAGCAGCACTCACTCCCCTATTCCCAGCACTGGATCATGAATTAATCACAAAGTCTAGAAGTCTGCCCCATGACTGCATGAGGCTTTGGGGGGACAACAAGACACAAACCATAACACTGCCCAAGGCAGGGCACTATTCCTATAAGTTGCTCCAGTCATTCTCATCTCTGACACAGCCAACGGGGAAGGGATGATGTCCTTCAAATGGGCAGGAGGTAAGAAGCCTGGATCCCTGCACCACTGTGTGGATCACAAGCGCACAGAGGCCTTTACGTGAGTAAAAGATGAACTCTCCTTACAAAGAGGGGTTTCCAGTGATCGCGCCCCAGCCTATCCTGATCAGTTCAATAGTATTGTTGTCACTGTTGTATTGCATGTAGAAAGCCCCCTTTTAGATTCAAGTAAATTCTCCAGGATTGTAAACTAACTGACTATTATGGTTTGTGTCTAGTTGTCCCCCCCAAAGCCTCATGCAGTCATGGGGCAGGGACTTCTAGAACTTGAGATTAATCCATGATGCACTGGGATTATGGGTCTTAGTACTGTTGGGACTATGGGTGTGAGTACTTCTCCTAGCCTGGGGCCGATAGCTTGAATGTTACATAAGAGAGAGAGAGACAGACAGACAGACTTGCTCTCCGTGGCCATTGTGGCTGCTGCTCCTCCATTTTGCTCTCTGCTCTTTGTTGCTGCCATGAAAGGTTGCTCTCTGCCATGTGCCGCTCTGCCTTGGACCCAGCTGAATATGGACTGAAATCTGCAGTAACCACGAACTAAATAAACCTTTTCTTCCTTCATGTTGGGTGTTGGGTGTTTGTCTCAGCAACAAGAAAAGAGTAGCTGAGATGCTGAACCATACAGAATATTAGAATTGCACATGAGCTCCTTGCAAGGACTTGGGATGATGCAGCAGGTTGGCTTGGGAGGGAAAGAGGTCATTACAGAAAACCATAGGGTTTGCCCGACGCCAGGGAAGAATCTCCACCATCAGATGAGTGCGCCCCGTGGGCTTCACCCACTCTCCCTCCTTGGCTCTCTCCCGATCCTCCAGGCAGTCACTCTCACTCACCTGAGGCCCCCTCGGCCTCCTGGCCACACACTGGCCACACCTCTTGTGGTATTTATTTGGGCACAGGCAGTGCCTGAGAAGGCTGCTTCATCCCCCACCAGCCCCACACATTGTCCCCTCCCAGGACAGGCCTCTGACTCACCGCTAATCCAAAACTGGGGAAAAAAAAAATCTCTCCTGGAATAATTGAGTCAGAGAGCTCATGTCTCAGGATCATCAGACCACAGAATCAAAGACATGCAAAATGCAAGTGCTACAGAAGTGGAGGATACAGGGCAAAAGCTTCAAAGAACACAAAAAGCCACAGAATCATAAGCTGCAGAACTGTATATCCCAGCTGAGCCCGAGTAGGAATTTGTCATGTTGGGCCTGCCGTACCCTCAGGCGTCTATCTGCACGAGTTGCTTGCTACACAGGAGGGCTTGCTTGGGATCCTGAAAGAGGGAAGGCAAGGCAAGATGCCCTGTGATCCTTCAGCTTGTACAACCCCACCAGGAAATCTGGGCATCTTTTCATGGAGCTGTGCCAGTCTCCTGACAAAAATTCTCTGTTTGGACACATTTCAGTCAGAGTTTTCTGAGCTCCATTCTCAAAAGGCCTTAACTTTGGTCCCTCCCTGTCCTCACTGAGCCTGTGAAGCCCAGTTATAGCAAGAGTCTTGCTCTGTTCATCTGGAGAAATCCCCTGCAGGGCTATCCAGCCTTCCTCTCTACCTGGTCAAGTTCCTCACCCCTCTGCCTTCTCCTGACTGGAGCTGAGTCCTGACTGGAGTTGAGTCCCTCTGCCCCACCTTCAGGAGAACCCCAAGTCAGTTCAGCAAAAACCCTTTCTCTGCTTGACTTCTTCCCTGACACCTCGGACCTGAGCCTTGGCCCTAAATCCACCTGTGTCCTTCTGTACTCAGAGTTGAGCCTCATGTATTGTTTTTCATTTTGTTTTGCTTTGTTTGTTTGGTACAAGGGAATCAAACTCAGGACCTTGCGCTTGCCAAGGTCCACTGAGCTATCTCCCCAGCCTTCTTGTCACTAAGTCACAATACCCAAGGCCCACAGTGGGCAGGGGGAAAGGCTTGACTTGCTTACGGATCACGGGCTCCAAGGCAGAGACACCGTGACAGAAGGGCGAGGAGGAGCTGCTCAGTTCACGGCGGCGGGGAGGTAAAGCAGGGGAAGAGTGCTAAAGCAGAAGCGATGGGGGAGCAGACATGCACCCCAAGGCCACACCTCCACGACCCACCCAGACACCTGCAAGTGAGCCCCACCAACACTGGGGCGGAACGCAAAGCTACTCAAGTAGGCTCTCCCCCACAAGCCCTCTTGCACCATTCCTGAGTACACACCTCCTAACCATTTCACAAGTGCCAGAATGATTTTTCTCTAACATTTTTCAACCAGTACCTTGTGATACAGTGAAAGTCAATTTGTGTATGTGGGAAATATTTCCAAATAACAGCCAATAAATAAAAGGTCTGGAATGTTGTATGGCGAAAGATAAGGCAGTGAACTTTAATGCTTCTAGCACTTCAACTGCCACCCTTGATACTTTCTCATGTTGTTTTGGGATGCCAAGAATCTAGAAAACTTAGAGCAAGCTGGATGCTTTTGCATCTCAAAACCGCTGCTGCTCCCCTCCATGTGCTTCCCCGGACTGTGGGGCTAAAAGCCCTGAAGCTGTCCCCCTAGCTCCCTGGCCAACAGAGTGAGGTCCACATTCCCCCAGCATGAAGCACTCAGGTACAATGTGGGAGACAAGAGAGAAGAAGAAAGCCCTGCTGTCCCCCACACGGGCAGATGCCCGGGCTCCAGCAGACGCAGACATGGGATACTTGAGCCTCCCCCGAGCATGCTCCACCGGGTCATCCACAGTAGTGCTGGAGGGCGCCGAGGCTGTCGGCAGCAGTGCTCTGCCCTCTCCTCACACCCTGCATCCCAAAGCTTGCAGCTATTTTCTAACCTCCCAGCAGCTTTCCAAGCATTGCATCCCCTGTGTTAAATCTCTCCCGGCCTGATGTACCTTGAGAGCCTTCAGATGCAGCCAGCAGATGCCAGAGAAGCGAGAATGGGCTTCCAACTCACTCTGTGCTACTGATGACAGCAACAATCAGAGCAGCTCCCATCTGCACTCTATATGTGTACAAGACACTCTGACATGAGGCAACTCACCCAGCCTACATCATCTAGGATGCCGCCCTTTGAGAAGGATGTTGGGAGGGAATTTCCATGCCTCTCTCCACCCTTCTGTCCCTTTGGCAACCATTTTACAGCTCTCAACAAAAGAATAAATTGGCATCCTATTTGGTCATCTTGTGAGGTATATACTGTGCCCAGTATTGGTCACAGGCAGGTTTACTGTTAGCAGCCACCTGCTTGATTCTCTTTAAGCAAAATCTTATCCCTGGGGAATCCCTGGGCATCCCATCTCCATTTGTTTGCTGTGGTTGGTAGACTACCCGCATTCAGGATGCCTCTTAGGATCCACCCAGCCTCCTCTCACCACAGCATTCAGAGTCTCAAGCATTTAGCAGTCCAAAGCCATTCTTGAATGCAGAGCTGAAGAATAAAGAATATTTTCTTCCTCATTTAATTGTTGCTCATGGTGCCCCCACTCTGCACAAAAATCTTGCGAGGATGGGGAGACCAATGACAGATTGGGATTCTAGAATCTTGTCACAGCACTTTCTTGTTACTAATAAAACTTAGCCCTGGCTGCTATTAGAAAGCACCAAGCCTCAGAGCAGGGAAGTAACTAGCCCAATGCCACACAGCTAACAGGTGGGATGGACTCTATTTAGCTTGCCAAGGCCATTCTGAGCCTGACCAGTCACCACTGCACTACGTTCCTTTCCTGGATGAAAGGTGGTGGCGTGGGGCTCCCCTCGGGGATATCATTGACCCTCTGTCAAATTGTCCAGGTTGCTTTGGGTCATGGCACTCTGAAATCCCAAGACTATGAATGAATTTCTTAGGAAAAATGCCCTCTTCCAGGGTTGGCCAAATAGCTCAGCAGATTAAAGTGCCTGCGAGCAGGCACAGGGGCCAGGAGTTCGATCCCAGGGCCCACCATGCTGGCCCCGCCCCTAGGGTTCGCTGAGATGGCAATTGAGACTGAGTGTGGTATCACACACCTATAATCCCAGCTCTTGAGAGACTGTAAACAGGCA
>NW_004524597.1:16315173-16343049 GCF_000260255.1 Octodon degus | reverse complement strand
AAGAAAGAAAGAAAGAAAGAAAGAAAGAAAGAAAGAAAGAAAGAAAGAAAGAAAGAAAGAAAGAAAGAAAGAAAGAAAGAAAGAAATGCCCTGTTCCACCCTCTACTCAGCAAAACAGGACCTGGCACACAGTAGGAGCTTAATAGATGTTTCACTTCATAAATATTTTACTTCTGACTAGACCATCACCCTCATCCTCCATGAACATAAGATGCACTTCTCACTAATTCCACAGAAAGGAGAGAGAGAGAGAGAGAGAGAGAGAGAGAGAGAGAGAGAGAGAGAGAGAGACTCTACTGTGTTTTTAGTTAAAATACTAGAGATGGAGAAAGATGGAGACAGAGACAGACAAGGAGTCCCTTTTTTTCACCACTTTTAAGCAGTTTCCAGCAGCCTTGATTCATGAATTCTCTCTCATTTCTGATCTGTGAGGTGGATATACAACACCTTCCCATCTTTGTTTGGTTGAAGATCTCTGACCATGACCTTCAGCAATGACCTTGCCACATTCAAGCTGCAGAGCCTTAGCAGGGCAAGGCGTTCCACTTTTCTGAGCTGCTTCCCCTGCCAGGAAGACCTCCTGGTCACATTCCAGGGTCATGCTGCCTGACCAGAGGACAACAACCAAGGCCCAAGGGTGGCACGGGGTCTTTGTAGCCTGCCATAAACTGAGCCAGGGCTGCAACCTCCCAGATGGTGACCTGAGAAATTCTCAAAGCACCTCTGAGCTCTTGTCCCCATTTCATCCCCCTAGTGACCCTCCAAGGTGCCATTATTACCTGCATTTGGATGGAAAGGAAGTAGATGCCTATAACTCACACTGGGCTCCAGTCTCTGCTTGTCCCCCACCCCCTCCGCAGCCAGGCAACAGTCTTCTGCTCTGAGCCTATGGCTGTCCATGTCACGGCCCAGTTGCCTCCTCTCTGCTGAATTGCTACACAAGCTGCTGGGAGACTGTGAGTGTTCATTCTCTCTCCTTGCTCTCCCTGATGACCTCGGGTCTCACCCAAAGCCCCCCTGGAGCCTGACCTCAAGCCCCCCACTGCCTGCAGGAGAAGATACCTCCCTTTGTTCTTGCAGGGCATCCCTGGGAAATACTTCCATTGCAATTCCTTGGGCATGAAGCAAAAGTTAACATTACTGACAGGCTGCTCGCCACCGTGCCAATTTGTAATATTGATGAATCAGAAGCCGAGCCTGGCGCAGGCGGTGGGTACAAGTGCCCAGAATATTCATGAGCCCTGCTGCCATCCCTTGATGGCATGGCTTCCCCTGTAAGGTGCCATTATTCCACCGCACGTCACTTGTTCCAACGTGATCTTCCGCTGCCGCCCACGCAGCTCAGCCTGGGCTGACACCCCCTCCTGCCCGGAACCAGGCCACAGCCTGGGGACTCCATAGCACAGTGAGAAGACCTAAAAGCACACATGCACATATGCGCATGCACACACACACACACACACACGCACACGCACACGCACACACACATACACACACACACACAGCACTCAGCAGGAAGCTGTCTGTGCTCTGCCTTGAAGCTTGTCCATCTGGGAAAAGCTACCTCTCCTCCAAGCCACTGCACAAAACAACAGTGTTGGGATGTCCTGCCTCTCCCCACCTGCCTAGACCTGGCCTGGACCTGTGGTAAACCAGAGACACCTTCCCTGATGAAATGGACATGTTCCTTCTGCCCAGAGCAAGACAGCCTGCCTGTCTCTGTGCCCTTACAAAAGCTTTGCAGTAAGGGAATCCAAGGTGATGAGGTGCTGTGTGCTTTTCTAGTTAAACATTTAGATTGTGGGTTTTGTAGATAAATAGGTACCTGTATGTGTCCACATGGCTAGGATTAAACATTAAGAATATCCACAGGCAGGACCCGGTCAGCTGGATGCGCTCAGGGCAGGGAGGGCAACTCTGCAAGGGGCAGGAGGGGAAGGGATTAAGAGCCTCAAGGCTGGCCGAAGGTCCCAGGGTCCCAGACCACCCACTGGAAGGCCGCCACTTGCCTCCCGTCCACACCTAAGGAAACTACAGAGACTCGGTGGCTTTTTGCTTCTCACCTCCCTTCCACCTCTCTCACCTCTCCTCTTCCCTTTCTGTCTTCTTCCTCCAAGGCAGTGCTGCCTTGGGCCCCCTCCCCAGCCCGTCCTCACTGCCTCCTTCCAGACAAAACTGTAGTTTAACATTGTACTTGATTAGCTTTTATGAGATGACTTCCTCCTCGTGGCTCAAGTCACAGATTATGTCAGAGGCCTGGCGGAGACTTGAATGGAAATGATTCTAATTACGTGTGATAATTTTTGCATTCTAACATAAAACAATGTTACAAAAAATCCCATTACAATGGTTAAAAGACAAATCATTTAGCAAGTCCCTCTCTTTATTACTTTATTAGACAATTCACAAGGCAACATTTTGCACACGGGGACCGAGTGATGGCCCAAGGCTATCCAACTGTAAGTTGCACTAAGAAAACCGAGTTCATCTCTTGTCATTAGTCAGAGAGTCAAATGCAATCAGGAGGACTCCAATTGGCTTGTCAAATGAGCCAACGTTTCCCATCATTAGCGTGGCAGAGCTTTGCAGCAGGGCGAGGGGGCCTCAGCTCCGAAAAGCAGCATGTAGCTACCGCCCCACACATCTCAGATGGCCTCCTCCAAGCGGCACCCACACATCCTAGATCTTCCCCTGACCTCCCCCGCGCATGCCCACGCCGGCGCTGGTAACATCCAGGGGCTGGGTCACGTGCTTTGTTCTGGCTAATGAAATGGGAGCAGAAGTGATTTACGGCCGCATCCAGATGCATTTTTTTGTTAACGTATATGGTACAGGGTCACTACACAGCTCAGACTCGTAGCGATCCTCCTGTTTCAGTCTCTCCAGCGCTGCGATTACAGGCGTGAGCCACCACGCCTGGACTCTGTGGCTGGCTCAGCCTACCCGGGGGCGGGGCCGGCGTGGCATGCGGTGCCGGGGATCGAACCCTAGTCCCTGCGCTTGCCTAATCTGGCGCCTAGTCCACTAAGCTGTCTCGATGCCCGCCAGGCGTAGCCTTTAAGTATCTTTTTTTGTCTGCCCTCAGACTTGCAGTGCCCTAGACAGAGACTGCCCCGCTGACCTGAGTCACGGGCAATAAATAACATAAGCAGCAACCACAACATCATATGCTGCATAGCGGATCCTCTGTACCCTCGGTTCCCAGCCTGGAGTCTGACCTTGATCTTCTGTGTCCCCGCACCAGTATGGGCAGCCCGCGGAAGAGGGACAACTCCACAGTTAGCCACGGCCGTGTTCCTGGGCTGGGACATCCCAAAGTGGGCAGGATCTCCATGGCTGTAGAGTAGATCCTGCCTTCCGTGGGGGAATCCCGGCTGCACACCTCTGCATCCGTTACACCAAGTTACTTACACACTGTGAAGCTCTACTTTCATCTGCAAAATGGAGCAGACAGCACAGGTCACTAGCACTCATGTGTCATTATTGCTACCACATGCCAAGCCCCAGCATATAGGGATGGATGAGCTAAAAAATGTACAATATTTGAAATTATGATTAACCACGAGTTAATTACAGTAGTAACTATCATTAATATTGCATCTGTTGCTCTTCACAACTGCAGCCATCTCCACACTGGCATCTTTGTCTCTGCACCTCCTCTTCCCTTCTCATAGTCAGAGGGAACACTCAAACAAAGCAGATATTACTCTCAATCCTTCCATAGCTCCCTGTTGCCTGCTGAATGAAGCCTGCACATCTTCCTGTGACTTCCAAGCCTTTGTTAATCTCTCGTCCTCCACATGCCACACTTCCAGCCCCATAGCCAGGTAGGAACATGCAACTCCTTCCTACAAAATCTCAACGCCTTCACGCTTTGGCTCATGACATTCCACCCTCCTGGGGGCCTCCCCGCGCATCGCAAGACTCAGGGAGCCTGACTGCGGCGGGTCGCACGCACACCCTGCCACCCACAGCCCCCGCTTGCTCACGCTGCCCAGGTCCTCATCATCCATTCACCCATTCAGCACTGGGTTCAGAGAGCTGGGCAGAAGCCATATTTTTGGATCCTGAGGTTTTCCGTTTTAAAGCTGTGAATCCCCACGCCTCATGAAGGGGCTGGTGCTGGCGCACAGTAGGTGGTCAGCAGGTGCTCACCGAGCCAATGAGACCTGGGGATCAATTCTCCACATTTCAATGGAACCTACCTAGGAATCCCATCTGAAACTCTGCCAACCGCCAGCGGACTCTCTAACCCCGGAGGTGAAGATGCGCAGCAGCCAGACAAAGGGCGTCCGTGCTCGTGGGGGATGATGCCAGGCACTGAATAAGCATGTGTAGAGCTGCGGGCCAGGCCTGTGCTGGAAAGAGCTGGGGACAAGAAGCGCCACCTTGCAGCGGCCCTCAGGGCCCGCTGGCCGCAGGACCCTGAGCTGGGCGAGTCCCTTCCTGCTCTGAACCCCAGCGTCCCCTACTGGAGAGGGAAGGGTCTAAATACAGTCCTCCCTTTCCACACACACAAACAAAACAATCAGTGGCTCCACCGCGCTTTGGCTCATCCTTCAAATGACACACATCTGGGGGCGGGGGGCCCACTTGCCAAGTCCTCACCCGCCTAGCCACCGCCTCCAGCAGCCCAGCCCTGTCTCCCGGACTGGCTTCTAGTGCAACCTCTGCAGGCCGGAGACTACTCTTGCCCACTTGCTTGTCCCTAGCTCTAAGCCCCCACGTCTGCCCTGCCTATTCCCTGTCTCCCAGGGAGAACCCTTGAGGGCAGGAATGCCCCCTTTCTTATGCAGAATATCACGAGTCTAGTGCAGTACCAGGTACGCAGTAGCACTCCAAAAACACTGCATGAGAGGAGAAACTTAGTGTATAAATGAGTGAAGGAATAAAGGAGACACGGTAGGAACCCAGAGCAGAGGGACTGGCGAGGATCAGATGTGCTGTTCATGCGCACCACTTCCCCAGCGGGGGTGCTATATTCCGCGCGGCAAGCATACGTCCATTCCTTTTTAATTGCACAATCCATATTTTATTATGAGCCTTTTTAAAGCTTCAGTTGTGGCCCTCCAAAGTGACAGTGAAATCCTAACTTCCAGGTTCCACGAATACAACTTTATTTGGAAACAAGATTTTTTTTTTCAGAAATTCAAGACGAACTCATGGGGCGGAGGGGGGGGGGGTTCCTAACCCATGGGACCCTGTCATTATGCAAAAGGGAAATTCGGACACAGACAAACATGGAGGGAGAATGATGCCCAGATAGGCACAGGGAGAGTGCAACTGCGGGACAAGGGACCGCTGGGGCCACCTGCAATGCCAACACCTGGGCTGCAGACTCAGTTTCCAGAACAGCAAGGAAACAAATGTCAGCAGCAAAAGCCGCCCAGTGTACGGGACTCGGAGCCCTTCGCGCCGCAGCAGGAGGCCTGGTTCCCACCCAAAGGTAAGGACAAGGCAAAGGCGGGACCATGTCCAAGACTGGCACCCCGGGCACAGGGCTGGGATATCAGACACCCCATTCAGAAGGACAAATGCAGGGCCGGCCAGATAGCTCAGTGAATTAAAGCACCTGCTTAGGCAGACGCACGGACGGGAGATCGATCCCCAGAGTGCCATGCCGGCCTTGCCAGGGGCGCGCTGAGACAGCGATTGAGACTGGCCAGGTGGCATGCCTGTAACCCCAGCACTTGGGAGGCTGAAAACAGGAGGATCGCTAGGAGTCCAATCCATATAGTGAGACCCTGTAGAGCCTGTCTCAATACATAAAAGGAAAGGACAAATGCTCCGCTGCCCGGCCCCACTCTCCAGCAGTGGAGCATCTCTTCCCAGTGACCACTCTCAGCGCCTATCCAGGTTCCCCTCATCCCCGGCTTCAGTCACCCGCAGCCAGCAGCCATCTGAACCTATTATTTGTCTTGATTCACAAGAGAGAGAAAGACTACAGTCACATAACTTTATTACAGCAGATTGTTATAATTGTTCTATTTTATTAGTTACTGTTAATCTCTTGATGTACTTCATTTATAGGTGGGACTTTACTGTAGGCCTGTATAAGTGGGAGAAGACATCATAGTGGATCCAAGACTCGGGGCTCTCCAAGGCCTCGGGTATACACCGGGGGTCTTAGGATGCATCCTCTGAGGGTGGGGGGCACTACGTTTGTGCCATGTAAAGGGGCTTTGTCTCCTCCTCCTCCCTCTGGCCCACATCCCGTTTGTGTCTGAGCCCTGCTACAGCCCCAGTCTGTCACAGAGCAGGCCTCAGGGCTTCTCTGCTGATTGTGGAGCTGATAAACAAGAAGCCTCACAGCCAACTCCTGGCTCTGAAAGGCCAGGGGTCCCTTGGAAGATCAGAGGAGTCCCTGGACCTGGCAGTGCCAAGACCCCTCTCATGAAGCAGGCATCTCCCAGGCTCCTGGGTGGTGACCATCAGAACCCCGACACCCGAGCATCCGAGCCTGCCCAGCCTGCCGAGCACCGCGGAGGCAAGATGCTGGCGATGCCTAACTCACAAAATCCCGAGGAAGCTGCCAGCGCCGGCCAACCACCTGCTGAGTGTCCTTCCTCCAGCCAGCCACCAGCATCCCTGGGAGCAGGTCGCCCCTGAAGCAAGCAGGAAAGTCCCCATACTCACCACTGCTTACTCCCTGGCACTGAGTGAATGCTGAAGCCAGGAGGATTTGTACTCACCAGGGCAGACACCTTCACCCTTCCCTGTCCCCCTTCCCACCACAGGGTGGGGCAGAACCTAGGGTTGGACCAGGCCTTGGGCAGATGATGTGCATGCCCTGGGCCCTCAGGGAGCATTAGGAGGATCCAGGCTGGCTCTGCCCAGGCTCCTGTTGTCCCACATAAGCCACTCCCTGTCTAAGCTCCAGTGTCCCTCCCTTGCTGTGTGGCGGAGCAAGTGCACTATAGAATTCCATAAGGCCATGGTACTACATGAATATAGTTCTGCCTGATGAGTCCTACTATATCCAAGAGCCTTGGCCAGGCACTGCAGAGGGCAGAGGCTGAAACTCCCATGTACCTGTGCAATGTTCCCCAAAAACCTGTGCACGGAGCTAGTTCCAGGTCCCACAAGAGGACCATGTCCCCAGCAGATGCAGCCTGGGGCTCTACATACACATGCACACATACACGCACACACACACACATGCCCAAACGTGCCTGTCTTCACCGTACCTGTGCTAGAGAGACAGCAGCATGGAGGGCAGGCGGGCCCTCCCTCAGAGGCCCACCCCTTCCCAGGCTGACTGTGTCTTCTGAGCATGAGTGGCCCCTCCCATGACCCTTCCTGTCCAGTGACAGTGCCTAGTCACACAGAGCTCACAGCAGGCAGTGCACACTCCTGGCTGCCTGCGTCACATTCACCTGCCAAGTCCCTGTGAACACACAAGCCAGGCACTCCTGTCCCCAGAGGGAAAAAATGGAGGCTCTGAGAGGCCACAGCCCTGCAGAGCTCACCCAGGAGGCCGAGAAGCCAGACTGCAGACCCTGAGCCCTGGCCCACAACATGGGGCCCACAACACGGGGCCCACGCTGTCTCAAGGTCTGCATTTGAGGACCCACGCAGCACTGTGATGCAGGCTGAGTGTGGAGCGCCGACCTCAGCCCCAAAGGGAGGGCCTTGACTCGGCTCCCTTCAGAGGCATTAAACAGACACTTCCTAGGCACCAGGCCCTGCCAGGCCCAGAACAAGGGGAAGCAACAGCCAGGGAAAGAATTTTCCAGAAGGACAGGAGAGAGGAGTGCTGAGAAGTACAGTGGCTATAGGCCTGTGTGTCTAGCTATCTGTCTGTATGTCTGTCTGGGGACAGCTCCTCCACCCTGCTCCAGACGGGAGACCTGGCTGTGACAGGATGGACCCCACAAAGCAGCAGGGTCAGCTGAGGCTTGACCCCCAGTCTCCTCATCTCCATTGGCTTTCGAGACCTAATTGCTCAGCTACTTGCAGCCTGCGGGGATCCAAACCCATTTCCTCCACCTGCATCCATCCACCCATCCATCTGCAGACAGGGCCTTGGGCTTCCCACCGCTGCCTGAGAGCATCAGCAGAGGCCAGGAAACAGGAAGACCAGACCTCCACCCTCAGGACCTCACATCTGCTCACAGCTCTACTGAGTCCTCCCTCCCACAGCAGCAGCAGCCACCCAGACCCTCTGAGAGCCACTTCCTCCTCAGGGCACAGGCAGAGGCAGCAACAGGAAGGACCCCATGGGGCTGAGGAGTACACTGAGCTCAGAGAGTATATGGTGAGGACCACGCTCCCGGCCAGGCCAATGCGACCCCAAAGTCCCTGCCTAATGGTTCAGGGCAGGTGCACTGTGAGCAGGGGCCTTTCCCAAGGTGCTGGTTCAGGGGGACAGAAGCCACTGTCTCCACGTGGCCCAGGACAACACCTGGAGATCCTCAGGCCATGGATAGGGAGCTCTTCTTTGCACTGCACTTCGATGTGGGCTGTGTGACCTGCTCACACATTCTCACCTCCGTAGCCTTTCTACCTCATCAGAAGTAGAAGGGTGAAGACTGCTCTCGGACCTTCAGAGTCCACACTGGGCACAGCAGACGCTGGGCCCGGAGGACAGCCAGGGCCTGCCACATGGCAGTGCGGAGTCACCCAGGGCCAAGGTCGCTGCTGTGCCTCCAGCTGCACAGCCTGATGCCCTAACCCAGGAGCAGCATCTGTGCCGGTACCAGTTCTCAGAGCCAGTACCATAAGCACAGGTTCGACTTCCACCACAACTTCAAACTCCAGTGACGCCAACAATGTCATAAAGCAAAAGGAGGGCTTGGCAGATAGCTCAGCAGATTAAAGCGCCTGCTTAGGCAGGCACAGGGACCGGTGTTCGATCCCTGGTGTGCCGTGCCGCCCTGCCCCCGGGGCACACTGAGATGGCAACTGAATCTGGGCCTCGTGGTACACGCCTGTAATCCCAGCGCTTGGGAGGCTGAAAACAGGAGGATCACTATGAGTCTGATCTGTGTAATGAGACCCTGTAGACCCTGTACTAAATACATATAAATAAATACATAAAACAAAAGAACAACCCAAACTGGGAGAACACCTCTGCACATTCCACATCCACTAAGGGATGCAGCATATATAAAGCATTCTAGGAACGCAACAAGGGCGACAGCCTGGTGTTTGTTACACAAGCAAAGGAGTAAGGAAGAACGTGGCCGTGCGCACAGGAAAGTACTTGGTGTCTGTCACTCACCATCAGAAAAAACACAAACCACACTACAATGAGAAGATTTGTCACCCCTAGGTTGTCCAAACTCAGAAACTGAGATGGCAACAGGAGTGTGTGGCAGCGTGAGGGGGAATGCAGGGAAACTCAGGCCCTCACGTGTTGTTAGTGGGAATACAAAGGGCTGTGGCCACTCTCAGAACGGTCCACCAGCTCCTCAAAAACATGGCCTGCCATATCCCCATATGCCCAGCAGTTTCACTCCCAGCCGTACATAACAGGAAAATATGTGTGCACCCCAAAATTTTTCATAGCATCATTCCCAATAGCCAAAAAGTAAAAATAATCAACAGATGAACAAGGGCCGGGGAGACGGCTCAGTGGAATTAAGCACTTCCCTGGCAAGTACAAGGGCCTGAGTGCAATCCCCGGTTCTGCCCAAAACAGATGAACAGATAAACTGTGGTCCATCCACACAAAAGAATATTATTTGGTAATGAAAAAGGAATGTGACACATGTCACAGCGTGGGTGAACACGGAACTCTTAGTAGCCAGTGTGTCACTCATGGGCAGAGAGCACTTGCCTAACATACATGAGCCCCTGGATTCAAGCCCCAGGACAGAGAAAGACTAAGTGAAATAAGCTCATCACAAAAGGTCATGTATTATATGATGCCACTGTCCAGAGAAGGCAAATCCCTAGAGACAGGGAGCAGGTCAGGGCTCAAGAGACCCTCTAACAGTGCCAGCGTTCTTTAAAGGTGACCAGGATGTGCACTGGCACACTTTAAATGCACAGATTTTAGAATTATAATCTCAGTAAGTCTGAAAGAAAAACAATCCAGCTCCAACACACTCCAGAGCTGTGCATCCTCAGAAGAAAGACTTCCCAGCCTTGAACCTCAGTCTGTCCATCCCAACAACGGGCCCATAATCACATCATCTGCCTGATAGACAAGGGCCCTGGCCAGGGCCAGGCGCACAGTAGGTGCTCACCCCGCTCAGGCTCCTTCTCAGAGGAGGTGAGCGGGTAGCTTGGCAGAGTGCGCGGGCAGAGGCGGAGGTTGGCCCCAGGCAGCTGGTGGATGGACAGAGAGGACGCTCACTGCCCGTGACAATAATTTAGATGGATGGCCGGGCCATTCATCAGGCTGGCAGTGGGCAGCCGAGGAAGAGGCCATGGGGGAGCCCATTACCGTACACGTGTTAACAGCGCATCCTTTGTACCGGCAGCCGCGCGGGCGCGGGCAAGGGCCGCTCCCCGCATTGTCTGCGCGCCGAGGCCCCACCGTGATGAATGGGCCGCGCGCGCCCGGCCACCCCCGTCACCGCCCGGGTACCGCGGGCCGAGGGCGGCACCTCGTGGTCATGCTTGGAACTGCAGGACGCCGGCAGTGAGCGTGCCGGACAGAGCCAAACTCAAGGAGCGTGGGCCTGCGCGTGGTGCCCCAAGTCTGCAGTTCCAGCAGCACTGGAGGCTGAGACGGCAGAATTGCAAGTACAAAGCCAGACCGCACAGGTTAGCAAGTTAGCAAGACCCCGTCTCAAAATAAAAAGTAAAATAGGGCTGGGATGCATTCACCGGCCCTGGATCCCTTGTCCAGCACTACAACAGCAATAAATCTACGCGACAGCTGTCATTCTCTTGTGGACAAGCAGGCGTAGCGAGCTTGAAGCGCTGGGTGAGAGGCCTTGCTGCGCAAGGATAGGGCACTTCCTTAGCATGCCTGAGGCCTTAGGGTTTGATGCCCAACGCAGCAAAAATACTGAGGAAGGTTGCCAACCCGTGGATAGCAAACTTTTTTACAGTATGAGTATGTCTCAAATACCCCGCTTTATTTTGTGTTTTTGAGACAGGATCTCACTATGTAGCCCAGGTTGGCCTTGAACTCAGTATCCTCCTGCCTCAGCCTCCTGAGTGCTAGGATTATAAGCATGTGTCACCACGCCCAACCCCCAAAACTCAACACATATTTTACCCTTCCCTAAAAATCATTCATAATCTCTCTGAAATTGACAGGGAGCCAAGAATCCAATGTTGTTTTGTTTGGAGGAGCTGGACAGCCCCACACCTGGGTGGCTCTGGACACAGTGTGTCACACCTCAGCTCCTATGAAATTCAGAGAGCGGTTGCCTGTCCCTCAGGCATGCGAGCGCGTGCTCGGGATTTGCCTGGTAGGTCAGAGCTGCTGGCATTTCTGAGCTCTGTGTGTCCGACTACTTCACAAGCAGAGTAACTCTGTGCCTAGTCTTCAGCAAACTGCACTGCCCACGTGGACTTGGTGCTGTCCCACAGATGGGGATGTGGAGGTGCAGGAAGTGGAGCTCTCTGCCCAAGGAGAGGCCCTAGCCACACACAAACCCCAGCAGGACACACACTGTCTCCCCAGCCTCCTCCAGAATGGTCTCTGTCACTCTCCCGTCCTCCTGGATGCCACTCCCCATCCTACACGAGGGGAAGAGAGCAAACTGTCCACCAGCATGGGGGGTGGGGACCACACAGTACAAATGCACAGCAGGCACCCAAAGACCCATGATCTCCCCAAGGTTGCCAAAGCCCTGGAAAAGGACAGAAAGGAGCTGGCTCTTCATGCTGCCCCACACTAATTCCTCCCACACTCAGGTATCCAGAGGGATAGCCATGAAGACTCTCTCTAGAAACTGGTGGCCTGGTTGGCACCAGTGCAAGAAGGTGACCCTAAGAGCCCTGGAATCCCAAGCACGGGGCTGTGGGGACAGGAAGCAGAATTTCCCACTCTGTCATATGGTCTTTGAAAGGGGCAGAGAAGGCTGGGTGAAGTGGAGTGTCCCTGGTGCCCTCCGACGTGCCCGGACCACGACCATCGACTTCTGCCCATTTGCTGTCCCCACCAAAGCACCACTGGCTTCTTCCCTCATTCATCCTTCACGCGCATGGGCAGGCATCACTCGCACTTCCCCTGGTACCTGCTGCATGCCCACCCGTGGGTCTGGGCCCTAGGATCAGTGACAGATGGATGGACGCACCTCTTTGCTTTCTTCTCATGGATCTCAAAGTGCACAGCTGGGGGCAGGGGGGAGGCAGGGACAGGGAGGTCACTGACATTGATAGAGCAGGGTGTCAGGACACAGGGTGGCTCAGCAACACAGAGAAGGGCCCTGGCCCAGGAAAGCAGGGCCAAGGGGGCCCCCGAAGGCCTTGGTCAAATGTGTAGCTTTTGCAAGGGCTCTGGGGAGCCAGTGAAGGTTTCCCAAAGTGTGAAATAAAGTGGCATAGTCAGCTCTCCCATAGCACTAAAACCAAACCCTGCTGCCTGCCTCTCCCATGTAAGTTGGCAGCCGAGTGCCCTCTGTTCCCCTAAAGCACATCCCACTCTCTCTCTACCCGCATCTCCCCCCTAGATGCACTGCCTTGGGCTGTAGCAAAATGAAACAAGCACCAGGTGTGGGCCGACAGACCCCGCTTTCCGCCTGGCCTCATGGATCCTGAGCTCTCTGAGCCCCAGTGCACCCATCTGTGAAATGGGAAAAATCCCGTTTCATCCTCTGTGACCAAGTTCTTGCAAGGGCAGGGCAGGGCCCTGACTCCCAGGATCTGCGCTCAGGCAGCCCCACCCCTCCAGCCTGGGGCACAGGGTCACTTCCGGTGACCCCAGGAAAGCAGCTGGCACTCCCAGACACGGAGGGCTCCTCCACCACAATCAGAAGCTTTTTTGAGGGCCAGGGAGATGGCTCAGTAGAAAAAGTGCTTCCCTGGCAAGCGCAAGGGCCTGAGTTCAATCCCCAGTTCCGCCAAAAAAAAAAAAGAAGAAGAAGAAGCTTTTTTGCCTGAGGCCAAGGGCCTTACCCAGCAAAGCTTTGGGTGTCCGTCTGTGAATGGAGAGAACAGCTCCTCAAGATGGGGAGATGGACACACAGACAGACACACGGACGGGAGGGCTCTGCAGAGTTAAGCACAGGGGTTGGCCCAGGTGTGGGACAGCCACTCTCCTCCCCCAGAGGAAAGGGCCGCCCACATCCCACCCCAACACAGATCCCTGTGCCCTGTCCTCCTGCCCCTAGAATCCAGGACTTTGACCACACCCCAAACACATGTTCCCACTCTCCCTGCCCTCTGCCCCATTCAGAGCCACGTGGTGGCCAAGAGGGAGGCTGCTGTGGGTTGGGCCACACAGAATTCAGGCCCTGGGACACTGGTGCCAATTAGCTCCCCTCCTCCAGGGCACCTCAGAGCCTGCCCCCCTCCCTGTCCTTAGGCTCCTCATCTGTGAAGACCCACAGTGCTCTGAGTCCAACACACACACACACACACACACACACACACACACACACACACATATGCAGGTACACATACCAGTTTAACCCTAGCTCCCAGTACCACCCCTCTCCCTAGACATTCCCCAATCCTTACATCTGACCAAGTTAGGGCAAGACCTGCCTAAACCCAAGAAACTGGTGGGTGGGAGGCAACAAATACATAATGCACCCCAGGTAGCTAGCACCGCATGGTTAGGGGCACTGTGTTATGGACACGGTTTACATTAAAGGCTCAGCTGTCTTTCTCTTCCGGTGCATGATGTTCCCCTTTTTGCAGGGGTGAAAACTGAGATTCTGAGAAGGAGAGAAGCTTGCACAAGAGCACACAGCAAGTTAGGAGAACAGCTGGGACTTGAACTCAGTTTTCTACACATTCCCAAAAGTGCTAGAAGGCTTCTAGAGATAAGAAGGGGAGGCAGGACTCATACCCAGCTCTGCCTCCCTCTTGCAGCGTGAAGACACCTTCCCTCGATCTGCCCAGAAGCAACTTCTCCCCCTTTTAAGGTGGATTTCCCATCAGCACCTCCTCCCCTTGCCTCGGCCCCCTCCCTCCCCTCTCTCTCACTCTCTAGCACAAAGAGTTGCCAAGGTAACCAGCTGCCAACGACTTCCCTCTTTGTCTGGGGCCCTGGGAGAAAACTCAGAAGCCCAGTTCTGCTCATTGACCCCTGGTGTCCCCACAGGGAGGTGCAGCCCCCCAGGTCCCAGGTCCCCAGGCTTCCTCCCACCCAGGTCACAAGCTCCAGCTCTGAGGTACAGGAGGTTCAGGTGCGGGGAAGGTGTTTGGGGGAGAAGCTTCCTGAACACACACCCCAGAAATTCCGAAGGAGAGAGCATGACAAAGAGAGAGCACCCTGTGCCTGCGCTGGGCTGGGCAGGCTGAAGAGGGCAAATAACACCACGCGCCATGGAACGTGACCTCGCAGCACGCTTCCGGGCGGGGGGCACTTCCGGTGTTGCACCGAGAGCAACACCCACAAAGTACCTTTACTGGACCCTGAGGGTACAGAGGACAGTCCCTACTGTGTGCTTCTCTCCACACTGAGATGGTGCAGAAGACGTTGGGAAGACGCTTCTGAGAAGGAAACACCAGGAAGCAAGCATTTTTGGCGCAGACCTTGAAAATCCAGTTTGGATAAACAGTGAACGTTGGTTGGAAGAACCACACATAGGAGACTGGTGCCCTCTGAGTGACAGCTAAGTACCAGGAGGTCGCAAAGGTCCCATGTTTTAAACGACAATGCCAATGTCTGAAGGCTAGATGCATAGGATTCCACGCTTCCTGTCGTGATAGCTGATGACATTGAAGATAACAAAATCTTCACCAGCGTTTGTCCTTCAACTAGGAACCAAGAGATAGAGCCCCACCGACCTGTAGTGGGCATGGACCACCAGCAAGAAAACCCTTGCCATTTTGTGCCATTAAAACTTAAGTTCACCCAGTGAGACTGAGGAGCTGTTTGTTACCGCTGCATGTCTCAACTCAGACTGACTGTTACACTACCATACAACCAAAATTCCAGCGCTGCCTATCATTGGCCAGAGTAGGTCCTGAGTCCGCCTATCCCTGAGCCAATCACAGTCAGCAGAGGAAGGCAGGAGTGCTCTGATTGGCTCAGGTCTGGTTCATGGTCCATACTCACCTCCAGAAGTGGGCGAGTGGAGCTGGTAGGGTGGAGACAACAGAGGTGGCTTCTGGAGGGAACCGGCCATTGCCAGTAAGGGAGCCAACTGCCGAAGAAGGCAAAGCCGCGAGTGCCCGCCTAGCTCAGTGCTGTGCAGGAGGATCCCACTCTGAATGGGAAAGAAATTCCACAGCCCTTAAGCAAAGATCTTAAAATTCACTGAAGTCTGCCAGGATTGATTCCATTAAGTTCCGCGGGGTCATGGGACTTCTCCTGTTGGTCACAGGACGTCCTGCAGCTGCTGGGAGGTGGCCAGCTTTTCCCAAGAGGGGCACAGAGGGAATCCCAGCTGCCCAGGGAACCAGAGGGACTCACCTACTTAGAGAAAGGTCCTCTCTGAATTGCTGCTCTCCTGAAAAATCTCATACAGCTCCCTGCACTTTAAAATCACCAGTTCTGAGTCCCTGCTATGGTCCGCACGTGCAAGGTGTCCTACATACAGCGTGGCATTTCTCCACTCCAAGAACCTCGTGAGAAGATGTCACAGGCCTTCTCGTCATCCGGATGACTGAGCAGGAGGGCTACCCCAGGTCACTCAGAGCCGGACCTCCAGCTGTCATCTGCCCATCTGTCCAACACACCACTTTAAATGGGCTGTAAAAAGTGGGGGAAAAAAATCTGACAACACACACAGGTAAGAGATGAGAGAGTATATTGCCCTTTTCTTGCAGCTCAGCTCAAAGGGAAGAGTGCAAGTCTTGGCTGACTCCGCTCATACTTCTTCTGTTCAAGGAATGCACTTGAGTATTTACCTCGTCCTGAGATGTACAAGAGCCTCTGGCTGCTTTTTGGCAGTCAGGGGCATCCAAATGGCCACCGAAGTCATCCAGGTTCTTACAGCCTTAGTTGGGGTGTGAGGTGAAAAAGTGATGACTAGGAGTTTCCTGTTAAAATCCAAATAGCATTACCAGTTTCCCTCCTGCTCCACCCAGGAGAAAGCCACAGCCCCTAAGCTGTCACAGGCTCTGCACCCTCTGGCCCTTGGTCTTCTCCAGCCCCTGCCCCACTGGCTACCACCCCTCAATCCTTCACTGCCCCATCCCCCACCCCTCCCCCACTCCAACCCCACCCACCCACCCCCTTCCAGCCACATCTCAGTGCCTCCAACTCCCCAGGCACACCCTGCCCGGGGGCCTTTGCTCCTGCTGTTCTTTCCTGAGAACACCCTTTCTCCAGGTAATCCCTAGGGATTACATCCCCACTTGTTTTTAATCTTCACTCTAAAATCTCCTTTCCTGAACTAAATTGGACTGCAGCCAGGCACAGTAGCTCAGGCCTGTAATCCCAGCTCTTGGAAGGCTGAGGCAGGAGGATCACAAGTTTAAGGCCAGCCAGGGCAACCTAGAAGATTCTGTCTCAATATGGAAAGGGTGGGAAATCTGGCTCAGGGGTGGAGCACTTCCTAGCACTCACGGGAATGCCTGTTCAACCATTGGTATCCTAATAAATAGGTAAACAAACAAATAAATCTGGGTCCCCTGCCAACGCCCCCATCCCTTTTCTTCTTCAGAGCATCTTATCACCTATACCATCGAACCTTAATTGTCTTGTCATCTTCTCCCACCCACATAGCTTCATCGTTTTTGAGTCATACCCCTGAACCAATCCCAGGGATGAGTCAGAGCTGAGCCTCAGTTTTGTCCATAGCTGGGTCCCCAGGGCCTCATAGCAAGGCCTGGCACAGAGGTGTTCAACACACGCTTGCGAGTGGCCCTACTAGGGTGTGGACACAATGGCTCAGGCAGCCACACAGCTTGGGGAGCTCTGCAGTCCTTTCAGGAGCGCTTTTGGGGGCTGGGGTGTGGCTCAGTGGCAACCCGCTAGCCCAGACTGGATGAGGCCCTGGCTCCGTCCTCAGCACTTCGACAAAGAGGGGAAAGAAAGCGCATGAGCCTTTTGCTTTGGGGAGCCAGCTCACAGCCTGGGAAACCTGACAAGGTGCACGGGCCGGGGGAGTGCGGGTAGAAAGTGGCTTTGCCAGGGCCGTTTTCTGCAGAGACCCCTTCCGAACTCCAAGGCCTGTGGGAAGACAGAGGAGCCTTCTGCGCCCCGGGTCTCCTGCAGCAGGCTCCAAGGACCCTTCCCAAAGCTCCAACCTGACCCTGGCCTATGGGGCAGCTCAGATGCAGGCTGCAGCAGCCATGGCGGAGTCTACTCCCCAGGTATGATTTATGCCTCCAGCTGAACTTTATTTTCTACTATTGAGATTTTTTTTTCTCCCTGGCCTTTTCGTGGGTCAATGCAGTCCTGATATTTGATTTACTGTTAACAGTATTGACTGCATAGGTTTGAGCCAAGAAATGGAAGAAATTGCTTTTTCTTCCTTTCTATCTCTTGGTTGACAACTCAGTCTTAGCACCGGGCTGGCCAAACTCCGTGACCACGAGAGGGGTGGGGGCAGGGGAGCTTTTTCTCTGTGGCTCAAAGGTGACCCCAGAGGAAAATGAACATTGATTGTCAGCTGAAGGGTCCTGCCTGCCCCCTCCTGAGCTCCCTCCTAGAATGATAAAAGAGATGAGGCACTGGGAGCCTGAGCTTCGCAGGGGACTCACTTTGCATTTAAGCTGGGTGGCTTTAGGCAAGTCTCTTAACCTCTCTGACCCTCAGTTAGGACATTCAGAAGCTGGAGGCCAGAGTAACTCCTCACAGATGGACCATTAAAGGACCATCATGAGAAGCACTTCAAATCCAACCTGTGCCCCACGAGGGACACACTTTATTGTACAGGTATTGTGGTCACCTTCATCACCATCCCTTCTGTCATTGTGTAACAATCCTGTTCTGTTCAAATACAGAAGCTCACATTCTATTCCACACAATAGATCTGATCCATGACTTGTTTATTGTGATGAAATCCACGTACAGTTTCCCATCTTAGATTCAGACGTGGCCCTAAATTCCTCCGCTGCCATCCCACCATGGCCCCCATCCATCTCCCCCAGCAGCTTTTCATCCACCCGGCAGTCTGTGTCATGACTACACTTCTTTTGATGTCTGGATAACCACATCTTGTGGACACACAGAGCTTCATCCCCTCCTCTTGGGTGGACACCTGTGTGTCGCCCGTCTTTTGGCTGCGGTGGGTGGTGCTGCTGCCCATCTGCTCCTGGCTCCCTGCAGGTGTGCAAGGGTGGAGGTGACCAAGACAGATGTCCCCCACTCCTGTGGAGCTTGGGCACACATACCCCGGAAGGCTCAGCTGCAAACCACAGAAGCACTGCACAGAGGGGGCGACAGATGGCACACAGAAGGTCCAGGGCAAGTCCTGTTCTGTCCCAGCAGGACAGGTAGTCTCAGAAGGAGCCTTTGCAGTAAGAATATTCCAGAAACAAGGAGCGAGGTCATGTGAACAATGGCATGGAGCCTGCCCACGGAGACCCCTGCACAAGGCACATGGTTACGGGGCTGCTGTGCTGTGGCTGCAGCCTGTCCCTGCAGGCTCACCTGGGTCGGGGGTCTTGGTCCCCAATGTGACAGTGCTGGAAAGTGGTCACGCTTTTAGGGGCAGGGCCTAGTAAGACTGGATGAGGTCATGGGGGTGTGGCTTTGGGAGCCATCAAAGCCTCTCTCACAGGATGGGGTTAGGTCCTGAGAGGCTGGATTGAATGCCACAAGAGCAACTAACATTTTCTCTATATTACCCTGCTGCTTCTTCCCTTGCCCTGTGAGCTCTTTTCCTGATATACTGTTGGTTGCTTTTTCATGCATGCTGAACATATGATGCCATCCGTCAGGCTATAACACAGGTCAAGGCCCTTGCCAGAGGTAGCTCCCCAATCCTGAACTTCCTGACCTCCAGACTACATGTTAGATAACCCTTTTCTTTCTAGCATACTCATCCTCAGGCATTTTGTTACAGCAACACAAAAAGGGAGAAGATAGGTCCTTCCAGCTCATCAGAGTCAGTGATTAAATTTTCTGAGCTGTCAGGGAAATGCAGTCATTATTCAAAATTACATTATATAGGCTCATAATTAAATAAGTTACACTAAAAATTCCTGACAAGGCATCACTTCTTTCTTTTCCACATTTTGCTATTATGTGTGCACTTGAAGTTATTTACATCTAGTGTGTCTGCATATGGAAATACATATATGGGTAGCTGCACATCTCGCTCCAGTTCCACATTCAGCGACACGTCACATAGCCACAGTGGAAATACGAATTAGAGCTTGATTTATCAATTTGCTGATGGTCTAAATGTAACAAACTGATGGGGGGAAATGTTAGTAAAGCAGGTTAAATGTAGCAGCACAGCCCGCTTGTGACCATTATCTCGTGAGTAGTGGGTATTACTCTCCTCGTATCTGAAAACCATTGTTCAGTTCAGTAAAAATGTTGTCCCCATCAATGATGAACAAGTGAAGCACCAACCCATGCTTTTGTTGTCACAGCTTTCTTGCTCATTAATGTAAACATAAACACCAGCCACCATTCATGTCAGAGCCCCATTCAGAAAGCAAATTGTTAGGACTTTCCAGCTCACCTCCTGGGTCAAGACAGTGCCTTATGAATGAAAAATCCAGAACCATGGCGGTAATGGATGTTTAAAGCCATGGTGGAGGGCCGGCCAGATAGCTCAGCAGATTAAAGCACCTGCTTAGGCAGAGCACAGGGGCTGGGGTTCAAACCCTGGCACCACAAGCCATGCCAGCCCTGTCCCCGGGGTGCGCTAAGACAGCGAGAGAGACTGGGCATGGTGGCGCCTGTCTGTAATCCCAGTGTTTGGGAGGCTGAAAACAGGAGGATCTCTAAGTCTGATCTATGTAGTGAGACACTGTATACCCTGTACTAAATACATAAAAATAAATACATAAAGCCATGTTGGATATGGAAAGGCTTTCAGGTCACGTTTGCCAGTTCACATTAGTGGCCTTCATTTGGGTGGCTTGAAAGCACAGAATATCTGAAATAGGGGCTGGCCCAGGAAATCTTCCTGATTGCCAGTCTCAAGATAATAACATGATACATTTCAACTAAGTGATAGGAAGGATCACAAGGACTGATCATAGCTCTATCACCAAATTTACACATAAGCTGAGGCACTTTGTGGAGCCTCCGGCTCCCCTTCTACAGCATGTGCCTAAGGTACCTCCCCTGACTCCATCCTGGAGAGACACAGCAATTAGGTATGGGGTGAATGAGTTGGAACCCACTTTAACGTAAGGGGTGGACACTCCAATGTGTGCTAGCTTAATTGGAGGAAGGGCGATTCGTGGGTTATTATTTGCATGTTCAATAATTCAAACATCCAAAGAAATGGCTCTCAAGTTTCTCCCCTCTATCTTTCCTTCCTCTCGCCATAGCACTTTTTCAATTTTTTTTTAAAGGGAGTACTAAATAGTATTAAAACAGAAAAATTACAAGTGATACAGAATTTCACTTGACATAATAATATGACTTTCACAGTATTTGTTGTAATGCATAGTGTTGCCTTCCATATCACCAGATGTATGCATGGAAAATTGGAAGAAGAAAGAAAAAGAGAAAAATATATATAAAAAATTAAAAAGAGATAAAAAGGACAAACAGTTGAAAAAAGGAGACAACAAAATAAGCAATATCTGCTCCTGTCCATAGACCAGCAAAAATCCACAGTACAGTGGTCAAAACCATCCTACTTCCTTATATAGATGTATCTCTTTGCCCACTCCCTCACCTGTCCTTCTCCACTCAGTAATTCCTTCCTCTTGAATAGGTTCATTCCCTCTTCCCAGTCACTATACTGTCTACTATTCCAGACTAGCCTTCTCTCTGTGGCTGGTACTCAACCTACAAACCTCAATGAAAAGGAAATTTCTGCCTCCAGACAGTTTATATAACCTTCCATGGAAGGATGCTGATTGGCTCTGCTTGAGTCAAGTGTTTGCCTCTTTAACCAATCACTGTCACCAGAGATATGGGATGCTGTGATTGGTCAAAATGGCCCATGTGACCACTGCTGCCTCCAAAGTGGTCAGAGTCTGTTTCTAAAAGAATAGAAAAGACTTCTAGGCAAGTAACATTGAACAGTCCACACTTAGTGATGAATGATGTTGGAAAGATCAGAGCAACAAGCAAGAAGGAAACAATGCTCATTCTCAGAATAAAATAATGTAGCCTGTCAATATCATACACATGATTTACTCACCAAGATAGCTTCTTACAGTGCAAATCTGACCCTGCTGCTCCATGTGAGAACCCTGTAAAGGTCCTCAAGACCTGGACACTAAGCCTCTTCTTTCTTCTCACAATGCCCTAGCCCCACATTTTTCTGCTTCAAGACCATGTTTCTCTCTTTCCTTTCTAAGACCTTTTCACAGGTGTTTCCTTTTGCCTAGAATGTTCTGCCCACCCCCACCCCCTATCAACTTGACTTCTCTGTTTCCCCCTGAACACCCCAGATCTCCTAGGCTGATCTGGGAGTTACAAAGGTTTGTTGATCACCTGTGACATCCCCAGGGCTCAGCACAGCACAGGGCACAATGGTGACCAATAACATTTCTTAGGAAAATAAGGAAATGCATACAGTCATCTCTTGGTACCCATGAGAGATGGGTTCCTGGAAAACCATAGATACCGGAGCCCACAGATGTTCATATCCCTCACATTCCATGGCATGGTATTTATATAGAACCCATGCACATCGCCCTGTAACTTTAAATCATTTCTTGGTTACTCAGAATATTTGACAAAATGTCAGTGTGATGGAAACAGTTATTACGTTTTATTATTTAGAGAGTACCAGTAAGAAAAAAAAAAAAAAGAAATGTACCTGTTCCAGGCACCATCTTTCGTTTGCTTTCTCAGATCTTTTCATTCAGCAGTTATTTGAATCCAAGGATGCAAACTCCACAGGTTCTGAGGGCTGACTGTGTATATTATTAGGTAAAGTCATCATGGGTGTCCTGCTTTCAGGACATGGATTCATTCATTCATTCATCCATCCATTTATTGATTTATTCATCTATCCATTCATCCATCCATCCATCCATCCATCCATTCATTCATTCAATACTGCATCTTGGCCTGGGACAGAACAGGAACCAAGAAAGCATTCTCATCTTCAAAGAGATCCTGGCTGCCCTGAAAAGCAAGTGGGAAAGCTGTCACTGGATGAGTTTGGGGAACTGAAGGAACAGGAAGCAAGATCTAGGAAGACGGAAAACATTTCCGATGGAAGGTGAACCCAAAGGGAGAACTGAAACACTAAATTTGGGAAGTGAAACGAAGCAGGTCTAGGGTGTGTGGGGAGAGAGGCATCAGGGTGTGAGTGTTTCCAGGCAGTGGGAACAGTAAATGGAAAGGGCACGGGAGGGAAGCCATAGTGCAAGTCTTAAGTGGCCCTGTGTTATGGGCCTAGTGCCCACTTGGAGCTAACCTCTGTGAGCTGGGGCTTAGGTCACTGGGGGAACTGCCTTAAGGGAACTATAGGACTACAGCCCCTTCTCCTGCCACCTTCACACCCTGGCTGTGAGGTGAGCAAATTGCCTTCACTACACAATCCCATATGATGGGCTTCTCAAAGCCCAGAGTGATGGTGTTCTGGGTCATGGGCTGGAACCCCCCAAGCCAAATATATGGCTCTTTCTTCTCTTTATAAGTTGATTATTTGGGGTATTTGTTAAAATGGCAGAAAGCTAACATGGAGAGAGCACATTCTTGTGGAGAGAAGCACGCAGATCCAGGAGAACGGGTCGAGAGCAGCTCTTCAGCCCCTTAAGGAGCTGGGCCTGATCCAGAGGAGGCCATGAGACCCCGCGGAAGTAAAGGAAGCAGGAGCCACCTGGCATATGGGAAATGTCTACTTCAGTCGGCCATCACTTTGGGGACTCGGGCTAAGGATAACTGTGGTTTCAATTTACACACACAAATGGCTCTGAAGTAGGCACAGCTGGGCAAGTGGGACAACTCGGCATGTTTTGAAGTCAACATGACCATCATTCACTTTTAAAATTCTCTTTTCTTCCTAAGTCCTAGAAGTAGAAAACCGAGGAAAAGGAAGCAAAGACCCCCCCACCCCCGTGCTGCAAAGACCTGCAGAAGCCAGACCAAGATCGAGGGAGCCTCTTTTCATGGCACTGCAGCAGCCTGGGAGACAGAACTGTCAACCAGGAACATCATACTTGGCCCATACATGGGGACACTCAAGGTGTAGGTCACCTGAACCTTTAGGTCCTCCTGGGGAGAGGCTTGGTCTCCCCAAGTCTCTTCACACGCAGCTCCTCAGCACACATCAGGATGCTGCTGCTCTCTGGCAGGGGCATGGATATGTTCTTAGCTAGCTTCAGCCCCTGAGGAGAAATGCTGTTTTTATCCCCCCTCCCCTGGGTGCCAGAGTTCAACTCAATTTTCTCAGATTAAATAAAATTTCAAAGTGTCAGTCCCTGGCAAACGACGAGTTGGAAGGTGGTTGATTTTTCTAACCCGATCGCCAGTCCAATTACAATTTTTAATCTATATGTAGATAATGGTGAACAAAAACCCCATAGAAATGTCAAGAGTGAGGAGGTTATTAGCTTAGTTTTAATTACTGTCGATCATTCTTAGCAACTGGAGAGACCCGGCAAAGGAGGAGAAGGCAGCATTCCTCCGCCAGAGTTCAGCAGGGCCCTGGGGCTGCAGGCCCAGTACAGCTGTCCCCGTGAGGGACCGGGGGAGCCAGCTGTCTCAGCCCTGCTGGGTCTTCCTGGAAGAGGGGGCTTGGACTTGGGCCGATCAGGCGGCACCAGCTGATACGATGCGACGCCATGGCCCCCTCCCTCCCTCTGTGCTTCCCTCCCTCAGCATCCCTGCCAGCTGCCCACCCTTCTCCTACAGAAGATACACCCACCTGAGGGCAGATTATTCTTCAGTCTTGATAATAAAAGTAACACATGTACATTGAAGGAGAAAATTTGGAAAATGGCTGTCTCAGCTACTTTTCTCTCATTGCTGGGACAAATACCTAACACCCAAAATGAAGGAAGAAAAGGTTTATTTAGCTCACAGTTAGTGGAGGTTTCAGTCCATACTCGACTGGCTCCAAGGCAGAGTAGGGCAAGGCAGAAGGCAGCAGGTTCATGATGACGGAAAACAGCAAAAAGCAGAGGAAGGAACGGCAGCTGTCGGGGCTACCAAGCCTCTCCCTTCCTTCCACACTGACTGCAAAGACCGGAGCCCCTCTAAGGAAGTGGCGGAGGCTGTGAAGTAAGCTTCTCAGAGGAAGTGGCATACAGAATTGTTCCTCATCCCCTTTATATATCCTTTAGGTGCTGAGTCACTCTAGGTGGGACCTCCATGCCTGAGGTGGAGCCACCATGCCCAGGGCAAGGAATTGCCAGACGGTCCAGCCAAGCTTCCAACCCCTCAAGTTGACACAGTGTATCTACCACCAGAATGGCAAAAGGTGAAATATGAAGAAAAACAAGAATCTGTTCTAGTCTCCACCAAGAGCAACAGCTACTAATATTTCAGTACATTTCCAATTGTGGATGTTTGTCTTGTTTTCATAGAGAGCCAAACAGAAAAATACTTTACATATACACATATAAAATATAGAATAAAACATTTAATATTGAATATTTATAATAAAGTACATAAATATGACAATATTCACCTTATTTTAATAATATTTGCATGATTATAAAGTAAATACGTAAGTGCAACATGATTGTAATTCATATTATGTGGTATGTGTCACGTCTACCTCTAATTATACGGGACATATACATAGACTGATTGAAATCATACTATCCACGGAGCTTTACACTTTGCATGGTTTTGTTGGTTTTGGTTTTGGTTTGGTTTTCTGACTGTCAAACTAGCCCTTCTGTGTGACCTGGACACAGGCAGACTTGTGTATGAAGCTGTCAAGCTCATCTATGAAGCTACTTAAAACATTTTCATGTGTGAACTCTTACCTCTATTCTAGTTTCCTCCATGTAAGTTCCTCCAAATACAGTGAATGGGCTTAGAGGTATTCATGTTTTTACAATTCTTAATGAGTAGTCTGGTGTCTACTGAAGCAGGGAGTTTTAGGGCTTCAATTCATTGATATCTCAAAAACAAATAATATCATACAAATGTAGATCCTCCTGAGAACACAATAAAGACTTTAATTAAAACCTAGTGCTTTCTTTCTTTTTTTTGTTTTTTTTCAATATTGAGAGTTGAACCCAGGGCAGCTATACTACCGAGGAACCTTAGAGTCTCACTAAGTTGCTCAGGCTGGTCCTGAACTTGTAGTCCTCCTGCCTCAGTGTCCCCAGTAGATGAGATCACAAGCCTGCACCCACAGACACAGTACTACTTTTAATGCTATCCCCAAGGTTGTCAAAAGTATCTCATGAAAAAAAAAAATTAAAAATTTAAATTTAAAAAATTAATTAAAAAAAAAAAAGTATCTCATGAAGGAGCACCACGTCCCATACGGGGGCAGTACAACCTTTAAACCCCCACATAGACTATTTGAGTTCTAGAGAAATCTGGAAACTAACATTTTCCAAAGGGTGGAATAAGCATAACTCATCATTGTTGAGGTGATTTCTTTTCATAGTAGAGACCTGGACATGTTTTTTAATTTTTTCCTTGTTATGTATTATGCCTTTGTGTGTTAGAAGTAAAATATGAAACTTACCATGGGATTTAAGTTTAGGAACAGAGGTAGGTTAAGGACTGGGGAGGTAGCTCAGCAGCATAAGTGCCTGCCTGGCAAGCACAAGGTGCCAAGTTTGATCCCCGGTACCACACACACACACACAGAGGTAGGTTAACATTCCATTGTAGGAAAGATGCTAAGTTCAGCAGACACAGGGAGACTGTGGATTCAGCTATCAGTTGGCTAAAAGGGCGAGGGACACACTCTGCTTCCCTGAGATGCAGGAAGCCACTAATGGGCCTGCTGCCACCTTAAATGGTATCTATGGAGAACACCTGGATGATGGGAATTTGAACTCATTAAGTACCCATGTAAGGCCAGGCTCCTGGGGCAGGACCTGGGACTCTCCCTCTGCTCGAGACCAAATGCAGAGCTCCAGCCTATGAGAGGCTGAGCACGAGAAGCGCCAGAAGGGTCTCTGTGAAGAAGGCCAGACCTCTCCCTTTGAGACTGCACCCGTAATCTGGGAAGGACCTGGCCTCAGGAGTTTGGAGGCTCCCTCCATGAATCTAACGCACAGTGAGGGTTGAAGGCCCTGGTCAAGGTCACCTTCTTTCTGGACACCCTGGTTGTTCTCATGTCCACAGGGTAGGGCTTGAAGTCCTAACCCCTGCTGGCCTGTCTCCGCATCAGCATTCCAAAACCTCCCAGCCCTCTGTTTGCAGGATAATGAGGCTAATGACCAATCAAGCCCTAATGAGGATTGATTCGTTTATTAAGCAGCAATTATGTGCCAGGTGCTTCCTGCTCCCTGAGCCCAGGAGACTCAAGGGCAAGGGGGACATGGCTGGCAGAAGGGGGCAGATGAAGAGGAGGCAGAGGGCAGTTGCATCAAAGGGAGCCTTCAGAGTGGACCTGGGGTGTGAGCCCATGTATATTCTGGGAACCCAGCAGCAGGTGAGACAAATCCCCAGCACTGAGTGCATCAGAGCACCAGGAGCTCTATCCAGTGTGTACGTGAGGGTGCCCAGCAACGAGGTCCTCAGGAGAGCGGGTGCTTGAAGCAAAGTGGAGGGGAAGAAGGGAAGCCCACCTGAAACAAAACCCAATGGGAAATGGAAGGCGAGAGGGAAGGAAACTGCTCAGACTGAGAGCCTGGGCTTCTGGGGAGCTCCATGCTAAAGGAAAACTGGGGCACATATGAACAAGGTTGAGCTGAGCATCCCCCAGGATAGGGATGAACTTTCAAGGGGGACTTACAACCCATTGCACCTCCTGCTGAGTCCCACAATATGCCGCCAAATAATACCCACATGAAGAGCAAAGCTCTGCTGTTCAGTAACTGAAGAATCATCCAGTCCTCTGAGCTCAGGGGCAGGCTAAGCCGGGATGCACCAAGGAAGTGGGAGCACACACCCTATTAAACTACTCAATCCTCAGTCTCCAAAATCAGGACCCCGAGCTCACTTGTGCTGGAAAATCCAGGAACTTGGCATCCTGGAAGTGAAGGACCAGCATTCATGGCTCAAAGCAGCACAGCATGGCAGAGGGGCAAGTGAGGAAAGCTGCTCTTGTCACAGCAGCTGTGAAACAGAGAGAATAGGAGGGAAAAACCCTTCCAGGTCATGGCCCCAGTGACCCCCCATACCAGGCCCCACTCTTAACAGCAAATCAGCAATAGCACCCCATAGTCCAATCATGTTGCAAAAGCCTCACCTCTGAGTGCATGAATATTCTGAGGGATACACTTGGGCTAAACCATAGTGAATTGGATGGGATGGGATGGGATGGGATGGGATGGGTGGATGGGATGGAATGGAATGGGATGGGTGAATGGGATGGGATGGGATGGGATGGGATGGGATGGGATGGGATGGGATGGGATGGGATGGGATAGAATGGGATGGGTGAATGGGTGGGTGGATAGGATGAGATGGGGGATGGGATGGGATGGGATGGGATGGGGGATAGGATCAGATGGGATGGGGGATGGAATGGGATGGGATGGGATGGGATGGGGGATGGGATGGGATGGGGATGGAAGATGAGATCAGATGGGATGGGTATGAGATGGGATGGGATGGGGGATGGGATCAGATGGAATGGGGGATGGGATGGGATGGGATGGGATGGGGGATGG
>NW_004524597.1:16291940-16315073 GCF_000260255.1 Octodon degus | reverse complement strand
TGGGGGATGGGATGGGATGGGGGATGGAATGGGATGGGATGGGATGGGGGATGGGATGGGATGGGGATGGGAGATGAGATCAGATGGGATGGGTATGAGATGGGATGGGATGGGGGATGGGATCAGATGCGATGGGGGATGGAATGGGATGGGATGGGATGGGGGATGGGATGGGATGAGGGATGGGATGGGATGGGATGGGATGGGATGGGATGGGATGCGTGGATAGGAGCCTCATGCAGTCATGGATGGACTTGTAAAGTCTATGACTAACTCATGATCCACTGCAATTATAGGTGTGAGTGCTGCTGAGCTTATGGGTCTGAGTACTACCCCCAGCTTGGGATATATAGCCTGAATGGAACTTAACAGAGACAGACTTGCTTTCTGTAGCCATTGCTGCTGCTACTCCTCCATTTTGCTTTCTGCTCCTTGCTGCCACCATGAACTGCTGCCCTCTGCCAAGTGCCACTCTGCCTTGGAGCCAGCTGAGTACAGACTGAAACCTCAGGTAACTGTGAGCTAAAGACACCTTTCCTTCCTTTATTTTGAGTGTCGGGGATTTGTCCCAGCAATGAAAGAAGAGTAACAGAGACAGGTAGGGAGGAGTGTTAGTCCACTTTCAGTGCTGTCACTGAACGCGTCAGACTCAGTGACTTACAAATACAGGTTGATTCAGATCATAGTTCTAAAGACTTGGAAGTTCAAGACACACTCCCAGGTTGTGCCCCCGACACACAGCCAGGTAGACTGAAAGCGACATGTGATAGCCTCAGAGTCAAGGACATACCCAGCATGTTGGGGAGGGAGGGAGGAGACTAACAAGTGCAGCAAGGAGGGGCCACTCCCTCCCGGCTGTTCACACTGGAAGCGCAAGACCCCTGAGATGCTCTCCACCCGGAGAGGCCTGATCGAGGTGTTGTCCTCATGCCCCAGCCCCAACCCCTGAAGTTCACATGATCCTACCACAGCCCGAAAGGGAGCCTGGCCCATCCCCAGGTTAGCCACCATGGAGAGACACTGGACAACTGACCGCGGCGCTCGATGTTTTTAGTGCCTGGCTTGTGCCCACATCTTGACTCATTCACTCAACAGGAGACACAGATAGAAAACCCCACCCTGCGTCCTGGGGTTCAGCCTAGACACAGCTATTGTCCTTATCCACTCACAATTCAGCAGCAGGAACGGAGGCCAAATGCTGCCACAAGTAACCTCGTAGAGTTCCAGGAATAAAAATTAAGAGCCTCCTGCGCTGCATTCTGACCAGGCTCACTGCAAACTCAGTATCCCAGCAGACTTGATGAGCACTCCCCTCCCCCTCCCCATCACTCGGGACCTTGGCGCGTGCTGCCCACTCTCCCTGGAAGCTCTTCTGCACTATCTTCACATCTCCTGACTCACTCCTCCAATCCTGCAGGTGTGAGCTTAGCAGTCACCTCCCTCACGAAGCTCTGCCTGATTGATGCTCCCATTGGGAGCCTGGGCTTCCCTTCTATCCCCCACCCCCATGCCTTTCTGTAGCCTCAAGAAGGCCTTTCTTCCTCTGGGTACCAATCCCCTTTTGCATTGCAGGCTACTGCTCTAGAATGGGAATTTCCCGGGGGCATCTCTAAGTCTGTATGAAGCAGCTGAGTCACATCTCCTTTGTTCAGTATCACTCGCTGATTGACAGACCCCAGAGTCCTCCTGTCCTCCTAAAAATAAATGTTTCTCCAGTTTTTAAAATTACATTTTAAGTCCTCTGTGACAGGACAGAGAAATCTGGGGAAACTCAAGCCCGCATTCCACTTACACTTGTAGAGCTCCAAGTCCCCATGGATCCTGCTTCCTTGCAGGCAGCAGAGGCAGAAAGACCACCCCATGAGCTGCAGCAAGAGACAAGCATCATGCAGTGTCCCAGCTGTGGCTCCCATCCCCATGGGGGCCCTGTCTTGGAGGAACTATGGATTAAATGAGGTCACTGGAAAGTGGACATCGCTGGTCCCTGTGTGGTAGACAGAATAACAAACACCCCACATCCCAGGTCCCAGAACCTGCAAGTAGGCACACTTGCATGGCAGCTACATAGGTTAGGTCTCTGCCAGTGGAATTGCATTAAGGACCTTGGGATGGGGAGATTATCCTATATTAGCCTTGCAGGCCCAGGAAAGGGCAACAGGGCCAACATCAGAGAAAGATGAGAGGGGGCAGAGGTTGGAGAGAGATTTGGGAATGCTGTGCTGTCAGGCAGGAAAAGGGATGAAGTGGCCACCAGCCCTGGAGTGCCGTGGCCTTTTTTTTTTTTTTTTTTTTTTGTCGGAACCAGGGATTGAACTCAGGCCCTTGTGCACTTGCCAGGGAAACACTTATTCTACTGAGCCATCTCTCTGGCCCCAACCCAAGCGGCACCTTTTAGAAACCAGAAGGACCCAGGTTCACCCTCAGGGCCTCTGGATGGTTCTCAGCTCTTCTAACAAGCTGACACTACTCCTGAAATGTCCATTTTGGACTTTTCACCTTCAGAACTATCAGCATTTGTGTACCTTTAAGCCAATAATTTTGTGACCTTTGTTATAACAGTAATCGAGGTGAACTCACCCTTGCTCATGCGGGCCATGTCTCTGGAATGCGGGTCCTTGGATGGGATCAGATTTCACCGAAGATCTGGAACCCTCCTAAGGAGTAATTGTTCACACAGAGGACAGTTCCTGAAGGCCCTCAAGTTCAATCTCTCCAGCTTTGGGTAACTGCTTCACTGCTTCTCCGTTTCTTTTCATGTTTCCTGTGAACACCTAGAGGGATCCTTGGGGACATATCCTTCCCATTGCCCCATGGCAATCCCCATCCTTAGAAGAACAAGGAAGGGACAGAGAGAGAACTGGTGGAGTGGATGGTTCCAGCTTGAGTGGGGGCCCGTGTTAAAGGACAGCAGCCTTTGGCTGGCTGCAGTGACGTCTCCCTTTCCTTTTCTCAGGGTGGCGCCCTGGCATTGGGCTTGGAGGAGCACAGGCCACGAGCGAGTCCTGCCTGCTCTTTCCTCCCACCTGCCCCGCATACCCCGCGCACTGTGTTTGCTGGACGAATGGATGGATTGGTATCTGGATCACCTAATGAATGAATTAATGGACCAGGCACAATCACCTTGTGCTCCCATCTGTGAGCCAGCCCAGACGCTCCGGCGTTTGACAGCTCCAGCATCAGCTGCACAGGAAAAAACAGAAAACAAAAAACAACCTCAAGGGCCCTGAGCCATCAGCCACTTTTCAAAGAAAGTCAAGACTCTGTCACATTTTTTTCTTCCCTCCCAAAATTAAAATGTGCCTCCAGTACAACTTTTTATCAAAAATAGAAGCATTTTATCTATCTTTATTGCAGAACAGAGATTACATGGAGACATTCAATTTGGAGTCAATTTAAATTTCAATTGTCTGTGAAATCTAAATCAATAGGGTATAGTTCAATGACGCTTTAATAAAACAGGACATAACAGAGAAATCATTAGGAATTACATATGATAAGAGATTGGAGCTGAGCCTCCGTAATGGTGGAAGGGACATTAGAAAATTACCCCCAAGCATTCAAAAGGAAACCAACAGCCTCCTTCCCCCCCCCCATGAGACACGGAGAAGGCTTAATTGTGCTGTGCGGCCTCATATCCATCTCTGTCAGCCCCATGATTGGGGGACAATTTACAGCGAATGACAAAGGCAAGGAGTTTGTCTCACCCAGAATATGCATAACGTGTGTCTCGGGCCCAGAGCCTGCAATATACACGCTACCCTCTCCAGTTCTCCACCTGGGTCTCCCTCCTCGCTGCTGGCCTCTTCTGCCCTGAGAGTTCACCCTCCTGGGACCCTGGGAGAAGATACGCCAGGCCGAGGAGAAGGCAAGGTATGGGACACAGCCCCGAACACCTGACTTGAGAGAAAGGCTGTGGGCATGATCCTCAGCTTCTTTCCTTATCGTGGGCCATTACTTCCCCTCCCTTAGTTCTGCTCCGGAAAACAGAGATTTAAGCACCCACCTCACAGGTCAGTGCATGGCGCTGCCAATAAATACTTGTTGGGGCCTCCCTGGGAGCAAGCCTCGGGGTAGGCACTGGGCAGAGAAAGATGGGGCATCCACTGTAGGTACCACCTTTCAGGGACTGCTGAAGAGCGCAGCACTCAAACATTTCAATACACTCCTTTAAAAACAATCAAAAGTAAGGCTAAGACAGTCATCACAAATAAAATCTCAAAATTTTATGTAAAGGGAAGAACAATAAACTGTACTACCTTATACTGGAGTCTAAAACCAACACTGTTGGTCTTGTCTTTATTAGATGTTTTTCAGTGACTGCTTTGCATTTATGTCACTGAGGCACTTTCATGCTCCCACTCCCTTAAGTTTTGCTCCCCAGGAGAGTGCCACCCCAGCCCTAGCCCTAGTCCTGCCCTGCACTAACACAGTGCACTAAGAATGCGAAGTCCCAGGGACCCTGAGGGCACAGGACAGACTGACATGTCCCAGCTTGAGTACAAACTGCTGAAATTATCAAGGCCCTAATTCAACATGGCTGAACCCCCAAAACAACAACTCATCTTCCCAGTGACCACCTCCTCCTCCTCCTCTTTTCCCACCTAGTCCTGGATACCTTTCCTGCCCACACACAGGGGGCCCCATTCAGCTCCTTGTGGTGTCACTGAACAGGGCCCCTCAAACTCCGCCCCTAGCAGAAGTCATAAAGTCTCAGCCTCCCTGTCTCGGGTCAGAGGATTCCCCCCACCCCCGACCTCCCTGCAATCTTCTGCGTCTCCTCAGTGCCAGTAAAGGCTTTTCCCTCCCTTTCTTTTACTTCTGCTTCTCTGCTAGACCAAAAAAATTAACACAGGCCTACACAGCTTCCCAGGAGAGACCTTGGTTTGGAAATGAGGCAGACAGAAACATGTGGACAGATGAAGAGTTAACAATGGTGGTAAGGTCAGCAGTGGTACGTGCTGCTGGGAAGGGTGAGACTTAGTTAAAGGGGTCTAATCTCCAAGGTCAGCGGTGATTCGTTTTAGATATTGTCTTCGTCACTTCTCATTCTTGGGACAAAATACACAACATCACAAAGTTGAAAGAGGAGAGGTTTATTTTGGCACAGATCATGGGGGTTTCAGTTTACACTCCCCAGCACCAAGGCAGGGTGGGATGGCAGGTGGGCGCAGCAGAAGATGGGCCTGGTGGCAGAAGGCAGAGGCTGAAGGGAGGAGCAGAAGGAGATTCGCCTTTCTGGACCACACTACCCATCACCTCCTCTGACCAGGACCCACCTCCCAAGATCACACTGGGCTATAACCTCATCACATATGGGCCTTACGCAACCCCCCACCATGAGCTCAGGAGGATCTGGGGGTGCATCCAGATCTAAACCAAACAGACGTCGACTGGACTGGATGAAGAAATGCCTAGAAATGTGGGGAAGCTGTGTTCTGGGGGAGGCTGTAAGATGTCTTGGGGAGGCTGGCAGGACAGCAGAGTGGGCAAGGTGAGGAGATCTGTCCCCATGTCGGCCAGAGCCACCCCATCCTCCTGGGGCTGGAAAGCACCACATAGAAGGTGCATCTCTCTCCCCGACTCCCACCAACTCCCAATAGCTGAGACGCACTTGTCTCTTGCCTTGGAGACCACAATTCCCTAACAAATCCCCTCATATGTCCACACCCCTACCCTCTTGGTCCTGCCTCTCTAGGAAACACTAGCCTACAAGAAGCTCTTATCCTGTTCATCCCTGGCACTGCATGATACATGAAAGCGTTAACACTGCATAAATGTGGAGGTTTGAACCCTACAAAGAAAGGAGGAAGTGGTGGTCTCCTGGGGAGCACTGTGAACCCCGGAGACCAACTGCACTGCAGGCCTCGGGCCCCACCTGGTTATATTGTCCTTGCTCTCCATGTGGCCCCCGTGCAATCCTCAGGCCATGTGCTCTCTCAGGAGCCACTGGATGGGCTGGCAACCGGGTAACCAAGGCCAGCCCTGTGGGCACTCCACATTCATGTGACCAAGCTCCCGCACAAACCCCGACAGTAAGACTCACCGAGCTTCCCGGGTTGTCCACACTCTGGCCATGTTGTCAAGCACCACTGCTGAGCAACTTAAGTGAATCTGTAAGACTCACTCGTTCAACCAGAACGAGATGGCTAGAAATTTACCTGTGGTCTGTCCTGGGCTCTGCCCAGTGCACCCCTTTGCTTTGCTGATTTTAATCTGTTCCCTCCCACTATGTGTGAGCCACAGCCATGATCCAACAGCTCTGCTGAGTTCTGTGGGTCCCCCTAGTAAGGACTCTGTGCCACTGCTTGCTGCACCTGGCAGTGGCCTCAGGGACCCAGCACCCCGCCTCTCACATTCCCCCAAGTTCGAGGCTGTATTTGTTGTGTAGCCATGTGACCATCCAACATGGTCACCACCACCATGGCGATCCTTAAGCCCAAATCACTTTAAATGGAATCTGCAGCAGAAAGGGAACTTGCTGCACGCAGAGGGGCCCCACAGGAGGCCTGCACCCTAACCACGCACTCCACTCCTAGGTACTCAGCATTCACCCACTCAAGCAGCGGAGCGCCAGGGCCTCACTACCTCCCACTGAGCTTCGTCCCCATGGGCTCCAGCAGCTCAGCATCCCCTGCAGGGCCAGTCCTCCAGCCTCCAGCACCAAAAAGCCAGACCTCTGTTCTTTATAAGTTTCCCAGCCTCCATTATTCTATTATAGTAGCATAAGTTTCAGAGCCAGAAGTGGTGGTGCACGCCTGTAATCTCAGTGCTTGGGAGGTTGAGACCAGCCTGGGGTCTACAAAGTGAGCACAAGGCCAGCCTGAACTGCATAGTGTGAGACCCTGTCTCAAATAAAAATAATAAAAATAACAATAATGATAGCATAAGCTAGACTGGGAATGTGAGTCATGTTGCTATAAACATTTGTGCACAAAAATGAGTCTGAATTCTATTTCCATCTCTCTTTCTCTTTCTCTCCCCTCCTCTGTGTGTGTATCTGTGGGAGTGTGTGTGTGTGTGTGTGTGTGTGTGTGTGTGTTACTAGGGCTTGAACCCAAAGCCTTCACACTGAGTTACATCCCCAGACCTTTTTTAATTCTTGTTTATTTGTTTGCTTTGAAATGGAGTTTTCCTAAATCACTACGTTTCCTAGGCTGAACTTAGACTTTCAATCCTCTGGCCTCAGCCTGCTTGAGCACTACAGGCATGTGCCACCATGCCCAGCTCCCAACTCTTTTGAATATATCTCTAGAAATAGAATTTCTAGGTCACATGGTGACTCTAGGTTGAACTTTCTGGGGAATCAATAGCTGTCACTTTTGGATAGATATTATGAAGCAGGCACTGAGATTTCTGTTTGATCCGCGCTATCTTATCCTGTGATAGCCCCTCACTGAGGTTCTTGGCATCCCTCCGGGAGTGTATCAGGTGACTGTTGCTGAGTACCAAAGCCCCACCCTCGCCAGCTTGCTCACAACTCCATCGCCTGCATTGCTCAGAACTCAAGGAGTTGGGGCTGGTGAGATGGCTCAGTGGTCTAAAGCACCTACTTGGAACAAGCTTGGGAAAGCACAGGGACCGCGGTTCGATCCCCCAGCACCACATGCCAGCCAGCCTCGCCCCATGGTGGGCTGAGCTGGCCACACACACACACACACACAAAAATAAATAAATAAATAAATGTTTAAAAAAATAAAAATAAAAAATAAAGAACTCAAGGAGTTGGCTCAGGGCTGGCACAGGAAGGCTGAGCTCTGCACCACGTCAGAGCTGGAGGTCCACCAGCACACGTCTCCCAGCCTCCTCTGGGGACCAGTGGCCGGCCTGAGGACGCCCTTTCCAGCATCTTTAGAAATAGCTTCTTCCTCACTCTACTAGCTGAAGCAAGTGCCAAGGCCACTCCCAAAGTCAGGCAGAAATAGGAAGTCATGGATAAAGGGGGCCATGAGAACAGAGGTCAAGAATGAGACCTATCACAGGGATACTTGTATTTTCCTATGATACACACATGTGTGTGGCTAGAGCCACCTGCCTCTCCTGGCTCTATGGTCTTTTTCTCCATTTTCAAAGACAGAAAATCCAGGTCTTGGCCCTCCTGGTGCTCATGTCTGAAAAAGAGACCCCAGGATCAACCAGCACATGTAACAAGAACCTCCAGGGCCAGGGGGTAATGATGTGGGTATGAATAATGACAAAGTGAGGTGGAAGGAAGGGTCAGTGCCACCCAGGACTGCAGCAGGTGGCCCTCAAAGAAAGGTTTCTGGAGGAGTTTCTGATCCATGAACTTCTGGGAGACAGACCACATCCAATCCCCTGACTGGTGGATAAACCATGTCTTTGTTTAAACAAAATCATACGTAGAACCCCCTCAATAAAGTAGGTCTGAGCAGAGCTCCTGGCTCCATTCAATAAGCATTTGCTAAGTGTCTACCTCGTGCCACTCATGCTTCCTGCTGGGCAAGAGCGGCAGGGTCCTCACCTGCTGGAAGGCTCAGCACTGCAGCAGGCCAAGTAAGAGCAGTGGCCTGAGCTCCTTGGTCCCAGGGCTGCTCTCGTGGGACCCTAATAATCAGAAAATGAACTTTCAAGCACCTGTGGTCTATTTCCATTTGTTTCATCCTCACTTTCCAAGCAGGGAAGTTGAGGCCAGCAGAGGGAAGGGTTTCACCCATTATTTAAGACAATGCAACCTTCTGGAAAGTGAACCTCCAGGTGGAATCCTGCCTTCTTTGTGCCCACAGTAACACCTACTCATCCTGAGTTGCCACTGTGGGCCAGGTCCTTGGCTACCTACACCTGTCATCCAATCCCCTAACTGCTCTCTGAGGTGGGAGAAATTATCCCTGCTTAATAAGCAGGACTTGAAGAGACAAGTGATTTTCCCAAAGGGACCTTCTGGGAAAGAACCCAGGAGGCCCAGGATGAAGTCCCCTATCTCTCTGGATAGCTGCTGTGAAAAAGGAAGAACATGTGAGAAAATGTCTCTTTTTGGAGAAGCACGTGGGTATGTGCTTGTTATGGTTTAGGTCTAAAATATTCCCTAAATGTCTCATGTATTTGGAAAGTGACTGGATGGTGGGATGCCGTACGGATTCACAGATTTGTCTATTGAGGAGTTCAGTAGCTCCTGTGCTGTTAGGAGGTAGCATCTGGTGGGTAGATCACTGAGGGTATGGCCTGGAGGGTATTCCTCACCCTGGCACACACCTGCTCGCTCTCTCTTTCTCTCTCTGTCTTTCTCTCCGTCTCTTTCTCTGTCTCCCTCTGTCTCTGTCTCTATCTCTCTCTTCCTCTCACTCTTCTCTCTTCTCTCTCTCTGTTTTTCTGTCTCCTCTGTCCCCGTCTCTCTCTCCCCCCTTTTTCCTTCTCTCTATCTCTCTCCTTCTCTCTGTCTCTCTCTCCCTCTCTTTCTCCTTCTCTCTATCTCTCTCCTCCTCTCTCTGTCTCTCAATTTCTCCATCTCTCCTTCTCTCTTTCTCTTTGTCTCTCACTCTTTCTCTCCCTTTATTTTTCCTTTCCTTTTTTCTTCCTCTTCTCTCTCTCCCTTCTCTCTTCTCCTCTTCCTTCTCTCTTCTCCTTCTCCTTCCTCCTTCTCCTCCTCCTCTTCCTCCTCTCTCTCTGTCTCACTGTCTCTGTCTACCTCTCCTCCCAATGCTGCCATGAAGCTAGCCCCTTTCCTCTGCTGGACTCTTCCACTGCACTGCCCAGTCTTGGAGCCAGCTTACCATGGACTAAACTACTACTAACTGTGAGCAAAAAAAAACCTCTCTTATCTTTTAAATTGTGTCAGTTTGTTTGTCCCAATAACAAGAAATGACTAAAACAGTGTGCTTTTTATCATACTGTAACAACAAGAAAAGCTCTTTACAATCAAGTCATTCCCAAGAAAAGAATGAGGAGGGGAGGGCAGGAATACAAGCCTACCAGCTTCTCCAGCAGTTGGCGCCATGTCAGAACATTCTTGGCTGGAATGAGGACAATGCCCGAGTTAGGGCTAGTTTGGTCCACAGGTAAGGCTCTGGATTGACATGAGAGTCCACCAAGGTGCTCCGCTTGTACCACAGCTTAAAACTTCACCCTCCGTGCCTCAGCACCTGCCGTGGTATCTGAATCGTTGTCAGAGCCACTTTTGTACAAATCAAGGCAGGCTCCCCCAAAGACACAGAGTGTGGGCACAAGATGCCTGGAGGTAGTGACTCTGGCTCGTTAAGGTTAAGAGGGAAACAACTAACATTCTGAGGACCTGTGAGGTGCTTTCCACTGAGGGCACTCAGGAAACGTTGGTTTAATGTTACACAGATTATATCACTAATTCTTCACCACAGAACAGGCCTCAGCCCCTGCCGTGGCAGCTGTGGTGGACATTATCGGCACTGTATTTATAAATGGGATACCCGAGGCTCAGAAAGCTTCCTTGACTTGCCTGAGATCACACGGCTGCTACTGGCGGAGCCAGGATGGAGCATTGGTGTCAAACCTTTCTACTCTCCATCACACCTTAGTGCCAGCACTAAGCTTCAACAAATTCCTTGGACTGGAAAGCTAAACCCCACAGGGGTATGGAGAAATGGGGACACTTGAAAGGCCGTCTCCATTTAGGGACCACATGACATCCCTGGGTCTGAACCTCCCTGGGGCATGAATTCATTGTGTGACCTTCCTAAATTCTTTTCAGGTACAGAGAGGAGCTGGACATCCCTTCCAGTCCTGCTATCCTTGCAATTGGGTGCCAGGAATTTGCTAGTGGAATTCAGATAGCTTATCCAGATCTTTTGTGGTCAATGGGCAGGTTTCAACTTAATTGAATACAGAACCACGGTGGATTGGCATTCTAGATACCAAAGTCCAATAATGCAAAAGTCCCGTAGACAAAACAGCATAGAATGTCTATGGAACCTAAGCACATCCTCCCGGGTTAATACAAGCCCTCTCTAGGTTACCTGCCACACATACTACAGCATAAATGCTATACAGATTGTAGCAGACTACAGGTATACCAGACTATCTAGGAAATACTTACAAGAGAAAAGTCTGTACATATTCAGTCCAGGTGAACTCTCTTTCTGTATTAGTTAGACTTTTACTATTGAGGAACAGGGAACACAAGATGCACACATATACAACGCAAGATGTGCACAAAAATAAGAAATTACAAGATTAGCTACAACGGTCAGCCACAGGGTCAGATGAGGAAGCGTGCAGAGGGTGTCTGCACCCTGGAGCCTGAAGGATTCAGTTCCAAGGTCTGGAGCTCACTGCTGTGTTCCGTGCAAGTCCATATCAGGAGGCCGATGGGTCCGCGACAGAAGGCTGATGAGTCTACACCAGAAGGCTGAAGGATCCAGGGCAGAGGCTAGAGGCTAAAGAGTCTGTGCTAGAAGGCAGGAGACAATGTCCGAGCTGACTGCAAAGACCAGAGCTCCGCTGGGGAAATGAAACTCTCCATCCTTCCTCAGTTCCCTCTTACATCCTTTAAACTGATGAGTCACTCTAGGGTGGGGCCTCCACACCCACGGGGGTGGAATTGCTGAGCCCTTTTAGTTCAGCTTTTAATTTCTTTATTCCTTTTTTTTTTTTTTAATGTATTTAGTACAGGGTCTACAGGGTCTCACTACACAGATCACACTCGGAGTGATCCTCCTGTTTTCAGCCTCCCAAGCACTGGGGTTACAGGTGCTCACCACCATGCCCCGTCTCAGACTCTGTCTCAGCATACCCCGGAGGCAGGGCTGGGGATCAAACTCCAGTCCCTGTGCCTGCCTAAGCAGGTGCTTTAGTCCGCTGAGCTATCTGGCCAGCCCATCTTTTAACTCCTCAACTGGACACAGTGTACCAACCACTACATCTTCCAAATATTTTCCATCTGTAGTTAGTTGAACTTGCAGGTGGAAACCCACAGACACGGAGAGCTGGCCACACTTTTAACACACGACAGTTTACAAGGCAAAGAAACTGAGGATATAGCTTGGAGGAAGAGTGCTTGGGTAGCCACAATGAATGAATAAACAAACAAACAAGTGAATGGGCAAAGAAAACATCTAAACCCGGAAGGGAAGTACTGAGCTCATGGGCCTTTTCTTCAGAATGAAAAGGTGGTAAAACAGATTAAGCATAAGTAAGCCCTGTCAGACCACATGTGGACCAGCTACTGCCTGCCTCAAGACATCACCCGTGGGCCCCAGAGGAGGTCCTGGCACCCAGCAAGCAGAGCCCACCATGCCCTCTGCCATCCTTGCCCAGGAGGCTAGCTCTCCCAGGCTGTCGGAAGCAGCATCTTTTCTATGCACAGACTCCACAGACTTGCTCTTGCTCAGATGGTCTAATTGTTTATTTCTGTCTTGTCGCTCTCTGGTACCTTAAGTGACGGGTTGATATTTCCAAGGAAGTAAGATATCCTTGCACCCCAACCTCACTACGGTGCACAACACTGTCTCTCCTCACACCCTTGTAGTCCAAAACCTCCTTAGCACCCACAATCCAAACATGGTCACTTGAATGTCTCCTCTTCCAAGAGGGTGCCATTGAAAGGTGGCTTGTAGAAAATGCCCCCTGTGGAAGCTCTCGGCAGGACAACCACAGAAAGGCTTTTTTTTTTTTTAACAAGTTGAGCTCTATTACACTGTGAATGTGTAACATCCAAGCAGGGCCAGACCAATTAGAGAAGGTGGTGCAGAGAAGGATCTTGATGATCTGGACATTAATCTAAAGGAGGGGTGACAAGTGAAGGTGACAGCAAGGGAAGGGGTATTCCCAGAGGGGGAGACAGTGAGATGTGTGGGCAAGACCAAGTGGTGATGTGCAGAACAGTGAGGAAGAGGAGGGAGCACAAGAATTAAGCATCAACTAATGAGATGCAGTGAGATTATGAAAGCGAGGCGAGTTGCTGGAATTCACAGATGATCTAATAGGAAGTCAGTAATGGCCCTTCGAAGGTGGTTGAGCAGAGGAGAAATACATATTGGACACATCCTTGTGATTCAGGAACTCTGTCTTTTCAAACCCACCTACTTAATAAAATTTGTTTGAAATTTCCAAACCAATACCCACAACCCTTGCTAAGACTCCTTGATAGTCTAGTTATTCTGTGGAGTAGTGAGACAACTGGTCCTTGTCATACGTGTTTTCCATCTGGTGCCGTGGCTTTCATATTTAGTGCTATTTGCCAGTGACCTTACTCTTCTAAGGGTCCATCATGGTGTCAAGGCACCGGCAGGTATTCTTCAGCATGAGACGGCTGCGATGTGCTTCACAGAGAACATCCGTGTGACCACCAGACCACCTCTGCTTGGGTGTGAGCTAAGCGCTGAGGACCAAGAGGTCAATGTTGATGAACCAAAGGTAAATATCAGCTGGGGCGTCTTTCAGCCGAGGCATACATCAAAGTTACCCATGAACAAACAGTTGTACCCAGACGTTCACAGGGACCTGCCCCTGGCTGCCCCAGAGGTAGCTCCATTTCCACTCATGTCTGCAGCTTCTACACAGACCGGGAGAAAGAACCACACAGCATTTCAGAGTGACAAGGAGACCACAGGATGGTCCAGAGAAACTATAACCAGCTCCTAAGGGGAGATACTCTGGACCCAAATCTCCTAGGTTCAACTCACCGCTCTTCTACTTCCTTGCTAGGAAGGCTTGGGTAACCCTAGCCACTCTGGGACACAGTCTCTCCTCCTTTGTCATAGGGTGGCTGGAAGAATCTACATTGGCTCACATGTGTCAAGCCCTCAGGGTGCTGTCTGACACCTAGGGATTATTATTTACATGTGTTGGGCCTGTTAATAAATAAGAGGCAAAAGGGAAAGAGAGAAATCCTCTCATTCTGTAGATAAGGAAGCAGACAGATCCCCATCTGAAGGAATGGCAGAGCTGGCACCCATCCTGACCTTTCCAGCTACATAACTGGGAAGGAAGCTGGCACCAGGGGACCCAGTGATGAGCCACCTGGAGTGACTACAACACAGGAATGACATACATTATTGGCAGAGGCGAGTACCAGCACTTACCCCAGTGCTGAGCTAAGTCACAATATGACCAAGAAACCTACCAGGACCTACCTATGGAAGCCAAGGCAATCTGGACTCTGGGGTACTCTACAGATGCACCTCAACACCTCACCATTTAAGAATTACTGGCCATCTCCAGGCAGGCTGCATGGCTGAGGAACAAGAAATACTACCAGTCCCAGGCAGAAACCTAATGAAAAGCCGAACATGGCCAGACAGAATCTTAACAAGAAATACTGGCCCAGCTCTGAGGAGAAACACTGCTCTGGGCCGGGCAGTGGCCTGCCATCTCCCCCCATGGCTGCATCGATCGGTCACAGCAGGGAAGTCTAGCAACCACAGGGAAGTAGATAAACAGGAAGATATACAGCAGGAGGAGCCCACGCTGATGAAAGGGGACAGAAAGGCAGCTTAAATCACGGGGAAAGTGCTCAGGAGAAGGAAGATAACAGGATTTGTGTTTATGGTGAACATGGAGACTCAGCCGAGGTGCTTGGCTGGGGAGATGGGAGAGGAGTTGGGGAGGACAGAGGAGAGTGGGGGGGACCTGTACCCCCCAAAGACTAATGCTTTGAGGGCAGGGGTCAGCAACAGAATTGAGCCAGGGGCAGGCTCTGCCCCACCCCATCCCTCCTGATCCCTGTGGGTTGTGGTCCAGGTGCACTTCACCCCTGCTCTTTGTTCCTCCACTTTCCTGGGCTTGGTGGGGAGGAGGGCGGCTGCGGTGAGGCCCAGCCACACCTGCCCAGCCACCTCATGGGCCCTCAGGATGAGCTCAAACCACAGCAGGACAAACACAGCAGTGCATGTCCGTCCCACTGACCATGTCCCTCTGACTGTGCTAACTGCTTTCTGTGTCTTGTCCCAACTGATACTCATTCAAGGACAGAGACAATGGAGTTGTGCCTCCCATCAGATCAACAAGAGGAGAGTATGAGACACTCATAAGAGCGTAAGTCATGCTGTGTACTTCACATGCCTGCCAATTGCTGCCACCTACACCCCCAGTCCATGGAAAAATTGTCTCCCGTGAAACCGACCCTTGATGCCAAAAAGGCCAGACACCCCTGGGTACCAAACTGCCCTCAGGCCACAGAGCACTGGTAGAACTTGAGCCAGAACGTCTGGCTCCAGAGCCCACAATTCTGACCTTGACTCGACACAGAGCCTATGACACCCTGAGGTCACATGGGGGCAGTGCTCCAGTCCCATCCCCTTTAAGCCTCTCCATATCTGCTCATGGTAGCAAAGGTTCCACACACACTGGCAATGTTCTTTCCCAAGAACTACTCCACTCTTCCACCTTTTGGTCTTCTCCAAAGACACAGGCATAACTCTGATGAGACAGCTGGGAAGTGGGGGGAGTTCTTCCTAGAGGGGAGCTCTCTGCCAGGGGACATGGGAGTTAGGGGATGAAAGCCTTCATTTTCTGAGGGTTTCCCATCCCATTTTGTGCTAGTATAACAGAATGCCACAGACCGAGCGAGTTACTACAAACAGAAATATATATTGGGTTATGTTCTGAAGGCAGCAAAGTCCCAGTTCAACTAACCACACTGTAAGCATGCTCCTGCTGCCAGAAGAGAGCAAGAGAGCAGGACAAGGGGCTGAGCTTTCATTTAGAAGCCCTGGTGCCTGGCACATCTCCCATAAGGCCTCACCTCCCGGCTCTCTTATATGGGGATGAAGTTTCTAACTTCAACCGTAGACATATCAACTGTAGGGACATATTCAAACCACAGCACAGGGACCATCTCCAGGCACATTCTTCACAGCCCTTCTGAAGGTTTTTTGGAGACTTGGACCCCCTGTTCCTCCAAGTGATAGCCAGCTCCACACTGCCCACAACTGTGGTCCCATTCCCTTCCTAGGCGCCCCCCCCCCCCACTTCTCACCAAGCCTACTGCACACAAGCCCACATCTCAGGCTCTGTTTGGGGAGAACCCAAACTAAGGCAGGATGCTACCTACCTCAAGTACAAGAAAGCACAAAAGGCAGCACCAGTTGAGCAAAAACAGAGCTTGGGAAGTGAGCACAGGAAGGAGCACTTCTCTTGGTCTTCCCCATCAATTCTCAACTTAGAAAGGAAGAACTTGGGTCAGTATCTTTTTCCAACTTCTGAAAGTCCCAGGGCAGATGCAGCTATCCTTCTTGTCAACCTGACTTTTTCCTGACCATGATGACCACATCCTGGCTTCCATGAGCCACACAATCCATGAGATGGTATTGACAATCAAGACAAAAATGCACCTCCATGGTCACTGGGTCGCCTTGGCTCCCTAGGAGATTCTGAGCCATGGCCAACTCTGTCATCCTATTCTTATGCCGTCAGCCTCTGATGGGCATCTTCATAGGCAGAAGCCTGTTGTCCCCAGATTCTGAGATATAATGGTCGAGTCCACTCAAGGGTCAGTGGGGAGCATGAGTCCTCTGAAGAGTGGGGGGCAGCAGCTTGGGAACACAGGACAGGGACTCCACACAGCCTGGGGAGTGCCCACAATCTCTATCAGTGCCCACAGCATCTGTGTCACAGAGCCTGTGACTCAGGGTGACAGGAGTCAGCTCTCAAAGTGGGCCAGTAAAACAGGCCTGAGCTGAGACTATACCACACCCACCCCTACCCACCAGGAGCCCTCAACCCCATGGCTTCTCCCTACTGTAGGGGATTGTGGCTCTCTTATTTGGGTTAATTTTATCCTAACAAAAGAAGCTCTAGCATAGCCTTTAATCCACCTGTGTTAAGATGTTGTCACTCCTTTAATCCTTCCCCACCCTTTCAAAGATGTTGTAAGTATTTAAGCAGAAAGGAAACAAAGAATGAGGGTGGATGTGTTTCTGGTCTGTAAGGATCGGGGAAGCATGTCCGGATGCCAGACATTTAAGATCTGTAAGGGCCAGCCAGATAGCTCAGCGGATTAAAGCTCCTGCTTAGGCAGATGTAGGGATGGGGTTTCAATCCCCAGCAGTGCTGTGCTGGCTCCATTCCTGGGGTGTGCTGAGAGGGCAATTGAGAATGGGTGTGGTGATGCAGGGCCTATAATCCCAGCAGTGGGGAGGCTGAAAACAGGAGGATCACTACAAGTCCGATCTATATAGTGAGACCCTGTACTAAATACATTAAAAAGAAAAAGGTCTGTAACCTGGGAAGTGTCCAATGGCTGACTTTATTAATAAACTCTATTTTTCCCAGTTTTTGGTCTGATGTGAAAATAATCTTGCTGCTTCATATGGAGACCCTAGCGAGAGTTCTGTGGGCAAGACTCTCATGTTGAGGACCCTCCCACCCCCTACCCCAATCTCCCAACCCTCCCACCACTACCACCCACGGCTCTGTGCTTGCAAGCCACTTCTGGGCAGCTTTGGCAGCACAGCTGAGTTCAGTTAGCTGTGCAGGAGTGGCTGAGAGTTGGAAGCTGTAGCTGCAAAGGGAACACTCTCTGACTGGGTAAGACCTAATTGGCTTTTGTTCTTCTTTTGCTCTCTAGTGAGACTGGTTTCAGGGCCCTAGCTCCCACACATGGGTAGTAATTTGTCTTGATCAATTCTCCTGTATGAGAGTTCCTGGGAGGCTGGGTGTTTGTTCTCTCAGGAAAAAGAACCTTGAGAAGTTTGTTTTTTCTCCCAGATGAAAGTCTATGGGAGGTGGGTTACTGTTTTATTAAATTTTTAAAAAATATTTATTTATGTATTTATTTATTTGGTACAGGGTCTCACTGCACAGCTCAGATTCATAGGAGGTCTCAGCCTCCCCAATGCTGCAATTACAGGTGTGCACCACCATACCTGGTTTTGGTAGCTGGCTCTGCATGGGTCTGATGGGGGGGCAGCACAGCATGTAGTTCCAGGGATCCAATCTGGGTACTTGCTCTTGCCAGGCAGGCACTTAGACCGCTGAGCTATCTCCCCAGCTAGAGGTTGGTTGTTTTTGCAATCTGAGAATGCCTCTGCATTTGTGTTGATTTAAACCAGTCTAAAGTTCAAATTGGTAAAGGAAAGGTTGTAGAGGATCAAATTTCTTCCCAGGGTATTACTGTCTGTTTGTCTGAATTGCTTGCTTTGTGTTTCCCCCATGTGCCTGCATTTCCTCATGTGCCCATGCCCTGAGATTACAACTGAATTTGCAGTCTGGGCTGGGGGAGTTGTAATTGTCCTGCTCCTGCCTATCCAGCCACTTGAAACAGTCTATTTGGAAACCTAGAAAAACTCAGACCCTGCTCAGTTGCTTCATTTTGTCATAGTTACTGCCATTGCATCAAAATATACTAGTTTTGTACTTTTGTCCTTTGTGTGGATTGAGTAGAAGCATGCTGGGGATTTCTGTTATGAGCGAAAGCTCACCATGCTATATAAATGAGAACAGTCTTTCTTTGGAGTAGGCTGGCCAGCCACAGGAACAATAGATGCTCACATATCCAGTGGAGTATGAGAAGTAGTAACAGAGAGGCAGGCACACCCAGACCAGTTCCTGTGTATTGACTCCTCCTTGTTCTTTGCAATTTGAATGTTGCCTCAATGGTTTAGTATATGTGCATGTGGAATCTCTGACTCTGTACTAACTATGAGGGGAAAAGTCTTTAGGACCCAAGCTCCCTATTCTGCTATCCACTCCAAATGAGGATGACCATCTCATCCCAAGCACCATGGTTCCACCACCCCACCTTGCTCCCAGAGCTGCAGTTCCTGAGGAGGGGCCTCCCACACACAAGCAAGATGAAGGAGAGTATGCCTTGGGTCCACAACCAGTGATGGATGTGGGCATGTCAACACGATTCCTCCATAATCATCTCACCAGCGTTGGCCACCCTCTCGTGTGGCTATGGGGGATGCAGGGGATGGGGAAGTCTCATCCTCTGATCCTGTTTCAGTTTTCCCTCTTAGATGGCATTGGTAGAACAAGGGGAAACCTCTGATCTACCTTGGTCCACATCCCTTTTTCTACTAGTGATTTGTATGACTGGAAAAAGCAGAATCCCCCATTCTCAGAACAGCCACAGGCCTTAATTGCATTAATGAAATCAGTGTTTAGAACACATCGCCCAACCTGGGATGACTGCCAACAGACCCTTATGACCCTTATGACCCTTAAGAAATAGGATTCAGAGAACATCAGAAGAATAAGTGAGGTTAGAAACAGGAGAACATTACAGGAAAAGGAAGTAGCAGTAGCCCAAGTTTTACCCAGGGAAGAGCCTAACCGGAGTCGTAATACAGAGGATGGGATGAAAGCATTGGTGGCACTGATCATTCCCCTGCTTGGGCTCCCCATGATGGCAGATTCAGATAATGGGCCTGCTTTTATGGGTAGAGAGGTTCAGAGCCTCTTGGCAGTTCTGGGCCTAAAATGGAAGCTACATACTACCTACCAGCCCCAGAGTTCAAGCCAAGTAGGATGACAAAATTGCACCCGAAAGAGCACTCTGTCCAAATTGTGCCAAGAAATAGGTACAAATTGGGTGCCTGTGCTTCCACTGGCCCTGCTGCAGTCACACTGCACCCCATGCAAGGATGGGCTCATTCCCTTTGAAATCCTTTTGGGAAGGCCACCACCCTTGGTGCAGGTGTTGGAGGGACTAAAAGGAATTGGGACTCTGAGCCCACCACAGCAACTGCAGGTGCTGCAAAGGACTTTGAAAGTACTACAACAAACTAGGACATCACCCTCTTCTCCTTCATAGCCCTGTGTATTCTTTTTAGCCTGGAGACTGGGTATTAATCAAAAGTTGGAAGGAAAAGACGTGCACAAAGCAGTGTCAAAGAAGCCAATATGATGTTGGTAAGGGACAACACTGCATACCAGGGGAGGTTAGGCTGCCATCTTATGATAGACTTTATATTTCTTAGAAAGAAAAATATGTCATAGAGAGAGGAATATAGGGGATGGTGTCTCCCTCAGTTAGGTTAATTTTATCCTAGCAAAAGCTCTAGTTTAGCCATTAGTCCACCCATGTTGTTTTAACTCCTTCAATCCTTCCCCACCCTTGTTAAGATGATGTAGGTATTTAAGCAGAGAGAAAAAGAATGAGGTTTCAAGTGTTTCTGATTGGTAAGGATCAGGGAAACACACTCAGATGCCACACATTTAAGATCTGTAACCCAGGAAGGGTCCAATGGCCAGCTTTATTAATAAACTCTGTTTATTCTAATTTTCATTCCTTTTTGTATTTTTTAGTAAGGGTCTACAGGATCTCACTATGTAGATCGGACTCATACTGATCCTCCTGTTTTCAGCCTCCCAAAGAGCTGGGATTACAGGTGCCTGCCACCACGCCCAATCTCAATCAACATCTCAGGGCACCCTGGGCGGGTGGGGGGGAGCTGGCACAGCAGGCCGGGGATCAAACCTTCAGCCTCTGCATCTGCCTAAGCAAGCACTTGAATCCACTGAGCTATTTGGCCAACCCCCAGTTTTCATCCTGAGATGGAAGTAATCTTGCCATCTCACTACCTCCTGTCTACACCTCTTTGCTTGTGTCTGCTCCCCAGGCCTGTGCCCAGGCAGATGACCACAGTGTGCACTTGGAGCAATAGTGGCTGCATACAGTTGAGTGAAACCACTGATGGCACTGGTCATTCCCCTGTATGGGCTCCCCGTGATGGAAGATTCAGATAATGGGCCTGCCTTTGTGGGTAGAGTGGTTCAGAGCCTCTCCACAGTTTGGGCCTGAAATGGAAGCTACATACCACCTACCAGCCCCAGAGTTCAAGCCAGCTTGACTGTCACCCACATCATATGATTTTCTAAGTCTGAAACAGTCTATGACCCTGCATTTCTAAGCAGCATCTAGATGGACGGAGTTCCAAGGGCTACGTGTTGGATAGCAATGGGTCAGAGTACATAAATCCATGAAAACAGCATTACCCCCGTGAGACTGAGTTTCCCTTTCTTCCAAATGGTGGCAATAGTGCCCACCTCCCATAGTGGCTAGGGAGATCAAGCAGGCAAAGGGAGAGAACTCCAACAAAATCTGGACTCCAGATCCAGCTGAGCCACTTAACAGCAGAGTGACCCTGGACACATCTCTCAGCACTCTACCTCAGTCTTCTCATCAGGAAAGCAGGTCCAATAACCACATCTTTTTCTTCAAAGGCATGTGATGAAGGCCCCAATGCTCCTCATCTTACCTACAGCCTGAGAAATTCTCTGTCTCCCATTTCTCATTTTCTCACCTAAGATAAGTTTCAAAAAAACAGATGCTACAAATTGCGCATAGCATAGGTGTGGCCTTGGAGTGAAAAGAGCTTTACTTTGTTCACTGACTGTATGACCAAAGAAAAGTTACTTCATTCCTCTGCAAACTAATCATGACACTAGTACCTCATCCTAGAGTCACTGAGGATTTAAAGAACAACTGCACTAGTCATCTTTTCTGTCACTGGGACAAAATAGCCAGCAACCACACTTCATAGAAGGAGGGTTTTATTTTGGTTTGCAGTTGTGGTGGACTCAGTCTATGATTATCCAGCTTCAAGGCAGAAATGGGATAACAGGAGCACGTGGAAGAGGAAAACTGTTCACCACATGGTGGCCAGGACACAGCAGAAGCCACGAAGGATGCTCACGTGCCCAGTGACTCACCCCTTCCAACCAGACCCCACATTTACATATATGACTTTTGGGGGACATTTGAAGTCTAAAGATAACATTCTACCCCCAGCCCCCAAAAGGTTCATATTCATATCATCATGCAAAATGCATTTACTCCCTCTCTCACAGTCACCAAATTCTTTTTTTTTTTTAATTTACAATTTTTTAATTATGTATTTATTTGATACAACATCTTGCTATACAGCTTGGACTCATAGTGATCCTCCTTGTCTCAGCCTCTCCAGTGCTGGGATTACAGGCATGCCACCACACCTGGTTCCAGGGCCATCATAGCATGCGGAACTGGGGATTGAACTCAGGACCTGTGCTTGCCAGGCAGGCACGTAGACCACCGAGTTATCTCCCCAGTCCTTTATTTACAATTTTATATGAATAGGCAGTCCTACACCCACCCACACAATCCTTTATATACTTTTTGTTTTAAGATTACAAATCAATAGTCTTTGGTATTACGAAGATAAATTATACTATTGGAAATTTCTTTGCTTTTCTTGACTTAGAAACTCAATTTTATGACAATATACAGCATAACTAAATTTATCGTCACTGGTGTTTTTGGTGTTCTTTTCCTTGCCTACCTAGCAAATTAATGGCTGTCCCAAAAGGGATTGCTTGAAACGTCATTTGAGTTGTCTTATTGGACTAAAGTGGTGACACCGCAGCTATTAAATCTTCCTGAGTGAAAGATCACAGGACTTACATTTCTTATTTTTGAACATTCCTCTAATAAAGATTTTGGGGGGTTTGCTCTTCCTTCTTTTCATTCTCTAATAGCAGTTAAGTGTAGCTTGATTTTACATTGTCAAGGTGCATAGTATTTATATTTGGCTGCAGAATTTTCTTGTGCTGCTGGCAATTAAACCCAGAACCTTTGCACGGAGCTACATCCCCAGCTCCATTTTTATTTTTTATTTTGAGACAAGGTCTTATTACGTCACTAAGTTGCCCAGGCTGGGCTTAACCTTGTGATCCTCTTGCCTCAGCCTCCCAGAGTGCTGGGATTACAAGTGTATGCCATCATGCCTGGATCGTAACTATTGTTATGTCCTGTGCTCTGTAGGTCAATTTTAGGAGTTAAAGCTTATGAACACATACCTTATTAACTGAAGAGCAAAGTAATGGGCTCATGGTGGGCAACATTGCCCAGGTAGAGGAGGCTGTTTCTAATAACATGACCAAACAGGTTAATTTTTTCTTATTTTGTGTTAGGTAAGATCTTGTCACATTTTAGTTAGCTTTATAGCTATGCCTTAACTTTCTTATTAATTTTTCACAAGTGTCTTGGTTATTTGTCTGTCATTGCTGAGACAAAATACCCAGTGCCCAGAATTAAGGAAGGAAAGGTTTATTTAGCTCACAGTTTGTGGAGGGTTTAGTCCATACTCAGCTGGCTCCAAGGCAGAGTGGCCCATGGCAGAGGACAGCAGTCATGGTGGTGAAGAACAACAAAAGCAGTAAGAGCAAAAGGGAAGAGCAGAGAGCAAGCCTCTTTCCCTCCCTTATACTGTATGCAGGCTGCCC
>NW_004524597.1:16288668-16290445 GCF_000260255.1 Octodon degus | reverse complement strand
TCCAGTGCTTCCAAAAAGTCCAAAGTCTTTTTTGCAACTCAAGGCAAATGCTTAACTGTGGGGCCCTGTAAAAATCAAAAGTAAATTTAAGTCCTTCCAACATAAAACAACACAGGATAAACAGATTCCAATTCCAAAAGAAAGGAAGAGAGAAAGAAAAAAAAAGAATTGGACCAAAGTAAGACTAAACACTAGCAGGACAAACACTATGTCCTGCATCTTCATGTCTAGTACTTGTAGGAAGTGGTGGCAAAATGTTAACTCCAATAGATTGGGCAGTCCTGTCTCTATAGCCTTGCTGATTACATCCACATGAGCTTTCTCTTCAGCGGGCCGTAGTCACTGTAGACAGATTTTCTCAGCAGATATTTCACATCACTGTTACCTCCACATTGCTGGAATCTCCACGACACCTTTAGATTCACTGTCACAGCTTCACATAGTGCTCTCTTAAGGACATATTTCCTGTCCTCCCAGGACACCTTCCGAAATCTGGGTTGAAGCCTCCGTGACCTTACAACTCTTGTATTGTACATGCCTGAAAAGCCAGCAGCGTGTGAATGATACCAAGGTCTGTTGCAAGCTTGGGCAGTAACCAGGCTTCCTTGAAACATGGCTGGAGAGGCCTCCAAGTACCCAAATGGCTTAACTCAGGCAAATACCTTCCTAGACGTCCCTGAATGGCCAGGGCTCTCTGGAGCTCTTATTAAAACAAAGTATTTCCCCTATACACCTTTGAGCCTATGAAGGTTGGGGTCTACCAACTCCTGAGGTTCCCTCAAGCCATCTTTCCTATCATTCTGATGTAAAGTACTTGGCTGCCCCCCCCCCACTTGGTACTGGGGATTAAACACAGGACCTCGCACTCGCCATGCCAGTACTTATGCCGCTGAGCTATCTCCCCAGCTACTTGGCTTCTTTTTAATGCTAATCTTTTCAGCAACCAACCAAGCTCTCACTAGCACCAACTGTTCAAGTATTTCATTTCTGGCCACCAACAAAATTATTGAAGCTATTTGGTTCTGCTTTTTGTTCTTCATTCTCACTATAGATATAGCTAAAGTAGCCAAAGGTGGTCATGCTACAGCTTGAACATTGGGCTAACTTGAAATTTCCTCTGTCCGATTTCTTAACCCATACCCCTTAATTTCAGCTTTTTGCAAAGTCTCAGGACATGGGCAAAATGTAGACAGGTTTTTTCCAGAGCATAACACAGAGGGCTTCTAATCTAACTACCAATGGAGTCCTTGTTCCCAACTGAAACTTCCTGAGCTAACCTTTACTATACACATCCCTATCATCATCCTGGTCTTCTGAGCTCTAATCCACACTGCATAATCAATCTCTACTTACTATTCTTATACCATTTTATGACTTCTCTAGCTGGTATCTCTAAATCTTTCCAAACTCCTCCTATAAAGTAATTCCAAAGTCCTCTAAACTACATGGTTGGGTATAGTCACAATAACAAACCCATTCCTAGTACCAATTTTCTATGTTAGTAATTTTTTTTATGTCACTGGTACAAAACACATGACACCCACCAGTTCAAGGAAAGGTTTGTTTTGGCCCATAGTTTCAATCAGCTCAGCCCATAGCCCACTAGCCCCAAGGCAGAACTACAGAGCAGAAAGCTATTCACTGCATACCAGCCAGGAAGCAGAGAGCTAAAAGAAAAGACAAAGAATGTACTCTTTTAGGTCACACTCCTAGTGACCCTCCCTTACAGCTAAACCCCACCTCTAAACATAAGACTTTCAGGAGCTATTTTAGCTGT
>NW_004524597.1:16286689-16287548 GCF_000260255.1 Octodon degus | reverse complement strand
TGAAGCAGAATTGCAAATTCAAGCCCAGCCTGGGCCACATAGCAAAATCTTCTTTCAAAATAAAATATTTTAAAAGGGATAGAGATGTAGCTCAGTGCAAAGAACATGGATTCAACCCCCAGTACTACACACAAACACACACATGCACACACACACACACACACACACACACAGAGTATACAAAGAACTCTTTTTACAAAGTCAGTCAAGAAAGAAATACAAATCAGATAAATAGTAGTTATAACTTTGACCTTCACCTTCAAAGATCCCCCCTTGCTCCCCACTTAGGTTGATGAGAGCAGTAGGATTGACACATAAACACAGCACATCCACTTAGATTCGAAGTCCAAATAAACAAAGAATACTGCTCAGGATGAATGTGTCTCAAGCAGTATTTGGAAAATACTCATAGCGGCAAATTATTCATGTTTACTCAATATTCAAACATAACTGACCTTGTGTGTTTTGTATTTGCTAACTCTCACTCCCTTTTTGGCAGACTCTGGCAGTATTTCAGTACCTCCTTGCCCTCAGCTCTCCTTTGCTGGGCCTGGACCCTGGAGTTTGCTGTAGTTCAGACCTTTCCAAAAAGCTCACCCAGGAGAGGTTGGGGCAGTCATGGTGCCCGGTCTCAATTGAGCAAGAGTGGATGCAAGAAGAACCCAGGCCCCCTCCCCCACTGGAGGACACTTGATCCTTCTCCAAACATTTCCATGACTGTGGCCACAGCTGCCCTGGGAGGGAGAAATAGAAAGGTTGTCATCCCACAGCTCCCAATGGGCTGTGGCCATCCAGCAGTGTAGACAAGGATCTTTTTCTCTGGGCTGTGCTGGGGTGTGTGTGTGTATGTGTGCGTGTG
>NW_004524597.1:16274924-16276126 GCF_000260255.1 Octodon degus | reverse complement strand
GCTGTGGCATTTAGCTGTGGCCTCAGTCTCCTCCCTCCTGCGATGAAGTCTCATCTGTGTTTATTTTCAAAATCTTGATTCCTTTGAAGGATGCTGTACAGATTTTTAAATTTAATGCATCCATGCATCTTGGTGTCCCTTAAACGTGCCCCAGCGATCTCAGATTCAGCAGGTAAGCACTCCTCACTCAGGGAAGGGACATAGATCCCTTCACCATGCTCAACACCAGACTAGGGCTGCAAAGTCCCATCTTCACCATCACTCTGTGTCTTTAGACACATGACATTCCTGCTGTGGCTTTGGACTCCCCTTCAGTGCAATGTACACTGAGGCCATGTCAGCCTTTCTGAAGTCATATGCCCAGCCAAGTTTAATGACCTCTGCACGCGCTAACACCTCTTGGAGATCCCATGGTATGTTAGCCTAGTAAACATTCTGAAAAGTCCTGCGTATGGTCTTATTAATGCATAAAGCCTGTGAGTGCAGCTTCCCATTGATGGGGACTCAGGAGCAAACACACCCATCAGGAAATCTTGGAAAGAGGGTCAGAAAGGGAAGGCAGCTGAGAACAGGTTTCAGGGCTTCCTGATCTCCTGAGCCAGCCCAGGCCCTAGCATCGAAGGACCCCCACGGAGACATGAGTGGCAACCTCCTCAGAGAAAGAAAGACAGAGGTGTGAGTGTACGCATGTGCACACACAGCTTGCATGTACAGCCGGTGTCTGGGAGGAAAATGTGGGCCTGAGAACAGTGGCTCCTGCAGATGGAGAAAAAAATAATTATTGAGAGACCAAAGTGAAAGAAGTGGACCTTCACCCGCCATGACTCTGGACTACTAGGGTTTTATACTTACCCACATGTCGTGGCCTGGGGTTTTTTGCAAGGGGAAACAATATAATACAGGATACATTTTATAATATTATTTCATAATAAATCACCCAAAGAATCATATACAAGGAGTGTAGGAAATGTCACACACCAAAGACCAAAGAATCCAGCTGAGGGCCTGGATCCTAATATCCTGCATGAGTCCAGCTGAACACCTAGAACTCTTAACAATGCCTCCCACAAGTCCAAATGCAGGCCTAGAGCCATAGCAATGTCTCATGCAGGCCCACTTCATGGATCTGCACTGGAAAGGCCCAAAGGTCAGTGGTAGAAGCTAGAAAATCGGTGCTAGTGGGATGAAGGAGCTGTGCCAGC
>NW_004524597.1:16238633-16273744 GCF_000260255.1 Octodon degus | reverse complement strand
AAACATATTTATCTGAGCATTACATACATATACACTCAACATATTTTATCTTATATACAAACAATGAAATTATTCCTTCAAAATTACATAGATATGAATGAAAGAGGTCTCTATGGGCATATGTATAACAGTCTCCCGTTTACAGTGGTACCCTAATTTGTTCCAGGATTCTGGGGAACGTGGCCACAGTCACACTCATCACTCAATGGAGAGCTTGCAAAGAGAAGCAAAGTTCTGCTGAACACTCTGGCTGGCGAGCTGAGTTACCTGGGAGCAGAAGCATTCATACACCGAGGAATTGCTGTGCTGTGTATTGCTAAGCAAGGAGGTTATGCAAGGTCATTTCTGTACCAAAAAGTGAGCCTATGTGCACAGTTGTACATTTATATACATGAGCACATACAGATTTATATATACAGACACACACACTTGAAAGCACTCACTCTTTCTGGAACAATCCAAAGGAAGCTGCTGACTGTGGCTTCACTCTGTGGCTGGGGGGAACAGACAGAATTGTCCACCCTGAAAGACACTCCAGTGCGTGCATGTGTATCATGTGCATAAAATATCTTTAAAGGGTCCTAAAGTCATTTGCCAATGCTGGTCAATGTAATAAGATTTTTTAAGCAAATATTTAGAAGTAACGTGCTTCCCCCTGGAGGACAGTTGCTTATTGGTTTGGGAGATTTTAAATTTTAGCTCAATGTAATCACTCAGACAAAGGTCTTCTATCTAGAATATATAAAGAACTAAAAATCATTAGAGCCCCAAAATTTAAAGACCCAATCCAAAAATTGGCATTTGAGACGAATACACACTTCTCAGAAGAAAAAATACAAGAGACAAATAAATACCTGAAAAAAAATGCTCGACATCACTGGCCCTCCAAGAAATGCAAATTAAAACCACATTGAGATATCACCTCACCCCAGGAAGAATGGCTATCATAAAGAAAACAACCAACAACAAATGCTGGAGAGGCTGTGGGGAAAAAGGAACCCTTCTCCACTGCTGGTGGGAATGTAGACTGGTGCAACCATTATGGAAATCAGTATGGAGACTCCTTAGAAAAGTTGGTCTGGAAATCCCCTTTTAACCAGCTATTCCTCTACTGGGAATTTTCCCAGAGGATCTGAAAACATCATATCATAGTGATATATATGCGCCCATGTTTATAGCAGCACAATCTGTGATAGCCAAATCTTGGAAGCAACAAAATGCCCAACACCTGAGGAATAGATTAAAAAGATGTGGTATTTTTATACAATGGAGTATTACTCAGCTATAAAGAAAAACAAACTCAGGGCCAGCCTGATAGCTCAGCAGACTAAAGCACCTGCTTAGGCAGAGCGCAGCAGCTGGGGTTCAATCCCTTGTGTGCTGTGCCAACCCCACCCCTGGGGCATGCTGAGATGGCAACTGAGACTGGGCGTGGTGGCGCACACCCGTAATCCCAGTGCTTGGGAGGCTGAAAACAGGAGAGCACTGTGAGTCCGATCTATGTAGTGAGACCCTGTAGACCTAAGAAAGAAAGAAAAACAAACTCAAAGCCTTCGTAACTAAGTGGTTACAACTTGAGACTATACTCATAAGTTAAATAAACCAGACCCGCCTGTGAAAATAACATATTGTCTCCCTAGAGTAAGTACTCAAAAGAAGACATAAAAACTGAAAGGTATAATAGACACAGTTAAATGGAAAGTAACAGAATTTAAGGATTAAACAATGAAGAGAGAGAAAGGAAAAAAGGAAATAAGGTAGGTGTAAAACTTATATATATATGAATTTCCATCAGTTTTTTAAAAATAGCAGTTAATGGGTAGAATTCACACCTTGACTAACTCTATGCTGATATGTGTGAACTAAGCAAATACACTGAGGAAACAATACATAATATTAAACCATGCTTGAAATACCTGTTATCTTGGTCTTCTAAATGTGTACCATTTCTAATGTCACATTAATTATTACTAATCTCTTTAAAATAATTTTTAAAGGTAATAAAAGAAAATGAGAGACAAAAACTTAAATTTTCTTGAAAGCATGTGGGAATATTCGATTAGATGTCCCATCTTGCATAACTACATCTGTTAATCTGAGCAACAGATTTGATGATAAAAGTAGGTACTATGCAATCATTGTTAATCAGAGTTTTGAAAATCTGTAACATGTATTGTCATATGCTACCCTGTTCCTGTCTTTGTTTTTCTTGCTCCTGCTTTGACCTTCAAAATAAAAGAAAATTATTCTAAAAATTCCTCAATTTCGATCATTGTGCTGTGATCACCTAAAGGAATATATTTGTTAAGAAAGAGTCCTTTGTTCTTACTGAAGAGTTTTAGGGGTCAGAGTACATGTATGTAACCGAAGTGCAAGCAGCACAGAGAAAAGCAGAGCACAAGTAATTGAAGAATCAGGCAAAATGTGAATTCTTGGTATTAGTTTTGAAGCTTTTCTCTAAGTTCAACCTTATATCAAAGTAAAAAGTTATACAGATACCAACATAAATAAAGTTTTAGCTCATCTCCACTCTGGAATCCTCTTCAGATATTAAACTGCTTGGGAAAACTAAACGCATGTTTATTTACATGGACCTGAAGAGATGCCCACCAGCTACTACAAAGTGAGCGAAAGTTCCTGAACTGAAAATATAGTACAGTCCAGCTTTTTCTGATTGATTGATTGGTTGATTGGTTGATTGATTGATCGATTTGGTATAGGGTCTCACTACACAGTTCAGACTCATAGTGAGCCTCCTGTCTCAGCCTTCCCAGTGCCGGAATTATAGGTGTGCGCCACCAGGCCAGGTTTTGGGGCCAGCACAGTGCGCCTGGGGTTTCGGAGCCGGCACAGCATGCAGTACCAGGGATCTAACTCAGGTCCTTGTGCTTGCCAGGCAGGAGCTCAGGCCACCAAGCTATCTCCCCAGCCCAGTACAGTCCAGCTTCTGTGGAGCACACCTGTGTACCCGTGTGCACACATGCATATACATCATATCGGGTAAACACATGGGTGAGGAACTGGAATCCTGACTCTCGTGTTTATTAGTTGAGTGGCCTTGAATATGGCTCTTAAAATTGCCAGACCTGTTTCCTCATTTATAAAATGAGTGTGATCACTGTCCCATCTTTTTTTTTTTTTTTTTTTCCAGTACTGAGGATCAAACTCAGGACCTTGGGCTTGCCAGGCAAGTGCTTATTCTACTGAGCTATCTTCCCAGCCCCCAATTATCCCATCTTGAATTAATTCATTTGATTCTTCTGACAACTTAGAATGCAGTAGCCGCCCCATAGTCAGCTCTCTATATTGATAGTTCCTGTGATGACTATTGCTATTTGCTATTTATCATTACCCTGTTCCCATGTTTTACATCCATTATAGAGACCAAGGCTGGTAGCGTTCCAAGCACACTCTACCCCAGTTCCTTAGAATATGAAATTTTATCAGCACAGGAAGAACCACCACTTCATACATTGCTAAATTACTGGAACCTTCTTTACAAAAAGCATGCTGTTTTATAATTAAGAGAAAGAAAACAATAAGCAAAAATAAATCGGTGGGGGGGGCCAGGGAGATGGCTCAGTGGAATAAGTGCTTACCTGGCAAGCACAAGGGTCTGAGTTCAATCCCCGGTTCTGCCAAATAAATAAATAAATAAATAAATAAATAAATAAATAAATCGGTGGGAACAAGCGCTGGCCAAGTCACACTGGCAGGTCGGGGGAGCTGGTGCAGCCCGATCTTTCTCAGGTCTCACACCCATAAAGCAGAAAGACAAGGTCCCAGCAGTGACATACACATCCTGCAGCTAAATCTATCCACCTTCCTCCTGCCTGCCAGACACTGGTTCTTGAAGGTAGAAACTACATCAAGGCCATTCAGATTTGTGGTCACTCTCCCCAGTTCACTCAGAGCACAATGAAGCTCAGCCCAGCACCTCTGTTTATCAACTGCCATGGATGGTGGTAGGGTCAGGGGAGGCAACAGTACCAGTTCGAGGGCCCATCCAGAAAGGGCTCACCTACTTTGGTCTGATCTTTGATCCTGTGATCACCTACTTTGGTCTGACAGTTGAGCATATTGGGGGAGTTATATTGCCCACCCCCACCCCCTCCAGCAATACCAAAGATTCCAGTGAATAAATAAACCATCTGCCCTGAAGTTCCTTCAGTAGCCCCTACTGACAATCCCCTACTGACCAAGAAAGATGTGGCCTCTGAGAAGGAAAGGACTCACCCAAGTTCAAAGAAAAAAGAGGAGCCACAGGTCTGGCCATCCCTAGTGCACCTGCTGCTTCTGCTGCCTAGCAGCTGAGGTGGGACCCACGTGCCTCATGCAGCCAAGTGGAACCAGGTGTTGGCGCCCCTCAGCGTCAGGCCCTGCCCCAGACTCATAGAACACAAATTCACCTGCCATCAGACCTGGGATTTTTAGCTGGGCCAGGCACTAGGGCTGTAGTGAAGCAAGAGATGTGTGAAAGCTCCACGGGGGAGCAGTGAGCTGTAAAGGTGACGGTGGCAAAGCGCTGGGTGGTACAAACGAGAGAGCCAGAGCATCAACAAGGGGCAGCTGAGCTAACTGGGGACATCAGGCTTCCCTGAGAAAGTGGAGTTGGCGCTTAAATCCGAAATGAGTCTGAAGAAGATGAAGAGCGAAGAAAGGACATGTGAGCAGTGAGGACCACAGGCGCAAAGGCCCTGTGGTGGACAGCATGAAGGACCCAAAGGTGACCCTTGCGGCAGACACAGAGACACCAAGGGGAGTGCCATGTAGAAAGATCATGAGGAAAGAGGTGGCACAGACACACCCAGGATGCTGAGGCCAAAGTGACAACTTAGTCTTCACCCTAAAGCAATGGGAAAGCTTTGAGGGAATTCTGTGCAGGATCTAACTGACTGGTTGACAGGCCAGTAAGAACAAGAAATACAGAAAGAAGTCATGACAACCAAATAGTTACCAGTGATGGGTGAGCCCCAGTAACTGGGCATCACCTAATGCAATCGGAGAGGTCAGAGGGCTTCCTGGAGACAGTGAAATCCGGAGTGAAACACTTCACAAAGCATCACATAGTCCTGGGTCTAAAAGACTTCAGCAGTGCCTTCTAACAGGGACACAGGCCTGTTTCAGAGATGAGGCCTGGGGATTCCAGGTGACTTTGCCAGAGACCGAGAGTCACATGGTTCTGTGATGCCTTGCACAGGTCAGGTCAGCTTCACCAAGAGGCAGGAGGGCACAGAGGCCTGGTGCAGATGGAACAGGTGGAAACTGTACTGGGGTTTCTAACTCACCAGGGATGGGAGGAGAACAGGGTAGGGCTGGTTAACCACACAGTTCAAAGACAGCCTCCCTTGCCTGGCTACTGAGCTCCCCATGAAGGCAGCCTGAATAGGAAGCCCACAGGTAAAAAGCCTTAGGGAGCTTGCAGGGTGGCTTCCAGGAGGACTGAGGACTGTAGGGGAAAGGATTGTTGGCTCTACTCTCTGGAGGGAAGCTGACAAAGGCCAGTGAGTGAGTGGACTCCTGCAGGGAAGGGCAGGTTTAGTCCCTCCTCTGCAGGAAGCATGCAGCAGAGCCTTGGGACTCAGCAGGGCTCCACTGGAGCGCAGCAGCTGTAGAGGTGATAATAGCTCAATAAAAACAAATCAATGTGGAGAAGAACTCTTGCAATTCCACTACTGAAAGACGAACAGCTCCATTGTTTGTAATGGGCAGAGAAGAGGCATTTCTCCAAGGTTTGTATGAATGACCCACAAGAGCATGGTTTTTGGTTTTTTGTGTTTTGGGTTTTTTTGGTGGAACCAGGGATTGAACTCAGGTCCTTGCGCTTGCCAGGGAAGCACTTATTCCACTGAGCCATCTCCCCAGCCCCACAAGAGCATGTTTTGCTGGTGAGGATGCCAAATGGCGCCGCTGCTTTGGAAACCAGTGGACAGCTCCTCAACAAGGCAAACCTTCCATTGTCACGTGACCCAACCACTCAACCCATGTGCAGGAATGTGCCCAAAGGAATTGGATACAGGTGTTCACACAGATCTCTAGAGACCAATATCCATGGCAGTCTTATTCACAGCAGCTGAAACATAATTCACAGCAACCCAAATACCCTTCGATGGGTGGCTGTATCAATACAAGGTGCTTCATCCACAGTGGAAGAGCTTTTAGCCATTGCTGTGGTTTGAATCAACAATGGCTCCCAAGGGCTCAGGTTTTCAGAGCTAAGGCTTTAAAGATGACTGGATCATGGAGTACTAACCTCATCAAGGGATCAACTTATGGATGGGCCACAGCTGACCACATCATGAGGAGGCGGGGCCTCGTTAGAGGAAGTGTCCTGGAAGGCTGTGTGCCTGTGCCTGGCCCCTGCTCTTTCCTTATGGCTCTTCCCCTGCTCAGCTTCCTGGCTGCTGTGAAGTGAGCAGCTTTTTTCTGCCATGATTCTGACACTGAGTCAACCTGCCATGAACTGAACCCTGTGCAACCATAAACCTCCCTTCCTTTAAGGGTTGGTGTCTGGTACTTTATCCCACTGATGGGCATATGGCCCATAAAGACATGCAGAGGAGTGGTGTGCTGATACCTGCTACAACGTAAGCCACCTGGCTACACACCAAGTGGGAAACCAGGCACCTGTATGTGATCCTGTTTGTAAAAGAAAAAGACCCATCAGGGCTTGGGAGACAGTTTAATGACATAAGAGCCTGACTGGCATGCACAAGGTCCTGAGTTCAAACCCCAGTACTGAAGAAAAAAAAAAAAAACACACACATCATAGCCAAGATCCTAGGGACAGGTCATGGATTGCTGGGTTCTTGGGGCTGAGGTGGAAGAACACCGCTATGGCCCTGTGACTTTCTTCAGGGTGATAGTTGTGGGAGTTCATGAATGTACTGAAGACCACGTACTTCTCTATTTTAAAAAGTAGATAACTTTATGTTAAGCATAGTTTACTACAGCTATTTTTCAAAAAAATCCAGGAAAACAAATAGATTGGAATATTACTCCAATATTCTAGCTCTGGATTGCTCCTGTGGCTCCTTATCACACCCAGAATAAAATTCAGAAGACTTGCTCTGAACTCTGAGGCCCCACAAGGACTGTCCCCTCTCCACTATTGCTCTCATGTGTCCCCTCATCCTCATCTGTCTCTTAACTCCTTGCTGTCCTTTGAAGACACCACGTCGAATCCCACCCTGGTGGCTTTGCACTTGCTGCCTCCTTCAGCCTGGAAAACTAGATCTGCAGTCAGCTCGCCCCATCTACTTCACACAGGCTGTGCTGGGTGGACTGAAGGTGGCTGCCAAGCATCCCGCCTCCCAGCATGCCTCCCTTTGTAAGTCTCCACCCCTGTGTAGCGGCAGGCCTGTGGCTTGCTTCTACAATGCACAGAGCAGACTGGAGGGCGCTTGCATGATCACATCATACGGAGCTGCAGCACTCCCTGCTGGCTTCAGGGAAGGAGGGAGCCACTCCAGGGAAACCTGTGAAGAAAAGAGCTGGAGGTCACCGCCACCCAACACCCAGCGAGACCCTGGGGACATCTTCCATCTGCCATTCCAGCAAGAAACTGAGGCTCCTGGTCTCACCGGAGCCCAGTTGTGCCACCAACCTCATGTACTTGGAAGAGGATTCCTCCCCAACTCACAGCAGCCCCAGCCCATGCCTCACCTAGAGCTTTCACATGAGACCCTGAAGCAGAGAAGCCAGTGACACTGACACTGTATCTGGGTTCACAGCCCGCAGAAGCTGAGAGAGAATGAACATGCGCTGCTCAAGGATGTGGTGAGTTCGTTGCACGGCATGAGTAGCTACTACATGGGCTTCCGCCAAACCTCACCTTCTCAGAGTGGACCCCATGGTTGTTTCCTCTTCTAGAACAGAAGCTACCTGACACACAAAGACAAACACTGCACAATCCCACTTGTAGGTGGCCACTGAAATAGGCAAGCACATAGGAGCAAAGGGTAGCATGGTAACTGCTGGCGGCTGGGGAAAATGTTGGTCAAAAGACACAAAGTTTCAGGGCAGAAAGATAGTTCAACTGATTAAGTGTCTGCTTAGGTAAGTGTAAGGACTAGAGTTCGATCCTTGGCACCACATGCTGTGCCAGACCCACCCCTGGGTGTGCTGAGCCGGGCCCTGAGACCAGACATGGTGTCACACCCCTGTAATCCCAGCACTGGGGAGGCTGAAAACAGGAGGATCACTATGAGTCTGAGCTGTGTAATGAGACCCTGTACCAAATACATTTTTTTAAAAAAGATAAAAAGTTTCAGTTCAGCAAAATGAATAAATTCCAGAGACTGAAAGTACAACATGGTGATTACAGTTAATTATATTATAATGAATATTTAATGAATATTTGAAGAGAGGGTAGACTTAAAGCATGCCTACCACAAAATAGATACACAAGTGAAGAAGGCAATTCTGTGAAGTGAGGGATGTGTTGATTAGTTTGATGGTGACGGTCACCTCACCCTGTGTACCTACATCCAGGTGCCGAGCTGCACACTTTAACTACATACAATTCTCATTTGTTGGTTCCACGTAAATTAATATAGTAAGATTAATCCCATCCTTACCTTCCACAATTATGTAATTTTTTTTTTCTGCACACTGACACTTTGTATCATTTTCTTGGTCACTTTTCTCTCCTTGCTGGGACAAAATATCAGACACCCAAAATTAAGGCAGGAAAGGTTTATTTAGCTCACAGTTAGTGGAGGTTTCAGTTCATACTTGGCTGGCTCCAAGGCAGAGCGGCACATGGCAGAGGGTAGCAGTTCATGGAGTTGGAAAAAGCAAAGAACAAAGGGAGGAACAGCGGAGCAGCGCGATGGCAGCTAGCAAACCTCTCTCCCTTCCTTATATTGTGTGCAGATTACCCACCCAGGGCGGATGTAGCACTCAGACCCATAATCCTTGTATTGGATCATGAATTAATCACAAACTCTAAAAGCCACCCAATGACTGCATGAGGCTTGGAGGGGACAACTAGACACAAACCATAACAATCATCATTTATAAAATGTTAATGTTCAAAAGCAAGGACCTAGCCTATCCTGGTCCCCTCCACATCCCCAGGGTCTCTCAAGAAATCTAGCACATGGCAGACCTCAAGAAATCCAGAAGAAAAGGCTGATTTGCCATCTTTACATACCACTCCCTCGGTGCATCTATTTGAGTTCCCAAGAACCCAACTCGCTGGTGTTATCGCCCCATTTTGCAGATGCAGACTCCAAGCTCCATGGTAGAAACAGCCACATCCAAGTTCACCCAGCTTGTCAATGACAGAACCGAGATTGAAATAAAGGCAGCCTGGCCCTGGAAAGCACGATCTTGACCACCAGCCAGGCAGCCCAAGAGCCTCAGAGCACCTTGTTTCTGATGAAAGGTGATTCCTCCACCTGGAGCATGGGCCTGAGGGACTCCCCCACGGTCCTCACGGTCAGGAGAAGCAGGAAGGGGGTGTAAGGTTGGAGTGCTTATTTCCTTCACTCCCTGCTTGTTGCAGGACTAGCTTCCTCCCTCGACAGACTGTGTCTTCTCCAGCCACTCACTCTGCCCCTGGCTCCTGCTGGGATGGTCGACAAGTCCCATCACCTCTCCCTCAGGGAATTCCTACCGAATTCCTCCATTTGTCTCTAGTAGGCAAAGTGCTAATCTGGTCCCCAGGATTCTTGCCCCCTGTGAATACACCCTGCCTAATCCCTGCCCCTTGAGTGTGGTCTGGACCTATGAATACGATGGGATTTCACAGTGTGATTGGGTTCATATCAACGGGCTTTGAGTGAACCAAAGGAAAGATCGGCCCAGGTGGGCCTGCCCCAAGCACACGATCCTTAAGAGAAATCAAACTTTCCAAGGGTGAGAGAGCACCACCTACTTGGGTCGCAGGAGCAAACAACCACATTGGAAGCTGCCCCTGGAGGAGGAGCCAGGCAAGGACAGACAGTGGCGTCCAGAGCTGAGAGAAATCCCTGGACCACAACCAGCAAGAGCACAGGGACTTTAGCCCTACAACCACAAGAAACCAAATGCTACCAATAATGTCCATGAGTGTAGAAGAAAACCCACGAGCTCAGAGGAGATGAGAACCCCAGTGACACCTCCTGAGACCCCGGACAGAAAGCCTGAGGACACCAGGCCTGGACTGCCAGTCTGTGATCTCCAAGAGCTAGGAGATGAGAGTGGCTCAAAGCTGCTGAGTCTGTGAACCCTTGTCCTGCAGCCCTAGCAAACATATTCCAGCACTGAGGCGGTTCCTTATCAGACTCTTCTCAAACTACCCAGACTTGGCTGGGCTGTGTATTCCTTCTAGGACCTCGTGGGTACATTACTCAGCCTCAGTTTCCCCAACTGTAATAGGAGACAGTAGCTAAGATATCACATCCATGCGAGGAGGCAATACGTTAAGTGCCCCACTCAGGGTTCACTACCTGGGGCTGGGTGGATCGGGCCAACCTGACAGTGACCAGGCTCCCTCGCCACAGCACCCACAGATGCCTCTGGTCTCCCTGCCCTGCAGCTACCCCAAAGTGAATGTTCCCATCCCCCAACAGTCAGATACCCACAAACCTTTGGGATCAACACCCCACCCTTCAACCTGTGCCTGCTTAGTCTGAAGACTAGGGAGATGGCAGTGGGTGGAAAGGGCCACTGCAAAAGGTGTACACATGCTGCCTATAACCAGAGTACAGCACACAGGCCTGGCTGCTGCAGAGAAGCTCACTTCCACGCTCTCATCGAGGGCCCCGAGACTGAGCAGCACATGGCACATGGAGAGGAAGCTGCAAGGTAGAAATGCCTCACCTTGACCAAATCGCTCCACGGGGCTCTCACTGGGAACGCTGCTGGTGAGAGGCAAACCGCAGAACAGAGGATCAAGAGCTGAGGGGTAGGGGCAGCTGCCACTGCCAGGAATGCTGCCACCAAAGGCAGCTCCAATGTGAAGATGCTTCCAACTATGGCCCACTTCAGGGGGAAACCCAGGCGATTCAGGTGGGGAGGTCAATGTCTCAACACGTGGTCCTCATCGCCAGTACCTCCCTGTTGTCAGTTCCTCGTTAGGAATCTGCTGGCGGCCTCTCAGCTCAAGCCAGGTGTGGACTTGAAGGGATGTCTGGTACACTCTCTCCAAGCTGAACCCCGTGGTGGGAGACAAGCATTTCCAAGCACTCCAAAGCAAACCCTTGGTCCACTGGCCTTCCCCTGTGCAGAGCTCTAATGGAAGCCCTGATTCTGCTAAAATACAGGTGCAGAAACTGGAGTGACACTCAGAGGAGCCATGCATGAGATCAGGTCTGCATGGGCTGGAGGCTGGGCCATTAGGGGGCTTCCTGCAAGGGGACCTGAAGCAATCAGGGAGCAATGAGTAAATCCAAGATGTCTTGAAAGATGGGGCACTACATGGGCAACACAGGACTCCAGCAGGCTGACCGTCGGTCTGCTTGTCTACTTCCTCTAGTGGTGGCCAACTAGCTCCCTCCCTGGCAGCCCTCTTCCCTCTCCAAAGCAGTATGAGACAATCACAGAATTGACCCCAACAACTCAATATCACCCCCAGTTCTTCACCAAACAGTGCCGCGGGCTGGGTGCGCAGTGTCCCCCAGAGGTGCATATGGTAAAGGAATGGCCCCCAGGGTGGAGCTGTTGGAAGGGGCTGGAACCTTTAGAAGGTCCTCTGGGAATCCTGGGTCACCAGAGGATGCACTTAGAAGACAATTCCCTTGATGTTTCCTAGGCACCTTCTTCAGTGTTCACAGGAGGTGGTTACAAGAGGAGCAGGCCTGGCCCCTTGCGCTCCTGTCTGGGGCATGGATGACTCCTCGGGCTCCAGCCATGAAGCCTCACCATCCCCTGTGCTCACAGAGGCCCACCCAATGGGCCACCCAATCCTGGACTTGCAGCCTCCAAAACAGTAAGCTCAAGCTCAAGCTCAAGCTCTTATTCTCTCTCTCTCTCTCTCTCTCTCTCTCTCTCTCTCTCTCTCTCTCTCTCGTTAGCTGTTTTGGGTATTTTACTGCAGTAATACAAATTATATTTGTGGACTAATACAGCAAATTATCTAACATTTCTGAAACTCACTTGCCTCCTCTGTAAACAAAACCCACCTCCCAGAATGGTAAAGGGGATAGCAAATTAAAGGGAATTCCAAAGCACTTAGCAGGTCTTCATCAAAATAAGTTATTCCTTCTTCCTTTTAACCTTCCTCCCCTTCAAAGGCTTTGCATTAAGGTCAACAGAAAGAGCATGGCTCTTCCACCAGGCTGTCGTGTGCCCTGGAAGCCTCTTGGATGTGAACTTGTTGGAATGTGTTTGGCTGAAAATCAAAGACACATTCAAATTAACCCAGGCAATGGAAGTGAGAGAAAGCATAGCTTTTATAAAAAGGCAAGGGTGACTCAGAGAACAAGGAGCTAGAAGCCAGTTCCCAGAAAAGAACAGGAAGCAGGGACTGGGACGTGCCCAGAAATCTAGTGCTCCTTTATCCTTTCTCCTTTCTCAGGGTCCCTTTTCCCCCAGCACTGGGGGTTAAACCCAAGGACTTACACTGAGCTACATCAGCCTTCTTCTGAGGCAAGGGTCTCAGCAAGTCCCTAATTTGCCAAGGCGGGACTCACATCGGTGACCCTTCTTCCTTAGCTTCCCAAGCTGCTGAGATTGCAGGCATTCGCCACCAGGCCCAGCTTCTCTATCATTTTTATTGTATGTATAACTCCCTCCCTATCCGTAGAACAGATAATGACAGACAACAGTTTACCTAGACACCCAGTCTGGATCAACAAGCCCCTGTTGCTATAAGCTTAAATTCAAATTCCTTAGGAACACATTTATTGGCCTAGTTAGGGTTGAGCCCCAGCCCCGCTCCAAGCAACAGCTTTCACAAGCAGGACCACAAGGCTTTCATTGGCCCAGTGTGGGTTGGCCCCTGCCCCGGTTCAATCAGCAGTGTCCAGGGGCTGGGCTATGTTGCCTCAATATAGTAGCTCTTTTTTTTTATTTATTTGAGAGAGAGAGAGAGAGAGAGAGAGAGAGAGAGAGAGAGAGAGAGAGGTGTGTGTGTGTGTGTGGCCAGCTCAGCCCACCAGGGGGCGGGGCTGGCTGGCATGTGGTGCTGGGGGATTGAACCGCGGTCCCTGATGCCTTGCCAAGCTTGTTCTAAGTAGGTGCTTTAGACCACTGAGCCATCTCTCCAGCCCCTATAGTAGCTCTTAAAGTGGATTTTTTTAAAAAAATTCATTTTTTTTTTTAAATGAAACTGAATGGGCGGAAACAAGAAACATGGAAAAAGGAACCCAGGGTCGAACTTCAAGAAGAGGAATGGGATATGATGAATACAGATGGGAGACGGAATAGCTGCCCACAAGGAGTTCACAATTTCAAGAGAGTTTCCAGCTCAAAGGTGGGCAAACCCCATCACCACTCGGAAAAGACCATTCCAGGCCGTAGGACCAAGACATTGCATAACCGGCCTTTGGTGGAAGAAGTTCCCAGAAGCCACCGCATCCGCCACCCCAAAGCCATCCTAGGACCTGACAAGCTAATTAATCACAATTATTATTGATGTCAGTGCCAATCCACCTGCTCATGTCACAAGACATTAGTTATTGCCAAGAATGATGAATCCCAGGATGTAGAACATGCTAAAAATATTAATCTACAAGTGCAAATGGTTTTAATTGGATTTCGCCCTTGGAGTCGTGTCAGGGGCCTGCTTTCAATCAGACCTGTCCAGTCAGCAGAGCAGACCCCAGCCTTTCAAATTGAAACCGTGATTGGCTGGCAGAGGTTAATAGAAATGCTGGGAAATAAATAGGTTATTGATTGATCATAACAATCAGCTGGCTCCTGGCTTACCTTGCTGACCTCGCCCACCCAATTCTACGGCAAATTCAGTTAGCATCTAATTAGGGATCACTTTTACAATACTGTGTATTAATGAGTAGATAATGCAGTGGGGGAGGCGGGTTCTTCCTGGACAAGTTTCCCAGGGGCAGAAAAATATAGGGAGGTCTCATATCCCTGACTGGGAAGGGCCCTGTGAGGGTTAAGGTCACTCTCCCCACATGCCTGCTAGAACCTCACTCGCATCCTCAGCACCCATTGCCTGGGCATGAGCTTCATGCAGGGGACCTAGGAAGGAGTCCCCGTTCTGATGCAGCCACTCTGTACAGGAATTCACTCTGTCACACAGGGGTCCTGAGACTGCCAGGCCCAAAAGTCATTTGGCAAATGCTTGCCCAAAAGGCAGAGCCCTGGACCAGATACCCAGGTGTTTGTATTTTAATAATCTGTCCTCATCCCAGAAATTCAGACATACTCAGGGAGCCTTACTCTGAGACACACTGGCCTGGTCGGGAAAAGCCGTACAGGAAAATTATGATGTGTTGCTAGGGAACCTTGCCCAGAAGGAGGCACAGTGTGGTGGGCGACAAGGAGAGTGGGGTCACCAAGCCTGAGCAGGACTGCCAGGTGGGCTTGAAGAATGACTCACCCCCTAAAAGGGTCACTTTCTGGAGATAGGGTCTTACTAAGCCACTCTATTGTCCAGGCTTGAACTTGCAATCCTCCTGCCTCAGCCTCCCAAAGTGCAGGTGTGCATCACCATGCCTGACTAAAAAGCCACTTTAACAGGCACTAGTGATGTACACAGCTGTGACTCTAGCCCCACTACAGAGACACTGTGCATCTTTCTCTGCCTTTCATGAGGCTGAGAAGCTGGCTGGGGAAAACAATGTATAAATTTCTCTAGTTGTTTTTTTGCAAATCCAAATAGGCCTTTATAAAGCAGAAATTCTGTTCTGGGCGTCATTTTGCTCAACCGACATAGCCATGCTATGAAGATGAAGATGATGTAGATGGGGAAACTGAGGCTTGGAGGTACAAAGGCCTTATCAGAGGTCACACAGCTAATATCCAGATAAAAATACAAGTCCAGTCTTCACATACTGTGGTTCAGTGGTCATCTCCATGGGGGGGTAGCCCTTCCATAGGCCTCAGACAGCAGGTCATGGGCAAGGGTCATGTTAGAGGACTGGGAGACAGATGAGCCAAAGCACAGCTCTTAGGGCAACAATGGACCAGCTGTGGTGGTTCACACCTGTAATGCAAGCACTAGGGAAGCTGAGGCAGGAGGTTCCCAAGTTTAGGGACGGCAGTATAGCTCAGCAGACTAAGCGCTTGCTCAGGGAAGTGCAGGGGCCAGAGTTCAATCCCTGGCTCCACGTGCCGTGCCGGCCCATCCCCTGGGTATGCTGAGCAAGTGATAGAGTCTGGGCGCAGTGACACGTGCCTGTAACCCCAGCACTTGGGAGGCAGAAATCAGGAGGATCACTATAAGTCTGGGCTGTGTAGTGAGACCCTGCACAAAAATAAAGAAAGAAAACTAAGAGGATTCCAAGTTCAAGCCCAGCCTGAGCAACTTACTGGCTTATTGAGACCCTGTCTCAAAATAAATAAAAATGAAATAAAGGGCCACAGGCCCAGGCATGGGGGTGCATGCCCATCATCTCAAAACTCCCCCCACCTCCAAAAAAAAAAAAAAGGACTGGGGGAATAGCCCAACGTGAGGGCATAGCTTCAATTCCCAGCACAGCCAAGTAGAAGAAAAGAAGAGGCAAACAAACAAAAGGCAGCACTGGGGAAAAAGTTACCAGCTCCCAGCGCACTGACGCGGATTCAGGAGGGAGACCCTCACCTCCAAGGGAGAAGACTGGGCTGTTTCAAGGTAACAGCCACCAGTATGGGGCTCTGACAGAGAAGTGGCTCTCTGAGACAGGTGCAATTTCTCATCCCACTCCTGCACGCCTACTGCCTGGGCTCCCCACTCTCATCTCCCCCTCCAACCCATTCTCTTCCAAGCAACAGGAAGCCAAGGACTAAAGCCATGCCATCCCCTCTGTGGTTCCCAAATACACCTAGGGCCAACACAGACACTTACAGTGGCTGAACAGCTTGGAACAAATGACCCCGCCCACTTGCCCCTCCGACCTCATATCCCAGAGACTCTTGTACTCCAGTCTCATTCCTGCACCTCCATCACACCAAGATTATTCTAGGTCTCTGCTCTGGCTGTTCCCTCTGCCAGACATGATCTTCCTCCTAATGTTATGTGTAAGGCAGCTTTCTGTTACTGTGACAAAACACCTGAGAACACAAACTTGAAAAAGAGGAAAGGTTCGCTCTGGCTCACAGCTTTGAAGGTCTCAGTTCATGGCTGTTTGGTCAAGCTACACAGGTTGGGCCTGTGGAGAGGCAGAACATGGAGGCAGGGATGCACAGTGGGGCCAGCTGCTCACCTCATGGTGGCAGGGAAGCGAACAGCAAGAGATGAACAGCAAGAGACAGCACCCTACACTCCCCTTCTAGGGCACAGCTCATGACCTACAACCTCCCCTAGCTTCCATCTCATAAAGGCACCGCCGCCTCTCTCCAGTGCCACCCTAGGGACTAAGCCTTTAGCACTGGGCCCTTGGGGACATTCCAATCCCAGTAGCATCCTGCCACATGGCTGAGTCTCCCTCAGCGGCCCAAGTGCCTGCCCCCCATCCTTCCTGACCACCTCCATCTACCTGCTCTTCTTAGAGTGGAATTTGGGCCTCTCCCCAGTCCACTCACCCCTCAGCCACCCTGTCCCACGTCCCACCTCACGGAGCATTTCTATTTCTGTGGTGAACAGCCGTCTCCCCCACTGCCCTACATGCCCTGGGAGGCAGAGCAGCTCCTGCCCACCTGCCTGCCACGGATCCTGGCACACAGCACGGGCTCGGTGCTCAGCAATAGACTGTCAAACCCAGATGCAAAGTCCTGCCTGTTAGAGACCTGGACAGTGAGGGCTCTCAATCAGGGGTGGTGCACACATGCGGTGGGCCCAGGGCCAGCTCCCGGGCTCAGTGGGGGACAAAGAGGTCAGTCCAGTGAGACGCCGCGGAAGGTCACACAGCGAGACTAGTCCTTGGGGCAGAGGAAGCCGAGGCCTGGCCGCATTGCTCCTGGGCGTTGTCTACCCATGGGAGACTCCTGTTCTGCACAGGAAATGAGAGCCCATAAGGAGCCACCACACCCATCTAGGACAGGCATGCCGGTGGCTTGGACCAGGACGCTGGCAGGGCAATGGGGAAATGGGCAGAATCCAGAGCTGTTCAGGAGGTGGGGTGGCAGGACTTGGCCAGAGGCTGTAGCAGGGAGAGGGCACTCTGGCTGCAATCGTGGGCTGTCCCTGAGACACGAAGGCCACAGGGGACCAAACTAGGGAGTGGGAGGTGGGGAAGACCCTCGATGCAGCTAAAAGAGAAGCACAGGGGTTTCTTTAAGGAATGCACCCGTTGTCCATCACAGCCTCGTGAACCTCTCCATGGCCTAGAAAGTTTAAAATCACATCTTGCTCATGAACATTCAGTCTAGGCAGAGCTCTCTACAGGGACAGTTTGTCGTTTGTCTCCACTCCAGAAAGCAGTGTCTGTCTGTCTGTGGACAGCTCAACTAGAGCTGCAGGATCTGCCTTTGAGATGGGCTGATCCTGATGCTGCGAAGTTGGTGCCAGCCACAGACGGGGAGCTCAGGCAGGGCTGCGGATGGGAGGAGTCAGGGAAACCCTGTTCCTCTCCACCTGACTTCTAGGGAGCCACCAGGGCTTTCTTACAGCACAGCGGCTATGCTGCAAGAGCGAGCAGCCCTGCATCTATCTCCCAGCCTTGGAAGTCACACAGCACCGCCTTCCCATGGCTAGGGCAACATGCCCACAGAGCTGCAAACTCAGGGGAGATGTTCATTCTGACTTATAGCTTCAGAAGGTGCAGTTCATAGTCAGTCGTCTCCAAGTCAGAAGAGTCGTGGTTAGGAGGCTGTACCAGAAGAAGGCTGCCCTGTGGAATCCTGAGAACAGGGAGAACAGGGCAGAGCCCAAGGAAAGGTGCTACCCTCCAGGTCCTGGCCCCCAGGGGCCTACTTCCTTCTGCCAGGCCCCCTGTCCTAAGAGCCCATCAGCCATGAGCCCAGCCACAGGCTAACTCATGGATGAGATCTGTAGTCCTGTGATCCAGTCACCTGTCCTGGCAACTCTTAGCACAGACACATGGACAGTTGGGACTAAGCACCACAATCATGACACCTAAGCCACATACCTGCACATTCAAAGGGAAGAGGCTCATGAGGGGAAGAGGCCTCAATATTTTAGAGACCCACCAAAACAATAAAACCAGTGTTTCCCACACCTGGACCCTCACTCCCCTGGGGCCCTCCCAGCCTTCTTCCCAACACCCCACGAGAGAAGCTTGGTGCCAACTCCTTGTGATGAATGGACACGCGCAGGCTCAGGCAGGTGGTGTGATTGTCCAAGGAGACGCCTGTGCCGGGGCACGATGATGCTTCCCTTCCTCCTGCAAAGACCCGTGGAGGTTACGCTGGGTAAAGGGCCCAAATCAAAGACTGGGAGCCCAGCAGTGCCCATCTCTGGCTGCCTGAGGACCTGGGAAAGTTTCAGCGCCTGACCCCGGTGCCATGAAGTAATGTCTGGAATGAGCTCCCTGGTGGCCCTGCAGCCCATTTTCTGGAAATACCCCAGTGGGCCTGTGCTTCCAGGACACTCATCCTGGGCCTGCTGGAGGCTCCCACACATTCCTCAGATTCCAAGGCTCAGCTGGAAAGAAGCCTCTTTCCCCCAGCAGAGGACTCAGCAGCTCCCAGGAGGCTCTGTCCCCAGCCACATGACTTCATCCCCCCTGTGGGTGCCTCGCACAGGAGAGTCTGTTTACCAGCCACAGCTGGTGGGAGATGCCCACGGGGACCTGGCTGCTGCAGCTGTGGCTTCAGGGATGTGCACAGCCAGTCAAGCTCAGTGGGGAAGAGGACACAGCATGCCAGATGCCAGCTGGCTCAGCGACGTGGTCCAGGTGGCCCCTGGTGTGTGTGTGTGTGTGTGTGTGTGTGTGTGTGTGTGTGTGTGTGTGTGGTTTGGTGTGGTTTTGATCCCTGGCATGGAGTCCAGGGCCCTTCACACGCCATGCAGGTGCTCTAGCGCTGAGGCACAGCCCCAGCCCACCTCGTCAGACTCTTGGGCCATTCTGCCTTCCCCAGGGATTCTTTTGTAAGACCTATGCGGTCTGATCGACCAACACAGTGAATGTTTAAAAAATTCATGTATTACAGTAAAAGACACATTGGCATTTTCTCCTTTGAAATACTCCCCCGAGCTTCTAACATACCCGCCCCACCCTATTCCCCACCTCTGAAGCAGTTCTGGAAGTCCTCTTTCAGAATGTCTGTAGCTGTGCTGTCATGGCTGCCTCCACATCCAAAATTTTCCTTTGTGATCATTTTGACTCTGAGGAAGCGCCAGAAGTTACAGGGCACCAGGCCCCATGAACGAGACAGAGGAGACCACAGAGTAATGTTCTCTGGGCTGCCTGTCTGTTGGCCGGTGCTTGGCAGGAGCATCCACCGCACTTTTTATCACCCTTCGTAAAAACACTCATGAAATCGCTTTGACAGGAGCAGAGGCCATCCCCCTTTTTCAGATGAGAAAACTGAGCCTGGGGAAGGCGAAGGCACCTGCCACGCGACCAGGCCCTGCCACGTGGCCAGGGAGGGACAGCTCTCCTTTGCCTGCCGGGGCAGCCCCCGCATGCAAGGCTCTGCTGATCCCACAGGTGGCACCATGTGTGCCTGGGTGCCCAGGGTGGTGGGCACAGGGTAGAGCTAGGGAGCAGGCAGCTCCAAGCCAGGGCCTCTTCATCCGGGCAGGCAGTACAGGAGTGAAAGAATGCAAAATCCCCACCTAGGCTCTGACCTGCCAGACAGTGGCCACCTCATGCAGGAAAGAGCCCCAGGGAGAGAAGCCACCAGAGGAAACTGGTCTGGGCTTCTTGCAATCTGGGGGTGGAACCTAGAGCCCTGTTAACACTAAGCCACCTCCTGGCCGAAGCGCAAACTTAGGGGAGATGGAGCCTGCATTGGAGGGCCCTGCGCCCCCTGGCCTGGCACCCCGTGACCCAGGTTTCCTGGTCATCCTGCTGTGTATCTTTGGTCAAGTGTTTTCCCTTCACTAGGCCTCCAGGCCCCTTCTGTAAAATGGGGATAACAAGACTCAAGCCGCTGTTAGCATCACCTCATGGAGCAATCAGTCCACCACTTGCACAGAGCCTGGTGCAACTAAACCCTCAGGAAACAGCAAGTGCCCCTTTATGTCAGCTGCTGGGGCAACACTGGGGGTGGAGAGGTGGATGGGAAAAGCAGAAGCAGAAGAGCGCCTCATACACACATCCTTGAGGTGCACCATCCTCAGTGGAGAGCTCCAGGGAACCACAGGACCACACGGTGGGAAACACCAGTGTTGTTAACACAAAGTGACCCTTGCCAAGAATGACAGGGCAAATTCAAGCCAAACCCTAGGTCTGCCCATTTTACAGAGGTGATCACTCAGGCTCAGAGAGGGCCTGGTGTTCGTCTTTGTTTCTGTGAAGAGCAGAAGCCCTCCACAGAAATAAGCAACGCTTTCCCTGTTCTCAGCTGCTTTGCGCCAGTCCCTTCCTCATCTGCCCACCCATGCTTGACCTTGCCCAGTGCTCTAACTCGCTACTTCGCAGGTGTCCCAGACACCTCTGGGGAAATTAGAAGCCCAATTTCCAATTACCAACACTCAGTTGGAGCGGGTTTGGTACAATGGCGCCACCTGCTGGCTGAACCTGAGAATTACGGCTTTCGCTGGCCCACTGAGCGCCCGCCTGTGGCTTTGGAACTCTGCCTTCCGGGAGCCACGTGACAAGCGACGCTGCCACAGACTGAGTGCACCCGCAGTCATCAGAATCCAGTAGAATCTGTCTTCTAGTAAGGCCTCCATTAAAGAGATTTACCAAACAGGGTAAAGCTGTTTTCTCTCCTTAATTTGTTTTCTCTTGTAAACTAGCTATTTTTCATAAAGCATAAGTTGTTCATGTTGGTAAGCAATGAAGTTTATTATTGGTTGTTTTTCCATGAATTAATAAACAAACCATTAAAAAAAAAAGACTGGGTTTTGATTTCTAATATGGGAGATGCGCTGTACCAGTTCCTCTCTCCTGCCTGCGATGCCTGTCTTTTCCTGGGTCTGTTCCTGGCGGCCAGCACCATTATGCAGAGCAGAGGCCAGCAACGTTTTGTTGAAGCGATGAAAAAGAAGTCGTCTGACCTCCCCCAGCGGCTGGCAGCCACACGCTCCTACGTGGTCATTTGCCCTATAGTAAGAGAAGGAGGCCTGAGACCTCCGAGTTTGAGACGAGCAGTGACAGAAGGTTATGGGCAAGTGGTCAGGAGAGGCAGGTGAGGTTCAGCAGAGACCTGAGGGCCACAAGATGTCAGCAGTGAGGACAGCAGAGAGACTCAGCCCAGGCAAAGGTGAAAGCAGAGCAAAGGCACTTGGGAGAGAGCTGACAGGTGTGCTCTGGTGACAGAGGCTGGCCAGCCGGGCGGGGGCTGGGGCACAGCCGGGCACACAGTAAGCACAGTGCACTTCCTGGGTGAGCCAAGGGGACAGGGGAAGCAGGAATGCCCCCGTGGGCAACTGGAAGCTGTGGGAGCCAGAGGAGCCCACCATCAGGCCGCATGTCTAGTGGGACCCGAAGAGCCCCCAGTGGGTGATTCTTTTCAGAAGACACTGAAGCCCAGAGGCAGAAAGGGGCTCCCCCAAGATCACCCAGGGAGGGAAGTGGTAGAACTGGACACAAGAACAGGAGCGGAGTCCCTTCAGGCCGCATGGGTCAGGAGGTGCCGGAACAGTGTTTGCATGCTGAGTACTGAGTACTGTCCTGGGCACGGCTGGCTCAGTTTCTGTCCCCGACTCTAGGGCCCTTTCCCCACCCCGACCAGTGTCCTGAGCTTGCCAGTGAACCTCAGCCTCTCCCCAGCTACTCCCCCTACAGGACAGTCTCTCTGCCAGCCCCAAGACACTCCCAGTTCCTCCCACACCTGGGGCCAACCCCCAGAAAGTGTCCCCCCCCCCCCCGCACTGCCCCAGCTCCTGTGGAGACCCAGCCCCTCTAGACCTAGCGTGATGCCTCTAACCAGAGCCACTCCAAAATGCCCCATTCTGCCACAGCTATTTCCTGTGAAGATTGGTTTCTCTCAGGCTTCAGGGCTCTCTCGGGGGTCACCTCTTCCAGGAGGCCCTCCCTTAGCACCCCATCCTTTCCTCACCTCTCTGCCGGTTCCCCCAGCCCTGGAGGTTTCCATTGCCCATCTGGTGCTAATGCTGAGATTTCAGGGACAGCCTCGGTGGGGTCTCAGCGCTGCCCCACAGCAACACCGCCAGGGGGCAGTGCTAGTGCTAATGCCCACTTCCCAGAGCTGACGGAGGCCCAGAGAAGGGCAGCGGCCTCAAGGTCTCACAGCGTGGAACTGGCAGACCTGGGGCGCAAACTGCAGTTTCCTGCAGGAGTTTCAATCGGAGGACTGACTCCGGAACTCTTGGCCCTCGCTGCCTAGAGCCCTGTTTATTGTTGTTTTGTTTTGTTTTGTTTTGTTTTGTTTTGACTGGGACTCACTACGTGCATTGCCTCACACACAGAGCGGTATTATTTTTTAAAAACCACTGATTCAGCTGGTGCTGATGGTGCACACCTAGGTCCCAAGCACTCTGAGGCTGAGGCAGGAGGATCATGAATTCAAGTCCAACTGAAGCAATTTAGTGACACAGAGAGATCCTATCATAAAGTAAAAAATTAAAACGTCTGGGAAGGTAGCTCAAAAGCAACAGCCTCGGGTTCAATCCACAGTAACGCCCTAAAAAATAAAAATACAGGTGTGCTGATGGCTATCCCACAGTGGGGTTGTACCTGTGAACTCTCCACTTAAAAATGGTCGTGGTGGTAAATCTTCTCTGATGTTTGCTATGGTTTGTATCTAGTTGTCCCCCCACAAAGCCTCAGGTAAATCATGGGGCAGTCCGCTTGAGGAGCAGGGCATGGCTCGAGGGGTGGGGCCAGAGGACCAGGGCGGGGCTTGAGGGGCGGGGCCAAAGAGGCACGAACCCTTAAACTGACAGCATGCACCTCCCTACCCCCCCCCCAGGCCTGGTGGCCTCTCTCGGAGGTATGGAGTGGGTCATCCTGGACACGGCAGCGCCTCAGCCTCTCCTCCAGTCTCTTGAAGCCTCCAGTAACTGTGAGCTAAATAAACCTTTCCTTCCCTAAGCTTGAATGTCAGTATTTGTCCCAGCAAAGAGAAGGGTAAATGAAAACTACCAATCAACACTCCATGATATGAACCCCTAAGGTCACTAGGTCTTCAGGAGAGACTGACTCAGCGGCCCGGCTGCGCCCTCTCCCTCAAACCACATGTCCCTTCTGCCTCATCAGCCAGTCATCTTTTGGGTGTGAAGCGATTTTTAATATCGAAATGGCACTTTACACAGAAGCAGCTACATTTGTGGGTAACGGCCAAAAGCCAAGTGACACTGCACTGCTGAATCCACATCAGAAGCAGCTTTTTAATAAACAGCAGAATTTTCTGTGCCCATTTGCCATCCCTGGAACCAACAACACAACACAAACACCTTTGCTCGGCTCTCGAGAAGGTCTGCGGGGTCCAGCGTGGGGAAGGGAGCCAGTGTCCCACCCAGCATCCACCCACCTCTCTCTGCTCAGCACATCCCCCAGACACGGCACCACAGCACAGTGGCCCCCGCCTCTACAAGGTCTGAGAAAGGCCTGGGACCCTCATCAGGGGGCAGGCCACTCCTCAGCAAGCCCAATGTCACTGCACTTGAGGACAGAGGGTACGAACCTCAGCAGGCGCAGGTGTGGGACAGCACAAGACAACGTGCCTACCCGGATTCAGCTCCCTCCAGCGTTAAGTCAGGAGGGACACACACGCGCAAGCACACACACTTAGAATCTCACAGTCATTATCACTGCCAACACGGACCTAGGCCCAGTCGTCCTGCCTTCCAGGATAGAAGCTCCTGCTAACACCCTCCCCCACACATATTTTCCCCCTCTCTGAGGCAAGGATCACCTCTTTGGCCCTTGTATCTCCTCCTGCAGCCACACAAGACAATGTCCCTTGTCTGGACCGGCATCCCAAGCCCACGCCCCCCCTGGATCTTCCCTGGGCCTGTATGCCACAGCTTGAAGACAACAATTCTCCCAAGTCCTCACTGTCACCTTTCCAGACAGTGCAGAGTTACCTCTACCTGGGCCAGTTGATGCGGAACCCATTTCTCTCCAGACGGACTGGAGGGTCCAAACTTTCCACACAATCGGTTATATGAAATGTGGCCATGTCTCCAGGGGGCTGAAACAAGCAAAGGGTCAGCTTGCAGCCTCAGCCCCAGCTCTGCCCCTCTTGGACCACAACCACACAGTTCCCTGAGATGCCATGTCCAAGCTGCCTGGCCACAACACCCAGTGCTTGTCCGTGTCACCATCCTCTCCTGCCACCTTCCCCACAAAACTTCCAGACGCTCCTTAAATCCTCTGCACTCTCCAGAGCTCTGCGCCCGCCATTCCCACTGCCTGGAAGTCACCCTACCCACCTGTCCCCAGCCAGGGTCCAGCCTACCCAGCGCTACTTCAGCAAGCTCACCCTTTGGCTTTGGGCCACATTCTGGGGTCCCCACCCCAAAAACACCCCCGCACCCGTCCCACAAGCTCAACCAAAGCCCCTGGCCCTCCACTAGTCTGGATGCCCACTTGCACCTCTTGCCTGGCACGGTGCCTACCACTTACACACGCACCAAGCAAACAGGCCCAGGGCAGCACTGGGCGCACAAATCTCACTACCTGAATACAACGGAGTCTCCTGTGGGAGTGTTAAATGGGAGAGTGACATAGCGCCTGGCGGCCACTAGAGGGCAGCAAGCAGGTGCTTCCCAGGTGCGGGGTATCCCCGGTGCACCTGCTCCAGACTCTTCCGGGTCGCTGTCCTGTCCTCTTTCCTCTAGCTCAGGCAGCCGGCTCAGCCTTCACAGCCCACTGCCAGCTCTGCACGGTTAGCTCTGAGCCCGGGGCCATGGCAGACAGGACTCGCACAGTACATCTCGACCCACACTACTGTCCCGGAGGCCTCCCAGCCAGCCAGCCTCTGACCTGTCCTCCACACCCCGGCCGGGGCTCTCCTGCAGACACCAGCTACCAAGCTGGCCAGCAAAGCAAGCCCCTCTTTCCATTTCCACTCAGCCTGTGCCCCTCTCCCCACCCAGGCACCCCCGCCTCCCCTGTGACCCCCATGGCTCCTCCTCTCTACTAGCAGCAAAACTCCCTTCACTGCTAAAGATATGCAAACCTGCCACTCCTCCATGCACGTGCTTTAAAAGACTTATCATTAAAAGAGTTAGAAATTAGAGGAAGCCCACTGAAGTTACACTAAGATGCAAAGGACTGACGGATTTAGAATCCTGAGTATTTCTGTCTGTTCTAGGGTCACCAAAATGCTGACAAACCCACAACAGGGACTCTGGGCCCTGGCCTCACAGCTGAGGATCCCATACATGTCATGTCCCTTGCACACACCAGGTAGGCGTGTTAAGGCTTATTAATTACAGGTGGACTGTGAGATTGTTTAAAATTGCTGACATAAGTGCAAAGAAGTTGAAGGATATGTCCAATGGTTAAAATTTTGTGAGTCAGACCCTACCTCAGCAGGCACCAGCCGTCCATGAGGCCTGGACCACAGCCCAGCCCTGGCACCTCCTTTAAAGACCTATGATCATTGTTGACTTCTGATGGCTCTGACAGAGAGCAGCCACAAGTCAGAGACGACTCCATTAGTCCAGTTCCCAGTCCTCCCCAGCCATGCTGCCATCCAAGCTGTTAACAATCATGGTACCGACCGAGGGCTGTTACACCTGTCGTTAGTCAGAGAGAAACCCACAAGCCATTAGTTTCTGCTGAAAGGAACAGACCAGGGAGGCGGGAGTTAGTCCAGGGGAAGGAGAGGTTAACTAAGAGCCGGCCAAAGCCAGATGGGGAGCCCTGGGCCCCCAGATGGGGGTTTGGCTGTTAGTGATCAGCCCCCGGGGCAGCCAGGGCGAGGCAGAGATTAGCTGGGTGAGAGCAAGAGTTAGTGCGAGGGAGCCAGAGATTAGCCCAGAGAGACCATGGTGCCTCCTGGAGGTGAGGCTTGAAATCACCCCCAGGTGTGGCCCTGGCTTAGCGGCTGGCGGGCTCTGGGGGAGGCTGGCCAGGTGGGGCGAGGGCGTGGACAGGCTAGGGAGTGAGGGGTGACTTCTTGGCCAGCCTGTGGGCCCCTGAGATTCATATCCTGCTCTCCACTTCCTCCTCCTGACAATTCCCCAGCTCTGGTATAGGTGCTTTCCTCATTGCCCCTGCCACAAAGCTATACAGGTCCCCTAGCTTCCATGCAGAAGAAGGCCTTGCTAAATGATTTCAGCCAAAAAAAAAAAAAAAAAAAAAAAAAAAAAAAAAAAAAAAAAAAAAAGGAGCAGTGGCCAAGGGCATAGCTTAGTGGAATAAGTGCTTGCCTCACAAGCACGGTCCTGAGTTCGATCCCTGGTACCACCAAAAGAAAAGGCCCCACACCTACTTCCAGTGTGAGCTTCCAGCTTCTCCCACCTTCTGACAGCCCTTTTAGGCAGCTTCCTGTACGGGAAAGGACCTCTCACTGACCCTTGGCCATCCCTCCTCAGTGCCTAGTGATAAGAGAAAGCCCCTTTTCTCCATTTCAAGTATAGAGAATGCCTCTGTAACTGATTTCCTATGCTGTAAAATCTCCCCTCAATGATTTTTAAGTGTCTAAAAGACCCCTTTACTAACTTTCTACTTGGGAAAGCCTCTGCTGGCTGACTTCTGGTGAGGCGCAGTGTCCGTCAACCCAGTTTCCTTGGAGGACACATCTTCTTTGACTTCCTTTCCAAGATGGCTACTGTCTTTACTCCCAATAATGAACAATAACCTCACCTCCTTCCAGGGAAGGAAACACAGGTGCCTTTTCTGCATTTCTGTGGCTGGGGAAAGCACAGAACTGCACACTGTAGACCCACAGGCCTCTACACTCACACCCCATGGGTGCCCTGGCCCTGCCCACTCCCAGTGGCAACCAGCCTTGTGCACAGGGGAGAGAGGCCGAGCTCCACGTCCAGCCTCCCGCGTATGCAGGGCCATCTCTTCCTCCTCTGGGTGTTGTTAATAAGGCAGTCCCCTGCCTCAGACCTGGCCCAACAGTCTCTGATCTCACAAACAATCGATCTGGGACATCGGTCTGTAGGACCAGCCTGGGGACATCTGCTTGCCAAAAGGAGAGGGACCAGCCCCCAGGGGGACCCAGAGCTCGGCAGGGCTGGGGTTAGTAAGAAGAGAAAACAGGGTTAGTAGGGCTGGGTTAGTAAATCAGCACAGCACCAGCAACGGGGGCACCTCGGCAGACACACACGGAAGTCACTAGGAGAGAAGGAAGGACACACGCAGGTCCGTTAGTGTGTTAGGGGGTGCTGGGACACAGGTGAGGCGCCCCCAGGTTAGACAAGTTAGTAATCGGACAAGAGAGCTGCCTACGGAAAAGAAAGCTGACAGGAAGGAAGAGTGTGGGGGAGAGACGTTAGAGGTTCAAAGCAAGTGTCTGGCTCCAGGGAGCAGGGTCTGTGTGCAGAGTACCCAGGGAGACCAGGGCCAGGTAGCAGGGCTCCCAGCTGAGTTTCTGAGCCTCCCGCTCCTGCCCAGACCCTTCTCTTATTTTCCGTGTCTGCCAAGACCTTCCTAAGGAGCAGAATTCTCACTGCATCCAGTGAGGTAAGAATCAGTACTCCCCATCTCTACAAAGGAAACTGGGGTGCAGAAAAGGGAGGTGACTTGCTCAGAGTTCCCCCACCCCCCACTGGAAGTGGCAGGGCTGCTAAGTCAGGCGCGGCCCCGTCTGCAGTGAGCGTCTGCACAGAGATCCCAGCCCAGGCCAGGACCCCCGGAGCCGCATCGCCCCCACGGCCCAGCCCTTTCAAAGACCAAAGAGCTGCAGTTAGTAGGGTCTGGCTGCAGGGGGTTAGTAGGGCATGCTCGGGCCTGGTTAGTGGGTTAGTCAGTTGGCAGAAGGCCAGGCACCTCATCACACGCCACAGCATCCCAGCTGAGCCCTGGTTAGTAGGTTAATCACACCATGCAACACTGCCGGCCCCTGCAGCAGTGGCTTCAGAGACCTCCTGTCCACCCACCCCAACCCTGCCCCAAGTGTGGGGCCTGACCAGGGCAAGGGGGGCCACCTCTGCAGCCCTCAGTGCCACCAGAATTGAGCCTGGCCATTTGGACCCTGCCTTTTACGTCTGTTTTCTGGCTGTGGATCTCAGCAGCCCCCACCCCGACAAACACTGCAGTTCCCCTGGAAAGGCATGCCATTTGTCCTGGTTAGAAGCCCCTGCCTGGTTCTGGTCAGGCCCATCCCAGAGGGCTGGGTGCTTTCACTTAGGCATGTATGCGCGCACACGCACGTGCGCACATGCACACACGCACACACACACACACACACACACACACACACAAACACACACAGGTGATCCCTAGAGCCCCCACACTGGCAGACACGATGCCCATCTCAACCAGCCTGTCCTCCTCATCTCCCTCCCACAAAACTGCATGAAGCTGGCTGGCCTGGGGACCAAATTCAAGACTCCCCACCCCCTCCTGGTCTGCATCCTTCCCAGCTGGCACTGCTCGGGCCCCGGGGGCACCCTCATGGTGCCATCTCCTATCACCTGGGAATGTTCCCTGTAGAAGACCACAGTGCTCTGTGAGACAGTCTGTGAGGGAAAAGGAGTCCAGAAACACATCACCCTCTGTCCTGTCCCCGAGTATGTGAAGTCCCTGTGAGCATTCCAAGGGCTCTGAGAAGTCTTGCCCTACCTGACCTTACTTTGAGAACCTCACTCTAGTTTCTCACTGGGAGCTCCAGGCTCAACCATGGCTTTCTCGCCCCCCAAGACCCAGTTCAGCCTGCTAGAAAGCCTTCTACCTACTTTCCCCACATGTCCAAAGGAGGCACTCGGCACTGATGCGCAGAACTGACCTCTTCCCCGAGCTCGTGAGAAAGGGCTGTTAGGACAGTGGGCAGGGGCAGGGCCAGTCAGAAGCACCTCTGGCTCAGAGCCAAAAGGATCAGCCCTCAACCTCAACCCCCAGATGGGTGCAGGTGAGTGCTGTGTGCCACGCAGCACCCAGGACTGTGCCCAGCGCACACTGTCTCTGCAGGGGCTCCTTCACAGCTCCCCAGAATGGGCAGCCAGCACCCCTTCCAGTGGGAGTCCAGCCTCACAGCGGAGTTGCCTGCAGCCCACAGCAAAAGGTGCACCAGAGACCTGAGCTGGCTTCAAAGCACAGGCCTCTTTCAGACTGGGCGCTCTGCACAGGGCTCAGCCTGTCTTGCACGCCCCACAGGCACCTCAACCCAGCCTGGCCCCAGCCCTGCCTGTCCCTGCTCTGTTTTTCATCCACTTGCTCCGCCTTTCTCTATAGGTGGGGGTTCTGGAGCGAACACTAGACACCAGCTCCCCATGCTTGGGGCACTGCCCTGTCACAGACCATATGGAATTCCCCCAAAGTGCACAGGCCGGATCTCCAGCTGGATACCTGGAAGGTGCACAGGACCTTCCAGTGACTAACTTCCATGCTGCCCTAGAGCTGGTGTCCTTATAAAGAGGCACCAAAGCACCACCAAGAGAAGGCCATGTGAGGACACCACGGAAGGCGCCATCGGGACGGGCTTCACCAGAAACCAACCCCGGCTTGGACTTGCTGCTCTCCAGAACCGTGAAAAATGCACCTTGGGCACTGAAGCCCTTAGTCTGTCCTCAGCATTCTGCTACCGCAGCCTGGGCTGATGAATTCCCACCACCTCCCCTCCCCAGGAAAGGGATTTCCAGGTTTTAAGCTGGTCTGAGGAAAACCAAAAGCTAATCTTTTGCAAGCAGTGGGACTGTCCCCTCTGTAAGGACTGTCATCAGAGGGTGACACGGGAGGGTAGGTGTCTGGGTGGAGTGGGTAGATGGGTGGAGGCTGTCTTGCTGGCCTCTACTCCAGAGACATAATCCAGGACCACACACGGGGACCAGGGGCTGACTGCTTGGCAACCATCCCCAGCTTGGACTCAAGCAGTCCTTCTAGCCTTGGGCCGAGGGGATTCTCTGGATGGCAGGAGGGAGGCCAGGGCTGCCCGGGCTGTTTCTAGTGAGCCTCCTGCACCCTGGCATCCTCATCTCTACACCTGTTCATTCCACAACAGTGGCCCCTGCCCTTCTAGTCGCCTTCCAGCTCTGGGCACCACTGGGGACAGCCTAGCTCCTCCCTGGTCCTGACAGCACCCCTCTGGAGCCATCAGGGAGAAAGATGTGCAAAAGCTTCACCCAGGAAGAACCCAACAAAATGACAAAAGATGGAAGACTCCCATGGGCTCCCCCAAGGAGCCAAATCTGCCCCCCACTGGCAGCACCCCCCAACTTCATCAGGCCCTGGGAAGGGTGCACCCAGGACAGTGATTGCCCAGGCAGAGGTGTGGTCACAGAGGGAACCAGAGGAGGAACATAATCCACATGGGGTTAGGGAGCGGCCACCAGCCTCAGGTGCTTGGGCCCAGCAAGGAGAGGAGCATGGACAGCTGCCCCCACCACCACGCCTGGAGCACACGCCAGCCTAGGATCTGGTCCTTGGCTGACCATCTGCCAAGAGCGGCTCTTCTCCGAAGACCTCCTGGAGCGCTGGGAAGGGCGAGGTCTTCAGAGACGGGGCCACCAAGGGCTGCTCCTAGGTTCCTGCAGCCAGAATCCATTCACCCAACTCCCCAGAGCAGAGCAAGCCAGCAGTCCTGGGTATATGCGGGGGCAACATGGCCTGGGGAGGCACAGCACGAGACAATGAGGCCAAGGCTGAGGCCCAGCTCCCCCCACCCCCCACCCAGGCCCTGTCCGGGGTACAGCAGAGACCCCCAGCCCATCTCCTGTGCTCCAACAACTCCATGGGGCAGAATTCAGGGCTTTGGACAGTGAGATATTTTAGAAGAAACTTAGGAATAAGTAGGAGGTGATGAAAGCCATGACTGTTCCCCTAGGCAAGGGTAGCTCAGGACACCCCAAGATGAGCTCCAAGGTTGTGGATGGAGACACAGCAAGGGCTGGGATGGACGGAAGGGAGCTTCAGGGCGTTCTGTGGTGACTTGACCTCTCTTTCCAACACCCACCAGAAGGACACCTAGACACATCATCCCCAACACACATACATACTTCCCAGGATGGGGAGCTCACCTCCTCGCTCAGCTGTGAAGAAGTGTATTCCTACAAGAAGATCCACGAGAAGGCGACCACATGCTTGGGGTTCACCACTGGATCCCAGGGTCCACTGTAAGGAAGATGCCTGGTCTATATCAGGGGGATGGTGGACCCTGCTGAAACCCTGACCAAACACCCGCCACCTGAACTCTAGGTTCAGTCTCTTCCATATCATGACCAAACAGAGCAGCCCTCCAGCCACCCAGGTCCTGGGCCTCCTTGTGGGCAGGAGAACGTGGCCAGGCCCAGGTCAGAGGAGGGGGCACAGAACCAAGATGGCCTACCCTTGAGAGGAGGCTCGGGATGCCTCCCTCCCTCCTCGGCATGCCCAAGCTTACCCGCAGTATCCAGCCAGCACACTGATAGCCCAGGCTTGACTCGCAGCTCCTTCTGCACAGAGACACCACACAGAGCCATCCTGGAAGACAGAAGAGCCACCCAGGCCGCAGGAGAGAACCACACCCACCCTGCGTCCCAGCCCAGGGTCAGGGCAGTGGCAGACTCTGACCCTGGAAGAAGCAGGCCAAACTAGCCACCTTGGGGACCACCAAGTGAGAGCACTGGACAGAGAGTTGGAAATCTGCCATTCTGTTCCAGTTCTGCATTTGCCATGCTGCGGCCCTACGAAGTCTCTGTCCCTGTCTCAGGGCCTTGGGACCCTTCCAGGGCACAACAGTGACTGTCAATTACACTAGGTAGAAAACAGGAGGGACCCTTATACCCAGCCCTGCCCCCCATCTCTCTGCTGACACCTCATGCACTCAGGAGACTAGGGGACCCCCAAGGAGGGTGGGGCTCTTTGGAGACCAGCCCACACCACGAGTCCAGAGAAGGCCAGTGGACACCAATGGATCTCAACCCAGGTTTGCGTTGGGCCAGCTGGGCTATCTTCAGTAGCCACCAGGTAGGGACCCTCTAAACATACTGTCAGAGTTTGCTGTCAGCTCCTGGCCAAAGCTGGAGAGGGACACACTCGGAGCCTCGCCCTGGGTGTCCCATGGGCAACAGTGCTGAGGTCCCCACTTGACTGCAAGGACAAAGAGCCCTGGCCAAGGGCAGGCTGATGAGCCACAGGCAGGAAACTAGGAATACTTATCTGCAAGGCTGCTTTCTTTCTTTCATGCGTGGTCAGGACTGCCCTGAAGAACCCAGACATTTCCTTCTTTCTTCTCAGCCCCAGGAACTTGGTGTGACCCTGCAAACAGACCCTGGGCTGCTCAGTGGAGAATGTTTGGATCCCTTCCCCTAGGCCTGTGTAGCCAGAATCCTGCTCATTGTTAAGGCAATTCAGTGTCAAGGGACATTAGTTCCTGGGCTAAGCTAATGCAGCTTAAAGAGCAAAAACTCAGATGTGGACCTAAGAGGCAGCCAAATCCTCTTAGGACTATGGCTCCCCAGGCTCACATATCAAATATGTGACTCAAAGTTAACTATTTGGGAAGTTTAGCCAAGATCTGGCACATAGTAGGTCTCTCTCTCTCTCTCTCTCTCTCTCTCTCTCTCTCTCTCTCTCTCTGTCTCCTCCCCCCTCCCTTCCACTCCCTCTCCCTCTCCTTCTCCCTTTCTCTCCTTTTTTTCACCAATGATTTAAACCATGAGTACATCTTTCTGTGATGCCTACAGTCCAGCAATATGGCCGGTATTTATCCTGGGGCATCCCCTACCCTCAGTATATGTACCCCAGTTAGGAAGCACAGAGCCAGTTAAAATCCCCTGTGGATCAGCAAAATGTGCCCTAGCCAGGCTATGAAATCTACTCAGCACGAAAAAGAAGCGAACCATTGGTATATACTAGGATATGCAAAAACACGCTAAGTCAAAGAAGATAGGTGCAAAGGAGCTCATCTGTGTGATTCCCTTTATACAGAAGGCCCACAGATGAGAAATCTGCAGAGGCAGGAAGCAGCAGAGTGGCAGCCTGGGGCTAGTGTGGGAGGAGGCCTGGCAGCGCGTGGGATGAGGGGTCGGACGGCAGCAACCCAGTGTTCCCCAGGTGGCCTGTGCTGACGTTTGTACTGTCGGGTAAACTTACCAAAAGCCAATAGTGAACTGTGCACTTGAACTGAGTATGTAAACTACGTCTCAGTGAAGCTGAACCCCCTCGCAAAAGGCTGAATGATGGGTGCACACAGAGATGAACCTCCAAAGCATCGTGGCGAGCATGAGAAGCCATGCACAGAACAGTCTCCAGATGGAACTTTAGCAAACTAACCCTATCCATAGTCACAGGAAGCGGGCAGTAGCCTCCTGGAAGCTGGCCCCGGCAGTGCACTGATGGGGGAGCACGTCGGGTGACAGGAACACTCTCCATCTGGCTGTGATCTTGGCTACACAGGTCTGTAAGTTTGTCACAAAGCATTGAAAAGTATACTTCAGGGGCCAGGGAGATGGCTCAGTGGAATAAGTACTTCCCTGGCAAGTGCAAGGGCCTGAGTTCAATCCCCGATTCCACCAAAAAAAAAAAAAAAAAAAAAAGAAAAAGAAAAAGAAAAGTATACTTCAAACGGGTGTGTTTGCTTGTATGGAGACACGATACCTGCATGAAGTTTATTTTATTCACAGCCTGTTTATATGGCATGGAATGGACCACAACTGAGAAGCACCAGACCCAAAGGACTGCCACAGTCCCAACACCCCAGCTCTCACCAGGCCGCACAGACCCCCCACTTCCAGCCACGGGCAGGGAAGCTGCACCAGGGGGACTGGAACCAGAGGGTGTGCTGGATCCCCCCTACCTCTGACATCCAGGAGGGCTTGGCGCGTCGGACTTCACAGTGGGCCTGACTACAGAGTGGGAGGCCAGGCTCTGCACTCCCGGCACTGGCAGCCGAGATGAGCATCACCTTGGGTACCGCTCAGATGCCGCTTCAGCCACATGAACTTGCGTAGAAGCACATGGCTGCACAGGGATGTCACTCCAGCTGTTGAGAGAGAGAGAGAGAGAGAGAGAGAGAGAGAGAGAGAGAGAGAAAATACACAAGAATGGGCTGGAGAAAGAGAGCAGGAGCTTGTCTCACTTCACAACACTCAGCAAAGCTGACCTCAGACACAGATCACAAGCACAGCAGGAAGTTGGGGGGAATCCAGTCAGGCCATTGTCAAATCCAAACATCCTAAGGAGTTGGAAAGAAGCTAGGTTTTATGGCCATGGGTTCCTCCAGATAGCTGCATGACCTTGAGGAAATCCCCTGCCACTCTGAACCTCAGTCTCCTTATCTGTAAAGTGGGGATAAGGACAGTACCCGCCTCACATGGGGACTAGGTGGGTTAAATAAGATGCCAAATACTGCCTACTGGATTGAATTCTCTTATTGTGTTTGCTGTGTTGTTGTTGTTACTGCAGCTGCTGCTGTCCACACTGCCCCTTGACACTGTCCACGGTATATTCTCTTTTCCCTTAAACAGCACACAGCATTCCTGGTAGCAAGAGCAGCACCAGAAAAGCATTCTTCGGCTGCCTCAGGATCGCTTAGGTTTTTGTCTTCTTCCCTGATCTGGTAGTCAAGGCCTGCTCGACTCTCTGAAGTGGACCAGAGGCAATGACCTAAACTGCATGCGATGCTTTGGGGCTCACAGATATGAGGAGCCCCCAGGGAAGAATGGGCCTCACAGGAAACCTGCTGAGAAGCCAGGGATGCATCTACAGGGAAGGGCAGAGTGGCTGCTTTACGAATTCAAACACGGCATACCCAAAAGAGGAGGCTTGAAGTTCAGTCCTCCTCCAAATGAGAAAGCCCCTGAAAAGAGGAAGGAAGATGAGCAAATGGGTGGAATGACATTTACTGAGAAAAGCCACTAACTGGGGACACCTTGATCAACATGAGTTTTAGTAGACCCATTTCACAGAGGAAGAAACTGAGGCTCAGAGGAAAAGGTCTTG
>NW_004524597.1:16221521-16238373 GCF_000260255.1 Octodon degus | reverse complement strand
ATATATATATGCCACAGACTTGGTGGTCACCAGTACTCCCATGCCATGAAGGAATTGGCCCCAGATCGCTAAACCAACCCTTGTTGGTTTATTCCAGTTGTTTTTGTGGTCCTGAGGCAACTGATTAAACTTCCTTTTAGGAAAGAGGTGGCCGAGACTAGGACATATAAATGTGTCAGAGTCAGACTAGATCCAGGTACAAGTCCTAACTCTACAGCTAACTGTTGTGTGACCCTCAGCCTGTCACTTCACCCCTCTGAGCCTCAGCTGCTCTTCAGTGGTGCCTACCTACCAGCTTTACCCTGGGGTGTCTATGAGGTGGCACCCCACTGTATCCTTTGTAGACAGGGACTGGGCAGCGGCCACGTTGGTTCCCAAGCACTGCCAACTCGATGCCCCTGATCCAAACAGCCCAGTTGCTCCCTCGCTCCCTCACCACAATTTCAGTCGGGCTTCCACAGTGCCCCACCTAGCACCATGAGGGAGAGGGGACACCTGCCTCCTCCTACCCCATCAGCATGATAGGGACAGGGAGACAGATGTCACCCTCACCCAGACTTCCACTCTGCCTCTGGGAGTCTTTAGCTATTGTTCTGCAGCACTCCAGTGACAGATGAGCTGGATCTCAGAGACAGGGGAGGGGCCCCCAGGACAAAGACCAAGCCTCTAAATTATTCACCAGCCCATTGAGCTTGCACAATGGACCCAATGCCCCAGAAGCACGCTGAACAAACACTCTTGGGTCACCAGAGGCCGCACCCACAGCAAAGGAAAACAGCAACTAGCAGGGCAGCAAGACCCAGGTGCCTGAAGGGAACTAGGCTGTGCACAGCAGGTTCACTGGGCAACAGTCTCCCTCGGCACCCATGGGTGCCGGGTACCTTACACACACTGGTGCCCACCCTCAGCCAGCCCATTAACTGGGGTCATGGGTCCCATGGAGCAGATGGGGAGACTGAGGCCCAAGGAAGGGAAGTGTCTACCTTCCTGAAACTGGCAGCTCTGCGACCCTCGCTCCTTTCTCTCTCCACCAAGCAGCGTGGGCCAGAGGAATGCATTCCTGTTCCAGGTGGGAGTGTGGCTCAAGTTGGAAAAAAGGAGCTTAAAATGGAAATGCAGGAGAAAACCGTAAGGATTTGTCAGGTGCAGTCCCAAGAAAGTGACCACGCCCACCACCACATTCACCTCCTCCACAAAGCACTAAGATCTCTTGGGGGGATTTCTGCGAAGGTCAGAGGAACGCAGAGATACACCTGATGTAACTGTGTAAAACAGGACACCTACAGAATAATTTCTATTATCACTTTAGTAATGAAAATATGCCAGCAGGAAGCACACAGAAGTGGAGCGTTTCTTCTATTTTTGCCCTTTCCAAATCTTCTATAAGTATAATGCATTTTAATGGGTGTATTAACTGTGTTTAAAAAAAACTTACCAAAAATTATAGAACTCCCCCCTCAACCCCTGCACTGGGGATTGAACCTAGGGCTTAGTACTGAACTACACACTTAGTTGCCCAAACTAGGTTCAAACTTCTGATCCTCCTGCCTCAGCCTCCCAAACTGACAGGATTATAGACATCCACCTATACCCAACTCCTGGTATAACTTTGTAAAGTAGGATATACATAGTATAATTTCAATTATCATTTTCAGTAATAAAAATATACCAGAGGAAAACACATAAGAGTTTTCTTCTTATTTTTGGCTTTCCCCAATCTTCCACAATTATCATGAGTTGTACTAAAAGTGCTTTTAAAAAAAATCACCAAAAATTATATAATTCGCATGTTTTTTTAATGCTGGCATAACGAGTGTCTCTCCTGAAACTGGTGGGAAAGCCCTGCGGTTTCTCTTTGGGACCTTGAAGACTTCAGATGCCTTCTGCCAAGGGGAAAAGAGAGGGGCTAACGTAAGAGAAAGATGTAAGGTAAACCTCAGAGCGGCCTCAGGGCAAAACTCACGGAATGCTGAAACAGGACCGCGCTTTTGGATGAGTTCAAACGTCACCCAGAACTAGGGGCGAGTCAATGCGCCCCGAGGAAAAGGTCTGCCCAGGCTGCAGCTCTGCCCTGAGCAGGGGGCAGGGCTGTGCCCTCCGCGGAGCCTAACCACCTGTCCTGGGGGGAGGGGAGGGATAGTACCCCCTCCAGAGCCCGGCCCCACCCCAAATCTGCTGACGCATCCCCGCGACCACGTGGCCCGGACCTCCGCGTACGAAAGCCACGCCCCAGTCTGCTCACCGCGGCGCTCAGGTTTCCCTGACTGTCAAGTGGAATTACTCATCCCTTCCCCGCGTCTCCCCCCTGCTCCCCCGGCACCGCGAAGCGCCCAGGTGCTCCCAAGCCCTAATGCGCTTGGGAGCGCCAGGCGCGGCGCCCGGAGTGGGTCTTGCTCGGTCCTGGGCTGCGCTCCGAACAGATGCTGGCACCGAGAAAAACAAAGCCGCGGCCCGCGCGGCCCCGCCCTCCCCGCAGCAGGTGGGGGCGTCCTCCATGCTGCCGCCCCGCAGTGGGGTGTGCGAGCCAGCAGCCCAGGGCACCCCGCAGTCTCAGGTCTGCAGCCTCGCGGGGTGGGGTGAGGGGGTACCCTGGGCGTCCACCTACACAGTCGGAGAAACGATGTCTGCAGCGCGAGGCCCTCCTGGGGAGGAGAGCCGGGGTGGAGCCCTTTCCCTCCCTAATCCCCAACCTGTCCGGCGAGTGCACTAGAGCCCTGGAGAGGCGAGGGGGTTCCGAGCTGGGGGTCTCTGGGGGCCTCCCAGAATCTTTTGGATGTACAACAGGGGCTGTTGAGTCGGCCACCTCTGGGCTGAAAATCACCGACTGTGTGACCTTGGGTGGATCACTAGCTCTTAAAAAGGGGTTCTTACCACCTGGCGGGACTGTCGGATAAAAGCGTGAAGAGCGCTGCGCCCGTCTCTGGCCTAGAGAAACCGCTCCCTGGACAGATAAATTACCTCCAGTCTAAACAATGCCGTTTTCTCTCTAGGGCTGGTTTCCAGCTCTCTCGGTCCTTTGGGAACCACGCTGACGCGGAACGTCTGGGGTTTGAGTCCCAGAAGTGATCGGCCGGCTGCAGTTGGGTGGGTTGCGTAGGGGGTGGAGGAGCACCAGGACCCCGCCCCGCCCCCACCCTCCAGTTCCTCCAGGACCTCTGGGGCTCAGCCCTTGGCTTGGCCACGGAGCGGCTAACCTGATGGGCAGAGAAAGGTCTGGGCACCCACCCCAGGTCTGTCTGGTAGTCAGGGAGGGGGCGAGCCTTTGTTCCCCGTCAGGTCAGGGCTGCAAGACCCCTACCCTCGCTGGAGTCCCAGCCACCCTTCCCTGCCCCTTCCCAACCCCCATCCGGGCCCGGAGTCTTGAAGCTGCTTTTGACAATTGTGGGCTGAGCACTGCGGGGCGCGTCAGGCAGCGTTCGCCTTCCCTGAGCCCTGCGCTGGGACTCTGGGACCTACCGTCGTCGGCGACCGCCGAGAAATAGGCTGCTCCCGCGCGGGGACGAGGGTGCTTGGAGCGCAGGGCTGTTAGGACGGGTCGTGGCTTACCTCGGGTCCACGGTCCGGCGGCTGGAGTGCAGAGGGCTCTTTGTGCCCCGGTTCACAGCGCAAAACTGGGGAGCCCTTGCAAGCGCCTCCCCTCGCAAACTCCTCCCCGCACTCGTCCGCAGCCTCCCTCCCTCTGGTCCCCCGAGTGCAGCCGGCGTCGTCTTTGTAGCTGCTGCAGCGCCCATGAAATTTTAATGCGGGAGCGGCTAGCGAGCGGGAGGAGGCGCCCCACCCCCGGCCCTCGCCTCTGCCCTCGTCTCGTGCCCCAGGGCCCCTGCAACCCCACAGTCTACTCCTTCGCACCCGCCCCAGGGTGAGGACCCGCGAGGCGAAGTGCAATCGGGAATAGGGGGTGCGCAGCGGCGCCTCCCAGGCACAAAGGGGCGAGCTAGGCTGTGTGCTCAGCCTCCAGCATCCCCGCCCGCGGCGCTGCCATGGCAACGCTTGCAAGCTGGACTGGCCGTAGAGAGCTCCGGCGGAAGAGGCGCGCGCAGGTGGGGCGGACCTCGCTCGGGCTGAAGCCTAAACCTCAGCGTTGGAGGAGAGATTCGTTCTGGAATATCCCACAAGGCCTCAGGTGTAGCTGTTCATGGAGCCCTGCCACGTGCCACATAGGTAGGTGGCAAGTCAAGATTTGAACACAGATCTGGGATGTACCTGCCTCTACACACACCGCCAGTCCTAAGAACGCGTTTGGCCATTTATTTTAGCAGCCCTCTCCTTATTAGCTGCAGGTCACTGTGCTAGAACAGGCCGCTGGCCTCCAGAAGCTGACTGCTCTGGGTTCAAGTTTAGTTGTGTCCGTGCTGGTGACCAGATGTGACCTTGGGCGGCCTCCATGCCCTTCCTGAGATACTGTTTTCTGTCCCATCGAGATGATGACGGTACCCACACCATACGCTTGTGTGGGTTCCGTGAGGAAGGGTGCTTTACTCAGAATCTGACACTTAATAAAGGCTTGGCACATATTTTTATTAACAGATAAAATTTTTCAAACTTCTGTGCATTTTTGTCATCTTTATTGATCAGGTAAGGAGGTGGCAAAGGTGATGGCTGGTGTTCACAGCCACTATAAGAAACCTAACTAGGATTCAAACCCTTCCTCTCAGGTTCCAGGTTTACTAGCCGTGGTCTGTACCAGTGGTGGCACCCCTACAGCACATATGCTGCAGCCACCCATTGGTTGTCACTGAACACTCTAAAAAGGTTTGCCATCCTTGGCCTATACCATGGCCCCCTCCCCCAGCCTGGTTTTCAGAGCATCCCAACCCAAGTCCACAGCCCCAGGGAGCCCTCAGACTGTCTTCTCTCTGGCAGTGCAAAGAGTCTGGCAAGGAAGAGGAGAACCCCTGTGGAATAGCTAGAAAAGAAGCAGAGCTGGATGTGGTTGCAGATCACCCAGAGTCTTCCCCAGGCACGGGGCCTCCCTCCTCACCAGGCACGCCTGCCCGGATGACATGTGCAAGACACATCCTTAGGGAACCCGGAGGATGTGGAGGAATCACTCACTCCTCTTCTAAGTAGTCCCAAGCCACCTACTGCATACTCTGCCCAATCCTCTTGTGTAGCAGTGCATCATTTCCAGTATCCATTTGGAAAAAAAATCAAGCCGCTTCTCTGCCGCCAAAGTCACAGCACTTCTATTGCCTGGGGCTTCCGGAGCACAAGCAATAAGGAGTCCGTGATATTATTTCCAAGCATCTTTGGCTCCAGAGATACCTTTGCAAGGCCAGCAGAGGTGGCCAACAGGAAGGATGACTGTGCACCCCCTGTGATCAGACCGTGTCTAACTTAGACTGACTCAGAGCGAGCCATAACTGAGCTCTGCAAGGAGCATACAGACCTACCCGTGCCCAACAGACACTTGAATCCAGCTAGGGCTGGCCTAGGTGGCCTCTGCCCTCAGTTCTCTGGGACATTTCTTCATCATGGGGCAGATCAAAGTATTTCTCCTGGGGCTAGAGGTGAATTGAATTACCCTTTGTCAATTTCTTGAGGTCTTTGAACATGCGCAAAAACCTTCCCTATATTCTCCATTCTGCCAGGAAGGTTTACTGCCTTCATGCTTGGGGCAGGGAGGGTCCAGTCCTCCTTTGGAAGGCAGATCTCGTGTAGTCGCTGTAGTTAGCATCCTCCTCAGCTGCCCATCTATTCAATGCCAACCCTGACCTGATGAATAGACCCAGAACATAGATAAGCTCATCCCAAGACCTCAGATGTCATTCTGGCCAGAACTGGGAGCCCCAAGACCCTGCGAGAAGATCAAAAGGGGTCCTCAAAGACATTCCTTCATGTTCTCTTTTTTGCCTTTCTTGAAAATGACCACAGCCACTTATGGAGTGATGGTGGTTGCCATGGCAATGGAAAGACACCCCCACCAGACCTTTTGAAAGGGGTGCTTCAAAGTCAAGTGTATGCCTTTCAGTTGGACCTGTCCCCTCCCTATTCCCATGAGGCGCCATGGCTTCAAGGATCTGCAGATGAGATGGTCTCTGTACCCAGTGTACTGCTCAACAGCCCAAACCTTCCAGACAGGGTTCTGACCCTGGCAGTATGTCCAGGAAAGGTTCTGGAACCTGGGTCTTTTCCTCTCTTCATTCCCAGAGAGATGTCCAGGGCAATGTGCCTTTCGATAATTCCCTGCTACTATAAAACTTTCCTACACCCCTAGTCCTCCTGAGATGCTATGAGTCTGATCTGCTGACACTGTCCTCAGTGCTTACCCACCGGCACCCTCTAAGGCAGTATGGGCTTCTTCTGTGGTACACGAGGAAGGTACTTCCTGGGGAAGGAGCAGCTTCCCCAGTGTAAGCCAATCAGAAGTTGATGAAGCTGCACTAGAAGCCCAGCACTGTCTGACTCCAAATTGGAACCTCTGCCCTTGGAACCTCTGAAAACCTCTTTGCACTAGTGCTTGAGCCATGCTTCCTCTGGGAAGGAATGAGCCTCCTGACCAGTTGTTCTGGACAATGAGCCACTGCCATGCTGGGGTCATGCAGGGGGACCCACTGCCCTGCCCCCACATGCACAGCAGTGGTTAGTCTCTGCCTCTATTTGAAAGGAACAGAATAGGTTCCTCAGGTCATTGCCACGGACAACTGGATGTAGAGGTCACTTAAGTTTTATCCCTATCCTGACCCCAAAGCTGCCTAAGTGCGTGGAGTCAAGCATGCCCTACAGGATAAAGGACAGAGGGAGCTGTTAGCGAGAGTCCTCCCAGAGGCAGAACGTGAAATAAGAATGTCCGTGCAAGGAGTTTGTCTTGGAGATGATTCCGGAAAGCACTGGTGAGGACAATAGACACAGGAATGAGAAGAAAGCCAGAAGAAACTGTAATGGCCATACTCGGATGCCAAGGATGCTGCTTTTAAAGAGCCTGAGCAGTTTAACCAACAGATTGTCTCAGTTCTGGGTCTAGATGTCCTAGTGCGAGGTGCTGGCAGAGCTGGCCTCTCCAGTGACCTTTCTCCTTGGTTGGCAGCAGCACTGTGTCCTCAGATGGCCTCGCTTCTGTGCAAACACACCCCTGGTGTTTCCTCCCCTTCCTAGAAGAACACTAGTGCTGTTGAATTAGGGTCTCACCTTTCAGCTCATTGAACCTTAATTATCTCTTCCAAGGCCCCACCAGTTAAGGTCCCTATATAGGAATTTGGACAAAAGGACCACAAGGCCATCTATAACCATGAACAAGCTCTGTGGATGACCAGGACTCCATCCCACTTAGGTTCCTGGGAGACTGTGAGACTCATCTAACTCACCCTTCCTGAGGTCATGGGGCCTGCGGTACTCATACCCCCACTTTCATTGGCCATGTCCGCCCCTAGGCATCCCACCCTGGCTGTCTCCAGGTGTTCCAGCCACTGCCCGAGTACCTTAGCCAGAGGAAGCCATCAGCAGGAGCTCGCTGATCCAATGTGGCTGGGAGTGGAGAGTGCCCTGGGGGTGTGATACGCAGAGGCGACCCATTGTCCAAGTCCCCATCACCTATCCACTGCCTAATCTCCACCGTCCCTTACACCCTGAAGAGCCAAACCTAAGCCCAAGAGATTCAGGATTTCCTGGTTTAAGAATCTGGCATCCATTCCATGCCACCCTGACCTGTGACAGCTATGACAGAGCCTTTGCCCTCAGGAACTCCTGCCTAAGGAAAAGATGTAACTCAGATTATAACTAGAAATCACCATGATGGTTGACAGAATGAAGGAAGTTTGGGGGATTTGTGGGAACAAAGCCATGACACAACCCATCTGGGAGTCAGGACAAGGGTTACGAAGCATCAGGCACTGTACTAGTTCCTCAGATTTAAAAATCACAAGAACAAGTGCAAATGGATCAACACTATTTTGAGGAGGGGACCTTATTGGTCTCAAGTAGCAGAAATAAATCTGAGACTCTACTTAGTTTCAGGCACAACTGTGTCCGGACACACCTATTAGTTTTTTTCTGTGACTGTAACAAAACACCTGAGGCTTGGAAATGTACAGAGAAAAGAGGTTTATGTAGATCGTGTTTTTGGAAACTAAAAGTTCAAGGTCAAGCAGTTGCTCACTACATCATGTCATGGCAGATGTCATCGTGGGAGAAGTGCAGAGGTCAGGCCTGATCTTTGCATAACAACTCACTTTCCTGGGAAATAACCAGGGTGCCAGCAGGAGTACAATAATCCCTTCCATGAGTGGTGCCCTAGTGACCCCATCAACTTTCACCAGGCCCATCTGTTAAAGGACATGCCGCCTCTCAACACCATCACCCTGGGGACCAAGCTCTCAGAATAGGAAGGTTTGGAGGACATCCTGACCACAGCAGGGCTCCGGCGGCATCACAGGGAGCCCATCACTCCCCTTCCTTGGCCCTACTGTCCCCTGTGCAGCTTCCTTCGCAGGGAGGCCCTGCCAGTTTTCAGCCACGTGGCTCTCAGCCCACTGCTTTGGGAGGCGCAGCTCGAGCTCAGGTCTGGGGCCAGCTCCCAGTCCGATGGCCTGGGCCACACACCCCTGAGCTGAGCCGGGGACACTGGAGGTGTGCTGGTAGAAGAAGAGCGAGCAAACGCTAGGGGGCGCACTCATTTCCCAAGGCTGCTATCGCAGATGAACGCTTACGTGGCCTCCAAAGGCACACCCCGATTCTCTCACAGCTCCGGAGTTCTGAAGGCTGACATGGGTCTCACTGGGCTGCAGTCCAGGTGGCAGCAGGGTACCATTCCTTGCCGGAGACTCCTGATAAGAATCTGTCCATCCCTCAGGCTCTAGCTCCTGGGGCTGAGGCATCCCTGGGCTCACCATCTCCTCCTCCACCTCCTCCGCTCACGTAGTTTCACCCTTCCTCCTGCTCACACTTCCCTTGGACTGGCTCCTCTGCCTCCCGGCCCCACTGTCAAAGCCCCTTGTGGCTCTGCGGGCCGCCCTTGCGGTCCTAGGCTGCCTCCTTGTCTCCATGGGCATCCGCTGATCGATAACTTTCATTCCCCTCACTGTACAAGGGCATGGTCACAGCCCCGAGGAGCAGACCCCTCCGGGAGCCACCCATCTGCCTAACATACACTCTCTCCAGTTGCTTGCCATGTGCCAGGCTGTGCCCAGCCTGTGCCCTGTAAAGGAACACCTGCCTTTCCCTGACTCGCCCAATGCCAGCCATCATGACCGGGCACCTATCTGCGTAGGACTCAGTGCCTTCAGCTCACGCCATGCGTGACTCACTCAGAGCTCACCGGGCTCCCGGTTCATCTCTTAGGCACAAGTGGAGTCGCTCAGGGACTGCCAGACTGTCCCCAGTTCTGGGTCTTATTTTCTTTCTTCTGCCTTGCAGGCAGCCAGGGCTGCTGCTCACACAGGGGTGCAGGGAGGGGGCAGGCCTGCGTTTGGATCCCACCTCCACCCCTGACTCACCGTGGGACTCTGGATGGGAAACTGTGACTTTGGGGCCTCCGTTTCTTCATCTGTAAAATGGGGACAACATAGCAGACAATGAAGTGACTGGAGCACAAACACATGGCCGCCCCCCTGCCATTGGAAATGCCTCACAAGGCCTCCATTTCTTAGTCATAGGGACTTATAAGGCACTTTGGGAACTACCCAGCACCAGCACTGTCTGCAGAGCATACAGCGTCTCCTGTCCACAGTGCCACCACTGCTGCTAGGTGCTGCTGGTGTGACAATCCTACTTACATTCACAGCTACCTTCTGTCCACAGGCCTCTCCTCCCCCCACAAGACCTAGAAGTGTGTCTTTCACTTTAGGACACTAATGATCTATTTCCCTCTAGGAAAGGACAACCAGACTGATGAAGTTCGGGGATCACAGGCTCCCCCAGCCTTTTATTTGATGGCGCCCAGAGTCAGGCTCAGAGGCCAGGGTGAGCCCCCCTATGTCTGGGGCTCCGGTTTCAGCGCAGGCCTCCTCCTCCATCTCCAGCGGTGGGGGGGGGCATACTCTGAGGCTTAGCGTCTCTGTCTGGGTCTTTGTGTCCAGACAACAGAAAAGAGGGGCAGAGAGCCCTGTGCCCTGGCCAGTCCCCTCTCGTTATCCGCCTGCAAACAGACCCCTCCAGACACCACTGCACCTGCTCCCCGCCGCCCAGCAGGTGCTGCGCCCGCCCACGCCCGCTGCGGAGGAGAGAAAGGCGGGGGCCAGGCCGCCAGCTGCCTCCCCTGCTCCCTCCCCTCCTGCCCACACCTCTCTGGCCCCAGCTGATTCTCAGCTTTTCTCCCGCACAGCAGATGCTGATTTCGAGGGGGGGGGGGTGCCCTGTCTCGCTCTCCCCAGGCTCCTTCCCCCATCAGGGTAGCTTCTGAACCTTTTCGTACATCATCCAGGTCCCTCCCAGTGGCCCTCCCTCCATCACTCCCCCCTCCCCCCACACGCACGTCAGGTCCCTTCCAATCTGTTCCCCACGCAAAAGCCAGATTATTCTGGAAATGCAGAGAGTCTTGTCCTCCTCTGCCCACAGCCCCTCTGGCCCAGGAATGAAGCCCAAGACCCCAGCCTGCTGCCTGCTGGCTCCCTGGTTGTTTCTCACGCCCTTCCCAGACCCAACCAGCTGGCAGCTGCAGGGCTCCGGGCTGGCCTGGCCTGAGAATCTCCAGGGAATCTTCTCTGACTTCCAGATGAACCTCAATTATTCTGGGTACTCATCCTCATGAACCCTCTCTTTAGGGGCTGATTTCAATGCTGAATCACACACACACATACACACACCCCACCTGCTGTGTCCTTTCTCCCACCACCAAAGGGTAGGAAGTGATGAATCTGTGTCACACGCAAGGACCTCACTGTATGTTGTCAGAGAATGATAGAATCTGTGGTTCTGGGGCCAGCCAGATAGATCAGCAGACTAAAGTACCTGCTTAGGCAGAGAGCAGCGAACTGGGTTCGATCCTGATGTACTGTGCCAACCCCCCCCCCCGTCCCCTCCACCAGAGGGGGGCTCGCTGGACATGATTGAGACTGGGCATGGTGGTGCACACCTGTAATCCCAGCTCTTGGGAGGTTGAACACAAGTGGATCAATATGAGTCCAATCTACATAGTGAGACCTTGTAGACCCTGTAGACTCTGTAGACCCTGCCCTAAATACAAAAATAAATAAATAAAATCTGTGGCTCTGGAATCTATGGCTTAGAAAACATGGCACCCACAGGAAGATTGGGAGGAGGACAGTGTCCACCCAAGGCTCTGTCCCAACATGGCTTTGTGCGGTCATCCAGGGCCTCTGGGGTCCCAGCTCCACATGCTATCCAAACGCAATCATTATGGCTGGACTCTGAGGTGCCCCCCAGAGGCTCATGTGTTTAGAGGTGGGGCTTTTGGAAGGTCACTAGATCAGGCTTAAGCTCATGGGTTCAAACATGGATGGCCTTATGGTAAGGGAGTGGAGATTTGGAGGCGAGGCCTAGTTGATGTAGAGGGTCATGGAAGTGTGATCTTGGGAACTCTCTCTGGTCCCTTTCCTCCATACTCTCGCTTGCTTTCCCTCTCTCCTTCCCAGCTGCCATGGGGTGACCAGCTTTCCTCTGCCACAGTCTCCCACCACGACATTTCTGCCTTGCCACAGGCCTGAGACCAATGGAACCAGTTGGCTATGGTCTGGAACCTCAAAAACCATGAGTCAAATAAACTTTTTCCTGTCTTTCCCAGGTACTTTGTCACAGTGCTGGAAAGTCAGGATGACATTTCTTAGGTCCCTTGTAGGACCACACCACTCCTCCAGTGGCCACCCTAGAGTGGTGCACATAAGCAGTGCATCCTCGGGACGTGTCCTCGTGTCCTCAAGTGGTAGTGGGGCTTCCCGTCTTGGTGCCTCCCCTGCTGAAGCTGCTGGGATTGCCCCTAGCTGTCCCTGCTCCACCTAAACTGCAGAGACAGCCCCTCCCCCACACACTCTGCTCCCCATCCTGCAAACCATGCAGAGCTCTCCAGGAAGACACTAAGGAAAGCAGAGCGGGGAAACAGTAACCTCATGTTTATTTAATGGAGTTCCAATTTCAGGGATCAGTGCTGTAAAGACTGCAGATACAACAGCTCCGTGGTACAGGGATTGCTGGCATCCATCCTACAGACAGGGAAACTGAGGCTAAGTAGACCCAGCCAACCCCAACAGCCTGCACCCAGATCCAGGCCTCGTGGAGTCCCTGCTTAGCCCAGCCCACCACGCTTCCCAGACTCCCACGACCCCGACCCCATGCCAGCCAGCACTCCCTGCACCATCCTCCCTGCCTCCATGGCGCTGCGGACTCCAGCCTGCCACCCCCGCACGGCCATGCCTCAGCCACTCTGCAGAACAGCGCATTCTTTATTTATGAGATGCATCTGGGCTGTCTGCGGATGAGCCGGGAACACCATGGTGCCTGCAGGAGGGACTGGGGAGTTCTACAGCCAAAGCACTCCAGGGCTGAGCCCCCAGAAGCAGGAGGGGCTGCAGAGCCCAGAGTGGGGCTGGTATAGGGATCCAGGCCTTGGTGCCCTTCATACTCTGCACTGCCCTAGGCAAATAGCAGAGAGCCCTAGGGATGGGAAGACGGGAAGCAGAGCTAATCATAGCTGAGCGTCTCCCCCAATCTACACAAAATCTGCAAGGTAGGGGGTCTTGTGCCCATTCACCAGGCAGGGGATTGGGAGACTTGGCTGGCAGCAATAAGCTAGCTCTTTCTGAGAACTGCCCTGCCATTCCTATCTCTCCCAGCCAAGGAACAGGAGAGCAGAGGTGGCTATAAAGATCTTTGAGGTTAGGGAAGCCCCTCAGTACAGAGTGCTCATCTCGCATGCACAAGGCCATGGGTTCAGTCCCCAGCACCACACAACACAGCAACCTCCGAAGATCCTCTCAGCTGGGCATGATGGTGCACACCCGCAACCCCAGCACTCTGGGAAACTGAAACAGGAGGCTTAGAAGTTAAATCCAGCCTGGGTAACTTAGTGAGACCATGTCTCCAAATGAAAAATAAAAACAGCTGGGGATATAGCTCAATTCAAAAGCCGGGGCTTATATCTCCAGTGCTGGGGGAAGGGATGTTTCGACGAAACCTGAAAAGGGAATCGCAGATTGAGGTCATCTTAGAAGTTCCTGTTTTGTGCTGTTGCTGGGAGTGGACTGTATGCTGCTCCCCCACCTCGTGGTGCCATTGCAAAAGGAGAAAGCAGTTCATTTCCTGAGTGTCACTCTGCCAAGAGAAAGCAAAAAGTAGGCGCAGAGGGACATGGTGGCAGCTGGTGTTGAAAGAGGCGGCTCAGGCCTCCTCTCACCTCAGTTTCCTGATCGCCTAGGAGCTTAACTCTTCATTCCCAGGCGCCAGGATGGCCTGCTGTTTTCCCACAGCACCTTGCCGGGTGTGTGTTTATATCTGGCCACCAGGTGTCAGTGTGTGGCAGGTCTCGGAGCGGGCCTCTCATCCCTGAAGAAGGGGGGTGGGGGGGCTGGAGGGCCCAGTGTGCTTGGGGAGTCAATGCCAGAGCCTTCGGGGAAACTCAGTATAGAAACCTGAGAGAATCGAGCATCTCCACAAGGGACAAAAGGAAGAGCCCAGGAGAGTCCAGGGTTGAAAACACCAGCCTCAGCCTCCAGTGCTCAAGAGCTCCTTTTTGTTTCCTGGGGTGGGTTTTGTTTCCCGGCTTGGGGCCCAATAGTCAGGACTAGTTTTAAGTGTGAAGGAGAGAAATACCTCTCTCTCTCTCTCTCTCTCTCTGTCTCTCTCTGTCTCTCTCTGTCTCTTGCATATATTTTTTAATCATTTATTTATTTATTTATTTATTTGGTACAGAGTTTCACTGCACAGTTCAGACTCATAGTGATTCTCCCAGTTTCAGGGCCAGCACTTCCTGCAGTATTGGGGATCAAACTCAGGACTTGAGCTTTCCTGGCAGGCGCTTAGACCGCTGAGCTATCTCTCCAGCCTCATCCTTAAACAGCGCGCTGTCTCTATCTGCCTTTCCCCTTTCCCCTCGTGGGCTTCAGTTCCAGGCTGGATCTGGGGACAGGTCCAAGCAGAACCCTCTGGAGCCTCACCTAGAGAGACATCCTCTGGGATGGCCCAGCCGAAGTTCACAAAGGCCTCTTCCTGGTTCGGGCAGGGCCTCCTGCCCATCCTTCCCTGACCCAGTCTGGGTGCCCACTCCAGGGGGCCCTCACCTCCTGAATAGAAATCGGGATGGCTCAACCCCACCCAGTAAGTCTTTACAAAAAAAGGGTGCAGGTCCCAGCAGGGTGAAAACCACAGAAAGCCATCGAAGAGGAGCTGTTCCCTAGATGCCTCGTGCCTGAGGAGGGTGTGAGGGCGCCCTGAGTCCTCAGCAAGAAAGCGAAGGGTGCCCCAGCCCAAGGCATTTCCCCTCCATTAAATCTGGTGACAGCAGCAGCTGCAAACAAGCCCAGGAAGGATGCGCTGCGCCCATCCCCCTCAGGTGGGACTGTCCTGCCCGACCCACCCATCTACCCAGTGTTTCCTTCCTTCCACTCAGGGCTCTCACACCCAACCCCTGGCCCCAGGTCTTAGCCCCCGGCAGTGCTCAGTGGGGAGAGCAGCGGCCGTTCCGAGAGCCTCGGATTTTCCGGCTCTCTCCCAGATGTCTGCTTCCCAGCCCAGGACTCCATCCAGGGTGTGCACTCAGCACGTGGGCTTCTCTGGGTGGGGCCTGGGCCCTCTGCCCAGAGGCTGCAGGGAGCAGCACTGCAGTATGGTGTGGTCGGGTCGAGGCGCTGCCCCTCTCTGAGCCAACTTTGGGGTCCCCAGGCCTGAACCCCATGGCCAGTCCTCCCGGCCAAGCACAGTGCTCTGGACACTGTGTGCCCTGAGCTGCCACTCACTTTGCGCCAAATAGCATCAATAATTTAAGCTCTTTCCTTCATAACCCAGGAAAATTGGTCTCCTGACAAGATATGAAAAATAATTTTACGCTCTCTTTCCTTCCCTCCCAAGATCACCCCTGACAAATCATCTCCTCGTGGCCTGTCAGGCCCACGTCACCCCACATCTGGGGTCCCACTTGCTCAGGCTGCTGGTCCCACTCTTAGCTCTGGTTGGGGCTGCCTCTTCACAGAGACACCATCACATTCTGACTTCCTTCCTCCTTCCCTCCCTCCTTCGCTTCCTTCTTTCTTTTTTTACCCTCTTTTACTGCTTTCCTTCCTTCAGCAAATTTTCCCTGCCTTCCCCGAGGGATCTAATGATTCCCTGTGATAGGCAAGAAGCGACAGTTGTTCATACTAAGGTGTGAGGAGCTGCTTTCATAACTCTTTTAAAGGAGAGTGTGAATCCAGAAACTTAACCCTATTGGTATCCTTTATCTCTTTAACACAACCCCCAAGTCTTGCATCACCCCTGCTGGACTTAATAGACTGGTCAGCCTTCGAAAACTGTTGAGCTCTCTGAAGCCCTAAATTTCTGAGGAGTTTTAAGGGAATGATGTTGCTGTGAGGTTCAGATCATATCATATGTGGAAGGGACCAGGCAGCGAGGGCTGTCACAAGCCACATGCCCATCCCTATTGTGAGGAAGGCACACTTAGGGGAGTGGCTTGGGACGGAGGAGGAGTCCATACTACTGGTGCTGAGGATAAGGCTCACACCCATGCTGACCCTGGGAGTGAGCAGGTCCTCTGGCCCTCGGCTAGCAGAAGAGGACGCTGAGGCAACAGCTGTGAGCCCAGGATGCAAGCCCCAGCTGTCATGGTGCCAGCCTAGCACTGGTGGGTCAGACAGCTGCTGCTCTGGGCCTCCTGGGTTTCAGGGCCTCTGAGTGAGGGCGCATGGACCTGATAGGTGGTGGCCAGCCCAGCCCCCACCCAAGGCCTCCACCCAACCTCAGTCCCAGAGGTTCACTCCAAGGCCCTCTCTTCAAACTGCCCTCAACCTGGTATCTTCCTAATGTCCATTGCTAGCACTGACCCTTTTGTGACTACTTCCTGGACAGTACTCCTTGTCCCACAGCTGCACTCACCACTCCTACAGCCTGCTTCTTAAAGCCCTTTAGGAAAACAATTCATACTAGGCTGCGAATGCCTGTCACTAGTAACCCAGCAGCTCCCACCTCATGCCCTACAGTCACTCATCAAGCTTGATGCCCTCACACACTAAAAAGCAATGATGATTGTGTAGGTAAGTTAGAGAGATTCTGAATAGTCTCCTGTCCAGAGAGTCACAATAATGCTCAGCTGCAGGCTCTGGGAAATCCTGCAGGAGGCACAAAAGCTATTGTCATTTTTTTCCCCTGTAAGAAACATGTAACAACATTCAAGAAATAAACTTTGAAAAACCCTGACTAAGGAACCAAGGACCTGTAGGGTAACACACCCCCCAACAGCTACAACAGGAGTCCACATTGGAATGCTTTTGTCAGTTTTGCTGTTAGAGCCTCAGAACCTGGAATTATGCTTCCTACATAAAAGACATTGGGTGGGTGGATGGGTGGGTGGGTGGGTGGATGGATGGATGGGTGGGTGGATGAGGGGACGGATGGTTGGGTAGGTGGATGGATGGATGGATGGTTGAGTGGGTAGGTGGGTGGGTGGATGGATGGATTGATGGGTGGGTGGGTAGATGGGTAGATGGATGGGTAGGTGGGTGGATGGATGGATGGATGGATGAGTGGGTGGGTGGATGGATGGATGGGTGGGTGAATGAATGGATGGATGGATGGGTGAGTGGTGGTGGGTGAGAGCATGAATGGGTGGGTGGTAGGTAAGAGTATGGATGGGTGGGTGGATGGATGGATGGATGGATGGATGGATGGATGGATGGATGGATGGATAGATGGATGAGTGGGTAGATAGGTGGGTGGATGGATGGATGGATGGATGGATGGATGGATGGATGGATGG
>NW_004524597.1:16210742-16221421 GCF_000260255.1 Octodon degus | reverse complement strand
GGATGGATAGATGGATGAGTGGGTAGATAGGTGGGTGGATGGATGGATGGATGGATGGATGGATGGATGGATGGATGGGTAGGTGGGTGGATGGATGGGTGGGTGGGTGGGTGGGTGGATGGGTACGTGGATGAGTGGTTGGATGGACAGATGGATGGGTGGATGGATGAGTGGGTGGGTGGATGGATGGGTGGATGGATGGATGGGTGGGTGGATGAGGGGATAAAAGGATGGGTAGGTGGATGGATGGATAGTTGAGTGGGTGGGTGGATGGATGGATGGATGGATGGATGGATGGATGGATGGATGGATGAGTGGATAGGTGGGTGGATATATGGGTGGATGGATGGATGGGTGGGTGGGTAGATGGGTGGATGGATGGGTGGGTGGGTGGGTGGGTATGTGGATGAGTGGTTGGATGGACAGATGGATGGGTAGATGGATGAGTGGGTGGGTGGATGGATGGGTGGGTGGATGGATGGATAGTTGAGTGGGTGGATGGATGGATGGATAAGTGGATAGGTGGGTGGGTATATGGGTGGATGGATGGATGGGTGGGTGGGTAGATGGGTGGATGGATGGGTGGGTGGGTGGGTGGATGTGTGGATGGATGGATGAATGGGTGGTTAGGTGGATGGGTAGGTGGATGGGTGCATGTGTGGGTGGGTAGGCAGGTGGGTGGATGGGTGGGTGGGTGAATGAATGGTTGGATGGGTGGGTGGATGGGTGGATAGGTGAGTGGTGGTGGGTGAGAGTATGGTTGGGTGGGTGGTAGGTGAGAGTATGGGTGGGTGGGTGGGTGAATGGATGGATGAATGGATGAGTGGGTAGGTAAGTGGGTGGATGGATGGATGGGTGAGTGGTGGGTGAATGGGTGGTTGGGTGGGTGGGTGGGTAGGTGGGTTGATGGGTGGTTGGGCGGATGGATGGATGGATGGGTGGGTGGTTGGATGGATGGACAGATAGATGGGTGGATGGGTGGATGGCTGGGTCTGTATCCTGGAAGTTGCACCAGTCACAGATGATGGAGAAACATGTGTGTGCATTCATGTGTATGTGGTGCTGGGGCTTGAACCTTGGGCCTTCTTCACAGTAAACCATCTTCCCAGGCCTTTTTAATTTAAAAGTAAACCATCTTCCCAGGCTTGGACTTGCAATCCACCTGTCTCATCCTCCTAGAGTGCTGGACATCTTTTTGTTTCTAACTCTTGGTATAGGAAGGGGAGTGTGGGAAGGCTCTGAGCAGTGGCGATGGGGAGAGTGGCTAAGTCTGGCACATTTCTTGCTTGCAGAGCTGATATGGACCCCAGGCTGCAAGCATGCTGGGCCAGCACTCTGCTCCTGAGCTCTGCTCCTAGCCGCAGTGTGGTTTCCAAGCAGAGCCAGCAGGATTTGCTGGTAGGTCATGTCATGGCATGTGAGAGACAGAGAATGAGGCACATAGTCCCAGTGGTTTGGCTTGAAGTGGGTATGAAAGTGGGGACTTTGGCCTTTGACTGCCTTGATCTGGAGTGTGGCCTACATAAGATGTCCACATGGAGGTACCAGCAGATGGCTGGACATTTGAGCTGAGTCCCAAGGGGAGCACCAAGGATGGTCTGTCCCCATCCTACCCTCTCCCCACCGCCTTCCAGCGCAGCTTCCCTGTGCTCCCCAGTACCACTGCTAACCTGGGATGTGTGCAACCTGCTGTGCATTTGTGTCTTCCCCTCTGACAGGGAAAGAAGAACAGCTCATGTGACTTATTTGCCATCGTGTTTCCCAGGCCAGATATGGGACATGTGTGAGTTGTTAACAATGAAGGGTAAGAAATTCCTTACATGCAAATGTTCCTACACACTCCCCTGCCCTCGGGAGCAGCCAGTGTCCCCCTCCCCCCCTCAGCAGGCTCTGTTGACACCCCAGGCCATTCTGCTCCTTTCCAAATGATGGAAGGAAAAAAGCAATAAGAGAAACTAGTGGGAAACATCAGTAAAATTGAAAAGCACAGCGAATGCTGGACCTTCTTTTTATCATCATCATCATCATCATCATCATCATCATCAAGGTGTTTTGCTGACTGTGCACAGGCAGGCTGACATGGGGGCTGGGCTCCAAGGGGACATGAGGGTGGCAAAAGAACAGAGCACATGGCAGCCGCCAGAGCTACACCAGCAGGCACCTGTGTGAGCCTGAGCTCTTCCCCCAGGCTGGCTCACTGCTGGATTCTGCGCACACTCTGCACCTGGAAGGTCTGGGCGTGAGAACCCCACTCCCGGAAGTGCTTGTAGTCACCTGAGTGGTGATCACTCTCCAACACATACTGGAAACCTCGGTACCCAGGAAACTGGGAACACACCCAGCTGAAAAAGGGGAGAGAGAGACAGTTACCTGCAGAAACACTGGCACGCCACCAGGACAGCCCAGCCATCCCAGCCTCCCTCCATTACCTGGAGTATATCAACGCTTTCCCTGGCCATAGGGCCTTTGAGCATGCCATTTACCCCACCCTTCTGGCACCTTGAGTCTGCGCTTTGGTTGCCCGTGCAATCATGACATTATCAGGGCCATTTGACTTACCCTCCAGGTCAGTCCCTGACTACACCTTTGTAGCACTCCTATAATTCAGTAAATGTTAGAATTATTTGTGAAATGTCAGCTTTCCCTGCCAGCAGCTGCTGGTGCAAGGAAGAATGTGGTTTGTTCAGCTCCACCTCCAGTGCCTAATGTCTCCTATCTGGGTAGAGAAGAAGAGGAGCCTCATGAACATTAGGCCAATGGATGAATAAAAGAAGGGGCTTCCCCTTGCTCCCTTACCCAGAACCACTTCCAAGAAAAGAGCTGCTATTTTAATATGTTGTTTAATTTGTTGTCCCAAACAATCCCCACATTGTTTGGGACAAAGATTGTTGTTTAGACTTTTGAGTCCTCATTTTCCTGTCTGTAAAAGAGGGAGATGGACTCATGGGAAGGTGGAGGCATCTTTTCTGAAGTAATGGGATTCTTTGGTTGTTCCTCAGAAAACTAAAGGAAAAAAAAAAATACCCAATTGCTCAACTTCATCGCTGCCTATTAAAGGCCAAAGGACCCCTGAGAAGGTGGTTCTGATGTCCCCCAAGTGAGCAGCCCACATCTGGGTCTTCGTTTGCTTCCTTGTTGGGGAAGGATGGGAGTCACCCTGAGCCAGCAGCTAGACTTAGTCTCCTCTCTGCTGTTGGGCAGAGCAAGCTGCTGGCTCTGCACTGGGTCTTTATGGCTGGACACCCCTCTTTCCTGCCCTCTTCAAGCCAAAGGTCTTGTCATCCTTTCCCCCCTAGGTTAACGTGGGAAAACAGTGCTGAAGACAGCCATGTGTGTGTGACCAGATCTAGCCAATCAGAGCATTCCATTCTTCTGGGCATGCTGATTGGTTCAGGGAATGGAGAACAAGATTCATGTTGACTCAGTTGAGCACCTTTCCTGGAATCTCTGATGGAGTCCTTGTGAAAGGGTCTCTATCCCTGGTGCTGCAATGTAAAGAGAAAGCTGCTGTCTTTGTCTTTAACTGGGAAGAGTGGATCTGAGAATACAGTACACTGAGGCAGGTGGAGCAATGGGGAGACAGACGGAGCCCATCATAGAGCCTGGATCCGGCTATGGCTGAAGCCCATTACAGAGGCCAACAAATATTATTTAGGCTTAAACAGGTTTAGTCCAGGTTTCCATTACCTGCAGTTGCATAAATTCTGCCTGAGACCTCCCTGTTTCTGTACATCCTCTGAAGGGTGGGCGTCAGCCCCCAGGACACAGTTTTCACAGCCCATGGCCTATGCTTCCCACCACCCTCTCTTTCCCACCACGCAGAGTGTCAGACCCACTTACGCCCCAGAGTGGACATGGAAGGAGCCCACTTCATTGCTGTCCCAGCCCATGGCCTGCAGGGAGGGGTAGTCATCACTCAGCTCTCCTTTCCTGCCCAGAAAGTTCTCCTGCTCAAAGATGGTCAGTCGGGAGTCACGGTGGTTCTGCAGATGCAGACGGGAGGCAGGATCAGACCACCTGGCACGCTGCCGGCTACCCACAAGCCCCCAGTCCTGCTGTGGTCTCCCAGTCAGCCTCCTCGGCAAACTTCTTGGAAGGCCACTAAGGTGGCAGGCACTCAAAACTTATAGGGGGTTCATCATCTTTCCTCCCAGGGTTTTCCACCAGGAAAGCAATCATGGACGCAACAAGCAGCAAGGGTGTTCAGTGCAGCAGAAATAGGGGTCGGGGGTGGCCCTGGAGGTCCAATGGGTCCCAATGGCACACAGGGATGTTGTGTGGTTGGTAAAAGGAATTACTCAGGTGTCTGAGCTTAGGCCTGGCACACAGCATGTCTGAGCCTGCTTCCACATCTCTAAAGTGGAACTAGCCACACCTGCTTTTTAGGGTTGCTCTGCAGACATGGGCTGTGAGCTGCGTGGAAGGAGACTGCCTGCCTGTGCCACGTGGCTTGAACAGGGAACAGGAGAACTTGAACTCTGGATGTCTGGTGACCCAGCACCCACTGATGGGGCTCTGGTCTCCCAGAGGCCAGGTAGCAGGACTCACCGCACAGGCCACGGGCCGGAAAGAGGTGAGGCGATCAGCGGGATAGGATGTGTTCCCGCTCCAAGCGCCCCAGCACGGGTAGTCACCACGCTCCAGCACATACTGCTGCCCTTGGAAGCCAGCGTGCTCGAAGCCCACCCACCTGTGGAGAGAGGGAGGCAGGGCCGGGCGGTGAGGACCCCAGGCCAGCGTTCTCACTCAGGGGACTCAGCTGCAGAAGACTTGGCAAGGCCTGGGGACACTTGTGGCTGTCACTGAGGGAAGAGGCTGCAACCATCTTTCTGTACACAGAGGGCAGGGACGTTGCTGACCATCCTGGAGCAGGAGGCCCTGGCCTTTTTGACGCCAAGGACCAGTTTCATGGAAGAGTTTTTCTGTAGCTAAGGAGCAGCAACCTGGACCCTGGCACACAAGTTTGCAATAGGGTTTGAGTGCCTGTGAGACTCTGTCACTCCTGCTGCTCTGGCAGTAAGAAAAGTGCAGGCGGTGACGGGAGCCACAGGGCGGCATGTCTGTGCACTCAGATAAACCCACTGTTTTTCCTGCTGCCCCCCTCCTGCTGTGCGGCTGGTTCCTCATAGTCCCTGGGCCAGAACCCTACCCTGCAGCATGAAGGAGGACCCCCCACAGAGACAGACCTGGCTCAGAGCCTCAGCAGTGCTGGGCAGAGGCGCTGCCTAGATCCTTAGCCATGAACGCTGGTGTGCCCCAAGGGTAGAGGACCTCTGCCCCACACAGGTGCCCCAGCCACCCTGCACCTACATCGCCCCACAGCCACGCATGCAGGGCTCACTGAGGCCTGCCAGGGGGATTCCTGGTTATGGTGTGGGCCCAAGGGAGATAGAGAGTGTGGGGCATGGCCTAGATGCCACCTCTCCTCTCTGCCCTTCTAGATCCTGAGACTGGGACTTCCCACCCAATACCCTGCAGGGGACAAAGGGGGCTGAGTGGGTGGTTCCTCAGTCACAGGAACATGACCATGCCATTACCCATTGTCCATCCAAATTATGACCCTTTACTCTGGGTCTTCTATGGGGCGAGGGACCCCGGAGCCTGAAGCTACATGCACCTTGCAGTGGTCGCCTCTGTGTCAATGCATGGTCTGATTCCATCCAGGTTCGTATCTCCCTGCCTTGAAGGTGGCCAGCCTAACCCTAACCGTAACCCTATCCATCTCTCTCCATCTCTCCTCCAAAAAGAGGACCATGGCTAGCATTTTGGATAGCCACATTTAGCTGCAAAAAATAATAGCACCTTTAAAAAACTATATTTGTACATCTACCTTCTACTTTTGGGGAGTTTGGCTTTCAATTTATGCCGAAGAGGGCTATTTTTAGACCCAGCAGAGTTGTGTCATCCAGTGGTCAGGGATGTGTGAATGGCACCCACTCCACTGGGCAGTGCACAACCTGGGCAACCTTACACAGCAGTCCTACACTCTCCTCTGCATTGCAGGAGGGCCCACGGGCACACACCATGGTCACTATTCTTTTAGCTTCTGCTTCTTGTGGAAAGGGGGTGGGGCTCAGAGAGCAGTGGCCTATCTGGAGCCACATACAGCATGTTGGGAAGATAAGGCTGAGAACATCTAAAATTCCCAGCTGCCTCTCCAGGTCCCTTCCTCTCGCCCTCCCCATACATATACTCACGCTCCGCTCAGCACTTTCAAAGATCTCACGGTCTCGAAGCCCAGCTCCAGCACGCTGGGGCACTCAGCTGCAAACTCATGCCGCCGGCCCTGGAAGCCCTCTTCATCCCACACCACCACCTGTGTGCCAGAGAACAAAGCTGGAGAAGATGGAGACTGCTCAGCCTTGGGGTGGGGGGGGGAGCCCCTGGGGCTCAGGCTGGGTGGACAGGTAAGACAGATGGGTGGAAACCCAGACGCTCCAGACTCAGGCAGGGAAGGGAAGTTGGATCAGGAAGAACACAGGTCCCAGCAAGGAAGGCCTCTGTCTAGGGCCACCGGCCCAGCCTCGTAGGAGTGAGGCTGGACCTCCAGATTCTTCAGGCTGCTCTCTAAATCTGGACCATGAAGTGAATCCTTTCTGTAAGGCTGACAAACACAATGCTTCCCCTAGCCCCCACCCAGACACGGGCAGAGGCAAAGAGATGAGGCAGGAGACAAGTGTGATCTTTGCCAGAGAATGCAGTAGTCCAAGCTCAGGATCCAGAAGACCCGAGTTATCTTTCAGGCTTTCTGTGTGACCCGGCAAGTCTCTGCCCGGCTCTGAACTTTGATGGTGCAGTCTGTGAAATGGGCATTCTGAGCCCTCCCTCAGGCAAGGCAGGGATACAATGGGGTGAACACAGAGATTCCGGGGTCTTGGTTTGACCCGTGTCCTCCACCCCTCCCGGGCCACCCTTCCAACCACTTCCTACCCTCCAGTGTCCTGCGGACTTGGTGCACTGCAGTGTCATGTTGGTCCCTTCCTGCAGGAGAGAAGGTGGTGAGACCCTCGCGCCACAGCTGACTCACCTCTCTGCTCATCTGGGTAGGGGCAGGGTCCTAGGGTCTCATCCCTCTCCTGTCCTTTCCATCTAGAGCCAGCACCATCGTCCACGCTGTCCCCACCTCTGAATTCCTCCACTTGGTCCCAGCGCCTCTGAGCCCTGCTATGCAGTTCAGTCTGCTTGCTTCAGGGGCCTTGGTGTGCCTACAAGGGCACCAGCCAGGCCAGCGCCACGCTGCTCAGCTGAGGGGACGTGAAAGAACTATCCCTGAACGAGGCTCACGGGGACCATTTTAGGTGTGTGGGGCCTGCTCCTGATTAGGATGACGATGGCACTCGGGATGACACAGGGACCTCCCCAGGATTGGGGACCTGGCCACCCCCCTCCCAAGATGCTCACTCCAAGCTCAGCCCTCCAAACCTAGGACTTACCGAGATGGGCCCAGAGAACATGGCAGAACTGAGACCTGCCAAGGTCAAGCTCTTATAGGCCCGGAGTGGAGAGGGGCCCCTGGCTGCCAAAGCCCTGGCTCAGCAAGTAGGTAGCAGAAACAAAAGCCAGCCCTGGCCACAGCCCCAGGGCCGAGGTGTCAGCAGCTCTGGCTTCGGCTGGGAGGGAACAGGGCAGGTCGCCTCCCCCAGGGGACAGCCAGGAGAACGGTGAGAGGTGGAAGGTCAACCTCAGCCAGCGCCATGGGACTGGAAGGGGACAGTGAACACTGAATGCAGAGTCCAAAGTCAGGCCTTCTAGCCTGTGACCTTGAGTCATTCCTCCTCCATTTCTGACTGTAAAATAGGACACAAATAAACTACATGGTGGGGTTCTTGTGAGACAACATGACAGGCCTGATCCTTTGCCACTCCCGTGCCCCTTCCCCTTCCAGCTGCAGCAATGCAGGCGGAGAGGTTGCTCTCTAAACCTGGATTGTGATGTGAACCCTTTCTGTAAGGCTGACAAATTCAGCATTTCCCCCAATCCCTGCTGGAGGCGGCATTTCAGCTGGACTCTGAAGGGTGTGGCTCATTTGCAGAGTGAGATGGGAGGAAAGGTATCTAAGCCGGAGTGTGGAGGGGGATCTTGGGGTCCAACGACAAGAAAGGGCTGGTAGTCCACCTGGGTTGGAGCCCAGGGGCCCTCAAGCGGAGGAGCTAGAGGTGGACTGGGCCATAGCCTGCAGGGTCTGCAAAGCCAGCGAGGTGACCAGGTGGCTCTGCCAGCAGAAGCCAAGAGCAAACTGTGGCTCACCTGCGGGGCATCCAGGCCTTACAGAATTCCCTGAGTTCCTCTGCGCTCTGCACCTTGCCCTGGGGTTGGCTGATGGGGAGGAAAGGAGGAAAGAGCACGGCTGGGAGCAAGCACGCCGGTGGTGAAGTCCAGCCTTGTTTTCCACATCCGGGTGTCCCAATCCTTCGAAGGCCTGCGGCGGCCACACCCATCTCTTGGGGGGGGGCGGGGCATGGTGCCAAATGCAGCTTGATCATCTGTCTGACTTTGATGAAAGGTGACCAAGAAAATTAAAGATTAGAGATGTGGTACATGCAGCCAGGCAGCCTGGTTTGCATCCCCTAGTCGCCCCAGCCTCAGCTTCCATGAGCATAAGTGAGTGCAACAGCCTGAGTGGTCCGCTGTCCTGAGGATCCATGTGGTCGGTATGACTGGCATTTGTAACTGTTCAGGGACATGAAAAGCATTATGTGTTTCTATTGTTTCCGTCCCCATCATCACTAATGACAATAATAATGATAATAATAATAATAATAATAATAATAATAATGCTCATTATGAAATAATCACTCACAAAGAATGCCTAAGAGTTGGCTTTAGGAGTTAGAAGATGGCAGTCCGTCTGAGAGAGGAGGAAGGGGCTAGGAAGGTGAGCGGTGGCCTCAGTTCCTCAGCTGCGAGTGGCATGGGTTTCTGAGGCTCCCTGCTCAGAGAAGTCATGGGGGCCATGGCAGTCAAGCGTTCAGAACAGAAGCACACAGAACGGAGTCTGTCCCAGCCCTGCACCCACCCTTTTGCCAAGGGGAGCATGGAACTGCCCCAGACAGCCCAGCCTTGGAACCCGTGGGTGGCCCCCGCCACAGGCATCTTGGCCCGGGTTCCAGTGGTTGCCCTGCCTCATCCTGTCCCACAGTTCCTGTCTCACCCTCCTAGGCCTTGGCTCAAGATAAAAGGGGGTGAGGCTGTGGATGTGGGGGACTGGAAGCATGGAGCAGCGGAGACAGAGGTGGCCCTGAGCCAGCAGGATCACAAAACAGAAGTGGGCTCCATGGGGGTCCAGATCCTAAACGATGATGTAGGAACGCATGAAACACCCCACAGACCCCACCCGGGGCTGGGGAGTCAGCCTGCAGGTAACCCTGCTGAGCAGCCCTCAGGCCCCAGCTTCCCTGTGAATTCCTCATGACCTTGTCGAGGCCCCTTGTCCTGCAAGGGTGGCGAGAGGGAGTTGAACCACTGGTCTGTTCCTTTGTGTGGAGTCTGTGCTGCCCCACTCGGCCTCCGATTCTCTGTCTCCCTCCTTCACCACTGATCTCCCCTGTGCCCTTCTGCTCCTCTGTCTGTTCGCCTTCTTTCCTGTCACTTTCTGCTGTCCCCAGTCTCTCCTGACCTGGGCTTCTTCATGTCCCCCACACCTCCTGATGGACCACTGGGTGCCTATTTAGTCATCAAAAGAGGCCCTTGGTGGCCAGGACCTACACAAGGGGCTGGGGCCAGTGAGGAACAAGATATAGTGGCATTTGAAGCGATTGTCATGTTCCTGGCTACCAGCTGGGATCAAGTAGTGGGGATCCATGGGAGATGCCAGGCAGGTCAGCCAAGAAACAGGCCCCAGGCCTTGGATGCTGAGCCCATCTGAGCACAAGGAGACCCAGGCCTGCAAGATATCAGGAGGGAGGGTGAGGGCCGCAGGCCAGGGCCAAGGCTGAATGGCAAGAGATGAAGCACAGGGACCCAGGGCCACCTGCCTGTCCAGCTGGGTGGGTGCTGACCTCTCCAAGCCCCGACCTTCCTCATCTGTGCAATGGACATAACACAAGCAGCCAATCAGCAGCAGGATTTGCAGAGGCAACAAGGATAAAGCATTAGTGCCACGCTTAGCACCAAGAAAGGGCTGCTGAAGCCCACCTCTGCTTCATCATAGACCATTTCTCCTGCATCCGATGCCACTTTACCTTTGTGCAGCACCTGATAGGGACACTGCAGGTCACCAGTGATTGGAGGCACAGAGGTAGGGAGGGCAAAGACCTGCCCGAAGTCACCAGTGCCTTGCAGCAGAGGCAGTGCTCTGCTGGGGGTCCCCTTTACCTGCCCTGTGCTGGCTCTTGCCAGGACCATCCTGGCTGTGGCCATGAGAAAGAAGTCAGGGTGGTCGGAGGCCTAGTGTGGCTGACTTGCCCGGGCTGTTGCCTGCACTCGGCTTATAATGGAAAGTGCTGCTCTCGGCAGTAACGGGAGGCCAGCCTGGTCCGAGGCCTCTCAGGTCTGCTGAGCCAGCACCCCCTTTGTGCCCCCACTATAGGGCCTGATGTCTGCCAGATTATAAAATGGGGGGTTGGCCCCTAGTCCCCTAGAGCACAGCCTGTCCTACAGCAGGAAGTAGCAAGTTCCCAGGTAAGAGGGACACCACTGTGCTGCCAAGTGCTGGGGTGGTTGGGGGCGGGGGTGGGGGG
>NW_004524597.1:16194525-16210642 GCF_000260255.1 Octodon degus | reverse complement strand
AGAGAGAGAGAGAGAACAGGGCAGGGAATCCAAGATAAGAGAAAAAGGCAGAGAAAAGACAGTAGAAGAGAGAAAAGAATAAAGCAAAAGCCTACAGAGAAAGGTAGGCAGAGACACGCAGAAGGCAGGACTCTGGCAAATAGAGAAGCAGCAAGAGAAAGGAAAATGGCAAGAGGGAAGCAGTAATGGGATTAAACAGCAAGAGACAAGCAGGGAGCCAGAGAGGAGAAGCGGAAGGGAGAACGAGTGAGAATGTTTTCTCCCAGGAAAACATGAATCTGCCGTATTCCTGCGGCAGCATTGCACAGGATGGGGGCAGGGGTGACCAAAAGCCAGATGTGGCCCAGATGTCTTGCCCGCCCTGCTGACTGAGGGCTCCAGAATGGCCACAGCCTTCCTGGATGGAGGCTGGAGGAGGAATCTGCTCACCCCAAGGAGAGAGAGCAAAGGTTGGGAATGGGGGAACCAGTGCTATTGGGGGGGGCTAATTCTCTACAAAGGTGACAGAAGCGTTTATTTTCCCCTGGGGACAAAATCAAGGCATCCAGAACACACTCAGTAGAAAGGATGGAGCTAAAACACTTCCACCCTTATGTCCCCAAGACAGTGGGGAACCACTGGAGTTGACCAAAGCCCTCTCCACCCAGTGCCTACGCAGCCACAGTGCCTGCTTTTGGATCCCCGGATGTGAGCTAAACCCATCCACGTGGATTCTCCTGCATAACTGTGGCCCTGGCCTGTGTGTGCTTCCATGCTCCTGGCCAGAGGACGCCTGGGGCAGCCGCCTGGGCACAAAGATGTGGACACACGGTGCTTAGTCTCTGAACAGATGTCAAATGGGATGCTCCCATATGCCAGGTGCAGAACCAACCACTGAGAGACAGGGGCAAACAAATCTGAGGGATAAATGCCAGGCAGAGCATCTGACACCCCCTTGCCTGGGTCCATCTGCTGGAAACTGGAATTGGAATTGGACACCTTCTGCCGAGTGGCTCAGGCAGGGCACCTCTCTCTCCCAGCCTCAGGATGCTCAGGGCAGGGGACACAGTGATCCCATTACTCCTCTGGGTTTCAAGCAGGGCAAAATGGGTAGATTAACTTTGGTGATCATGCCTGGCATGCCCGAGGCCTCCTAAATGTAGCTCCTTACTGTTGCACACCTGGGGAGGCGAATCAAGGCTGCATCTGCAAGTAAGTGTGATGTCTGGTCAAGAGCTGCAGGAGGCTATGGAAGGCACACGAGGGAGAGGGGGAGGTGGACGGCGCTGCTGGCAGATGGCACGGTGCGGTCAGAGGCCTGGGGAAGGCAGCTGAGGGAGCAGCAATTGCCAGACAGGAAATTCTTGGCTAGGAAGCAGGGATGGAGGAAAAACATGTCCAGCTTGTACTTCCAAGGAGGGAAGGAATGAGTTCAGGGTGCCTGGAAACACAGGGTGAAGGGGGCATGAGAGTGGGGTGCTGCTTAGGGGTGCTGCCCCTACACTCACGGAGGCCAGAGGTTTCCTTACGACTTTGCAGGACGGAAGCATGTCTCAGGCTGCAAAGGCCGCAGCCACAGCGGCAGTGAACCCGGGTCCTGATGCCAAGAGCAAGGGGGCCCCACCCTCGGGACCAGCTCCTGGCCCTGGGCCCGCCCTGGCCCCAGCCGCTGTGCCCATACCCAGTGCCAAGGTGGGGGACCTGCCTCCTGGGAGCTACCGGGTAAGGATGTGGGCACGAGGCAGCTTGGCTGGGCCCCCCCTTTCCATCCATCTCTCCTCCCACTTCTTTGCGTCCTCCTCTTGCTCCTCCCTCTCCTCTCTTCCTCCTCCTCTTCCTCCTCCTCTTTTCTCTCCTCCCCTACTTCCTCTCCTCCTCTCTCCTCCCTCTCCATTTCCCTCCCACCCCTTCGTGCTCCTCCTTTGCCAGTTTTCTCTCCTCCCCTTCTCCCCACCTCCCCGTCCTTTCCCGCCTTGGCCTCTTTCTTCCTTCTCCATGGCTTCTTTCCTGCCTTGCCTTCCCAGGCACACCTGTGTCCAGCCAGTCTGAAGCCCCAGAATTATGGCCAGGGGTCTCAACACCCCTGGGAAGAAGGGGCCCATTCTGGAGTTGTGACATGAAACGGAAACATGACACTTCACTGCTGCAGGAGCTGCTGCTGCTGGGGCTGGCCCCAGTGAGCCTGCAGAGGGTGTGTCAATGCCGCTGGAATCAGGGGAAGAAGAGGAAGAGGGCAGGCTCAGCCGCAGGTGCCCCCGCCTGTCCCAGAGGCAGCATCAGCCAGCAGGCTGGCCTCATGTCCTGAGGAGCTGCTCCGAGCACCCGGGCTGCAAGGGTCCTGGAGATCGAGGCAGCAGGCCCCAGGGACTTAACTGGGTTTTGCTTTTGGTCTCAGGTGCCCAGAATCAGCCACCTTCTGTTCATGACATGTCCTTATGTGATCTATTCAAGACTGGCTTTCATTTCCATAGTTTTATTTGAGCAGTCATTTTAATTTATTTTTAACAGCACAACCAGCACCTGTAAACCCACTATTCATATAAAACCCAGGACTTACCTGGGTGGTGCAGTGCAAACCAGTACCCCAGCTACTCTGGAGGCTGAGGCAGGAGGAGCATCACAAGCTCAAGGCCAGCCTGGGCAACTTGGCAAGTCCTTGTCTCTAAATAAAAATTAAAAAGTCCTGGGCATGTGACTCCTCAGTGCTTGCCTAGCACGCAGGAGGTCCTGGGTGCCACTCCCAGTACAGAGAGGGAGTGAGACGGAGGCAGAAGCAGAGGCAGAGGCAAAGAGGTAAAAAATCCTCTACCGGACCCTAAGTTTCCAGACATCTGGCACTCTCGTCTCCTGTCTTCACTATCTGCTCGCTATGTATTTCTATAGTGTTGTGTGCTAGTCCTCAGAAATACGGCTTGCTTTCATCTTATTGAGACATGCTGAGTGTGCTCATTCTGGCATTCTTTTTTCTTATCTCTTGACTGTGTGATTCCTTACTGTGCCTCCACCCAGTTGAGCCATTTGTTCTGGCTGCTGTGTGACTGCAGGTTCAGAGCACATCGTCACCCTCCTGCCACAGACCCCTCCCCCGGTGGTTGCAGTATGCCTGGGGTATTCATTCCTTTGCTTGTGTTGAGATGGGTCTCACTGTGTCGCCCAAGCTGTCCTCCAACTCCTGGGCTCATGCCGTCATCTTGTTTCAGCCTCCCAAGGAGCTTGGACGCCAGGTGCAGAGCGCAGCACCCAGCCTGCCCGGCACGGTCATGTCCCTGTCCTGGGCTCCCAGGCAGCAGTCTCACCAGGGGGCCAACACAGCAGGGGAGGTGCCAGGTGCAGGTAGTGGGTGCCTCCTCTCTGCAGCTGGGGAACCCAAGGCTCCAAGACAGCAGACAGCAAGCAGCTGCCTCAGCTTAAGCGAGCCTTCAAGTTTGCCCAACTCGGGTTGGCAAGAGGAAAAAGAACCCGAGTTCAAGGCTCAGTGGGGAGAGGTTGGCAGAGTCCTGAGAGGGAACCAGCAGACACTTCCTCCATCTGGGGTTACAGACAGACACAGAGCATCCCAGGCCCCACACTGCAGAACACTTAGTCTTCATTGGGGCTGGAGAAAGAAAAGGGGAGAAAAAGACGGAGACTAGTGGGAAGAGGGAGAAAGAGAGGCTGAAAGCACAGCAGTGGCTCCGCAGTGTTGCCACTCGGGGGGAGGAGGGGTGGCTTACAGTTGAGACCCAACACAGCACTGGAGGAGGACAGGTGACCTCTGAGCCCAGAACAGAAGCAGAACCAAGATGTCCAGTCTAGAGCATGAGTTCAGGAACCTGAGTTAGGCCAGGAGGACTCCAGGACTGGGATCTGTGGCAGCGAGGGTCTTGCAGAGACACCACAAAGGCAGGAGTGGCCCGGAAAGGAGATCCCCCTCCCACCCTGCTCCTGCGGACGGTGCAGCTCTGAAGCTTAGTCATCAGAGGCCGGAGACAGGGTCATGCCACAGGCCATGGCTCACCAGACCAAACACAGCCTGTGTAGATGGGGCCAAATATGCAAGGGACTCCAACCTGAAGCTTCCCTGGGCTTAGTTTGCACCTCAGGGGCACAGAGCTGGGTCATCCCCCTCACTCTGTGTCTTTGGCGTGGGGGCTTCTCTCCTGCAGCTGGTGGTCTTCGAGCAGGAAAACTTCCAAGGCCGGCGGGTGGAGTTCTCGGGAGAGTGCCTGAACCTGGGAGATCGAGGCTTTGACCGAGTGCGCAGCCTCATTGTCACCTGTGGACCGTGAGTGTGGCCTGGGCAGACCCTCTGCCCAGGATACCTGGGCCATGGTACCAGCCTTTTTAGCAGGCGCCTCCTCTGTGCCTGGATGGTGTAGCGGTGTCTCTGTTCTTCCCAACCCTCCCAGCAAATCTGAGAGGAAAGCATGCACACCCTGCCCATCTCGGGGCCATGACCCCATCGAGAAGGTCACACTAATTATAAGCCATGGTTCTAGGCTGCAGGAAAATACTGTTCCTACTATAGAAGGAACCTCAGCCCATTGCTAAGGGCTGGAAGAAACAAAAGAGCCCCGTGACCACATGTTGTATAGTATCTCTCCTGAGATCATGTGGCCCTAGAGCATGCAGGAGGAGCCAGGCACTGGGTGAGGACTCCAGCTGGCGATTGCACCATGCTGTATGAGGAAGAGCCCATACTTATCACCATGTAACAGGTGTGGAAACTGAGGCTCCACGGGGTTTAGACAGGTGGCTAAGATCACCCAGTAGTAAGCATCTGAGCCCACATTTGACTCAGGCTGACTGGTTTCATTTCCAATGCTGTGAAGTAGCAGGCCTCACTGGTTGGCTGGACCCTGGGCATCTCTTGGCCTTCATGGTCCACACAGAAAGACGGAGTCATTGTCCCTCAGATAGACCAGTTGTGCTGCTCTGGCCCCAGTAAACAGAGGTCAGGGCACTGGACCAGCCCAGGACAAAACCTGCCCTGGTTTCCTCCCCACAAACCCCCTGGGAGCATGGTAAGCTTACATTCTGAGCCCCTTGGGCAAATAGCAGAAATGGGATGAGCTTGAGGTTTTGAAGTCAGACAAGTTTGGGCTGAGTCCTGACTCCCCTGTTTGCTTTGTTCCGTCTCTGGACTCCACGTTCTTCTTCTCTAAAATGGGGAAAAGCACAGCCCCTACTCACCCGCACAGGATTATTCGAGATCTATAGAAGGTAATGCAGGATGGAGGTGGCATCTTGTGGGTGCCCACACACAGCAGGTGGCCCCCCCCATCACCCTCTCAGTGTAGACAGGTCACCCTGGTCCATGGACCATTGTGCTTCCTCTACCACCCCATCGTGGTGCAGCTAGCACCAGCGCAGCTCTGTCCCCAGCCCTCAAGCCTAGCTGGGAACAGAAACTGCCAGATGCGGCCAGCATAGGGTTTCAGGCTGTTTTCAGTGCAGGTGACTCAAACTCAGACTATGTTTCCTCGGAGACACAGACGCAGCTGTTCTTCACTGCGTGCACTCAGGGTAGGTACAAACAGCCCTGTGGTCCAGGGCCTCGGGCTGGGTCTTGGCAGTAGGGCTGCCAAGTAAAAGGATGATAGAAGGAAGTGAAGGGGGAGAGGAGGAGAGTACCCACAGCAGGGTGGGAAAAACATCTGCTGAGACCTGGGAGACTTCCTCCTGACCCCTGACATCACTGCACAAACTTAGGCTGGGAACTTCACCCCCAAGCCTCAGTTTCCTCATCTGTAAACTCAGAATCTTGCTCTTTCCCTTTGCTCAAATGCAAGCTCCAAGGAGCCACAGGAGAGGAAAAAGGTATTGAGAGGGATAGGCCGCTCCCTCTTGTCTCAAGCCATCAGAACCTCCCAAAGAAGATAGAGGAGGTGTGGGGAAGGGTGAGCAGGGTGGTAAGACCACATCAGTCATAGCGGGCTGCAGTGCCTTTCTGAAACCACAGGGCAAAAAACTATGAGTCAAGCTTAGAGCTCAGGTCTGTCAGTGTCCAGAGTCCATGCACTTAACACCTACATTGTTCTACCCTCTAAGACTCCCTCCCTCTTCATCACATTCATGGTCCATCTACTTCCCCACCCATCCACTCATTCGTCCATCCATCCATCCATCCATCCATCCATCCATCCATCCACCCATCCACCCATCCACCCACTCACACATCCATTTATCCATCCATCTATCCATCCCCCTACCCATCCATCCATCCATCCACCCACTCACCCATCCATTCATCCATCCATCTATCCATCCACCTACCCATCCCTCCATCCATCCACCCATCTGGAATTCCATCCAAAGATCTACCCACTCAGCCATCTACCTAACTGTCACCTATAATCCACCTATCCATCCATTCATCTACTCATCCATTCTACCATTTTTCCCTTCCTTCCTTCCTTCCTTCCTTCCTTCCTTCCTTCCTTCCTTCCTTTCTTCCTTCCTTCCTTCTTTCCTTCCTTCCCTACTCCAGATCAGGCAGGACTGAGGCAATTTCAACTCTATTTCAAAACAACAAGTTCACATTTCCAATTCTGTCCCTCAAGTATGGTTCACCCATCCCTCAGACAAGGATCTGAGCCTCCTGGGGTACATTCTGTCTCAATCCTAGGGAGAGGATGGCCCCTAGGAAGATGATGCATACGGCAGTGCTCCTTGGCACTTTCTTGCTTCCTAAGAACTTCTGAACACATGGACAGCAGAGGTCCAGGGCCCCTCAGTCGACCTTCTCCTCCGCAGACTGAGAACCATGCCTTCTCCCTGGCCCCCAGTCCAGCCAGCCTCATCTTTAATCTGGCTATATTAAATGCCAGGAAAAGCCCACTTGGCTTCAGATTTCTAATTTATCCCTGTTAAAGACCAAAAATAACATACTTGCACTATCATAACGTACTGATTCACACAAGTATTGGGGATTTAGATATCACTCGCTCTCTCCCACCACCCCATACCAGGCACTGAATGTCTCCCGAGACAGTCTTTACCAAACTTCTATCATTTTTTCTCTTACTGTGTGTCTTTGGGAGCATTAACTAATATATTTTATTTTTGATCATTCACTTAAAACACAAGCATACATACTTTGAATATATATATATATATGTATATAATAATCTATGTGTCACTTTTTTATAAACAGAAAGGTAGTATCATTTGTTTCAAGTGAAATGTATCCATAAAATTTATCCATAAAAATAGCAAATACAAAGTCAGCAAGGCTCTGAGCAGGAACCTATTCTTCCTTTATTACCAAAAGAAAAGAGTAAATGTAAAGGACATATTAGGTCTAATCAGGCTTAACAGAAAGTACCAGAATTGCTTGGCCTTAGGGTCTTGTAGTACTCACAGCCTGTGTGAATCCTACATTTGCCAACACAGTTTGCTCAGATAACTATACACATTATTCCTCGTCCTCTTTCATCCACTGCACGAGAACAGGTGTATGAGGGCCGTGGGGCAAAGCAAGGCTCAGAAAGGCGAAGTCACCTGCCCGCCGTCACACCGCTGGCACAGCTGAGAGTCAACTGCAGGCACCTCAGGCCCACTTGAGGCCTTCGTGCTGGCCCCAGGGCTGCTTTTCTAAGGGAGACAGGCAGGCAAGTGGGGGAGGACTGCTGCTAATAGCTTTTGTCCTCTCTGCCTCTGCCCCTCTTGGTCCTCCGCCTGTCCAGCTGGGTGGCCTTTGAGCAGTCCAACCTCCGTGGGGAGATGTTCGTACTGGAGAAGGGCGAGTACCCTCGCTGGGACACCTGGTCAAGCAGCTACCGGAGTGACCGGCTCATGTCCTTCCGGCCTGTGAGGATGGTGAGTGGCTCCAGGTTAGGCGCTTCAGAGACAGGGATGCAGTGCCAGACAAGTCAAAAGTCTGAGCCCTGACTGTCAGTGAGGGTGAGGAAAAAGGAACGGCACAGGAGGGGAGGTGGCCTCTAGGTTGCCGACGGGCCGGAGGGTCTTGTGCTCATGGAGGCAAGCAGCCAACATGCTAGGCTGTACCTGGCCCTGAACTGGGGACCCAGAACAAACACAAACAAAAACCAGGCGATCTTCATTCCCTCTGCTATGGAGGTTGGGCCCACCTTCCAGTGGTTAGAGCTAGAAATTCCAGGGGCTTTCTTGACCCTCTTTGCTGGGTGTTTCTGATTCCTGAATGCACATTACATTCTCTTGGACTGGCATTAAAATCTAGTCTCTAAGTCTGGCCTTGTAGCAAGTACCTGTAATCCCAGCTCTAAGGAGGCAGACAGGAGGATTGCTCAGAGTTGAAGCCAGCCTGGGCTATGGAATGAGTATAAGCCCAGCCTGATTTAGCAAGACCCTTCTCAAAAAACAAAATAAGCAAGCAAACAAGTAAACAAAACCCAAGGAAATGCAAATGACCAAACACTTGGCTGAAACTTTGCAGTGGCTAGAAAGGAATGCTGTGAGGGGCATCTAGCAGCCCAGGATAGTAGGGCAGGACGCTGAATCCGCCTCTTAACATAGAAGCCAGCCTAAAGCAGAGTCATTTAGGTGAATGTGGATATCTCCAGGTGCTTTACATTTTCCAGAATTATGAGTTGATTATGAGTCATGGCCCAACCATCTCTTACCCACCAATGCCAGTCTCCGATAGAACCTCACATCTTTCTTCCCTCGCTCGAACATTCACGAAGGGTTGTTATGAACGGCTATTGGGGATGGTCAGCTGCCAACAAGCAAGCTGGTCTTAACCGGTTAGACAGCCAGAGTAATGCCAGAATTCTCGGCCTTGGAGACTGAGGTACTCTTTGTAAGAGTTCATAGGTTGGTCTCCTGATCATCAAGTGGCATTTAGGTGACCATCTAGGTTAAGGGAGCTTATTGAAGGGAAATGCCATAGCTAACGCACTTCTGGTAGCTTCTAGAACCCATAGCACATATGTTACTCTGTTTTTCATTTAAGACAAAAGATGTTAGTGTGATGGGGACACAGTTCAGTGGCATAGCACCTGCTTGGCAAGCATGAGGTCCTGAGTTTGAGTCCCAGGACCAAAACAACAATAACAAAAGTTGTTAATGAAGAAGGTTTTTTGTTTTCCTAAACTAACACCTCAGTATTCAGATTTAATTGCAGTGTTGGCCCTTCATGATAAATAAGTGGGTTTTGGGTTGCGGTTTGGCATTTAGTCTCTAAACATTTGGCTATCAGTATTCTAGAACTAAGCTGTCTAGTAGAGTGGGCACCAGTCATGAAGGGCTACAAATACGAATTTTGGCTACTCTGAGTGCAGATGCTATGTAAGTATGGACCACCCCTATCCTGAATGTACAGAAAAAAATGAAATATATTAATATTTTTATAATGGAGCTGGGCATGGTGGTGCATGCCTGTAATCCCAGCATTCTGGGAGGCTCAAGCAGGAAGATTGCATATTTAAGCCGAACCTGGCAAACTTAGTAACTCAGCCATACCCTGTCTCAGAACTAAAGATAAAAAGGAGCCAGGGATGTAGCTCAATATGAAGGCCATGGATATAATCCTCAGGGCTGCAAAAGAAAAACTATTATAGGGTACATGTTAGAATTATACTATCTTAGCCAGCTCTGGAAGGTTGGGAATCCCTGGCCATGAGAAGGGTTGGTGGAAAACTTGTAGAGAACAAGGTGTGCAAACCTCGAAAAGCAGGGACGAACTGGGGAGTGGCTATAGCAGAGGGAGCGGAGGGGAGAAAAGTGCAAGACCAGAGAGAACATGAGTAAAAGCCCAGCCCTGCAGGGCCTCATGGGTCTTGGCCCCACTACCCCCCCAACCACCACCACTACCATCACCACCACCACCACCACCACCACCATCATCACCAGCAGCAGCAGCAAGGGCCATTGACTGGCTTAACCTTCCCAAGACTGCAGTAATAATAAGTAAAGGTCGTTAGTAGTCAGGAGGTTAGCATGAGCTGGCAGTCATACCAAGGGCATTTTTCCCAGCACGCAACGGTGCCTGGCATCTGTATCGCTGCCTCTGGCCTCATTCACCCTCTCACACTCTGGCCATGCTGCACGTCAACAGCCATCATCCCACGTGCTCCTACCAGCCTTTGCCTGCGCCTTTCTCTTCACTCAGTGCCTTCTCTCACCCTCCCTCTTTTCTCTGCCATGTGCACTCCTATTCAACCTCCAAAGTCACTGTCAAATGTCCTGTTTCCATGGAACCTTTCCTGACCCATGTTCCTTTCCTCTGGAAGAATTATCCGACTCCTGCTCTATCCACAACCTTCTGCTGGCGACTTCTGTAGACAGATGTGCTTACATCTGGCCTCCTACTTCTTAGTGGTCAATCATTATAGGTGATCAGACTGCACATGTATTTAGACCTTACCGTACACTGTGTGCTTTCCCACATTTCACGTACTTTCCAATCCTATGACAGTCCTAGGAGGCAGAAGTTGTCATACCACTTACATGAAGGACAAGGAAGTTGGGGTTCAGGGGTGGCAAAGGTTACACAGCTGCTCAGTAATGGGCCTGGGGTTCGAGGTGCTCGAGGTTGGTGTCACTCTGATCCACTTGCTGGGGCACCCCTGTGCACTGCGCTTCATCCCTGGGCCAGGAGCCATGGCTGATCCTGGTGGAAAGAGGGTGATCCTGGCCCCTAGAAATAACAGGCTGGCTTAAAACCCTAGGTCTATGGATTTGCAGCATTAAAACTCTATTCAGGACTGGGGGTGAAGCTCAGTGGCAGAGCACTTCCCTGATACACAAACCCGTGGGTTCTGTCCTAGCCCTGGAGCAAAATAATCAGTACACACCAGCACTAACTCCCGTGCCCAGCCTCAAGGCTGGACCTCTCACACAGTCACGGCTCAACATAAGTAGAGTAATTATTGCTCACAATCCCATGCACAAGGCAGTTGTAACCCCATTCTGTAGGTGCAAAAATTGAGGTTTGGAGGGGCAGGGTAGTCTCTACAGGCACCAACATACCAGTGTTGGAGGCAAGATTCTAACCCAGCGTTGTCCCACCAGTGCCCTCCATAGCCTGAGGATCGTTGTGTGCTTTTCCTCGGCTTTTGAGAAACACTTACAAGAGGGCATTGGCTTGAACGCCTGAGGCTACAGAGACACGGATTGAGTGACTGGGTTTAGGAGCGAGAGGTGTTTCATGGAGAGGGTCTGCCCTTCCCTGGCTGTGAAATCTGACCTCTCTGAACCTCTACAATCCCTGACCGTCATCATCATGAAAATATTTTTGATCACTTTGTGTGTCAAGCACTGTGCCCCACCCCCACAATAAAAAAAATAAAATAAATAAAAATAAAAAAACACTGTGCCAGAGCTATACATGGATTCCCTCACTCCATCCCTGGGACCGTATTAAGACCTGGGAGCTGCTACCCTTTTCCCCAGATGAGGTTGACCTTTCCAAGCCAGAGAGCAGCAGCCCCAGGAGAGTCTCAGGAGATCCAAGCCCACTCAGCCTCTCTCTCCCTCCAAGCACAGCACGCTTTCTCGGTTCCCTTCCTGCTTCCTGTTCCTGACACAGCCCTCCTTTCCCAGGATGCCCAGGAGCACAAGATCTGCCTGTTTGAAGGGGCCAATTTCAAGGGCAACACCATGGAGATCCAGGAGGACGACGTGCCTAGCCTCTGGGTCTACGGCTTCTGTGACCGCGTGGGCAGCGTGAGGGTCTCCAGTGGAACGTAAGCATCCCTCCTGCCAGGTTCCCATCTCCTGCTAGGAACACAGAGGACACAGAAGCAGCTGCACCCTGACAGGATGCGCTGTTCATCAGGCTCCTAGTAAAGGCTGTGGCTCCTCCCGACGGCTCCTGGAGGCTGTCTAGATTCCACCCGCAGAGCCTCATTCCTCTGGGGAAGAGAGTCATACTTTGAGGAATTTTGCATCAGTGTAAACAAATCTGGCACTTGGTTCTAAAAAGCCAGCAGATGGGGGAGAATGGTTACTGCTAAGCCAGGGAGGGACTGGTGGAACCATCAGGTCAAGAGTCAGTCTAGAGAAGAGAACTGTGCAGGGACCCTGAGCACCTAGAGAAGGAGCCGAGTGGCTTTGGAGGGGCCTTCACCTGCTGCTATCAGTTGGGAGGCTGGGCCAGCTCCAGTCCTCTCTGTCTCAGCATTGCCAGCTGCACAATGGGTGGACGAGTCTCCTCATCTAAAAAGGTGTGGGTTGAACCCAGTGCCCAGGTTAGAAGCTGTCCAAACACAGCCCATGACCCACCTCTGTGAGAACACAGAAAAGAGGGGATGGCCCAAGCAGGGCACTTTATTGGCCTCCCACCTCCCAGCAGTCCAGGTCCCTCTGTTCTCCTCTGGGCAAGGGTTCGCCTTCTGCCTGGCCATGCCCTCACTCCCGAGCTCCTAAAACACTCCTGGGAGCATGATCTTTTACTTTCTTACCCCCTTTCGCTGAAACCCGGATCCCTGCCATCCAAGCTATTGGATGACAGCCAGGTGCTGTGCTAGACATGCTGCAGGAGACAGAGAAGAAGGAGGCGCAGCTCCTGTCCTTAAGGAGCTTACTCAGCCTCACAGGAAAGCCTAGCTCCCTGTGACAGAGCCTCCAGGTGCCAGCAAGAGATGGTCATGAGGCTGGCGGAGGATGAATGTGAGCTTGGGACTGACTGTTAAACCAGGCTTGGCTGTGACAGCCCCAGCAGGACCCTGCCAGCAGAGGCGATGAGGGAAGGCAGCAATGAATCACTGATCACAGTTGCTGTTTCGAGTGCTCACCGTGGACAGAACATTGTGCCAAGCACTGTAAAGCACCAGCTACTGAGTGTCAGAGACGGCTGGCGAGGCGGGTGGCCTTATCAGCCCCACTGCTCAGGCACCTGCCGCTCAGGCTACTCATCTGCCTTGGCCCTTTGGTTCTAGGATTAGAGCCAGAATATGTACCCCAAAGGCAATGCACAACTCTACTAACATGCAAAAGAAAAAAAATTTTTTTCTTTCTTTTTTTAATCTTTCTTTTTGCTTCTGGAGTGCTGGCATTCAAGGCATGAGCTACCATGCCAGGCTATTTTTGATTTTGAGACAAAGTTTTAGTAAGTGACTAAGTTGCCTGGGCTGGACTTGAGCTTGCAACCGTTCTGCCTCAGCTTCCTCGAACGCTGGGAATATAGACATGCACCACTATGCAGGCAGGAACCCATTTTCCCTCTTATTTGCCCTGGTCCACAGCCCTAGCCCTCTTTATCTATTTGACCTCATGTCTCCCTGAGCCCCACAGCATTTCACTGGAATGTGTGTTAATCTTACCACATGCTTAGTGAGCACTCCAGGTACAGTTTTCCATGTGGCCTCCAAAACCCTCTCTTCTTTGGCAGTGCTGGGCACAGAACCCAGGGCCTTGGGCAGGCTAGGCAATTGCTTTGCCACTGAGCTACACTCCAGCCCCAAATACTCTTAGTGAACAGGCCACCTTGGCCACGCCCATTGGCTTCAAGAAGAACCTGAGGTCTATCAGAGGGAGGAAACCCTTGTCTTCAAAGCCAAGTTAAAGCCAGCTGAAGACCCTGGCTGACCTGAGCCTGGCTCTTGGAGGTGTGGGAGGTGGCAACAGCTGGGGATGGAAACAGCCTGCAGGGACAGATGGAAGACTTCCTGGTCCAGGCAGGATCGGAGATAGGGCAGCAGGGCTGACTGTTTACATACCGTCCTTCTCACTTTTCTCCCAGCTGGGTGGGCTATCAGTATCCTGGCTACCGTGGATACCAGTACCTCCTGGAGCCTGGCGACTTCCGGCACTGGAACGAGTGGGGTGCCTTCCAGCCCCAGATGCAGTCTGTGCGCCGCCTACGTGACAGGCAGTGGCATCGCGAGGGCTGCTTCCCTGTGCTTGCTGCCGAGCCCCCCAAGTGAGCCCACACAATGCTGCTTCACCCCCTGTGCAGCCTCAACAGCCTCATCTTTCCCAGTAAATAAAAGTTCCTAAAGCCACGATGTCTCCTGACTCTGGACAGAGGTGTGTCACCACGTCCCTCTGCATTCTTGTAGCTATCATGAGCTAGTGCAGGTTGTTGATGGTGAAAATTAAAACCAAAGTATTCAGCACAAATTTGCAGGGAAAAAAAACTTTAATTAAAAAGCAAGAGAGGGCTGGGGAGATGGCTCAGTGGAATAAGCGCTTCTTTGGCAAGCTCAAGGGCCTGAGTTCAATCTCCGGTTCCGAAAAAAAAAAAAAAGCAAGAAGTCTAATTTTAAAAAAAACCAAGAGAAAAGGAAGGGGAGGGCAGCTCTGGCAACTCCCTAACAAAGCCAGCCCTCTAACAGAGGAGAGCAACAAAAGATAAGAAATAGGTTTCAACCTTAGGCACTGAAGGGAACAATCAGACTGGCCCATTCACAAGGGAACAGAGACCAGTTTTATGGGATACTAAGAGGGGCTGAAGTCAGGTTATCCCAGTCCTGGTTCATAACTCCAGATGAATCCTCCAAGTTGAGGGCCTATTTGGTTCCCATGAGACAATTATTGGTGTGGCCTTTGTCATGTGGGGTTCTGCTGGAATCAGCGATCCTAGGTTTAGGGAAATAGAGACTTCTGAGTATACCCGAGTGTCCCCCTAAATCTTTTATCCTCATGCCACTTGTCTTGAAGTGTGGGGTGGAAGGAGATTGGTTAGGTAAATTTGGGTCTAATAAGCCCCATTTTGCAAATTTTCCATGCCTATAGCCAACGTTTTAAGATAATAAAGGATGCAAAGCGAGAGCCAAAGTTTTTCTCTGCTTTCAGTTACCTATTGGGAATCTGCAGGACCCAGTGAAGTTATGGGTTTAGGTAAAATCTTCAGGTAAAGGGCCCAGGAGCTTGTCCTCTGTCCCCATGGTGGTGGTCTCCACACCAGCGTGGCTTCCTTGTTCTTTGTAGTTTCAATAATCAAATCAGTAAACAGCCAAGTCCTTCGCCTGCATTGCCCTGCTTGGTCCTCAGATGGCTCACGCAGGTTGGTATCACTAGTACTCCCTTTTCCCATGAGAAGAAACGGGCTTTAAGATGGAAAGTGACTCTTGCAGGGCCACATCGAGTTTGGAAGCCAAGCATGCTGACCCCGCAGCCTGCGCTCTTCAACAAAGCTCCCTTTTCATCCACCCATCCTCCACGCCACACCCTGTGACTTTTCGCCCTATCTGCCACCACCTGCACAACTGTGTACTTCACATCTGTGTGTAAATAGACTTTACCATCTCATGCTTAAATGTACTGATTTCCAAATAAGACTTTAGAACACTCCAGAAAGCGGAAAATCAGTATCGTATACGGTTGATAGGAAGCTGCCCGGAAAACAGCTCAAGCACAATTTAAAGAGGGTTGAGCATTGAACTATCAGAGATGACCCTGGCTGCTGAAGGGTGGGAGTGGCCAGCCTGCTTGATCTTTGGCTCAGCCGCTGATTAGCAAGGATTGGAGAAAAGTGTGAAAGACAAGCTTGCCCCTACTAAGATGCTTTTCTTTCTCCAATTTGGCCAATGAAGATTGAAAAAGAACATTCTTTTTGTGTTCTATACAAACCATCTCTTAGGGAAATCCCAGCCCAGCATTAATAGCTCCCATATCAATGGTTATCACTAACTGTTAACTATTAATCCATTCAGGAAGCAGGAGGGAGGAGGGTGTTGCTATGGATATCTTCCTGGGGGAGAGAAGACTGGAAGAAAGCCTTGAAGGATAGAGCAGGAGCTAGCTTGGTGCAGAACAAGGAAGATAATATTTTAGGCAGAGCAAACAGCAGGGTCCCTGATGTCCTATATAACACCTCTGTACAGATGATAAAATGATGCCTCTACTTCAAGACATTTTACTACTTTCTGCCAGAAATTTTTGGTTCAAATCTGTCTACAATGTGAATGTGAGATCCTTGTGTTGTGCCCAACCTGCACAACTGTACTAGGCATTCCTGTAGCACCATCAAGGCACAGAGTTTGAACGCCAGCCAAATAGCTCAGCAGATTGAAGTGCCTGCAAGCAGATGCAAGAACCAGGGTTCCATCCCTGGGCCTGCTGTGCCGCCCGGCCCACAGGGCATGCTCAGAGGGGCTATTAAGACTAGGCATGGTGGTGCATGCCTGTAATCCCAGCTCATGGAAGGCCGCAAACAGGCGGATCACTGAGTCAAATCTAGTAGTAAGACCCTGAACACCCTGTAGACCCTTCTCTAAAATACAAAAAA
>NW_004524597.1:16159421-16194425 GCF_000260255.1 Octodon degus | reverse complement strand
AAAGAAAGAAAAAAAAGGCACAGAGGTTGAGAGAGCTCGTGATGGACTCCAGTAAGATATTTTAAGCGGGACCTCGGAAGGGATGTGAAGTGCAGCAGGAGATGATGCTGGCAAGAAAGGTGGGAGGGGTCTCCTCACCCTCGCCACCGCTTTTCTGAGCTTCAAAGCTGACACACTGCCCCCCACGGCCCTCCTGTGGTCTCAGTCTCTGACATGCTCACCCTTTCTTTTCTTTTGACCCTACTTCTCTCTACCTCCACCTTCCAATTTGGTCAGCACCCTGGACTAGACGGCAGAGTTGTCTATGGACCAGGATTCCTCCGGAGATACAAATGTTAGTTCTGTTCTTCCTCTGGATGCTGGAAAATGTTGGGCAAATGGCTTCCACTTCCTGTGTCTTCTCCTTTTTGGAAAACAGCAGTTCTTTTGTTCCCTCAGCTCCATAATCCTCAAATTGGAATTCCCTGGTTCTGAAGTTCCCTGGTAATCCAAGGATCTCTCACTTATCCCTAAATTCTATGAATTACTGATTATAGTCACACTACCTAGATTCTGCGCTAAATTCCTTGGGCCTGTGGGCGTGGCCCTCACAGTCTTCTGAAGTGGGCGTGGCTCTCACATTCTCAAGGGGAGTGGAACCCCACAGTCCCGGGAGTAACATGTGCTTAGCTTTCACATTTCTTCAGCTTCAAGGTCCCAACGATGGTAAGACGCTCCAATTTACAACCCAAAAAGGAAAGAGGTAAGCGCTATCCATTAAAATATAACGCAACTACTTTCTGATTACTCAGAATCTTTATTTTATATTTATTGAAGGAGCCATCTCGGACACAATTAGATCTCACAGCTTTCTTTTTGATGTGACAATCTGGTGAGTCCTATAAAAAGAAAAATACACTAGAAACTCACGGCTTAAGTTAAACCTAAAACTTGTTTACATTCATAGTCCAGATCTCCTGGACTGCTTTCAACTCAGATATTCTCATTTTCTCTCAGATGTTACTGTATGAAAAAAGGGGCATATTGGCATTGCGAAAACGAGATAGAGACACTTACCAAAACAAACAACAACCAAAAGGAAATAATGAAGTCATTGTTTTTCACTTAATTTATCATTTTGCTAATGAACTTGTGAATATGCAAAACACGTAATTAAAAAACAGGACCTATAAAAATTATAAGAAGAATAGTAAAGATGAAAAGAAACAAATGAAAAAATTACACACAAACGGGACAGTGGTGCAGATAACTGCCTGCACTGTAGCCCTCGGTCCCAGTCCCTACATGCCCTTGAAGCATGAGCTGCCCACAGCACCTGGGGCAGAATTTCGATGCATCAAGATCAGTTGCATTTTTATCTTGAGACTGAAACTTGCAGTTTCAACATCTGGCACTCAACTCAAAAACACGATGCTGGGTATGACACTAGAGGAAATAGTGCAGCCGTGCATACAAGTGTCCACACTGTCTTCCTTCCCAGGGCTTTCTCCATGCCAGTGTTGGGTATGTAAGATATTTACCCTAAACACTGCCCATGGAGCTCCATGCCCGGGCAAGCTGAGGACTTGCAGTGTTCCAATGCTCCCTCCCAGCTCTTGAACCTCGGACTAGGTTCAAGATCTTTTTTTTTTTCTTTTAAAGTATAACATTCAATTTATTATTTCTTTCTCAAGAGAGTTTTCTTCAGTCCATTAAGACCCAGCTCCCCTTATGTGGGTTTTGATGGAGGTCGTGGGGCAGCACCAGTAGGTCTAAATCAGGGTGGAGGAGTTCGGTCCTTACGGGCTTCATGAGATCGATTTCTGACCACTTTGCTGTGAATGGCACAACTCACACAATAATGCAGCTTCACATACAGCTTGGGAAGCACATAACTGTCGAAGACACTCGCTTCGGAAATGTCCCTGACGGCGGTGGCCTCCACTATGTTCCGAATGACAAACTTCTTAATAGCATCATCCTTGGGTATGCACTGGGCACAGTTCATGCAGCAAATAGACTGCACCTGACTGCAGCCCTTTTTGGCATGACCGTTGTTCCTTCTTTTTTCGTCATCTTGGAAAAGAGGACCCGAAAGAGCTGGACTAGCAGATCTTAAAGACAAGAATGTCAGTCATAGAGTATCACCACCCAGCCATGGTGCAGGCAAGCTGCCCACTCTTTCAGACATGGACAATGTGTGTGTGTGTGGGGACCACCCCCAAGGCAGTGGGAAGCACTGACAGATTTTTATGCCAGCATCAGATGCCAGTGGTCACACAGCAACTGTGTTTTAGGAGGAAGACATGGTTCCAGGCAGCCTACTGAGGTTTACAGAGATGGGCATCCTGTTTAAAGCCACGTTGCCATGACAGCCAATTACCTGGATCAGACACCCAGGATCAAAGAGTGCCATGGAGGGGCTCCTGAATACCCAGCTGGGAATGGCAATCACATATCCCTTGAAGGAGGACAAGGGCACATACCCCTGGCTTCCTGCCCACAGCTGAGCTACCTCCTGATGCCAGTATTCTGGAAAAGGCTTCAAAGCTGTTATCCAGAGTCACATCAAACTGCTTGTTAGAACTTCTGTTTCCTCATCTGTGAAATGGGGGTGAAGGTCATAAACCTTCAGAACATTGTTGGGAAAAGTAAATGATCTGCTTGACTATGATACTACCCAGGTGCTTAGTGAACATAGCAGGCACCTGAAAAAAGTAGGGGTACAACATCCACATCACCTTAAATGTTAGAACTGGACAGAGCTATATAACCAATGAATTCTCTGCTACACTCACCTTTTCCGTTTTCAACAAATATTGATTAAAGATCTCCTGAGAGAGGGAGGGATTTGTCTAGATGCTGGGGAGGTAGGGTGCTGAAAGGACAGAGGAGCCCCCCCTCCCCACCAGTGTTCCCAGGCTGGGGATATGAAAAGTTCTTTCAGGGCCAGCAAGATAGCTCAGTGGATTAAGCACCTGCTTAGGCAAATAGAGGGACCAGAGTTCAATCCTTGGCACCATACGCCATGCCTGCCCTACTCCTGGTGGTAGCTCACGCCTGTAATCCCAGCACTAGGGAGGCTGAAAGCAGGAGGACCACTACGAGTCTGAGCTGTGCAATGAGACCCTGTCTCGCATACATTAAAAACAACAACAAAAAAGTTCTCTTTCATCTCCTTCAAAGTCACGTCAAATTCCCCAGGCTGCATGGCATGCTGTCCAATCTGTCAGGATGATGTGTGACTTAATCAGGTTTCCTCAAGGAGATGACAACCACACCGAGTCCTAGAGAGATTTGCCAGGCGAGGATGCTAAGAGAAGAAGGCTCAGTCCAGAAACCAGAAACCAGGGCACCACTCCGGTCCACTTCCTTAACCTTGCACTCGATTCTGCCCATTCTGTCATCCAAACATCCCTAGAAACAGAATTATTTCCTTGATGCCTTTCTCCAGTAGCATAACCTCTCATGGATTAGTCCAGCAACCTCCCAAACCATCTCCCTGCCTGTTCCTCCTCCATACAGTAGCTGGACCGATGATCTCTGCAGAAAGCACAGCTAATCACACCCTTTCCCTGCTGAATACCTCCCCCCTCCCCCACAAGAGAAAGCCTAGACTCCTTGCCCCGCCTGCGGAGCCCTTCACTATCAGCTCTGTGGCCTCCCCTGATCTCTTCTCTCACTCCCATCATGTCCTGTCCACTCTGTACCTCACGCAGGCTCCCACAACCCCCTCCTTCCTGCTAGGCCCTTTGCATCTCTGTTCCCTGTTACTGATGCTCTCGTCCAGCCCACCCACAACCAGGCTGCAGGCCTCTGTATAAACACTCCTGAACTTTCTCTTTCTGGACCAGACTGAATTCGTGCTTCTGCCTGGCCAGCTACTCACACTCACTTTACTGTGAAAGTTTGTTGGAGGGTCCAGCTTCTTCTATTTGGACATTGGGTTCTAGTTCAGCTGCCTGGTGAAACTCAGCGCCCTGTTTAAGCCTCAGCAAAATAAACCTCAGCAAGTGCTATGATGTTATTAAGCAAAAGCCCCCTTTAAGCCTCTTCTTTTGCTCTCCATTTCTTTACCCTCCAAGAGACCATATAAGACATTCAGCCATTGCTTAATTCTTGTGTCCATCAGATTAGCCCTAGAAGTCTAACATGCACTCAATAAACACTAAATAATATTACTTTATGGCTTCCAGACCAATAACACCAGTGTCACGGAGACAGGGGATTTCATTTCCACACAGTAGGCACTTTATTGGGCACATGAATTAATTACTGACGATGAACAAATCGCTTACTCTCTGTGCACCTTGGTTGCCCATGTATGTTTGCTGCTAATGTCGTAACTATTGCACAAGTTTATTTTGAAAAAGTAATATGCACACTTTTTTAAAAAAAAAAGAAGCTAAACGAGAATAGAGGTTCACAAGTAAGCCTGTACCTTTCTGCTTCCCACTCTCTTCTGGTATTCCTTGCACAAGCATACAACAATAGATAAGTCTCTTATTTTGCACATGGGGAGACAGGGCCATGGAGCTGAGACTGCCCAGTCTGTAGTTTTATTTCATTCCTGCTCATCGCTTGCCCTTTGCATTGCTTACGCTTTAGGATGGATGGTTCTTTGTGTGTGCTGAGGGACATTCTGTAAGTTGTGGGTCCCCAGGGTTCTGCCCTCTAGATACCAAACTGGAAATACTGCTAAACGTCACGGTGAAGATGAAGACAGGGAAGGTCAGGGTAAAATCACTCCTTCCTTGGAGCCACTGGCACCCGGGGGTATACGTCGAAGCTTCTCTTTTTTTCTTTTACACAAACAGCATCACTAATACACCCTGGTTGGGTCACGTTTTAAACCTTTCCACTTTTTTGGTGATCATTCCACTCGATTCTCACAGAGCCTCAAATAGTCCGTCAGAGAGGAGAGCTGGTGAGCGGCGCGTCCCGACAGTAAGCCAGCAAGCAGGTCCGCGCTTCCAGGGCCGTGGGGCCGAACTTCTGGGGTTTCGAGGACCGCTTCAAACCCGCCCCTGCGTACCACTGTGTCCCGGAACAGGCGGGCCGAGGGCGGGGCCAGAAGTGGGCGTGACAGCGAGGAAGCAAGGGTAAACTTGTTCTGCCCCGCCCACCCCGCGACGTCACGGCGCCGGCCCCGCCCCACGCGGGTGCTCCCCTCCCCGGCGGGGCTGGCTAGTGGGGATGGCCGGGCGCGTGGGCCGCGGCACGGTAGGTGGCCCTGGGCGGCGCGGGGGCTCGGCTGCACGGGCGGGCGCGAGGCGCGGGTGGGTGCGCATGGGATCGCGGGAGGCCTCGCTCTCCGGGATTCCTCCGGGCCTGGAAGGAGCCTGAGCTCGGGGCTGGGAGCCGGGAGCGGGCGGCGCGGGCGCGCGGTCGGAGCGCTGCACCCGCCTTGAGCCCTGAGCGCTTTGGGCGGTGCGCGGGGACTCGGGAGACGCTCAGCCTGTGCGCGCGCGCGTGTTGTGTGTGTGCGTACGCGCACGCGTGTGTGTGTTGGGGTGGGGAGCGGCGGGTCGCCGCCTTCGGAGCCCCCAGCCCCGCCCTGCGCGCGGGGACCCCCGGGCGGCCGCCTGCACGCGGGGAAGTTAACTTAGCGCCGGCAAGGAGTTGCGAGACGAGGCAGGAGTGCTGTCGGGGAGGGGGACGGAAATCTCGAGCTGGGGTGGTGGACACCGACTGCGCGGGGTGGGCGAGCACGGGTATACTTGGAGATCACCCCCGCGAGGAAGGGCTGCGTCTGACCAGAGGACCCACCTCCTGCGACCTCTCCCTTACTGAGCCGGACAAAAAGTGCTTCCTGCCTGAAGCTGGAATTGCCTGCAAAGCACCGGGAGCATAGCCACCTAGTCTGGACCTGGCAAAGGCATTTATGTGGACAGAGGTCAAGGTCCAGCAGTCCCACTCACAGGCCCATCTTCTCTGAGGGTCGGGTGGAAGTTATGTCAGTGCAGTTAGTGGCCTACACTAAGCTTGTCGCTTTGCCCCTTTTCTGTTTTACACATGGGGAAACTGAGGCTCAGGGACGCCCTAGGGCTCAGAACCAGGATATGGCCCAACTAGAATTCACTTTCAGGCTTCCTGATGTCTTGTAGGAAATTTGAGCAAGAGAACTAGTGAACTCCTATTCATCCTTCAGAAGCTTTCTCTGGCTGCACCTCCTCCTGGAAGCCTCTTGTGGCTGTCCCCAGGCGCTGTTGGGTGCTTCCTGTGTTGAATCTCTCAAGGATAGCTGACTTTTCCCCTGAGTAGCTCTCTTGTATAACTGTCTTTGGTGGCCTGTGACCCTGTTTCCCCATCCCCTACTCCTTTGGGGAGGGAAGATGTTCTGACAGTCTAGGCTCCTGGATTTGGGCACACTTGGGTGTGATGCCCTGGCCTAGTAGGGGTAGTAGTAGCTAGTAGTAGCTTGGCAGTCACTGTCTCCTGTTCAGCATTGGTGTGTGAATTTGGGCTTGCTATTTTGTCCTAAAGGAATTGTCTTGATATGAACCAATTTACCCCCTCCGAGCCCTAATTATACTGTTCTAGCCTATGTCTTTTTTTTGGGGGGTGGGGGGGACAGAGTCTGAATCCTTAGCTTAGGCCAGACTTGAACTCCCAGTGATCCTCCTGCCTCAGTCTCCCAAGTGCAAGGATTGTAGGGTTAGGCCACCACGTCTGGCTTAGTGTATGCCTTTGTTTTACCCCACTTAAAAAAAAAGTCTCATGTTTTTACAACAGCTTTATTGAGATATGATTCACATACCATGCATACAATTTGGCCTTTTAAAATACACTTCAGTGGGTTTTAGGATATGCAGAGTTGTGCAATGATCACCACTGCCTAATTTTAGAACATTTTCTCCATCCCAAAAAGAAGCTCTGTGCTAACACTCACATCCCAAATCCTCCATCCCCAGTCTCTGGAAGCTATTAATCTACCCCCTATCTCTGTGAATTTGCCTGTACTGGGTGTTTCTGTAAATAGGACCATACACAATGTGGACTTCTGTGATTGGTGTTTTTCACTTAGGGTCCTTCCAGAGTTTATCCCATTGTAGCATTTATCAGCACTTCATTACTGTTCCTTTTTTTTGGACTAAATTACTTTTTATGGCTAAATAATATTTTATTGTGTGGCTATACCACATCCAATCACCTGTCTGTTGATGTGACATTTGAGTTGTATTTTGGTACATTATGAATAATGTTGTTATGAATATTTCATGTACAGGTCATACCTGCATTCTCAGCTCTTTCAGGTATGTGCCTGGGGTGGAGTTGCTGGGTCATACGGTTACTCTGTTTAACATTTTGAAGACCTGGGGAACTGTTTTCCAAAGTGTCTGTATCATGTTACATTCCCACCAGGAGGGAAGAAAGCTTCCAGTAATCTAATAAATCTACTCTCCTCTCAGGCAGTTGGAATCTTTTCCCTCACTGGCTTTGCTCTGTGTGTTTCAAATTACTTTCAAATTCCTGTTAACACAAGTGCCTCATTAGCAGAATTAGGGGCATTCTTTGTGTCACCAGAGACACCCCTGGACTGTGAGTGAGGGAAGCAGATCAAGCCTGTGGTGTGAGCAGAGGTGTGTGCATCCTTCTGTTCCTCCTAGCAGGAGGCAGATGCCAGTTGGTGCAAGGCTAGCAGGGAGTGACAGGGACACCTGGAGCCTACCCAGAACCTCACACACTGCAGGGGGAGGGGGGATTGAAGGGAAAGTGGGGTCCAGCCCAGACCCCCTTTGATAGCTGAAGGGTCATAGAGGCTGGGAGACCCCTGCTGAGTGTCCCACATTGCAACTGGAAGCCTACTCTGTAACCCCCAAATCAAGCCTGGACTCCAATGCTCTCTCTGAAAGTGATCTCCCCAGGTAGCCACATGAGGCGGATCACATAATGGGCCCAAGGAGGTCTCCACTTACTGCTAGAAGTGCCACCCCCAGACTGAAGCTCAGCAGTTCTAAGATACAGATGCCCCATCTGTGAGACCTCCCCTGGCCCCTTCGGCCTCAGTGGGTCGTGGTGGGGGATGGGCTTGGACCCTTGGAGTGTGGTTGTCGCAGCACAATGTTCAATCTAAGTGTATTGTCGATGTTAGCACTGTGCATGCACAGCAAGAACGCTGGGGCAGATACAGCTGCTTTGTGGCCAGAGGGTGGTGATTGCAGTGTCCACTTCTGAAACTTGGGTCTGAGTAGCTCTCATTTGCCATGTGCATCGTGGAAGCGCCCGTGGGGAACAGCGGCCCCAGTCTGCCTCTTTGCCACCTTTTCCTATGTCTGTTAGGTCCTTGATGTTTGTAGGCAAACATCCTCCCTCTTTGGGGCCATAGCAGAGAAGGTCTGGGATGCCTGTCCCTCCAGTGGCCCTTCTTAGGTCTCTCCCGCCCCACGCTGCAGCCTGAGGATGGCTTGTGGGAATGATTCATTCAGAGGGGTGGGCCAGAGAGCTGGGCCAAGCCCTAGAAATTGCAGGGAGGACCTGGGAAGGCAGTGCTCACATGCCCTGGGGCGTGTCTGGGACTGCTGACCTGGAGAAGACCTTCAGCTATTCCTGCATGGCCAGATGGCAGGGTACGGGCCCGATTGCCACTGGAATTCTTGCGTCCCCAGACTTCTGACCCGGAATACCTGCTGTGACCAGAAAGCTTGCGGGTGGTAGAAACTAGGAGACCTGTGTTGAGCCTGTGGTTCCAGTTAGTGATCACTGTTTGGGGCTGCTGGCTGCCTTCCCTGTGTTTCACTTTTCTCATTTGCAGACTAGAGGTATGGGTAGGTGCTACCCTGACAGGGCTGTGGGGTGGGGGTGGGGGTGGTAAAGTACTTACTCTAGGCCCAGGCAGAAGCTGGGGCCCTGGGCCCAGAGAGGCTGGTTGGGACCCTGAGCACTCCCATGGTGCCCTCAGCTTCCCCACCTGCCAAGAGGTGGTGGTTGTCAGTACACCTAGTGCCACCAGGCTGGCCGGGTGCCAGGCCTGGGTCTCAGTAGTCTGTGTTCTAGAAAGGCTGTGATTGGCAAAGGTCATTCAGTCAGGAAGTAGGGGGTAAGGGTCTGGATCCAAAGTCTGTACTTTCCCCATCTTGATAACCCGTCAGAAGGCCCAGCGTGAATAAACCACTCAGCAAAGCTCAGTTGTTGTTTGTAAATACTATTTTTACGTGTTCATTTGTGCCTTCCCTGACTGTGTGTCCACAGTCCCTCCTGCATGGGCAGAAGGGGCATGGCTTCTCCCTGCCCCTGCAAGACGAGGGGTAAAGGGTGTCCCTCGGACCTCTTTGCTTACCTGCTAAGTAGGTGGGTTTGGCCTGCTGTATAGTTTTTGGCTATCTGGGGTTTTTGTTGTTCTCGTTTTTAATTGAGACAATGTCCAGACATTTCTATAGAACAATTCTGAGTTTTCAGTTCTCTTGGAAACTCAGGGGCTTGAGCCAAGCTCAGTGGCCCGGAGCAGCCCCTGCGATGTCCTTCTGGTCACTGCCGGCCCCACCTCACTAGGCACGGGCAGGCTTGGTGTGTCGCACAGCCTTCAGACCTGATGCGGTCTCCAAGGCTCCCAGGACACCTTGTGCCTGCCAGACTCTGCCTGAACAGGCAGTTATGTTGCTTTGAAAAAAATTTTATTAAACCACTAGTTTTGATGTTTTCCTCAAGCCCTTTCAAAAGCTGTGCTTTTCTAGGACATTGGAGATTGCCTGAGGCCTCCCAGTACCTGCCCTGCCTCTGTAAGCACCTCACAGGAGGAGTTTGTCCCCATTCCACATTCCCTGAGTCCTCTTTTCCTGGCTCAAGTGCCCACCTAACTCACACTGAGACGCTTGGGGCCGGCTGAGGCCCCTAGCTAGCTCCCCACACAGCTGCCATACTCATGTGCCTGCTGGGACTCTTTCCCACCCCAGGAGGGGCATTTGTTATTGACCTTCCCTTTCCCCCAAACTAAGGCTGGGGCGTAATCAGATCCCTTTCCTGATGGGACAGCAGTAGGACTCTAACCCTGCGTGCCCCATTTCAGAGGCCACCTTCGGGAGCCACATGTTCCTCAGGCCGATCGCTGCCCAGAGCACCCCTGAGGGCTGCTTCGCCCTTGTGTGCATGTTCACTGTGGCATCCATGGCCTGGCCTGGGCAGTGAACAGCTGGGGTTCTGTCAGTCCTTGTTGAATCAGTGGTGCAGGAGCAAAGCAGCATGAGTCAGGAAAGGAGTGAGCAGCATCTGCATCCATAACCTGAGATGTGTTGGCTCAGGGCGTTGGGCCCTGAGGCCTCTCCAGCTGCATGTTGCAGGCAGACCCCCTGAACTCTTGTTTTTATGAATAAAGTTTTATTGAAATAAGCTGTGTTTTTCTCTGGCTGCTTTCATGCTGGAGCAGGACATGGGAGCACCTGTCTCCTGTCTGAATGAATGATGGTATCAGTTACCTTGTATCAACCATGATCCAAAAACATTAAATGGAAAATTCCAGAAATAAGTAATTTCTAAGCTTAAATTTTGCACTGTTCTGCACAGTGTGATGAAAACTCACAGTGTCCGGATATGGCTTATCCATTTGCTGCCTGCTGGGTCCCTGCAGGATGCCATGGGGCTTGTGTTTAAGTCACCATTATTTACTAAAACTCTTATGATAGCTTATTAAAATTGTTATATTATTGCTAGTTTTTGCTCATTTCTAACTGGGGCTGATTTATGAATGAAACATTTACAACAGGTATATAGGTGTATAGGGGAAGAAGTAGCAATAGGACTTGATCCTGTCGGAGGCTCCAGGAGGGATCTTAGAGCATTCATCCTGCGGAGAAAGGGGGAAGGCCATGGGGCCCACAAAACTGGCCTTCTACCCCCAAAAGCTGCTAAGCCCTGCTCTAGCAAACTCTCGGGTCCTTTCAAGCTATACAGTGTTCTGGCTTGGTGAATGGTAAAAATAACGATTGCAGTTAATGTGTGCTCCCTCGTGCTGAGCTTTGCCAGTGTATTTGCCTTAGCGCAGTTGTGCTGTGGCACGTGCCGTGGTCTCTGTTTTGTTGGGGCTCTAAGAGCCTGGGTCACTGGGCCAGTAAGCAGCTGAGGCCGATTTGGGCCAGGTCATCTGATTTGTGTTGGGCAGGAGCTGCTGTCTGGCATGGTCTTGAGGCCCAGAGAGTTTGTGTTTATTTTGCTCTGTATGAAAGCATTCAGGGGCCTTCGTTTCATCACTGTTTGTGCAACCATTTAGTGAACAAATATCTGTGTGGACCATGCTGTTTGGGGCCTGGCCGGGTGTAGGGGCTGGGGTGACATTGTAATGGGGGAGTCTTCGAGGTCACACAGGGAGCCCAGCACCTGGTGGGATTTGGGTTCACGGAGGCAGGACAGGCTTCCTGGAGGGCTGCAGATTTTGCCAGGAAGAGCTGGCTGGGTAGAACAGGGCAAGAAAGGATTTTCAGATGGAGAGGAGCAGAGAGGCAAAAGTGTGGGAGTGTAGGCCATGTGGCTTGGCAGCTTTGGGGGAATTCATGGCACAGCTGTGTGCGTGCGTGTGTGTGTGTGTTTGTGTGTGTTTGTGTACATGCAGGGGATGTACTGCGCAGTGGGGTGTGTATGTTAAAATTTACAGTCAGCACATGGTAAGGAACAACAGGGTCCCTGTGCCTGGCAGGGAGAGCCGGGCTTAGGCCCTGGAGCCTCTGGTAACTTCCAGGACAGTCTCCACTGGGCGCTGCTGGGAGCCTGGGTTCCTGGACAGCAGCCTGTGGCTGGGGCCAAACTATGCCTTCACCTCCAGTTTCCAGGTGACTTTCTAGCAAAAGTGTGTTTCAGTTAAGACAGCAGATTACTGTATAGTCTCATTTGAACATCTATTTTTAAAATATTGAATCCATTTAACAAGAATAAAGAGCAGAGAGGCTCTGGACAAAGCCTATGTCCTGAAGGTGGTGCTGGGCAGGTGGGCGTTGGGGGCTGTAGGGGGAGCTCAGTGTTGTCAGCTGGCAGTGGCCTTGTTCTGGGAGGCCCTGGCCCTGATGGGGAGTGGCTGGGACAGCTCTGTTAGTTTAGATGTGGGCGCAGGGTTCTGGGAGCAGGGAACACTAGGGGAACAGAGAGCCCCCCCAGCCCTCTGCACCCCCCCACACCTCCCCCCATGCTATCTTCCTGTTTATGTCTCTCCCTATCTGTGTCACCCCGTGTGTTTCTGCTCCGTCTCCCCATCTGTCTCCTTCTTCCAGGGCTCCCCTTGACTCAGTGTCTCTGTGCCACCCATGTGCTTGTCTCCCCTACAACTCAGTTTTGCCCTGGCTCTGGCTCTCCCAACTTCTGACCCAGCCTCCAACTCTGTCTCTCCTGGTCTCTGTCTCTCCGGTCTCTTGTCTCCGCTGGTGTCTGTCTCCCTGAAGTCTCCCTGTCTCTATCTGTCTCTGTCTTCTTCCTCTCCACCCATACCACTTCCTCTTCCCTGCCCCCATGTCTACACATTTAAGCATGCATGTGTGCGCACACGCACACACACACACACACACACACACACTCTTGGCAGTTCAGCCCTTCCGCTCTCTCATTAGAGACCCATCCCACTTCCTCTGGCTTCTGAGTAACATCCGGCCCCAGAAACATCCCAGTCTTGGGGGACCTGGGATGGGGTCTGGCATCTGCAGGCACAGGAGAATGGTGGTGTGGCCTCCCCCAGGTGAAGGCGGAGCCAGCACCAGCATGGTTCCAACTCCCCATGACCCCCATAGAGCCCGCCCTGCTTGGCTCAGGGATGCAGGAGGAGGCTGGTCCCAGCAGGAGCGTGCCCCTCTGGCTTTGGTCTTGTTTGGGGTCTCAGGCCATTAGCCCCTGGGGAATGGGTCACTGCCTCTGGGCTCCCCTGCCCCCACCATCAGGTGTCCTTGACACTGAGCAGCATCCTTTGCAGTCCTCTGCTCAGGTGCACAGTAAGTCTGCTGTGCCCATTTGTGGGTTAAGAATTGCAGGGGGAAGTAAGTTTGAAAATAGAGTCCAAGGGCCAGGGAAATAGCTCAGCAGACTGAGCACCTGCTTAGGCAAGTGCTGGGACTGGGATTCAATCCCTGGCAGCACGTGCCGTGCCGGCCCCATTCCTGGCACCCTGCATTGAGCCAGTAACCAAGACCAGGCATGGTGGTGCACACCTGTAATCCTAGCACTGGGGAGGCTTAAAACAAGATCACAGCTAGTGTGAGCTCAGTAGTGAAACCTTGTACCAAATGCATAAATGATAATAAGAATAAATAAATAAATAATAAGGTCCAAGCCAGGCACAGTGATAAACACCCATAATTCCACCTAGGAGGCAGAAGCAGCAGGAGAATCTCAAATTTGAAACCAGCCTGGGCAAATCAGCTAAATTCTCAAAATAAAAAAAATAAAAAAAAGAAAAAAGATGGGATGTAACTCAGTTTAGAATGGTTGGCCAGCAAGTGTGAGGCCTTGAGCTCAATCCCAAGTACCAGAGAAAGAAGTCCAGCCCCTTCTCTTCACTGGGAGACTGAGGCCCAGAGAGTGAAAAGGACCTGCTCACGCTCATTTCAGGCTCTTTGCAGTGAAGAAGGAGGGGAGTCTCCCATCCCCTGGGGACCGTGTCGAGCTGGTGGGGTGGGAGATCTCTCTGTTGTGAGTGTGTGAAAAGCCCCTTCTGAGACACAGGGATTACTGCTTTGAGCCCCAACTTGCCCTCCACTCTGGGGTCCTTTGGGGCAGACTCTTCTCCCTGTGCACCTCAGGGTCTTGGTACCTTCCAGGCAAGGTGAGGCAGAGGGCTCCCAGGCCACGAGGTCACAACTCATAGCATGGGGAAGGTGCGGGGCTTGGATCCCCACCACTGCATCCCCTGACCAGGATTCTTTGAACAGTTGTCCACAGGACCCGAGAATCTGCATTTCTAGTAAGTTCCCAAGTGCTGTCCCAGCGGCTGTTGGGAAATGGATGGTGAGATTCCCCGAGAGCAGAAGCAAAGCCCTTGGCACTAGACTCAGCATGGGTCCAAGACCTGCTCCACCACCCCCGTTCCTGCTGTGGGTTCCTCATCTGTGAAATGGGATGATGGCCATGCTTCCTTTGTGGAATAGCTGTGAGGGTTAATGCACCAGTATTGTAAAGTGCATAGGATATACCCAGGCATGGAGTAAGTGCTGTGTGTGAGCTTATTAGTCTTGCTGCTGTGAGTCTTACTATTTCAGTTCACGTTGACCCTCCCTATGTGCACACAGCTCTACTTCCAGCGACTCCTTTGCCGGCCTCTGGATTTCACAGTATGCTTTCCACACCGCTGACCTGGACTCCAGCTGTTTTCTCTAGCTGGGATACTGCCCCCAGCACCGGGCCTATTAGAATGCCACGCAGGCCACACATCCTTATCTGCTGCACAGCCAGCCCCCTCTACTCTAGCCATCAGGGTTCCTTCCTGTGACCTTCTAGATCACAGCATCCAGCTTAGCCTTTGTCCTTCCAGTCACCCCACCCTCACCACGAGCACCGGCCCATGCCCTCCTTTAGATCTCACCTCTCAGGGCTTTGCTGGCACAGGAAGGCGCCTTGGGCACATTACCCACGTGTATGAGCAAGGACGTGGGTGGGCCATGCTTGCCACAGCCCCAGGTTCAAGTCTCAGACTTGCTGGTTAGTATAGTGCAGAAGTGGGTAGCGAGGACTTGGGACGTGTGTCACCAGCTAGTCGTGGTGCCTCTTACCTTATTTCTGGGTGAGGCCAATGGGACTTCACAGCCAGGATGGGGGAATCATGCATATGTGGCTCTATAGTCATGCACACATGAGTTAGAATTTCAGTCCTTTTGTGCATAAGCTGAAATTCTGGGCCGGACACCTCTTCTCTCTGATCCTGCATTTCCTCAGTTGTACATTGGGGCTCATCCTATGGACCATCCTGTGAGCTGCTGAGGGAATTATACATAAACGGTTCTCAGACACCTGACCCACAGAGATGCTAAGAAAACAATGGCAGCGCGGATAGCGTTCCTCTTCACTCATGGTACAGGGGTGGAAACTGAGGCTCAGATAAGTTAAGGAACTCTCCCATGGCATTTTGCTTCCTGGTGGTGACCGGGTCACTCTGCAGATGGAAATACTTTCCTGCAAGCCCCCTCAGGTCCCCAAGCCATTAGACAACGGCTGTAATCCATGCCCATCCGCCACTTCTCCCTGTCTCTCCCTGCCTCTCTTAAGTGATTTTGTTTGAGGCAGCTCTTCAAATATTCTGCCTCTTTTGCTGCTTCCACAAGCGCTCGAGGAGGAGGAAGGAAGGGGAGGAGGGTGTCTTGGTTTGTCCAAGAGGGAAGCAGAAGGGTACATTAATGCCAGAGGAAGCTGGGGACCCACTAAGTGCCATCTCTGAACTGCACCAGCAAATTATGCTTTTAAAACCTCCACTAAAGGGCTGGGGGCGCTGCTTAGTAGTTAGAGCAATTGCCTGGCAAATGTGAGTTTAGAGTTTAATCAGTAGTCCTATACCCTAGGATAAGGTAGGATAGGGTAGCGTAAAAAAGAAAACATCTAAATCCTATTCCCACTCCCTAATAACAGGCCCAAAATGATACAGGTGAGAAAAATGCTTCTATATGAACAAAAGAAAAAGCAAGAAAGCAAGAAAGAAAGAAAAAAGAAAAACGAAGAAAGATTATGCCTTCTGTGGCCTTCTCAGGCCTTCCTGAAATGTTTGGGGACCCCCGAGCCAGGACACATTGAGTACTTACTTACTCACTGTGTTCTTGGTCAAGCCTTTCCACCTTCTGGCCTGCAGCCATTGCAAAAGTCCACAACAAAGGGGCAGAAGGGAACAGTGGGCAGGGTCATAAACTACAGGTAGGGAGGGGAAGAGGAAGTTAGCCAAAGACTCTCTAGGGAAAAGGAAAAAAAACAAACCAACAACAACTCTCGCAGAACCTGGAGCCTCTCTGTAAAGCCTCTGTAGAGTGAGCTTCTTGTGTGGAAACTCAGATTCCCATCCTTGGGGCAGAAGTGAGTGTTAGGTGATCTCAGCCCTCGCCCTGAGACGACAAGTAAGACTGGAGATGAATTCTTTATGATTCTGTCCAAGGAGGATATTTTTATAAATATACGCAAGAGGCTGGAAGAAGGCCACCTCCGTGGTTGGTGTGCTGGTGCCTGCATCGCTCAGGCCATCATGAGAGGATCCAATTCCAAAGTACTTTCAAGTAAAAAGGAAAGCAGCTTTATTAGGTGGGATGAGTGGCAGGGTCCAAGGCACTACAGCACTTTTGGGGACAGCTGATCCAGGTGCAGTGATGACACTGTCTCTTTCGTTCTCATCTCTCAGCTGAGCTTTCTTCTGTGGCGGCTTGCATCTCAGGCATGCTGTCCCCAGGAACAGCTCTAGGTGCACATCAGAGAGCCATTTCCCCAGTAATCCTGGAAAATCTCGGGATTCCTGTTCCCACTTTGGAGTCTTGCGTTCATCTATGGACAGGGGAGCCTACTCACCTCCTGGGCCTCGGGCAGCCCCCTGGGCATAGAGTTAGACTCACTGGGCTCACAACTGACCCTAGAAAACTGGAGCCTCACTAGAGGTTAACAGATGGCCACACCTTCAGTGGGAAGGAAGTGGAAGGAGTGAAAGGCAGTGGTAAGGTTTCTCCTCAGAGGAAGAGAGTGGAGGCAGCACTGACCTTGGTTAAGCATTTGCCCCACTCCAGGATGGAGTAAAGATCTTCCCAGTATTTAGTAGCTGCTCTTCGGCTTCACAGATGAGAACAGTGGAGTGATTTCCCTCAGGCCACAAAGCTGAGGAGGTGGGGAATTGAGACTGGCTCTGTCTTCCTATTGAAGTGTGTTCTTTCCGCCTCTCCCTGATACCTGTGGAGACTTCCAGATCTGTGAAGCGGCCTCAACAAAGAACGTGTGAATTGACTGTGGACTTGCAAGGTTCTGTGCTCAGTGTGGGGTGCAGGAAAGGAAATGGGACAAAGTACAGAGCCCCTTGCCCTTGAGGGTTGGGGACTCGCTGTCAAGGATGGGAGGCGAGGGCCGGCAGCAGCGATTCCTGTGGAGAATGGGGAAGGGACAGACATGGGGGGATGAGAGACAGGGTGGGCGCAACCCAACCTGGGTGTCCAGGGAGAGCTTCCTGAAGAAGGTAAGGTTGGGCATTAGTTGGGGCTCATGGTTTGTAGAGATGGAAACCCAGCTTCCATAGAATTAAGCAAAATAACAAATAAAAAGTAAATTTATTGTTCTCTCAGCTCGCTCCCACATCAGCTCCACCATGATTCCCATGACAGGGACTGGCACTGGAATCAGAAAAACTATCAGCAAGAATTGGACTCCAGCCAGCGCTCAGGGTAGATTTCTAAAATATTTATAATTCTATCATATATGCTCTTGCTCAGCCTCAGTGCTGTTCTGGGTCTTGGTCTCTTGGCCTTCACATGCACTTTAGGTGCTAGGATTCCATGCTGGAGAGCCCACTGAACTCAGTGCACCCAGCTAAGATGAAAACTGAAAGGCAACAATGAAACAGAACACTACAGCAAATTAAACCTGTCGAATCCATCACACAGTGAGAATTATTCCAAGCAATTTGCAAACTGTGTTTTTACTACACTGTTATAATGCTTTTGGAAATCTGTTGGGGAAAAATGTCAGATGAAGAGAGAATGTGCAAAGGCTATTTACTGCGATAGAGAGGGGAGCAGCTACCACCAACTAACTGTATGTTGGCAGGGCCTGGACATCCGAAAAAAATGGGAAACCTTTTTCACCCTGTGACCTGCAGGAGAAAGACTATAATGAAATATAAAAATAAAATAAGCTCTGATATATATATATATATATATATATATATATATATGTATATAAAAGTGAATTTATTGTAAGTACAATGTTGTCCAGGGCAGGGATGGCTTGAGGCTTGGCTGGATCTAGGGACCCAACTAACAGGGATTTCTGTCCGTCTCATGAATCCATACCTTCCTGGTTGTTCACAGGGCAGGCTTCTCAGGCAGTGCCTGGGGGTGGCCCTACGTGGCCAGCCCTGTACCCTTGTGTTTTCTGCCCTGAGTATCCTGGGAAGTCTCCAGGTCATGCATTCATGTATGAGCCAGCACTGTGGCCTGGGATTGGAAAGCTGTGGTTGGTGAAGCTCAGTCATGTGTCCACACCTGGGGTCTGGAGCAGACTGGGAGTGAGGCCAGAAAAACCTGTATTCCTGGCACTGGGAGGTTGATGGAAGATCCCTTAGGCTGGAGCGCAGGGTTGTGAGCTCGTAGCCCGGTGCGCTGCATGAGGCACTGAATTCTGAAGGCAGCTGGTAGCCTGGAAGTGCCATGCAGGCAGGGCGCGGAGTGCCCACCTGTGGACGCAGGCAGCAGGAAGGCAGGAGCACCATGACCTGGACCAGGTTGTGGGGATGGGGCAAGTGGCTGGGTCTCAGCTGGTGGGTGGGGGTGGTGGACAGGAGCAGTGGTCAGTGGGCTGGGGCTTCAGGGAGGAGGCAGTGAATGATGCTGTGAGTTCCAGCACAGAAGCACGGAAAGGAATAGAGCCCAGAGAGCACATCATGCATGCAGGCATCTGTGTGGGTTTGGGGATGCTGCTAAGGGCCCAGGTGGTGGGCAGGTAGGGCACTGGGATTTCACAGCCGCCGGCCTGGGGCAGTCAGGATCAAGGCCTGGGAGGAAGGAAGCAGAGGAAGAAGTTGGGCAACTCCAGGGCCTGCCCTTAGGAGCAGAAGATTTGGGTCCTGGGCAGTAAATGCAGAGTGTGGTCCAGCCATTGTGCAGCATTATAACGTGAGAAATGCTGGGCTGCAAATCAAGCAGCTTTGGGGCCCCTGGGGTGCTGTGTTGGTGGCAGCAGGCTGCATGTGGGACCAGAAGTGCCCCAGAGGTGAGACGTTAGTGAGGACAGGAAAGGCAACTGCGTGAGCCAAATGAAAGTTTGGAGATGGGGTCCAGGCAGCGCAGTGGGGACAGCTGAAGTACAGAGCACAGACTCTGAGGACAGACAGAGCCAGAGTATTTGGGGGACAGCGAGGGAGCCACAGTGGCTGCAGGACAGGGACCACAGGAGAAGACACGGACAGAGAGGCAAGTGGCAGAGTTGAGCCTGTAAGGCAGGGAAGGACCGGCTTCTCCCAAGTGAAGTTGGAGCCATGGGAGGGTTCAGAGCAGAGGCAGCCTGTGACTGGATTTCTGCTTTCATATGTCACGCTGGAAATCACACATCACTGGAGGTCAGCCACAGAGATGGAGGAGAAGCTGGCCAGGCCACCAAGGAGGTGTGTAGCCAGGCAAGGGTGGCTTGGGCCAGGGGGATAAAAAGTGGGTGCCACAAACACACAGGTGCCCCTTAGCGTGGCTGGTGAGAGTGGATTCTGGGTCTGAAAGGTGAAGTCGTAGGGTTTGCTGCCCAGGCAGTTGGGGTGAGAAGGTGTTCATGTGAGCAGCAAAGATGGAGTTGTCTCCAAGTGCACATGGAACCTGGAGACCAGGAGCTGTACTTCAGGGGGTGCAGGGAGCCCCAGGACACCAGCGTCCAGCCATGGACTTGACCTTCAGGGAGCTTGCAGAGGTTCATGCCCAGGAGGACAGGGAGGGGACAGCAGAGGCAATCACAGCATGAGGCACTCCTAGCCCCAGTGCCAGGTGGTTGGATTGGCCCCGCATTCAGAGAAGCCCTGGAAAGGTTCTTTAGGGTGGGGATGGCAGGAAAGAGGAGGCCAGGCAGCAGCAGCGTCTGATCACAGGCCACCACTGCCCCCGCTGGTTTATGGGCCAGGAGCTGGGTGTGGGTGGCTGGAATGGAGGTCAAGACTCACTGCAACTTGATGTTCTTGGGATCTGGCACCAAGCCTGCCCCAGGAGAGCGCCCGCCGGAGAGTGTGGGCTGAGGGAGTGAATGAGTGGTTGTGTGCCCTCTGGCAGCCGGGGGCAGTGCCCGGCCCCCTGCAGCCCAAGGGCCATCTCTTGTGGTGCTAGAAATAAAGGCCTCACAGGTGTGCTAAGCAGTGCTGTACCACGGAGCTCCACCCCCAACCCTTTTCATTTTTTATTTTGAGATTTAGAGTCTTGCTAAGTTGCCCAAGCTTGTCTGGAGTTGGGATCTTCCTGCTTCAACCTCCTGAGGGGCTAGAATTATGAACATGTGCCACTACTCCCAGCCCAGAGAGGAGTCTCAGACTTTTTATCAAAGTTGAATACTCACATAGCTAAGTGCCTGCGCCTTTGGTGGGCAGCTTGATGAATTTTCTGAAGCTGGAAGTGTCTGTCTGACCACTACCTCTTCCTACCACACGACCCCATGCCCACCCAGGGTGCCCACCATCCCACCCTCACCTGCTTCTGCACTGTTATGCAGGGGGCCATGCATGATGGTCTTTCTTATGTCAACTTTTTATATTCAGCATGGTTTGGGGAGGGGCAGCACACAGTACTGGGACGAAATTCAATGTCTTTCCCCTGAACTGCATATACAGCCCTCTTTATTTTTTATTTCCAGACAGGGTTTATGGGGGTCTTGTGAAGTTTTCTGGGCTGGGTTTGAGTTTCTGCTGTTGTTATGTGAGTTTCTAGCTTGCTTGTGCTCCTGGCTGACTGGACTGTGTTTTTCTCTCTCTCTCTCTGGTACTTCCCCACATATCCATCCTGTTGTTAAGGGGTGTCTGGGAGGTTTCCTGGGCAGCACTGCTAGGAGCGGTGCTGCTAGGAACATTTGCAGTGTCCTGTGGGGAAGCAGCCAGCTGCCCTTCCGGCGCGTGTGAGCTAGAGGTAGACTTGCCAGGTCACAGAGAGGGTTGGTGTGCAGCGCTCGTCTCCCCTGTGCCAGCTGTTGTCCTCCCTGCAGCAGAGCTGGAAGGCTCTGATTTGCCACCTCTTTGCTCTGCCAGCACTTAGGTTGTCCTCTGTTCTTCTTACTTGGGTGTGCAGATCCCACAGAGTACTTTTCATTCATTTCCCTGAAGGGTGGGGAGATGGAGCGCCTCGCTTGCACTTGTCCAGCCTTTCGATGAACTCCTTTATGAGGCGTTGCTTCTGTCTAGCCCGCTTCTCTATTGGGTAGCTTGTCTTTGTTTATGGATATCACAGGGCACTTTTCAGACAGCTTGTTTGACATGTCTGGTGAATACGTTCTTTCATGTGGGGCTTTATTTGATCAGAAAAAGGAGGAGCCAGGAGTTTGGAGCCGTGGTATGATTGCTTTGCACCGGCGTGGACCTCAGTTTCTCATTCGAAACCCTACAGGGTAGGGGCAGAGGACAGTCCCCACCCACCCCCGGTAATGATCTGGCCCAACATCCAGAACCTGAGGTGGATGGCTGCAGTGCGAGGAGGGCTGAGGGGAGCACAGAGAAAGAGTGGAGTGGTGCGTGTCCCCCGCGGGAGCACGGGCCTCCTGTGGCCCTGAAGGCCGTGAAAGGCAGCCCCTGTGGCTGAGGGGCTCACCTCTTAACTTTACTCAGACTAGGACACAAATACTCCACTCATTCTGTTCTTGGAAAGCTTCTAAATGTGTTGGGAACAATTTTGAGTGACTGGATGTATGTTTTCAAGTGTAGCTTTGATGAAATCTAAGTGTAGATTAGATACTTAGCATCTAAACTGAGGCTTCTGAAAGTGGAGAGTTCTTTCTTTTTTTTTTGGGACCCGGGGTTTGGCTTCGGCCCTTGCGCTTACTGGGCAAGCGCTTATTCTTCTGAGCCATCTCCCCAGCCCATGAAAGCAGAGATTTCAAGAATTTGTACTTCATTCTTAACAGAACCTAACTATGTCAACAATATATATTATTGAATAAGGATTTAAAAGTCTATTAGTAAACTCAGTGTACTTCTTTTCTGTGGCTACTAGAAAACCTCGGAGTGTGAGTATAGCTCATGGGGCTCTATAGCAAGGTGGTAGGCTGTCATTGTCATGGCCAGCTTTAGGCAGGGGCTACACAGTTGGGACTCTGGAGGATGAGACAAGTCCCACATAGGGATAACTGCGTGGTGTGGAATGGGCCCCCGAGCCCCAGAACAGTTGGAGGTGAGCATCCCATTTCCATCTGCCCCCCGTGGCTCGCATCACCCCCATAGCTCTGCCTCCGGAGGTCAGACAACCTTAGATTCTCATAAGAGCTCACACCCGCCTTTGAGTCATCCCCAAACCAGCACCCCCATCTGTGGAAAAATTGTCTTAAGTGAAACTGGCCCCTAGTGCTCAAAAGGTTGGCAATCCTTGGCACAGAAGGCCTGAGCTATAGCGCAGAGAGAAGCCCACAACCAGGTGCTTGCTGTGGATCATGTGAGCACAGCATGGCACCCTGAGTCCAGGGGAAGCCAGCCCAGCCCTAAGGCTCAGTATTCTCAGAGGAAGAGCCAGCAGAGAGAGCCCAGCCACTGCCGGCTCCTGGCAGTCACTGTTCCAGACATCTGCCTGCCCAAGCCTGGTTCTCGCCCAGCCCTGCTCTCCACCTGCTGCTGCCTGCCCCCGCTTAGTTTAGACCCCCACCTCCTACTGCTCCCCACTACCTAGAAGCCGTGTGGCATGGAGTGGGCCATCTTCCATCTCTAGTGTCTGCCACCTATGCACAGCCTCACCTGTGTTGTGCCCCATACCGGGGAAAGGTAAGAGACGCCCAGGTGTAGCAGGTATCTCTGGGCTGGGTGCTTTAGGGTAGCATTGTGGAGCCCCAGCAAGGGTGTGCACATGCTACCTTCTATGTGCACTCCCTTCTCCGTGTCTGCCTTTCACTGCTGAGGAAGCCAAGGCGTGGAGAGGCTGAGCACCTCATCCAGAGCCACACAGCTCTGCAAAGGGAGGATGCAGATGAGGAGTGATGACTGTGGGTCCATGGGCTCCCTCCTAGCCCCTGGCCACATCTCGTGTTCCTCCATGGATGAGGCACTGATCTTCTGTGAGTCTAGGCTCTTCCTCTGCGCGGTGGGCAGGATACCAGGGGTGGACCACAGCTGGGGAGGCTGGAGACGGTTCCGTTGGTTGATTGACCTATACACAGGTCCTCGCTGCAGCCAGTGGTGTGAGCCCATGTCTGAGAGAGGGGGCTGAGGTGGAGACCACAACCCATGGGAGCAGAGCTGGGGGGCCCAGCCGTTCCTTGGCTACAGGGGCCTTTTCCCTGCTGTACCTGCTGCCTGCTGTCACCTACTATACAGGATCCTGAAGCTCATCCTGTGCTTGGCTGGTCGACTGTCCTGCATGATGCTGTGAGCTAGCCCAGGGGCAACTAGGCTGGTGACATTCACCAGTGGCCTGGGCCTGTCCCCTCCCTTGAGAGCTCTTCCTCTAGTACGTAAGTTGTCCCCAGCTTGCTCCAGCCCTGCATGGCGGCCACACCCTGAAAGCAGAAAGCACCCTGGGGGAATAGCAGGAATTGCCAGCTGTCCGCGCTGTTGTCTGAATACCTCATTTAGCCTCTGTCTCCATGTCTGGACATGGGAGGAATTGTCAGCTTGGCAGAAATGGCAACGTTGGAGGACACGGAGTTGGTGTTGGAGTTGCAGGCTGCTGGGCACAGGCTGTCTTTGGAGGGTGCTTGGTGGTCTCTATGGAAACGTGGCGGGGACCTAGCCCCACAGCACTCTACCCTTTTAGATAGCTCTACTCTAGAGGTGTTTCTTTGCTCAGATTGGGTTTTGTTTTGTTTTGGGGGCTGGAACCCTGGGCCTTGTGCATTTGAGGCAAGTGCGCTGCTGCTGAGCTGCAGTCCAGTAGTAGAGGAAGCATTCATTGTGAGCAGTGATGCCTGGGTCCCGGCTGGAAGGCAGCTGGGGCCTGGTGTACATGTGCACAGCTATAATCCCATCTGCTGAGGATCTCAGTGAGACAGGAGGGTTGCAAATTCAAGGCCAGCCTGGACAACCCATCACAAAATATTGAAAAGTGCTGGAGGCTTGTAACCCATGGGTAGAGCCTGTGCCTAGCATGCCAGAGGCACTGGGCTCCGTCCTCTGCACCACAAATAAACAAAAATGTGGACCCAGTGCATCCAGGATGGGTGGCCCTGCCACTTGTGAGTGCCATGCTGGACCCCAGGGGACCTCATGTGGTCATAGAGGGGGCATCCCTTTGTAGCAGGTGCCACTTTCTTTTCTGGTTTTTTTTTTTTTTTCAGTAGCGAGGACTGACCCCAGGGCCTTTGCACCGGCTTAGAGCCTCAGCTCTTTTTTATTTTTATTTGCAACAGAGATTTGCCAAGTCACCTCCAGGCTGGGCTCACATGGGCTGACCTCCTGCCTCAGTGCCCCAGAGTGCAATGATTACAGGCGTGTTCTGCCATGCTGGACTGATGATAGCAACTTAGATGTCCCATCCAGAAGGCCGTGTCTGAGCAAACGGTGTTCCACAGCTTGGAGGTTGCCTGGGAACGGTTCAGAGAATGGAGGGCTAGCACACTGCACTGACGTGTGGGTGCGTCTCACCTTGCCCAAGCCTAGCAGAGCCTCATGAGTGCTGGTGCTTCGCCTAGGTGGCTGACAGATGTGGCCCCAGTCAGGGCCCTGCACACAGTAGGTGCTCAAGCCTCTTTTCCTGGTAAAACAGACGGGAAAGACCTAATGCAAAGTGAGCCAGGACCTTGTAGTCAGCTGCAAATAAGCCAGGGCTCCTTACATTGGCTCAATGGGAAGTGAGGGGCCAGGAAGTGTATAAGCTGGGGTCTGCGTGCTGTACTGTGGGTTGTTTCACAGTGACCCTGGCCTCTCCCCAACAGGTGCTCCCTTGTTGTGACAATCCCAGAGTGTCTGCAAATATTGCCAGTTGTCCCCCAAAGGGAAAAATCACATCCTGGTTGAGAACTTTGTAATAGGGTTTGTAGGTGGCCAAAAGGAAGGCAGGAGGTGGGCCGGTGTGGGGAGGGAGGGAGCAAGGTCCTGTACAGTTTGCATTTGGGTAGGTGTTTGGCTGTAACCTAAGAAAAGCCCTGGGGGTAGGGAGCTCCTCCCCAACTGACTGAGGTGGCTGAGGTGGTGGTTGCTCCAGAGAGGCATGACGCTCCCCACTGCTTCCTTTTAGAATGTAGAGGGTACCCTTGAGGGGAGTAGCTAAGTTGATTTTAAAAGCAAGAGTTTTCGTGAAACCATGCATGGGGGCACACACCTGTAATCCCAGTGCTCTGAGAGGCTGAGGTAGGACAATCAGAAGTTCAGGCCCACCTTTGGCAAATTTAGTGACTTAGTGAGAACCAAAATAAGGTCTCAGAATAGGGCTGTAGACGGCTCAGTGTGAAGGTCCTGGGCTTACACCCCAGCACCACAAACAAGGACAGAAACAGGTGCAGGACTAGCCTCTGAGCCAGAAGGGGTAACAGCAAACCCTGGGGGAGCTCAGTGCCCTAGTGGGGAGAACCCCTGTGGTTTTATTGTGTGCCTCTCTCTCACTACCCCAAGCATACAGAGGCGCGGTTAGCACCCTTTCTGCATGTAGGCAGCCTGGGGCTCAGAGAGCTGAGGGATTTTCCCAAGGTCATATAGCGAAGCAGGAGCTAAGCAGAGCACCATTCCTCACGATGCTGAAGTAGGGCCCTATCATTCCTCCCCTGGCACTCTTTGGGCCCTGCCAGCCCCTGGCCTCCTAGTCACCTGACCCCTGCCCTGAGGCCAGCTTGTTGACTGTTTGGTGTTTGACAGCCTGCCTGGGATCCAGGAAGCAGACGAGGCTGGGGTTGCGGGCCCGTGGGAGTTGCTTTGCAGCTCCAGGGGGACGGCCAGGGTTGCGGAGCCTGTGAGGGAGGATCTTGGCAGCGCCGTTCTCTGTAGATGGGCACTGGCTGTCGCCCCAGTGCCACCTCACAGTCAGGCTGCTTCTCTCCTGCCTGGGCACCTGCCGTAGCTCCCCGGTATACCATTCTCAGTTTCCGTTGTGTGCCCACTAGAGAAGGGTGGCGTTGCCCGTGCTACAGAGAGCTCTGCGCAAGGCCGCTGAATGCCACATGCAGGCTGAGTTGAGGGTTCGTCATCCAAAATACCTGGACCAGAAGTGTTTCAGGGTTTTTAACTTGTTGGAATATTTCAGATTTTGGGATATTGGCAGCAGCTTTGCAAGGTAGCATCTCTGACCCAAATATATGAAATCCCAAATGTTCTGAGTTTGGAACTGTTTGGGTGTTGTGGCAACGCTGGGGAAAGTGTGGGGCTTGGGGTGTGTAGCTGAGGGTGCTCGGCCTGTCCTGATCACGGTGACTATGACAGCAGCGAGAGAGCACCCGCTGCCTGCCTGGCAGGATGCGAAAGCTCCTCCTGCAGTCTGTATCTGATTTAATCCACACAGCAGCCCTTTGGCACTGCCTGTCATCTGACTTTATTTTTTTTTAATATATTTTTATTTTTATGTATTTTTTTAAAAAGTATTTGGTACAGGATCTTAATGTGCAGCTCAGACTCAAAGGGGTTCTATTTTCAACCTCTCCAGTGCTGGGATTACAGGCATGCGCCACCATGCCCAGACTCCATGGCTGGCTCAGTGTGCCTGGGGGCAGGGCTGGAGCAGCCTGTGGTGTCCGGATCAAACCCCAGTCCCTTCGTGTGCCTAAGCAGGCGCTTAGTCTGCTGAGCTATCTTGCCGGCCCTCATTTGACTTTATTTTGCCAGCAGGAAGCCAGGCCCACAGAGGCCCCATATCTTGTCCCCGGTCACCTTGCTTGTGGCTCCACTGTGATCTGCATTTGTTAGGTGTGGGCCAGCAGCCCTGGTTTCCTGGAAGCCCCGGGACTGGGACTGGGTGCTCGGAGCCAGCGAGACCTGGCTGCTTGTGACCTTGCTGTGTGACCTTGGCCAGCCCTCCCTTCCTGGCCTGCTTGCCCAGAGCATTTTCCATCGCGCCGTGGCTGGCTCTCCCTGAGCTCAAGGTCCCAGAGTTTCACAGCAGATCTCAGAATCACCCCAGTTTCATTATTTTCAGTCTTTGATTTTGTGTCTACCATTGATATATATCCACTGCAAAAAGGAGATTGGGAAAAGGAGGAGAGTTAAAATTGGAAGGCCTGGCTTACGTTGTAGACTGTTTCCTTGGAGAATCTTTTCCCCCAATTTAAATATATCCCAGAAAGGGATATGCTTTTATCACTTGCCATCTTACTGTCTTACAGGGCAATGAGTCCCTCTTCTTCAAGGCCATAACTGCTTCCATGCAGTTGTGCTGTAGAGCATCGAATTAGATATATCTCCGTAATTAGAGATGATGAGAAATTAATCGCTGGCATTTACTAGGTCTTTCTCCTGGCAAGTTCCGCCCTAAGCACCTGATCCATTAGTCATCACAGTGAATCTGAGGCCGCCCAGCCCCGTTTTATAGATGGGGAAACTGAGGCTGTTAAAGTTTCCTGCCCCAGGTCTCATGGCCCAGGCTTGGCAGAGCCTCACCTCTCTGGAGCCCTTTGCCTGTGTCCTGGGCCCTAGGCCACCATGCTGTGAGCCTCATCTCCTGTTCTCTCCTAATGGCATGTGCCCCTGAGGCAAGTCTGTGATCCTACTGCTGGCTCATGGTGAAAGGGAGACTGGCAGTGAGAGGGGCCAGTGGTAGCCAGATGTGCAGCCTTAGCTGAAGGAACAGGCCCAGCTCCGCTGGGCAGGAAGAGCACCTGGCTGTAGGATTTGCCCGTCTGTCTGGGGTGAAGATAGGACCAGCTCAGCTTCTGCTCTTGCAGGATGCTGGGCTTCCTGCTGTAGCCAGCTGCCCTGGTGGCCCCTCTGGACAGCCTGCTGAAGTGGACTCCACTGCTCAGAGAAGCACGGCTTCAGAGCTGGGAGGTGCTTACCCAGAGCTCACTCCCTGGCTGGAGCTGCAGCGAGGGGCTGGCGGTGGTGTGGGGCATCCGGGCAGCGCTGTCCTGGGCATTGCCTGACTCAGTAACCTCTAGCAGTAGGATTTGTATCTCACTTCCCCCTCCTGGCACCTGGGAGGTGATGGCCCGAGGACTCTGACTGTATAAGTGTGGGGCCCAACGCCCTTGTGCCTCTGAACTTATTAGCCCTGGGGCCCAGGCCCTGGCTTAGTGGAGGGTGCTTTTATTGTAGTTCCTTCCGTGTTCCACAGTTAGGAAAGTGTCAGTCCCCAGATCCCCTGAGGTGATGTGCTGGGCAGCTCCAGTTGGCCTCCATCCAGCAGAGGTGAGGCTGCCCGAGTAGGGGGTAGACCAGGGCATGAGACAGCACTTGGCCTCCCCCTGGAAGTCAGTAGTGGGGAAACTGACTCCACGCTGGGAAGAGAGAAGCCCGGCACTTTGGCACCTTGGCAAGGATCTGAGCTGCTTTGCCTTCCTCCTGGAACATAACAGGTTTGCTCTGCTTGGCTGTCCCCTGCTCTCCCAGGCTGACTGTCCCTCACAGGGGTGGGGGCACAACCACCTTGGAGAGAGACTGTCATGTGTGATGAAGGCAGGCTGAGTCCAGGCGACAGCCTCTCAGGACCTCTAAAGAAAAGGATGGGCATTCCCAGAAGTGGTCTTTGCCCTCCCCAAGGAGCTGTGTTGGTAGGGGGCCACTCTTATGACCCCCACAAAACCTGGACAAGAGTCTCTTGAGGGAGGAGCCTTGTACCTAGCAAAGGTGAAGCCACTTGGCATCTGAGACTTCCCAGGGTTTTCATCGCAGGCCTCAGTTGGAGACGTCACCCACGGAGCCCGCTTTCATTGTCTGGGAAATCAGACGCACGTGTGCCTCCCTTCCATAGCAGCCTGACACCCTTAGCAGCGGGCCAAGTGAGAGTGACTGCGCCCAGTTTGTGGTCACCCTTGATTAGGTGACAGTTCACCAAGGCGTGACACTGTCTTGTGGAGACAGCCCTGCAGGCCCCATTTTACAGATAAGGAAACCAAGGCTGAGAGAGGCTTGGGCGCATTGCTTTGCATGGGACCGTCAGGGATCACAGAGATGAACTTAGTGCCACAGCCCGTGCCTCTTCTCCGGTGCTCATCTCTGTTCCCTTAATTCCTGCTGTGGTCTCCAAGGTCACTGCAAATGCTGTGAAGTGAATGCATGTCATTCATACATGCTGTCATTCACAACCAGTGACAGCGCAATAAATGCTCACTGCAAAGTGGAATAGATTTTCTTTGGCAAGTGGAGGCAGAATGGCTCTGGAAGGAACCTGCTTTCCTGCAAGGCTCCCAGAAGCCTCTGCTCTCTGGGCCGGGGGGAGGGGGCACAGGGGCTCCTGAGCTCCTAGCTCCTGGGTAAAGTGTGGACGCCTTTGGTTGGGGGTCTGCAGAAACCAGGGTGTGACTGGAGCATTCCTAGGTGGCGGGGCTGGGATTTAGGTGGCCAAGTAATCAGCCTAAATATTTTAATGCAAAGTTTTAAAAGCCCAAACTAATGAATGAATCTTGAAAATAGTACGTGTTATGGTTTGTGTCTGTTTGTCGCCCCCAAAGCCTCATGCAGTCAGGGGGTGGCTTCTGGAGTTTGTGATTGATTCTTGGTCCAACGCTGGGGTTGCAGGTGTGAGCGCTACACCCTGGTGCCCTGGGGTGGGTAATCTGCACTACCATACAAGGAGGGGAGAGAGGCAGGTAGCTGCCTGAGCTGCTGCCACTCCCTTTGCTCTTGCTCTTTGCCACCACCATGAAAGGTTGCCCTCCTCTGCCCATCTGCCTTGGAGCCAGCCGAGTATGGACTGAAACCTCCACTAACTGTGAGCTAAATAAACCTTTCCTTCCTTCATTTGGGGTGTCAGGCATTTGTCCCAGCAATGAGAGAAGAATAACTAAGACAGCAGGCAAAGTAGAAGGAGCAGGCATTCAAGGTGGTGTGCTGAGTGATTCCATCGGTACGTGGTGTCCGTAGACATGAAACCCTCCGAGGCCAAGAGGGTACAGGTGGTTGCCGAGGTCTGGAAAGAGAGGAGCAGGGGTGGGTAGCTAGGGGAAGGGCAGGAGGTTTCTCTTTGGGGTAATGTACTTTACCGGACTAAAGCTCCGAATCTCCCCCTTCACATATACTAGCCACCCATAAGTTACTAAACTCTGACTAGAGTGAAAATCATTGAAGTGAATCGCACATGTGAGTTGTGTCTGAAAGCTGTTGGAAGAAAATCTAAATGCGTGCAAAAATGTCTGTGATGAACAAGGTATCAAAAGCTGTAAGTAGAAACAGGATCCATCTTACCTATTTCTCTTCCATTTGGCCTCAGATTCTTATACGGGGAGTTCCTGACACTATTATTTGTCCTATTTAAAAATAGGACAAATGTTTTTGTTCATTGTGGAAATTTTTGCATCTGCCTGAGAAAGATTGCATTACATGTAATTGATACTGGTTTCTGAGGGGGTTTTTGATGCCCCATAGGTTTTGTACTCAAAGCCATGCTGTTCCTTCCCTGTATGGTCAGCATCTTGCCCTCCCCTGTGTGTCCCCATTTGACAGATGAGGCCAGTGAGTCCTCCCCCCACCCCTGGCTCCAGGAGAGGCTGGGAGTTGTTTATCCAGTAGTGGAGTCCACACATGAGATCACAGTAGAGAACTCTGTCCATGTCACCTTTGCCTCCACCTCCAAATGTCTGGTTTCTTTGCTGCCTTCTCCTCTTCTTCCTTTTGATGGCATCTGGCTCCCCCAGCAGCTCCTGCCTGGCCTCTGACTCTTGCTTTCTGAGCCATCCTCTACCAGAGAGAGCCTGTGTCCTCCCCGAGAGACCAGCCAGCCAGGGCTCCCAGTTTCCTGCCGCCCCTTGCATGATGTGACCCCAGGCTCCCTACTTGGCATTCAAGGCCAGCTCGGTCGGGTACCTGTCCATCTCCCCTGCCAGGCTCCCCTCCTTGCCCAGAGCTGCTTACTTCCCATGAGTGGATCTTCACAGCCCCACAGCTCTGGAGGAGCTGCAGTGCGTTAGGCAGATCCTCTGTTCTCTCCACTGTGTCAGCCTCCGTCTCACCTCACCTGTGCAGCAGGCCTGTGTTACAGATGAGGAAACTGAGATCCAGAGAGTGGAAGTCACAGGAAGCAGGTGTACACCCAGTCTGCTGATGCCACATGGGGTTCTCTACCTATGTAGATAGGTCTGTGTCTCCAGCTGTTGGGGTTATAACCTAGGGGCATACCACCACTGAGCTGCATCCCTACTTCATTTTATTTTGAGACTGAGTTTTGCTAAGTCACCCAGGGTAGGCTCAAATTGAAAATTCTTAAAAAAAATTTTTTTAATCATTTATTTATTTATTTGGATCTCTTGCTATGCAGCTCGGACTCATAGTGATCCTCCTATCCCAGCTTCCCCAGTGCCGGAACCACAGGCATGCACCACCCTGCCCAGTTTAGGAGCCTGCACTGCATGCCTGGGGTTCCATGTGGTATCAGGGATTGAACTTGGGTCCTTGCATTTGCCAGGCAGGAGCTTAGACTACTAAGGTATCTTCCCAGCCCTCAAATTTAAGATTCTTGACAGGTGTGTGCCACCACACCTCACATCTCATGTCTGCCCATCTAGCTAGCTAGCTAGCTATTTATTTTGCAGTACCGGAGCTTGAACTCAGGACCTGGCTTGCCAGGCAAGCGCTTATGCTGCTGAACTATCTCCCCAGCCCTCATGTCTTTTTTAATATCCAAAGTCATGGGATGCCAGCATGGATAGCAAGCATGTGTCTTTCCAAAGAGTCGTTCTTTTCTACTTCTATTTCTTAAAGCCAGAGCACCTGAACCTTACTGCAGCCTCTGCCGCCAAGCTCTCCTGGGATTTACCCTGTCACTCTTTACTATAAGAACAGGCAGGAGTGGCTGGAACACGAGTCTGCACCTCTTTGGCACGACCCGCCTCCCTGGCCCAGGCATCACATGGTGTATATCCGGGGGAGAGCCAGGTCCCAGCGAGGCTTCTTAATCTGAGGCCCAGCAGCCTCTAGGGGCTCAGGAATTTGGATTGGGGAAAAATTGCATCCCTATTGGCCCTGCTTCACTGTTCCCTCTGGGTATCCGCGTACTCAGGGGCGAGGGCAGCAGTGAGAGCTACACCTGGTCTCCGGTGAAAATCACACATACTTTCCCACCACTGGATCTCAGTTGCCACAGATAAGTCCGTTCATCACAGCATGCGAATCACCGTAGTTCTTTTGGCTGCCTCTAGCCCGTGTTATTTATTGCTTTAATAAGGGCGCACACATGAGTTACTGTATCACAGCGTGTTTTATAGTGGTGTTCTTTGCCAGGTCTCAGTGTATTGGCTTCCTTTTAACCCTCCATATTTTATTTTATTCCACTTAAAAATGTTACTCTGGAAGAGACTATGGGCAGCCAAAGGGCTCCCTGGCACAAAAGAAGGAGAGACGACCTGTCTGCCCTGATATGCTCCACCCTCGGGGGCTCTGCGTCTCTGATCTGTGGTCGGGCCAGGAGGTGCACTGTCCCCTCGGTTTGCTGTCGGAGCCACCAATGGGGCCGGATGTCGCTTTGCTGTGGGGTCTGTCTGGGTGGGACATCACTTGTCTTCTGGGCAGGACTTGGCATGGGTTCTCATGGCCGCCTGCACAGCCCCCTGCACAGCCGTCTTCTCTTCCCTCTCCCCCCCCCCTCCCCTGTGTGCTGCTGAGATGCCCTCCTCGTGGCCCGCACACTCCCAAGGGCTGGACTGTGTCTGTGCCAGTGAATGGTAGCACCCAGGGGTAGCTCGTGTCACCCAGCCTGCTCTGTGCCAGCCTCCTGGCAGCTCAAGGAGGCCAGTGCTGTTTGCACTCTTCCTTTGGTGGTGGTGGGGGGCTGTGGGCTCAGTGAGGAGAAACCACCGGTTCAAGGCCACACAGCTGGCAAGTGGTTGGGCCACAATTACCCCCTAGATCTTTGCCACTTTGGGACATGTACTCTGGACCCTCCTGAGATCTGACCACTGTGTTGCCTACATCCAGCTCTGGCAGGAGCCCAATAAATAGGCCTGGAATGCCAGGGCCTGTGCTCTTAGGTGGTATTTCACAGGGAGGGGGAGGGGCGGCAGTGCTTGCTGAAATACAGGCGCTCCCCCCCCCAGGTCCCACCCATGTCTTCTGAATCAGAACATAGTCACACATTCATTAATGCTGGGACACACTTTGTTAAGTCACCCTTTTGCACCCGGGCATTGTATGGACCTAGTGTCCTTACACGCACTGGGATGGCATGGGCCTGTCACTGGTACACGCTGAAGGCTCACGAGAAATGGACAAGGCTGCTGACCGAAGCAGATTGTCTTAGAGTAAACCTAGGTTTTTGTTTTGTTTTGTTTTGTTTTTGTAATACAGAGGGTTGAACCCAGGGGCCTTCCACTGAGCCACATCCCCAGCCCACTTTAATTTTTATTATTATTTTTTCAGTACTGAGGACTAAACCCAGGGCCTTCACACTGAGCTACATCCCCAGCCTTTTGTACTTTTTGAATTGTGAGGCTGAATCTCACAGAGTTGCTGAGTTGCCCTGCTTGTGGTCCTCCTGCTTCAGCCTTCCAGGCTGTTGGAATTAAAAGGCATGCACCGTTGTGTTCCAGGAGTACACTTTGTTGTACAAGTAGGAAGTCACCTTACAGTAATGGTAAGATGCATAGCATAGTGATGACACACACAAGCACCAAAGTGCGTTGGTATCACTCGGAGGCATTGTGTACCCCTGGCCGCCAGCAGGTCCGTGGATTCCCTCATGACTTCACACACATGAGGACTGTGTTGTCCCGTGTCCTTACTGTGGCCTACAGGAATTTCTCAGCTCTGTTACTAACTCACGCATTCTGTCATTGACGGAAACCTTATGTGTCTGAGGCCGGTGCCAAGAATCTGCCTTTTTACATCTCAGACTGCTGTGAAGCACATTGCGTGTTAAGACTCACCCTACAGGGGAGGAATAATGATGACATGTAGAAGCGAGTGCTGCTCTGAGTGCTCCGCATCTGCCCCTTTATTTCATCAGCAGAGCCGGGCCTCTGGCTGCAGGCTGTGGGTGCTCCTCCTTCCCCCTGCACAGTCCCCACCTGAGACACTTCCTGGCTGAGGAGACAGGATCCTGCGGCGGAAGGGGATGTGGGTGCAGAAAGCCCCGGCCCCTGTGAGGCTGCCCTGGTGGTGCCCACCAGGCACAGGCCCTGTGTGGCTCTGTAAAGTAGCCCAGGGCAGGGGCTGCACCTGGGACTAGGGGCAAGAGTAGGGACCTGAGCCTGGCACTGCCTGAGCAGCTGTCCAGAGGGGACCGAGAGTACCCTCTTCTGTACTGGGGGTGGGGCAGGTAGAGATTTGGGGAAGGAGTTCCGCGCTGGAGCTCTATGCTTGGACAGACCAAGGGTCCAGGTCAGGCTCAGCCACTTGACAGCTGTAGGACTTCCCACAGAGCTTCCTCCTTCTGAGTCTTAGTTTCCCCTTCTGTAAAATGGGGTGACTAACAGCTCCTGCCCTTTGCGGTTGGGTGATGTAAAACCTCCTGGCACCCTGAAATCTCTCCCCCTAGGTCCTGTATCAGACAGGATGCTGGTTGATTTTCTGTGTGTCTGTGCGCTGCTTTAAAAAAAAAACAACAAAATTTAGAAAACACACTGACCTCCACATCAGCCAACCGCAGTTGGGTTTCGTGGACTTACCCAAGTCACACGAGGGTCATGCAGTGCTCACCTTGTCTCTCCATGGTATAGAGGAGGGATGTGGTGAACTGTGACCCACAGAACTGATCCATCTGGGCACCTCAACTGTAAATGGTGCTGCTGGAACACAGCCACATGCATTCCTGTATGTGTCGTCTGTGTGTCCCTATGTGCTGTGGGGGCAGCGTCAGGTAGCTTCGGCAGTCGGTGACTTTATGGGCATTCACTAAAAACACCCGCTGACCCCTGGTGGGGGCAATGAACCAGTCACAGTAAGTTTGGGAAACAGGTTCGGGGAAAGAAGTCATCATGACCCCACCTGCCAGCATCCTGCGTGCCTTGGGCCCTCTGTATCCCTGTGAGGTTGTGACAGTGATCAGTCTTTTGCAGGCTGGCCCTGTGAATCTGGGTGGAAGCTGGGTAGCTCTTCACAGCACGCTTTGCTGGGGGCCTTGTTCCCACCTCGCAGACAGCACCGAGGTTGCCCTGGGACACCCAGCCTGGATAAGGTCCCTGGGCCCATCTCTCTCCACCCTGGTAGGGTGTGCCTACCAGGGC
>NW_004524597.1:16117612-16158326 GCF_000260255.1 Octodon degus | reverse complement strand
GGATGGCATCTTGAGGACAGCTATGTTGGAAACTGACCTTCTTCTGTTATTAGTATAGCTTCTGCTGATCATGTCATCTCTTAGACTAGGCCTTCCTCCTTATCAATAGAAGATTGATAAGTCCCCACCTTGAGAGCTGCTTCCCCCAGATAGCATTCACTGTGGGCCGCGTAGCTCCAGTGTGTCCCAAGATCTCCCCTTCCTAGAACTCCCTTGGGCTGGTTCCATGTTCAAACTGGTAACTTCAAATAGTAGCCACAGGTGAACGTTGGAAGGTGAGGCTCACACAGCAGGCGGCAGGGGCAGCTGAGATGCACTCAGAAAAATCAACTAGTCACGTGTGATTTTATTATCCAGAAAGATGAAATGGTAGCTCTGTGGAAGTGTGCCTGTGGGTCTTTTGGTTTTGAATTTGGTTTTTATGACTCTGGGGATTGAATTTAGGGCCCTCACTTTGAGCTATATCTCCATCCTTTAAAAAAAAAAATTGAGGCAGGATTTCACTAAATTGACCAAGCTTGCCTTAAACTTGAAATCCTCCTGACTCAGTCTCTCAGAGTGCTGGGATTATGGAAGTGAGTTTTTAGGAAAAAATACCACCTTCACCCCTAGACACAATGGGTAGCGTTTTGAATCTGTTTTCTTTTTTCTTCTCTGTGGTCTTTGTGTGTTGATTAGTTCATCTGATTGGTCATTTTGCCTTGTGGCATGATCCTATGTGCCTCGCATCCAGGGCCTTTCTGGTCTGCAAGGTGGAGAGCACGACATCCTCGCCCTCCATGGGGCTCATGTGTGGGTGAACAAGGCAGGGCCGGCTGTGGACAGCCCTTGGCCTGACATGAAGTACACTATCATGCTTAAGTAAATGCTCCCGTTACTATTGATGTTCTTGCCACCATAAAGGAGGGCTCGAGGACCCCACACCTGCCTGTCCCCGTCCTCCCAGGCAGTGCTGTCCCATGAACCCTAAGTAGCGATGGGAATGTTCTAGCCCTGAGGTCAGCAGACATCTATAAACGTCCACTCAGTATTTCAGGGTTTGCGGTGCACGTATGATTCACACTGCTGCTGCTGTTGCTGCAGATCCTCCTCGTCCTCTTTTCCTCCCTGTCTCCCCTGACACAATGTACAGTCATCCCTCACTCTCTGGGGGGATGGGCCCCAGCACCCTCCTCTGGCTGATTCCTTCGAGACCCGCGGGTGCTCAAGTCCTTTCCATGAAATAACACAGTATTCTTATATCTTCTTCTATTCTTTAAGTCCTCTCTGGAATTTTTTTCTAATGCTGGATACAATGTAAACACCATGCAAATAGTTGTTACACTGTATTGTTTAGGGAATCCACACAAAAAGAGTTTGTGCATGTTCGGTACTGGTGCGGTGCTTTTTCTGCTGGAGGCCGGGTGAGTGTGCCTGTGCGGAAGCCAGAGATACCGAGTGCTGGCTGTACTGCCCATCCTGAGCCCAGGGCTGGACGGGAACAAACCCTGGCCTGGCTGTGGTTTGAGAGCCATGGTTTGCAGCCTCCTCTTCTGGATCCAGGCCCCCAGGAAAGTAGGCCCTGGCCACATGTGGCTTCTGGATGCTCACAGTGTGGCCAGTGGGAAGCAGAAGCCATATTTGAAATTGTGTCTAATGTGGCTAAACTTGAATTTCAGCCACCTCACCTTTCTAGCGGCTGTGTAGCGGACACACGGCGCCAAGTGTCCAGAAGCCCCCAACAGCCCTGCCCCGTGGGTCTGAAAGGTACTGTGTTTCCAGAGGGGAAACTGGGCACGGGCCTGGGCGCTGCCGGCTGGCAGGCTGGACTGCAGCCAGCCAGCCTCTGGCACCACTTCGTGTGCTGTGGCCCCATTTGCTGTCTTTGTTCCCAGAGGGCGGGCCTGGAATCGCAGTTTTCTAGGAGAGCCCAGCCTGAAAATTCTGCTGTGTGGGGGCAGGCGGGGGGCTGGCTGCTGAGGTTGTACCTGGGGCCCCTTCTGCAGCTGGGCCTCAACATACACATTGGGCTGGGGTGTCAGGAAAAGAAGCAGTTACAGAGGCCAGGCATAATGAAATATAGGAAGGAGGGAGGACAGAGGAATGCAGTATATAACCCGTTTATTTTTGTCATGGTGCAAATAACAATCATTGCTGATAGTTTTAAGTGCTTCTTGTTTCCTTGCTTGAGCCTGCCAATAGCCCCTTTTACAGACTAGGTAAACTGAGGCTCCGAGAAGTCACAATGTGTATAGTCAGAGAGGCTGGATGGGGGCAGGGAGCTAGAGCCTGGGGCTCAGTGATTCCCCTCCTAGGCCTCAGTTGTACCATCCGTTAATTGGGAAGGTAAAGGACTAAGTTGAACTTGAAGGTCCCCACACACTACATGGTAAGAACATACCATTGAGCTCTATGTGCCCCCCACTCTCAGCCCCCAGGGTCCCTATATTTACCATTGCCCAGGCTGGCTATGTGCCAGGCATCATCTTCACAGCCTCATTCCTGAAGCACAGTGGTTAAGAGCTGAGCATGGGAGTCTCGCAGATCCAGATGGGGAAACGTTCTATTGGTTCTTTGAGTACATTGCTGTCCCCCTTGGTGTTGGGTTTTCTCATCTATAAATCAGTATTTTCCTCTTTTGAGACATGCATGACACCAGGCACTGTACTCTGGTCATTTGGGCAGTGCCAAGGCATTGTTCAGCCCCAGCAGGACAGCACTGTGTTCATCAGAGGCCAGGAGTTACACAGTGTACAGCCTCATTAAAGATACACAGCATCCTGGGCGGCCACAGGGGCATAGTATCTATTTGCTGATGCTCATTGTTACACTTACTTTTTCTTGAAGTCCAGCCCAGAAAGGAGAAGGGCAGAGGCCCGGCTGGCTGAGACTGGCTGAGACACAGGGGCCTGCTGATGCTGCACTGTCTGGAAGCAAGCCAGTGCATTCCTGTAGGAGCAGGGGGCAGCCCTCCCCAGGGCCCCTCTCCTCAGGGTCACTCTCAGGAGTCTACCAACCCCTCCGATGCCCTGCAAGGGGCCTAACCCCGTGCTCCATACTATGGCTAACGTAGCCTCTCCTTTGTATGTGCAGGGTGGAGCCGGCCTTGGCAGGAGGCCGTGGTGAACAGGCCCGTGGGCTGGAGCCAGGAGATGAGAGCGCCCGGGGGAGGTGAGTGCGCATGGAAGCTGCCCAACCCATCTTTCCTCCCAGTCCCTCGGCACAGGCCCTCCTGGCCCCCGACACAGGGTCAGCGCGTGTCTTGGCCGGGGCTCCCTCTTTGCTGCTGCTGAAAAGTCCTGTGCCAGCAGAAAGCAGTGCCAGCAGTGTGGGATGGAGAAGGGCCCGCGCTCCTTGTCTCTCAGAAGACGGGGAGAGTATACTCTGACCCAAGGCTGTGGGGACTTGTCTGGCATGACCAGAAGCCGTCCTGTGCCCACACCTGCCTGCTCACTGTCTGTGGCCAGAGGCTGTGATCTTCATGTCAGGCCCTGAGAAGAGGTTCTTGTCCCTCTTTATGGTGGGGACAGTGGAAGCTTAGAGATGTCATGTCCCTTGTCCCAGGCACCAGCTGACCAGTGGCAGAGGTGGGATGTGAACCCAGGCCAGGAGGAGAGCAAGTCCAAGGCCTCTGTACCGTCCTCCTGCCGGCTTCCCCGTGGCCTTTCCTGCCGTCACCCCAGCTTTCTTCTGCACTGGCTCGTAGGGAGCTATTTTCCTCTGGGCAGTGTGGCCCTGGCCATGGCCCACACAGGCCTGCAGTGCTGGCTGTGCACACTCAGACAGGCTGCTTCCTCTCCAAGCTCAGGTGGGGCATATGGCAAGTGCCTTCGCAGAGCGGGTGCTCTGTCAGTATGAGAACCCCAGCCCAGGACCATAGCTGAGCTTCAAGTGTGGAAGCCCGCGAAAGATCAGTGTTATGAGTGGGTAACGCTTTCCTTTTTCTGTCTATGCCTCGTACAGGCTTTTTTTTCTTTGGCATTTAGTATCTAAATCATCAGCCCAGAGGCTCATGAGTCAACACCCACACAGGTGTCCACACCATGCCTACCCTTTCTGGAAGGCATTTTCAGTTTGTGAATGATTCCCCTTCTTCATCGCCTCTCCCAAAGGGTGGCTGTTGGCAGTGGTCAAGGTGTGATTGACAGCTCCCTGGAGGTGTTGACAGTGATCCCAGTAACTGGCAGAACTTTCTCGGTCTAAATAGAGAATCCCTTCGAGCACTTAAAGAAGCCAAGGTTGCTTGGAGGGATTTCTGAGTGGCTTCACTACCATCCAGTCTGTCTTCCCCCTAAAAATAGCCTGCAGTTACCTTTCTGTGGCAGGCCTGGGATTGAGGGTGTCAGTGACCCCCAGCACTGTCATCAGCACTGAGCGGGCCTGCCTGCTGTCAGACACTCTGTTGACTTGCCAGCTTCTCCTTCCCCTCAAGCACAATGGGTCCTGCCACATTTTCAGCTGTAGGAGCTGTGGCTCAGGGTAGGGGGCATGACTCCCCAAGCCCACAGGCAGGAAGAACTTGCACTCTTGGCATTTTGACCGCAGCTGGGAATAGTGCCCCTCAGCTTTGATGTTTGTTTTCTACTCGCTGCAGCCCCAGGCAGCCCAGGCAGCTCCTACTGTGTGGGTGTGTTGACCCAGCTGCAGCCCTACTCTGTGGGTATGTTGACCCAGCTGCAGGCCAGCTTCCGAGGTAGTTTCCTTGCACCTCACATCCCAGCGACGGCTGCACACCGCCACCAGCCCCTCCTGTGTTCACTAGCCACCTGCAGCCTCCCGATGGTGCTGGGTTCTCTCTTCCTGGCCTTGGCAGGGGCTGCTCTCCCTACTGCTCTTCTCTGCCGCATACTTCCTCCCTGCCATCCGGAACTTGGCCTGATGGCCTCGTGCAGGCGGCCTGGGGAGCCTGTAGCCTTCCAGGCAGATCCACAGTGTGAGCACTCAGGAGCCTGTAGCCCAGCCCTAAGCACCACAGCCCAACACTGGCATTTGTTTAGTGTTGGACTAACCGAATGTGCAGTGAGAAGGTAGAAATCATAATACTCTTTCTGGTTTTGCCTAAATGCTGGATACCTTCCTCAGTATTTTCTTTCTTCCATTTTTGTTTTGTTTTATCAAAAAATAAAAATTTCATAACAGAATAGTAAGAGATAAAGTAGTTAATATATTATGCATTATTATCCTCAAAGAAGTTACTCAGGGTATAAGACATACAGAAACAGACAGAAACGAACTTTGTTGTTTTGAACCAGGGTCTTGCCATGCATTTCAGGCTGACCTTGAACTCACTATGTAGCCCAGGCTGGCCTTGAAGTCAGTGATTCTCCTGCCTCAGCCTCCTGAGTGCTAGGGTTACAGGGGTGCACCACCACACCCAGCAAACCTTTCTTTTTAGTGGACTGAGAAAAACTAGTAGCATACATGAAACACATTAGCATATATGCTAAAATATTCTTGAGGCATTTGTAACTGGATGCAACTGGAGAACATGACATTAAGAAAGTCAGACACACACGACGGAGTAGTGCCTGGTTTCCCTTATATGAGAAACCCAAAGTTTATATACAAATAAAGAACAACATAGAAGATAGGTAAGCAGGAAGTAGGGGACACTCACATCCCCAGATCGCCTGTCTTGCGGTTTCAGTGTGTGCTACAGGGAGGATTGTCAGTGTTGCAACAGGCCTTTGAGGTTGACGCTCCCTATTATCGATAAGAAGTGATGCCTGTTGCCCACATCCGGGGAGTGGCAGAGCTGGACCTGGAACCCAGGCCTACCTGGTCTTTGGTTCTGAAAGGAGGAGGGAAGGGCAGATGGGGAAGCTAAGGCACACAGACTCTGCAGGGGAGAAGCAGAGAATACCTGGAGGGGTCTGAGGTTTGCTGATATCTATCTGGCATCTAGATCTGCTCATGCTTCATTGGGCTGAGGTTGCAAGGTCAGGGTCTTGGGGTGAACTGGGGAGGGGAGCAGATCTGCCACTTAAGGAGTTTTGGAAAGAGAGCAGTGGGCCCCTGCTTTTCTAAGTCAGCTCCAGCCTAAGACACCATGGCAGTCTGGTCTTCGCAAATAACTCTCAGGAGGAATGAGAGCGTAGACTTGGGGTCCCTGTCCACATCCTGGTGATCCCCTCCTGTCATTTCCCATCGCAGCACAGCCCTGGATTCCTAGAAACCTCCTCCCAGCCTGAGCTTACTCTGTACCCTGCAGGCCGTCTCAGGGGCTGCTCTAGAATCAGCCCAGCTCTGACTCCTTCCCGAGGACCTGGCCCGTCTCCAGGCCTTTGCACTCTGTTCCTGTGCTGGCCTTCCCACACATCTTCACGTGGCCAGCTCCCCACCCCAGTCTGGACAGGTGGCAGGGCTGGCGGACGCTGGCTTGGCTCTGCCCCAGCTGGGCTCCTTTGAGCAACCTCTGCAGGCCTCCTTTTGCCCTCACTCCATAAGAGTGATTACATTCCTAGCCCTGACTGTGCCAGGCCCTGCTCCTTCACCCAGAGTGCATTTGGAAAGTGTCTACTGAGTTCTGAGTAGGAGCCGAGCACCATGCTGAAATCTGGGACACAGTGGTGGGCAAACCGCCTGCCTCAGCGGAGCAGATGCCCTGCTGCAGTCTCACATGCACATGTGGATAGTAAATGTTATGGTAATTTGCTGTCAAAATAACAGGTCTCCACTGGTGAGATGAAACGGTTCCAGCACGGGGAAGTGACGGAAACAGTGAGGCATCCCCAACCAAGGAAGGTACAAGATGTTTGAACCTCAACTGAACCTCAGCTGTCCACCTGGAGTCCCAGATGGTTGTGATAGCCTTCAGGGTGACAGCTGTTCCCATGGGCTAGGTCGGCACTGTGCACATGCAGTGCCTGTGAAACGTGTTTTTCCCTGGACCTAGCAGCTCATTGTCCCTGGCAGCTCATTGTCCTTGGCAGCTTGTCCTGCAGAACTGCTCCCTGGCTCCATGCCTCCCTGACTACGCGTGTCCTCCTCTCTCCCCAGATGCAAGCCCGGCAGGCCACAGGCTAATCTGTCGCTGAAGTGGCCCCCCAGGCTGGACCTGCCCCGGCCCGGCATGCGCCTCTCAGTGCGCAGGGTGCTGCTGGCAGCCGGCTGCGCGCTGGCCCTGGTGCTGGCCGTGCAGCTGGGGCAGGAGGTGCTGGAGTGTCGTGCGGTGCTGACGGGCCTGCGGAGCCCCCGGCGGGCCATGAGGCCAGAGAAGGAGGAGCTGGTGATGCTGGGCACAAACCACGTGGAGTACCGCTACGGCAAAGCCATGCCGCTCATCTTCGTGGGCGGCGTGCCTCGCAGTGGCACCACGCTGATGCGCGCCATGCTGGATGCACACCCAGAGGTGCGCTGCGGCGAGGAGACCCGCATCATCCCCCGCGTGCTGGCCATGCGCCAGGCCTGGTCCAAGTCTGGCAAGGAGAAGCTGCGGCTGGATGAGGCTGGCGTGACGGATGAGGTGATGGACGCCGCCATGCAGGCTTTCATCCTGGAGGTGATCGCCAAGCACGGCGAGCCCGCGCGCGTTCTGTGCAACAAGGACCCCTTCACGCTCAAGTCCTCAGTCTACCTGTCCCGCCTGTTCCCCAACTCCAAGTTCCTGCTGATGGTGCGGGATGGCCGGGCCTCCGTGCACTCCATGATCACGCGCAAGGTCACCATCGCCGGCTTTGACCTCAGCAGCTACCGCGACTGCCTCACCAAGTGGAACAAGGCCATCGAGGTGATGTACGCGCAGTGCATGGAGGTGGGCAGGGACAAGTGCCTGCCTGTGTACTACGAGCAGCTGGTGCTGCATCCCCGGCGCTCCCTGCAGGTCATCCTGGACTTCCTGGGCATCGCCTGGAGCGATGCCGTCCTGCACCACGAAGACCTCATTGGCAAGCCTGGTGGCGTCTCCCTGTCCAAGTGAGTGGGATCCCGGGCTGTGCCTGTGGGAGCCGTGGGGCAGCGTTGGGCAGGGCTCTGCCCGCAGCTGTCTGTACTTTCGTTGCTCACCCGTGACAGGGATGTACCCTGCGACTGCCTCATAGACCCCTGTGAGCATCAGGTCAATACACAGTGCCGTTACCACTATGTTCGGTGCTGTGAGTGCTGCTGTTGGTCTTAGTTGAATGTTGCTACTGTGTTTATTGGACTACAGGTCGACCCCACTATTATGATTATTAAGTGCTTGCTGCATAGCCTGGGTTATGCCCCCAACCGAGCCCCTAGCCTTTAACCTTCAGTTTGTGTTATTTTTGTTTCACATATTATTTTAATTTTTATTTTATTCGTGGTACTGGGGATTGGGCTCAGGGAGTGCTGAGCTACATAGCCAAGCCCTTTACATTTTATTCTGAGCCAGGGTCTCACTAAGTTGCCCAGGCTGGGCTCCAGCTTGCACGCCTCCTGCCTCAGTCTCTGGAGTAGCTGGGATGATAGACAGGTACCACCACGCCTGCCTCTGGTCTCATTTTGAAGATGAAGAAATTAAATTCCAGAGAGAAGTTACAGGCCCAGGGCCACACAGCTAACAAAATGTGGTGCTGGGATTTGCACACAGGTCCACTGGACTCAGAATGTGTGCTCCTCTGCTCCCACGTCCACGCAAGGTGTCCAGCGATTGGGGATGTGAAACACAAGAGGATGAGGTATAGCATAGTCCACAGCTGTCCCTTGCCCTTCCTGCCTTCTGCCCTCTGTTCTGCACTCTTTACCCTCCTCCATCTCCTCCTCCTCCTCCTCCTCCTCCTCCTCAGAGACGCCATATCCTTCTTCTGAGCCCTACGGTGACTCAGGCACAGAGTATGCAGTCTCCACGTTCCCATCCTGATCATACTTAGGCATCCCTCAGCATGAGCAGAAGGGCGACTTCCTGGAGATGGGAGACAGTCCTTTCTATGTGCCTGGTCCTTTTGACAGCTCTGGAGCCTTGAGTAGAGCCAGAACTCTCAGCTGCTTGGCCTTGACCTTGGAGTGGCCACAGTGTGATCACAACAGAAAACTGAAGGAATACATCATCACTGAAGAAAAGTGATCCCACCACTCATATTTTCTTATAGCACCTGCTGATCCTTTTCTGGGCAGAGTAATAAGACTGCCGCCCTGTTGAACACTTCCGCTGTGGCCATTTTTCACTTTGTGTGTGGGACCACTTTCCTGGGACATGTGGAATTCTGCTCTGACATCGTTTGGAATGGCTGTGTAGTATTCTGCTCCACAGGTTTCTGCGTTCTACTGAATATCCCCTCATTGGATATTTTGTTTATTTTTAGTTGTATTGATCCGTATCAAACATTATTCCTGTTGGTGTGCTGGAATGCATCCCTGTTAGCCCTAAATGGTAAAGTTCTGCAGAGGTAAAGGTGGCAGAAGTCACGCTCATCTCTTAAGATGTTTGACACATTAGATAGGTTTGATGTTTATATCTGGGGCCACAGACACCAAATGCATGCTCTTCCCACCTGTCCACACCCTTTCACCTTCACTCCTTCTCACTCCCTGTCTTCCTTTTGCTACATCTTTAGGCTTCTGTTCTTCCCCAAATGATCTCCTAGGTGAAGTAGAAGCTCCCAGAGATGTGGCCTGGCTCTGCAGTTTCCCCGCCTCTCACCCTGTGCGGCTCCTGGTCTGTAACTGGTGAAGTCCTTGTGGTTCTGATGGCTCTGTAGGCCTGGCACTGGGAGAGTCACAGGGCACACAGGAGATGGCAGCTGTGCTATTCCAACCATATGAGAGTGAAGCCACCCGATGCCCGTGCCCGGGTAGAAAGAAGCAAGCTATGGCACCTTCCTGTGGGGAAGCAGGATACCACTGAAGGAAGGAGGGTGTGGAGGGAAAGAGTTGGAGACCAAGATGTACAGCATTTAACTTCTATTTTAAAAACAGCAGACATGGCCAGGCAAGGTGGCACATGCCTGCAATTCCAACACTCCGGGAGACAGGTGAGAAGGTCCAAGTTCAAGCCCAGCTTAATGACTTAGTGACCCTGTGTAACAATTTTTAAAAATAAATAAATAACTGAGGGCTGTGCCCTAGCTCAGTGTGAAGGTCCTGAGTTCATTTTTCAGTGCCACAAAATGAACAAAAATGAGAGCAGCAAATAAAGCCATAGTTTCTTTCTTTTTTTTTTTTTTTTTCCTCTGCATGAGTCAAAGAGTAGCCCTTCCTGAGATTCCTGAACTCTGCTCAGCACTGTCTTTGTACTAAGCTAGTCATTTTGTTGAGTGGCCCAGTGGGGTAAGTACTGCTATTATCCCCATTTCCATTGGAGGAAGCCGTGGCTCAGAGATGAGGTCACTCTGTCAAGGCCACATGAGCCAGTGTTGCCACAGCTGGCTTTTGAGCCCAAGAGCCTGGCTCCTTGGCTGGGCCTGAGCCACTCCTGTAGGGAACTCTGAAAGGTGTCCGGCAGCTGTGAAGACCATGCGCCTGAAGGAGGTGGCCGTGCCAGGGACTTCTAGCCTCACCAGTACTACATGTTTTGTTTTGGTTCTTGTCCTAAGGATTGAGCCCAGGGTCTTTGCATAGAGGTACATCCCTAGCCCTTTTATTAATTTATTCTTATTTTAATTGAAATGAGGTCTTGCAAAGTTGCTCAGGCCGGGCTCCAACCTGTGACCCACCTGACGCACCCTCCCAGAGCGCGGGCATTACAGGCATAGGTTGCCATATCTGGCTTGCATTTAATCTGTTTTTCTAAAGGACAAAATGTTTCTGTTAGTCGTAGACATAGAAAGTTGTTTTAAAAGAGTCGGCACACCAAGGAAGCGAAGCAGCCCCTCTGCACCGCCCGCCAGCACACTCCTCCTGCTCTCCGTGTACTCTCTCCCTATCGCATACAGGAGGAAGTAGGCCAGCCAGAGCACCTCGCCGCATGCCCGTCTGGGTGGCACATCTGGTCAGGTGCAGGTCCTCTCACCTTCCTCGCTGCCCCTGCCCTCATCAGACTGTTCCTCTTTCCGCAGGATCGAGCGGTCCACAGACCAGGTCATCAAGCCTGTGAACCTTGAAGCGCTCTCCAAGTGGACCGGCCACATCCCTGGGGATGTGGTGAGGGACATGGCCCAGATCGCCCCCATGCTGGCTCGGCTGGGCTATGACCCGTATGCAAACCCCCCCAACTATGGCAACCCCGACCCCTTCGTCATCAACAACACGCGCCGGGTGAGTGCACACGTGCAGCCGCATTCTCGGGCTTCCGCAGGACTGTGAGTTCTGGGTCCTGAGCAAACCTTTAGTCCCCAGGCTCCTGAGCACCTGGTGGCCGCGTGAACTGTGTGCCTGCTGGGGTTCCTGTCGTGGCTCGGGTCATGAGGAAGCTCATGGCACCTGGTAGCCTGTACTTCACGTATGGTACCATGTCAGAGCCGAACACCTTCGTGCACTAATTTCATCATACTTCCTTTGTTTACCTATTCTCTCCTGTTTTTCTGGCTCTTTGTTGTTTTCTTTCAGTTCTGTTTGATAGTGGGCATAAGTATATAAACTGCGGGTCCTTTTTTGGTCCATAAGATTTAATGTCAGTGTCACAAACAGACATGAGTTCAGAGCTAGCTAAATTATTTTTTTCAAAATTTGTTTTTGAGATGGGGATCTCATTGTGCTCCTGCCCGGGCTGGGCTTGAGCTCTTGAGCTCAAACAGTGTTCCTGTCTCAGCCTCCAGATAGCTGGGATTGCAGCACGTGTCCATAGTGCTAGCTGTTCTGCATGGTACCAGCTAAGTTGCGTTTTTAAGTTTTCCTTAGGATAGCTAAGGGAAAGGTCTTTTTCACTTTTTCTTTTATTTGCTTTTTGAGACAGGGTCTCGCTGTGTAGCCCAAGCTGTAGCCTCCTGCCTCAGCTTCCCAAGTGCTGCCTGCAGGGGAGGTGTTTAGAGAGGTTACTAGCCTAAGAAAAGGAAAAGTTGACAAGGCTACAGCCTTATTTCCATGTTGCTGGCCCAGGGGAACATGGAAATGTTACTTTTGGATGCTGCATTCTGACTTCCTCCCAAGCTCTAAGAGAGTCACCGTACAGTCACTTTCAGCTTGAGGACATTGCACTGAGTGACAGGGCACACTTGGGATGGTGTCCCCGTCAGACCATAATGGCCGTGCTGCAGTAGGCCCTGCCAGTTAGGCCTGTGTTGGGGGCAGCGCTGGTGTTGCACGCAGGTAGAGCAGACACGGCTGCTGCACAGGTGTGCAGCGGGCCGTTCCATCTTGAGTGTGTGGTTGCCTCCTTTCCCAGCAGCTGTCCCCTAGGTGAGCCTGGAAGCTGGCCTGAGGAAGAGCCTCCCCTTGACTGTAAGTCATTGAGCCCCAGAGTCTTAATTTTGGGCTCGGCTCAGCATTCCTAAACATGTGCTGCTATTAAAAAGTAAATAGCGATTGTACTAAATCACAGAAGAAAGTCCTCTTTCCCTCAGTTCCCCTTCACATTGTTTTTCTAGAGAGCACCTCTATTTGGCAAGAAGTGCCTTTTAAGGTTGTCTTTTCTAGTGCTGCAAGAAAGAGAAATAAATGCGGCATCCTTTTCCCAAGTAATGATGATAGACTGGATGGAAGGAAGGTCTGGGGACCACCTTGAAGCCCAGCCCCCCTGTGTTTGCCAGCAGTGCTGGCTGAGGCCAGCAGCAGCTCCTCGGGCCTCCTTTAAAAGGTGGGGGCCCCTGATGGGCCCCAGAGGGGGTCAGAAGTTCTTAGATTAAGATTGGGCTTGGTGTATTTTGTGAAACATAAGTAATTCTAATGAACACTGGTTAAGATCAACTCTTGGAGGTTTGTTTCAAATAGAAGATGTTCCTAGTTTTCTTCCAAGGAGGTTCCCCCCCCCCCCCCCGCCCCATGGATTCTGTAAGCCTGGGCAGGTGCCACACACCCTGCTTGATGCAATGGCTGGTCAGAAAATACCGTGGATGCTTAAATAAAAACATACTACAGTGAAGCACACACACGCCATTGATTTCCCTTGGAATACTCCCACTCTCTTTGAATGCTCAGCCCTTTGTTGTCACTACTTTCTGAGGCAGTTCTGGAAGTCCTCTTTCCTGAGTGTCTTTAGGAGATGAGATCAAAACATGGTGAATGCTACTGTCCAATGGAAAGTCAGCTCCTAAAAGCAGTGCAGTGTGTGCTAGCCCACCCGGTCTGCCGCGCCTGGCACTGGCTGATTCTGGCACCTCCCCCAATCCAAAGGACCCTGAAAAGTACATGTTTTTAATCAGTACAGCCATGATGGTACAGCTGAAGATACGCATGAAAGAGGACTTCAGATTTGCTTCAGAAAGAGAATGGATGGATAGTTGTGTTGGAAGTGAGGGGAAGTGTTTTGAGGGGAAGTCATAGCATGTCTTTTCTATAATAATTTTTAAAATTTAAACATTCACTGTATTTTGTGATCATACCTCCTATTTCTAGTTGTTTTGCTGTTACTCAGAGTAACCTTAGAACTAGCGCATGTTTGCAGACATAAAGCAGATATTGTGGTCCCAAAACAGGCCCTGGGTTGCAGCAGACACAGTGACAAAAGCTGTTATGCTGCGAAGCTTGCCTGTACCTCCCTAGCCGTCCTGTAGCCACCAGTCACCTACAGCAATCAGTGCCACTGTGTGAGACCAGTCCCGCTTGAGAGCTGCTATCTGTGCAAAATACACACTGGGCTTTTGAACTCTTAGGACGAAAGAAGAAAAAAGGTTGTAATGTTTTCTCTTTAGTCGCTTTTATGCAGGATACAGGTTGAAATGGTCAGCGTTTCTGTATTAGATTAACAAAAGATTTTATCAGCATTCATTTTACCTGTTTCTTTTTTCTTTTTTTTTTTTTTACTGTGGCTACTAGAAAATTTAAAGTTACGAAGTTAGTTCATATTATATTTCTATTGGACAACATCAGGCAATATGGTACCTTCCATGCCAAGACATAGTGGGAAAGCCTAGAATGTTCTCATTCAAACTTCAGAGCCTTTTCCCACATTTTTTTCCACTACCTGGTGTGCTTTTCCTTCTGAGCTTAGCCTAGTCAGTTTCGAGTATCATTCAAGTCTTAGCTCTAAGCCTACCTGTCCCAAGAGGCCCTTGCTGACCACCCACTCAAAAGAAACCCCTGGTCATGCTTGATCACACCTCTTTATGTTCTTCAGGACACTTCCCTGGCTCCATATGTCCTTGTTCGTTTCTTTGTGTCACTTGTATGTCATCTGCCACAGCCTCTAAAATGGGAGCTCAACAATAAGAATTTCAGTTGTCTGGTTACTATTGGTACGCCTAATGCTTGGAATAAGAGGGGTTCATTAAATGTTGGGTGGATAAATGCGTGGCTCGCTGGCTGGCTGGGTGGGTGGGTAGATGGGTGGGTGGGTGCATGCATGGGGAGGAGAGTATATTGATGAGTGGGTGGTTAGGTGAATGAATGAGTGGATGAGTGGATGGAGAAGGATTGAGGATGAATGGATGGATGGATGGATGGATGGATGGATGGATGGATGAAAAATAGGTGGAGGGATGAAAGGAAGGAATGGGGAAATAAAGTAGATGGATGGATGTGTCAGGATGGACTAAAATGTATTTTTCAGTCACTTCCACCAGAATGAGATTTCTTTCCTGTTTCCTAGGTCTTGAAAGGGGACTATAAGACACCAGCCAATCTGAAAGGATATTTTCAGGTTAGAAATCCTGAGGGGAACTCTGAATTCTGTTCTTCCTGGCTGTGTCACTAGCTTGATGTATGCCCTTGAACAGTTCATTTCTCCTTGCTGACAGTTTCTTCATCATAAAGTTTAGTGGGGTTGGAGGTCAAGCCAGAGGGTCTCTAAGCACTTTTCCAGCCAGGGCCCAGTCTCAGCAGCCTTCTGCCATAACCATCCTTCACTTCATCTCTTGGCTTGAATGCAATTGAGGGGCTTAGTGGGGACACTCTGAAGCTTTCAGTCTCTAAACTGAAGTTCAGTCTTTTTAAGACAGCTGTTCTCGAGTGCAAGCAAATGCAGCAGTTTCGTCCACGTCTCTAGAAAAGGGAGACACGAGGGTAATGCGGTGTGCATGAATTTGGATGGAGACATGAGCACCCTTCTCCATGCCCGAGGGCATCCATATGGTCGGGCCTCCCACAGATCTCAGGTTGTCTATGTCACCACGTCACTGTCATTTCACCATCCACAAAGGGGTGGGCCTTAGTGACACAGCACATTGCTCCTTTTACCCACACTAGAGCTGTCCTGTTAGTGCTAAGTGCCCCCCGGTTATTTACTCCTTTTCTATTTGATAATTATTAAACTTAGTTTCCCCAGCTATGGTTTGGCATTATACTATGCAGCTTAATGATACAACACAGTTAAAAATCTCTTTACAGGGCTGAGGAGATAGCTTGGTAGTCCAAGTCCCTGCCTGGCAAGCTCAAGGACCCGGCTTCAGTCCCCGGTACCACATGCTGTGCTGCCCCCAGAACCCCGGGCTCTCCACCTTGACCCCCAAAACCAGGTGTGGTGGCACAGTCCTGTGATCCCAACACTGGGGAGGCTGAGACAGAAGGATCACTACAAGTCCAAGCTGTGTAGCAAGACCCTGTACCAAATACATAAATTAAAAGATTAAAAAAAAAATTTTAAAAAGCTCTTTACAAGTTAATGTGATAGCCTTGTCTCTAGATATTTTAATTGACTTATATTTGTTTAAAAGTACACATGAAATGTGTTTGACACTCCAAACTTTCTATAATATCAGTGCCACAAAATAATGTATACAGACTTGAAAGACATCTAGTTAGGAGATAAATCCTTTTCTCCCCATTACCAGCTTTATGATGTGGCATGTGTGCACTGCCTCAGAAAGCCTAGGAAGTCCTGCCTTTTGAGCCACAGTGCACCTCTGAAACTGTTAACAGATTACAAGAAGTACAAATGTATCACAGTATAGAATCAGAGTTTGGGCTGAAAATGTTAGATGTGTAAATATTTGGGTGCAGAAATGTGAAACAAAGGTTTGGGTCACACATAGAACAAAGGCACCCCAATGAGTCGCTAAGAGCACCTTTCTTCAGAACCACCAGGCTTCTAATTTATTGGTTAAAAATATCCCCTTTTGAATGGAGACATGGTGCTGAAAATTTGTTGTTTTAGTTTGTGCATCTATTTTATTGGCAATATAAAGAGTGGCCCACTCTCGGGCAGCCCCCCCCCTTTTAATTAGCAAGCTAATGAGTTCTGAGAGCCTGGGATTTGGGGTAGAGACACCGCTTTGAGCATTTTGCGCTTGCTTCAGAATCAGCCCGTGATCCCTTTGTGAGAATCAGGGATCCCATTTTGCTCCCCTAAGATCCATCTTTGCTACTTTAGTGAGCCCTAAAAACAGTTACTGTGACCTAAAAGATGAAGATTTACTGTAACCCAAAAGAGCAAAACATGGAGGTGGGGGATGAAGCATTACCTGCAGTCTGAAATTCTTGCTGTTGTTGCACGTTGCCTCTCTCTGTCTATCTGTGTCTGCCTTTGTGTGAGGAGGTGGGGGTGTGTGGTACTGGGGAGGGATCAGTCCTTGTACCGCTAGGCAAGTGTTCTACCACTGAGCTGTATGTAGTCCCACCCCTTCTCAATTTTTTTTATTTTGAGGTAGGGCCTTGTCAGTTGCCCAGCTGGCTTCAGACCTATAGTCCTCATGTTCAGCTTCCCAAAAAAAACAGGCATACACTCAAACGAAATACGCATTTTTGTATTCATTGCAGTTCCCCTCTGTGAGCTGATGTGTCTTGCTGGCTCAACACCTTCCCATCTGCTGGGCTTTTTTGTGTAGATGGTCACATGCTGTTCTCTGTCATGCACCTGACACGTTTGGTTAAGTGCTTCCTTAAGGTCATTTCCAGTTTCCCATCTTTCTGAGTGATGTCTCGTGCTCACCCTCATGAGTTGGCCTCTTTGCTGGGAGCTCAGGGGCCCTATGGAATGTTCCCTATATTTGTATGAAGGGCTGTGGTTGGGTGTGACTTTTGAAGAAAAAAATTATTTGGTACATGGTCTCACTGTGTAGCTCGGACTCATAGTGATCCTCCTGTCTCAGCCTCAGCCTCCCCAGTAGTGGGATTACAGGTGTGCACCACCATGCCCAGTTTCAGTGGCCGGCTCTGCACAGGGTTGGCATGGCATGTAGTGCCAGGGATCGAGCCCGGGTCCTTGCACCTGCCAGGCAGGTGCTTAGACCACTGAGCTATCTCCCTAGCCCCATATTACTGCAGCACTGGAGTGCACTAGACATGGAGCTGACGTAGGAGTAGCTTTGCTGCTGTGAGGAGTGACGTGAAGGGATAGCCATGCTTTTGCCATCACTCATGCTTCACTCAGTACAGCCGCCCTGGAGATGGCCACGCAGCCCTCTCTGCCCTCACCTTCTCTACCATCCTTCCTGAGCACGTGACATCATTCAGGACATGAATGACAACTGAAGACCCATGTTAGAGGAGCCCTCTGTCCATGGTGGCACGTGTGGTCCCTGGGACCTATATAGCAGTTCCAAGGGGTTATCATGAAACCCAGGGGTCAGAAAAATGGCGACCAAGCAAGACAAAGCAGCTTACATATTAGAAATGGAACACATGCAAAAAGCCGCCTCCCTCTCCTACTCATTGCTGTCCCTTCCCTGGGAAGCTTTTCAGTCCAGATTTTGCATGGCTCGCTGTCTTAGTCACTTCCTGTTGTTAGACACAATGCCCAAAGCCACAACTTAAAGGAAGAGAGGTTTATTTTTGTTCACAGTTTAGTTCATGGTCAGCTGGCTCCAAGGCATAAACGCCTGGTAGAAGGGCCTGTGCTGAGGACGGCTGCTTATGTCCGGCAGCCAGGAAGTGGCCAGAACAGAGGAACCATGGAGGGACATACGGACTTCCGGGTCACACACCCAGCAACTTCTCTCTTCCAGACCCCTGTATCCTTATGGCACATTCAGCGATGTATTCATCAGCACAGCACCCCACGATCCAGTCACCTTCCAAAAGCCCAGTCTCTGAACACACGAGACTCTGAGGGGACAGTCTGCAGCTAAGCCATAACACTGACCTGGCTACGGGGTCCGATCTTGGCTCACGGGGCTTTTCCAACACCAACAGTCAGTTCTGTGATGATGTAGACACCAACCTGGGATTGCAGAGTTCAACTCAGTCCTGACAGTAGTTCCCTTAATGTCAAGTCCTACAGAACAGAAGTTCAGTTGTTGTTTTACCTCAAGTGCCAGCTGCAGTGTGGTTCCCACATACCCTCCTCTGGTACAGTGTTTCTCAAGAACAACTCGTAGAACTCAGGAAAACACTGTGCTTACAAACACTTGTTAGTGTATCATAATGGGTACAACTACGGACAGCTAGGTGGTAGAGGTGCACAGCGAGGTGGGAAGCCATTGAGCCCCCCACCCTGCAGCATGTCCACATGCTCACCAGTCAGGAAGCCCTCTAGCCTGGCGCTTCAGGGTTATTGTGCTGATTCCCTGACCCACACGTGAGTCATGAAATTACTGGCTGCTGGCAGTAAACTCATTCTCCAGCCCCTGTGCCCTCCCAGGAACTCAGGATGAAGCTGAAAGTTCAAGCTCCCTCATCCTGATGACTACCCTCCTCCTGAAGCGGTGCCTGGTCACCTCCTTAACATGCAAAGATACTCTCATCACCCAGATCCCAAAGACTTTAGGGGTTGTGTGCCAAGATCCAGGGCCAGGGACCAAATATTTAGTACACTACACTGTGCATGTCGTTTTGTAGAGTCCTGTCCTGATCATTCTGAGCTCCTTGTCTCATCCAGAGTAGACGTTGCCCGGCAACAGGTTTTGTTTTTTTTGTTTTTTTTTTTGTTTTTTTTTTTTTGGCAGAACTGGGGATTGAACTCAGGCCCTTGCGCTTGCCAGGGAAGCGCTTATTCTACTAAGCTATCTCCCTGGCCTCCAGCAACAGAGTTTTACAGACTCTGTCCTCAGCTAGAAAGTAAGCTCCAGGGGAACAGGGTAAGGGCGCTATGTTCACCATAAGCCCCTGGTACCCAGCCCATGTGCAGGCAGCATTTGCTGTGTGGGGTGTGACTCAGCACTGAGGGCTGCGCCCTGTGTCCCCTGCCTGGCCATGACCCTTCCTCTGCCTCTTGTCTTTCCCCAGGTGAACCAGAACAGCACCTCCTCCCACATAGGAAGCTCATGATTTCCAGGTAGGTCCTCGTGCCTCACTGGGGCCTCTTGCTACTTCCGAGCCTCTTGCTACTTGCCACATTTCCGAATGCCTCTCTGGGGAGAAGTGTCCACCAAGGTGGGCTGACCCAGCCCCGTTAGAGGTTTCCATGGTGACAAGCTGGCAACTATTTATAGAACAGAGGCTTCCTCTCCTAGCTCTGGATCAGGGATGGGGGCAGCAATTGATGCTGAGTCAACAACAGGAAGGTTTGTCCAGAGGGGGAGAGGGCCAGAAGGCCCACTGGAGGGGACTCTGAGAGCGTTTCTGCAGGGAATGCTATCTGCCAATCCAGCTTCTATAATGAGCATCAGGTCTGGCCCAGAGCAATTAATGTTCCAATAATAGTCACAGGCAGTTCTATTCTAAGAATAATACCCAAGGCAGCAGGCCAGGTATTCCTCTGTGCTCCTCACTTAACTCTCACTTAACACAGTCCTGCGATTCTACAGAGGAGTGCACCAAAGCACAGAGTGGGTCTTTGACATCTCTGAGACCACACAGCCATGCGAGGGCACAGTTACTCTAGAAGTCACCGCCCCCAGAGTTCGCTTTCTACATATGCATTACTATACTCTTGGGCCTGCTTAGTTATAAGCCAGATTTATCCCTTGGTTTACTGTTTAAGTAAAATGCCACCTACATGGTGAAGATGTAAACCCCTGGCACAGAGGCGCCCTGGCGTAAATGCTGATTATTCTCTTCCCTCCAAAACTTCATGGTATCAACCCCATAACCACTGCCACTGGCTTCTTATAAGGAGCTAAAGTTGATCTTTGAAGGTCAGATGGATGCAGGTTGAGAAGGGGGTAAGAACCCCAGAGATATTTTTAAAGTTGGCCATCTGGTATGCAGATAGAAAACCTTGCATGCTTATGGGAATGAAGGAAGACTGTTCCAGAAGCGCACACAGATCGGAAGGCTCTATTTCAGAGCGCTTAATCCAGGCCTAATGCTGTCTCTCCTCTTTCAGGTCTCTGCAAATAGCTTTCTTGCCAAGGGGAGAAGAAGCCACATTCCAGTGGAAATCAGGCCTTTTAATCCAAGCATATTGCTTGCTCTTAATTGCCAAAACAGGGCTGCGAATGAGGAATGTATTTGCATATGTGTGCAAAAGCTGAATTCATTGAAAATGAACCGTGTAGCTCTCTTTGGACATTCCCAGCTAGAGAGCGAAGAGTGTGGAAAGTAGTCCCGTTTTTGAAACTCCGGTATTTCGTATTTTTCCCCTCAAGAACTTTTCTACAGAAGTGGATTCACCATCCTCCTTCATTTGCAGGGCTGCCTTGGTGGCTTTGTTCGCTGAGACAAGGCCCATAACCTGTGCCTCGCCTGTTGACCCTTACTTTGAATTCAAAGAATCTATTTAAAAATCTTAATATATGAGACTTTCTTTGATTTCTCTTCAATTCTACTCAATTTAACAGAGATAAAGAGATTATTTGAATAAAGTGAACAGAGGCTCACTTGTGTATGCTTTTCTTTCCTGAGTTGGGTTTTTGTTTTATATTGAAATTTTTTTACGGGGATTGGTGCCAAGCAGAAGGTAAGGAGCAGGTTTTTGCAGAGACAGCTGAACTCCCATGCCTGGGGCCCCCAAAGCCACTGTCTGGGTTGCTGATTTGCTAGGACCCAGAACTCAAGGGTGTCACTGGATCCTGGGGGTCCTTGCTCCAGGGACAATGGAATTTAGAGCTGAAGCAGCAGCATGCAGCTACAGGCAAAGCTTTCAATGGAAAGGAGGAGAAAATGGAAAAGGACGTCAGCTGGAGGAGCTGCAAGAAGGAAGCACACCTCCAACAAGATCAGGCTGGCCCATTAACAAAGGAGAGAAACCGCTTTCATGGGGCACTGAGGTGGCCGAGGGTCTGATGGAGCACTATCGCCATTCCAGCATTGCAGAAGCCCCAGATGGCCTGATGGGGCATCTAGTTTCAAAAGGCAATTGCCCCTGCTTAAAGGGAGGAGAGGCTCAGTGTTCAGAGGCTCTGCTGGAATCCCGGGTGCCTGCAATTTTAGGGAAAATGGCTAGAAGCTGCTAGGTACCCATTCCAAGGGATGAAACCTCTAGTTGAATGTTGATAAGCCTTGTATCTGGGTGATCTCAATCTCGAAGGAGAATGAGACAGTTCATGTAAATTTCAGGTTAAAAAACCTTGCATTATCTGTTTATCCAGATATTCCTTAAGTGAGTAACATGGGGCAGGAATTGGACTCAAAGTTTTAAGGATAAAAGATAAATAAAGGCAGTGACGTCAAGCTTTAGCTGTTCTTAGTTACCGCATGAGGCACTTGAAATGTTACTGGATTCTCTCTTTTCAAAAGCATCTCTGTTACTGGGATAAAATACCTGACACCTCCACCCAAAAGAGTTGAGGTTTCTTTTGGCTCATGGTGAAAGGGTCTGAGAGAGGAGAGCCCCTCAAGTCATGGTGGCCAGGAAGCAGAGGGAGAAGGGAGAAGCCAGGGAGAGGCTCCAGTCACACACACACACACACACACACACACACACACACACACACACCCGTGGTTCCTCTTCTAAACACATTCAACTGTGAACCTGCCAATCCGCTGATGAGTTAAGTGCCCAGTGATCCAAGTGCCTTCCAAAAGTCCAGTGTTTGAACACGTGAGGCTTTGGGGCACTTTAGTAGATCTGAATGAGAGGAAGGGGCCAGTGAGGTAGCTCAGTGGTCTAAAACGTCTGCTTAGGCAAGTTTAGGCAGGTGCAAGCTACCAGATCGATCCCCAGCACCACATGCTGAGCCAGCCCCGCCCTGAGGTGGACTGAGCCTATCACCACTCCCCCCCCCCAAAAAAAAAATAAGCTCTTAATTCCCAGACAGCCTTGGAGGTTTAACACAAATCATGCTTTTAATGAATAATAGGTTATGGGGGCTGAGGAGGTAGCTCATTAGAATAAGCGCTTGCCTCGCAAGGGCCTGAGTTCAATCCTCAGTTCCACCAAAAAAAAAAAAAAAAAGAATAATAGCTTAAAGATCTGAGAGTTTGTTGATCCTCTGTCCTGCAATGATCCCAAGAGTTTTGTTTTTTTCATCTAGTTTAAGGCCCTGGATGGCTATGGTTTCTTGCTTTTATTATGCATCTGTTTTGGTTTTGTTTTGTAGTAATGGAAATTGAACCCAGGGTATTCAGCCACACCCTCAGCCCTTTATTTTGAGACAAGGTTTCATTAAGTCACTAAATTGCTCACTCTGGGCTTGAATTTACAATCCTGCCTCAGCCTCCCAGAATGCTGGGACTACAGGCTTCAGTCACCATTCCCAGGTGATGCACCTGGTTTTTGAGGTCAGCAACCTCAAAAAGTGTTTGGGGGGGTGGTATGGAAAGGCACATTGTTATTCATTGGAAACAGGCCCTGTGTTAAGGATGAGGCATGCGCCTGGCCTTTGTCCTCATGGATGTCTCCAAACTATCTCAAGAGCAGCTGTTAGGCTCATGGCTACAGCATATACAGTGAAGGAATACAAATCAAAATGGGCAAAAGAAGAAGGAACACAGAGCAGTGCAGAAGACCTGGCTGAAATTGGCATCTCCTAATGGCATCTCGCAGGCCACCTGCTTAGTCTTTGCTGCAAGAATGTATGACAACATGAATGTAGAAGCTTGTGCTAGGAGCTCAATTAAGCCTTAATGATTATGATTTTTCATAATGAGATCAGTCACACAGGCCTGGAGTAGACACACTGGCTGACCTTACACAGCCACCAGTCCCTCCAGAGGCCAGTGCATTCCTGTGAGGCCCAAAGGTCCCAAAGTGATCACATTATTAGTGCAAACTATCTGTCCTGGTGAGGCACTGGGCCTGAAGCTATCCAAATCGCCATCATCTGAGGGCTTCATGCCCAGGAAACTGTCCAGCACTAGTTCTTTCTTTGGACTGTCGAGCCTTGCTGAGTTCACCCTTTCTTGCACAGGCCTTACCTGTAAGGAATCAACTGGGCCAAAGGAGCTGTGTATTCCTAAGAGTTCAGGTGTTCATCCACAGTCTTGCCTTACAGCCATATAGCTCACAGCGATGCATGGGATTTGGGCAAGCAATGACTGAAGTAGCTCAGGCTTTGGAACCAGGCTGACTGACAGCTGCATGGCCTGGGGCTTTGAGTCTTCATCTGCACAGCAAGATGGTGAGACGCCCTGGATTCAATAGAAATGGCTAACAGGCAACAGTGGCAGAGGTGCTGGGAAATGATGAGCCCCTGGCAGGGCAGCTCTTGTCACCTGTTGGGGGTGAGACTGCAGTAGGAGGGAGTGTGAGACAGATTCTGTTCACTCACTCAGCTTGTCCTTCTTCTGCTCCATTCACCAGGTGAGATGCCTGCTTCCTGTCAGAACCTGCTGACCATTGTGTGTCCCATGATCCTACCCTCCAGGTTTATAACTGGTTCTAGGAGGAGTTTACAACTTTTGTATGAAGCCCTTGCATGAAGACAGTGGATATTCATATGAAAAACAAGAAGTCTGTAGGGAGAAAGAAACAGAATCTGTTTCTCTCCCATGCAGTGGTGAGAAAAAGTATTTCCTCTTTGTTGATTCCATCTGCAGAGTTTTGATTAAGAATACTACATGAATACGTGATCAAATATTAAGCACTCAGAAGAATTTGTAGTAGGAATGTGGGCATCCCTTTTGTTTGTCCTCTCAGCATTTCCTTCATCCCCTGCCACTTTCAGACTTCCAGACTTTTCCTAAAATGGCCACACATGAAAAGACCCTTCATGGAGCCTGGCACTTCCATGGCTCCTACATTTGCAGATTCAACAGTGATGATTTTAAAAAAATCTCTGAAAAAACTACATCTCGATTAAGCATGTGGAATTTTTTCTTGCCATTTCACAGTCTCTGAATAATCCAGTGTAACAACTGTCTATGTAGAATTTCCATGGTATCAGGTATTTCAAGTCATTTAGAGATTATTTTAAAAACCCAGGAGGATATGTGATGTTCTAAGCAAATACTACACCATTTTATATATGAGAGGCTTGAACATCTGCTGGTTTTGGTATCCAGGAGGATCCTGGAACCAATTCCTTCATCAACACAAAGAGATAACTATTTCTGTTTAAATACGATCTTATGCTGAGGATGTGACTTAGTGGTAGAGTTCTGACCTAGCATGTGTGAGACCCTAGGTGTGCCTCCCCAGGGAGGGGGAAATTATATATAAAAATATAAATAAATAAATACTATATATGACATATATTACATGACAGATGGATTCATAAAATATACCACTCTGAGAGGTTACTCTAAAATGTACTTTAGCAATTGCACTGTGAACACAGGTTGTGCAAGCAACCACCACCCTGTATTCTGGATCACACAATCTTTTCAGAACAACCCACTGTTTCTACACCCTTAGTTCTTTTCTAGTTTCCCCACCACCAGTGAAGCTCCGGTGGCTATTACGGGGCATGCCTTCTGGGCAACACTCTGAGCGTGTCTCCCTACAATGAGTAGTAGTGTTGCTGAGGAGTGACCATACTTACTAGCTTGATCACTCTGTGAAGCCAGAGCCTTCCTTGGGGATGCTTTGGGGCAGCGAGTTGACCATCGCTTGTGCCTTGGCCCACCTGTGGTCAGGCTTGGGCACCATGCATCCTCTCTTCCATTTCTTTAAATTGCCATACATGAACGTTGGGAGCCACAGAAGCTAGGAAATTGATCAAAGGTGTGTAGGCGGGACTAGGCTTCAGTGCCTAAAGCAAACAAACTACCTCATTTCTGAGATAAGCATCCTGTCTGGTTAAGGTCAGCTATTAGTCGCTAGGCAACCTTGTGTCCCATGTTATTAACTTTGCAAAGGTATAAATAAAAGTTGGTTTTCTTGTGGGGTTGTGTTTGTCTCACCTAAGACCACCTAGCCCAGCTTTTGTCTTCTTGTCTATCTTTTTTTCTCATTCTTGCTGCTGTTTCTCCCTGGAAAAGAACTGATCCAACTGAGACCAATGGTTCCCTACATATGAAAATATTGTACCCTATCTGTTATGGTTTGTGTCTAGTTGTCCCCACAAAGCCTCATGTAGGTCATGGGGCAGACACAGCGGGAGGAGCAGCGAGTGGCTTGAGGGGTGGGGCCAGATGACCAGGGCGGAGCTTGAGGGGCGGGGCCAGAGGGGCACGAACCATTAAACTGGCTAGCCTTTGCTTGCTCAGAGATGTGGAGAGGGTCGTCCTGGACACTGCAGTGCCCCAGCCTCTCCATTATCTTGAAACTTCCAGTAACTGTGAGCTAAGTAAACCTTTTCTTCCCTCATTTTGAGTATTGGATATTTGTCCCAGCCACGAGGGAAGAGTAACTAAGACACTGTCTTTCACTTGGGTGCTGTTATTATACGTAATTAGCTTTGGAGTCAGAGAAAGCAAGTGTCACATACTGGGTAACCCTGTGACTCACTCACAGCGCTGGGCAAATGAACCCACTTTTCTAACTTCAGTTTTTCTTCTTGTAAAACAGGGATAAATGGAGAAGAAAAGAACTGCATGATCTCATAAAATGGTTTGGAAATCGGTGAGCTATGCAGATCATATATCCAGTTGACTAAATCTTGAAGACTTAGAGTTCCTGTGATGGAGGCTTCATAGATGGTAAGAATGACTGTGGCTAGCACTGTTCTGAAGGAAGGGATTGGATTGTGACAGGCTATCCATGTCCTCTCATCAGGAAGTACCTTTAGCCTGCTGGCTGGCTAGAGTCAGGGCTGGTGGCTACAGACCTCCACTGCCCATGTGCCTGCCAAACATACAGAGCTACATTTTGGTTACCAGCTGCCACCCTGCCTGAGGCATCAATTCCTCCAAAGTTCTTACCAGATTTCCATTTTTAAAGTCTCTTCCTTAAGTCTATCCAAAGGGTAATTACTGCCCCCCCAAGGTGAGAGATGGATAGTTGAGAAAATTATTATCACAGGAAGTTCACAATCACCACTGATTGGGCAGCAGAGGATATTCTGTTTTGGGCCTGTGCTCCACTCCTTTCTGCTTAACCAATCAGCCCATAGCTGAGTGACTGAGCCCCTTATCCTGTCAAGTTTCTAAGTTCTGTAGGTGAACTAGAGTGAGGTAGATAGTTTTCTATACAGATGTAGGCCAGGACTTCTATCATCCAGGGGGTTCTTCACTTATCTCTAGTGGCTGGGCTGGCCACATCACTGAACAGGGCCTGCAGAGGTTCCCCCAAAGAGATGGAACCTCAACTTACCCCACTCACAGAGTAGGTGTGGATTCACTGATTGCCATCAAAGAAAGAATTATATGACATGTCAGAGAAAAGCCAGAAATATTTATTAGGTAGAAAGAAGTCTGCATGCTGAAGGGAGTGCAGGTGCTCCAAGGGTAAGCTCCCAAGATGTCCCCAGTGAATCTGGCCTCCCACTACCCATGACTTCCTTAGTATTGGAAGTCCTATTTTTTTTTTTTTGCAACCTCAAAATCCCATGTTTATTACAAAGGTGAATGGTGATTCTTATGGTGAGCTTATCGGTAGGATTTCTGGTAACGAGCATGGGCAGCAGGGCCTCCAAACTTTTTGGATTCACAGCGATGGGGGTCAGCCACCAACAGGGTCCGGTTGTACTGGATGAGAATATCTTTGATCTCTTTCTTGGAAGCCTCATCAATATCTTTCTGGTAATAGGCCACCAGGGCTTTGGAGATGGATTGACAGATAGCATAAATCTGGGCAAAATGACCACCACCCTTCACATGGACACGGATGTCAACACTAGCAAACTGCTCCTTGCCCAGCCAGAAGCAGAACAGGCTCCAGTGACTTATATTGCAGTGTGCACAGCTCGATCTTCTGCAGGGGGTGCCCATTCACCTTGATGAGACCATTGCCTCGCTTGCAGTGTACCACCCCTGTGGCTGTCTTCTTGCGACTGAAGACTTGTGTGGTCTGCAGTGGACCCTTAGACGGCATGGCTGCTAGCGCAGACTCTAGGGCCCCCTGAAAGTCCTACTGCTTCTTCCCACACTTGATAGGGAAGAGTACCATGTTACATGTTGGCTCTATTTGATTTGAATGTCATATACAAGGATGAGTAATTTTATAATATTGCTCATTTTACCTAAAATCCTCACTTAATTGGGCATCCTAGGTTTTTCTTTGCTAAATTTGGCAGGCAAGCTGTATCCAAGAAGACATTCCAGAAGTGACATCGTATGATTCTGAGACTTGGTTGTAAATGGCCTTGTGATTTCTTCCTTGTTGCTCTTGGGTCCCCTCTTCCAAAGGAAGCCAGTCCCTGCATCATCAGGATTCTGAGTGGCCCTATGTTCACAGGAGGGTCACATGGAGGAAAGAAAGGCCTGCCACTGGCTAGCACCAGCTTGGCACTCAGACACCTTGGAAGTCGACCATCCAGCCCTGGTCAGACCTCCAGATGACTGCAGGATTATTATTGTTTTTGTTTTTGTTTTTTTGACCACCTCATGATGCCTTCAGGGCAGGTCTGTTTTGGCTTGAGGATCTGGGGATCGAGCCACAGCCTCCTGAGCCTGACTGCTTTGTTTAAGCAGGCACTTAAACAATTGAACTGATGGGCAGGCCTCCAGATGATTGCAGTAGCATGTAAAGCCTCAGTTCACACTACCCAAGCAAGGCCTCTCTCCAGTTGTTATCCTAAGAAGTTGTGGAAGACATTTATTGCTGTTTTAAGATGTTAAGTTTGGGGCTCATTTTATATCACAATAGATAATGTGTAGGTACTTATTCAGTATTTGTTATCAAGTTAATGAATGAATAAAGGCAGATGTAGCTCCCAAAGTCTGTGCAAGCTCATATCCAGCTTTCTATATAAGGACAGAGTCTTCACAAGTTCTTAACAGATAAAGTAGAAACCATCTGTAAGAAACATTTAGAATGGAATCAAATTTGTTAATCCCAGCTGATCTGGATTTTTAATTCTGCCAAGTTTAGGACACCATATATATTTTTATAACAAAATTCAAAATAAGAATGAGCCATGTGCCACTGCATAATGTCACTGTCCTAGAAAAAGTACATGTGATAGACATTAAATGTATCAGCTTAGAAATGCCACTTTAAGGATTGTTTCTATGGCACCAACTTATTTAAAGTTGAAACTGACCAAAGGTCACCCTTTTCTCCCCTAAATCTTTAGAGGAAATGTGGAACATGCTTCATGCCATAGGCTTCCTAAGGCAGTGGTTAGGAACGTGGACAGTGTGGGCTGGTAAGGGAAACCATCTTAGGAGGCTGAAGGACTAGAGATGAAGAATACAGAAGGTTTTGACTATGTAACTCTGGAAATCTGAAAGCTGCTCTGTTTTAGCTCACCCAGGTAGATAGTCATGACGTGGGACCCCACACATGCTGTTGCAAAGAGAACACCAACCTACTCTCGAGTCCTGGTTTCCAGACTTGACTCTGCCCTTAACCTCACTAGATGGACCTGGCCCTTCCCTTTATTCCTTCTCTGAAAGGACAGATAAGAAACAATGAGTGTCAGAGGCCCCACCAGTCTCTTGCTAGAGTCTCCTTGCTTGGCAACCCCTCGTGTAGAGGCCATATGTCTATAGGCCTCATCGGGAATCTACACATGAGCCTGTATGTCCCCGAGGCAAGAGATTTTCTGAGAAGTGATGGAAGATCAGGATGGATATGAGTCCCTGAATGTAGACTTTTGGTTTCTTTTTCTCCTTGTTTTTCCAAAGGCTGGGCAATGAACTTAGAAAACCCAGTGATCAGGTAAGATGAACAGTTTTACAAAACACTGAACCCACTGATCTCAGGCTGAGACACTCTTGCAGAGTGGTATGATGTTGAGTTTTTAAATGAAAATTGCCAAAACCTTTTACTAACTTCTTACCATACCAAGAGCTTTCCATGCATTAATTGTCACTGTTTTGTGTGTATACTGTGGGGTGTTTTGAAAACAACTCTTTTAGAGCAGTCTTGTCATTATCCCCATTTTACCTGAGATACGGTGAAGCAACCTGTCCTAGATTGAACATCTAGGGGCATCAAAATAAGATTCCAATCCTTGAAATTTTCATTCCAGAGCATTCACTTAAAAAACACAAAGAATTTATAATGGAAAAACATGTATCCTTTAATCATGTGAGATTAAGTTGCCTGTTTGAAGCCCTACCACCTCCAAATACCTTGGTATTTCCAACAGACAAGCACAGTCTATGTTGTACCTAACAACCAACCACTAAAATCAAGAAATCAGCCCAGACACATCACTATCATGGGTTCCCAGGCCCCATTTGCATTTTTTCCACCTGTCCTGATAATTTCCTTGTTTATTTATTTATTTTTTGGTACTGGGATGTTGAACCTAAGCCCTTGTGTAAGTTAAGCAGGTGCTATTGCAGTGCTCTACATCCCCCAGCTCTTCAAAGTATTACTTTGAGACAGGGTTTTGTTCCATTGCCTAGGTGACCTTCAAATTACAATCCTCCTGGCTCTACCTTTTGAGCAGTTGGGATTAACGGCTTGCACTACTGTGCCTGGCTCCAGAAGTTGTCTTTATTGCAAAAAGATCCACGGTAGAACCATGCATTACCACACAGTTGTTATGTAGTCCAGAATAGTTGTAGGCCTTCCTTTGATGCTCATGACCTTGACACTTTTTAAGATTACAAGCTGGTTGTCCAGTAGAATGTGCCTTTATTTAGTTGTGCTTGATATATCTTCCTGATTAGTCTCTGAGTATGCATGTTTGGCAGGAAGAGCATAGGAGTGATGCAGTGATCTTCTCAGGGCGTCCTATCAAGTTGCATATGTCTTTCCTTTGTCCTCTTCCTGACAATTCGTATGTTGCCCACTTGATCAGAGCTTGCACCACTCTTTTAGTTTTGCTTTGTTTGTATTTTGTGCAGGGTCTCACTATACAGCTCAGATTTGCAGTGATCCTATTTCTAGCCTCCCTAGCACTAGGCTTACAGGCATGTACCACCATATCTGGACTCGGTCACCTGCTCAGCACCAGGGACCAAACCCTGGCCCCTGAGCTTGCCTAAGCATGCGCTTAGTCTGCTGAGCTATCTTGCCAGCCCTAGAGCCTGCATTCCTAATCACTGCACTGCCAAGTTCCCTTCTACAAAAGCCACATGGTGGGGTGCATTTGGTGCTGCAAATCCACTAGCACTAGTCCGCTGTGATCAAATTAACTGCAGCTTGATAAAAGTCTGGTAAACTGTGAGCATAATGCCAGAACAGCTAAGCTTCCCTGTACTGTATTTTTTGCCTCTGGTCTATAAATATAAACATATAGTTTCAGGCCCAGGCCCAAAGCACTATCTTTTTCTTTTGTTTTCTTCACTCTGCTCCCTGGCAGACCTTGTTATCTACTAGATTTTCTATCCTGGCCTTGGATTTCTGTTTTGCTAAAACCCCCGGCTCTAGTTTCTTTCCTGAGTACTCCACATATCATTGAGACTATAGAGATCAAGTCACACTTCCTATTCCTAAAAACCCAATGTTTAACTGGCTTTGCACGCATTTAATTCCTAACAACTATGGGAGGGAATAGTCCAAATCCAGAACTTTGTACACAAGTACCTCTTGGATTTTTTTTCATCACATGTAGGACAAAGAAAAACAGAGAGGAAAAGAAAGCAAAAATGACCAACACATCCTAAGCACCTATGTGCCGTCTACTACCTTTGTTGCCCACAAGTCTCATCATATTGTGCCCCCTGCCATTTTACAGAAAACAGACTTGGAAAGATGTAAGGCCTTGCTCCACATCCTCAACTCATCCATGGCAGAGTGAAGATCACAACTCTAGCGCCAGTCTGCTCTTAATTTCTTCAGAGAGCCCCAGGGCCATTGAAGGCTTCCGAGGGAGGGCTAGTCCTTACGTTTTTCATTTGACCCTTCAGGCCTACTATCGAGGCACTCAGCACATTTTAATTACATCAGTAGATGAATTTATTCACATAATCGTTGGAAAGGAACACAGGGAAAATGTTTCTTGGAGAGAACACTTGGAGATCTAGAGCTTTCCCACTCTGTACTTCAGTCTCCTGGCATCCCCCGCACAAAGCAACTCCGCTCGCACGCCAGTGAACTTGCTGAGAGCCAGAGACCCTGGACACTCTCAGTCGAACGCCACAAGTCAGGCTTCCCGTTCTTGCAGCTACCCCTTACAACCATCTTAGCATCTCAGCTTCGCAAAGAGGCTGAGGTGCCTCAAGAACTTCCTTAATAGTCATCACAGGATGTGCGCTGCAGCACAAAACAGGTGCGGCACGGAAGTCCATAGGGTTACTTGCCAGCTACGAGCTGCCTTAGAAGCTCACAGTGCGCTCTAGAATAAACCCGCTCCGGCGGGTTGGGGTTGCCGTGGCAACCAACGCCGTTTCCGCTGCCGGCGCGTCACTTCCGGCGCGCCAGTGTGGGGAACTTCCGGATCCTGGCGGGTCGCCGTGGAGGTCTTCGCCTGAGACGTGTGGAGTCCTGCTGCTGGTAGCCTGGAGCCTGTGGAAGCGTGAGCAGGGCGGGTGAGTGGAAGGTCGGGCACGACGCGTGTCTGCGGGAGTTGGTCGGTGCGGATTCCATTTCGCAGACAGCTCTGCCGGCAAGGAAAGGCAGGGCGCCGCTCGGGGTGATCGGGGAGTCCTTGCCTGGGCCGTTAGGCACCCCAGTCTGCCTGGCAGTGCAGATGAAGGCCGGGTGAAGCCCGAGTCCCTACTTCAAGCACTAGTGGTTTCGAGCCTCTTCTGCCTTGTAGGTCCTGGCGTGGTACTTCTTTATCTTGGCTTTCGGTATATATATATTTTTTAATCCGAAGTATGGAAATGTTAGTGCTCGTCTCGTAGCAGTCTCTTGTGTTGAGCATCTGCTATGCGGGCTACAATTCACGACGGTTCACATGGATTTTTACCATGTCTGTGCCCAAGGAGGCAGCGCACGAGGTCTCCCTACCTGCTCTGAGAACATTTCCTACCTGTGCACTCCTGGATGAGGGTGAAACCAGGTGCCTCCAACCGCTGCTCCATGAGAGGGCTGGGGAGAACATCCTTGCGGCTGGCCGGAGTTGGATGATGCCCACAGGCTGCTTGCAGCAGGATTAGAGCAGAAGGGTGCTATTTGGAAATGCGCCACGCCAGGCCCTCCGTGTGCATTTGATACAGTTTTACTGAGTATCTGTTGTAGCTGGGATATTACTCCAGCCTGTGATTTTGCCGTGCCTGGTTTGATACTCTCACAAGCATTCTAAGCTTGGTTTAGTCGCTGATCAATGTAAGGAGACAGCCTAGCACTGGGGAGATAGCTCGGCGGCCTAAGCGCCTGCGTGGCAAGCACAAGATCCAGGTTCTATCCCCAGTACTGCGTGCCTTGTCGGCCCTGTGCCGCCAAAACCGAGTGTGCTGGTGCACACCTGTAGTTTCAGCGGTGAAGAGACAGGAGGATCACTACGAGTCTGTGCTGCGTAGTGACACCCTGTACCAAATAAGTAAAAGATTTTTTAATTAAGTAATAATAAAAAGGAGACAGCCTAGTCCCATCCTCTAGTTGTGAGGAGGTGGATTAATTCCAAACCAGAGAGGTGTAAGTGTTTTAAAAAAGTATTAATTACTGTAAACTTTCAGCTCATACAAAGATTTGTTTTTTTGAGAAAAAACTAGATATGCTAAAGAACCACTGAGTTTTAAAAAGTGGTGTATTTTAGAAAATATTTTCTGAAACTTTTCTGGGACCACCAAAGGGGCAGATATAATTTTTTTCTCAAAACAAAAAAACCCCAAAACCCTCAAACATTAAAATATGGGGTCTGAGATGATGTTCACCCACTTTCTGAGGCAATAAAGTATAGATTATCCTACTTGGTTATTTTTCTATGTATTGGGTATGTGTGTGTGTGTGATGTGGTAGACTTTGCTTAGGCCCACCAATTGCACATTTTAAGGGGCATATAAATAGTGGTAACACATCTTTTATCTGTGTTGGTGTTGACAGCTTTCTGAACTGTTGTTTTGCTTTGTGGAATGGTAACAGTGATTTTAATGGGATTTGAATTTGGAGAAGTGCTGAAGGCAGCCAGACTTTGAAGGACTCCTCCTGTTGCTGCCCTGGGGCTTATAACACAGTGTACTCTTTGTGTCTCTTCAGTGACAGCCATGTCATTATCCCACCTCTACCGGGACGGGGAAGGCCGCGTGGTGGACGATGATGATGATGAGCGGGAGAACTTTGAGATCACTGACTGGGATCTGCAGAACGAGTTCAACCCCAACCGGCAGCGCCACTGGCAAACCAAAGAAGAAGCCACTTACGGGGTGTGGGCAGAGCATGACTCAGATGAGGAGAGGCCCAGCTTTGGAGGCAAACGGTATGGCTGCCGTGGGGCTGATCGCTGTTGCTTTAGGGGATGGGGGAGACTCAAAAATAGTTCTTTCCTTGCCTTATCGAGTTCCTTAGCTCCAACATCAGCTAGGGCCAGTTTTTTTCTTCAGGCTGACATGCTGTTCTTTCACCAATTTGATCATCACACTGTATTTACTGAGGGATGACTATGTACTAGGCCTTGTGCTGTAGACCCAATCCTTGCTTCCCTGGAGCTGATATGCTTGTGGATGGAGACTAGTGTCATTTAATAGCTCAGAGGATCTGACTTTGTAGCTGTAGTACATGATAAGAGGGATGGCACACATGTCTAAAAGTGCATTTGGTCTGTTCTGTGAGGTCAGGGGTCAGGGGAGATTTCTCTGCAGAAGGGACCCTTAGCTGAGATGAAAATCAAAGCAGACTAAAGTGGTCAGAGTGGTAAGAACATGCAGAGGCCTTTGATGCAAGGCAGCAGGGTATCTACAAGGGTACAGGGGTGTGCAGGCTGCAGCCAAGAGGGGAAGGTAGCTCAGGAAGGGTTGCTGGTAGAGGGTGTGATATGCAGCCAGTTAGGGTTTGAGAAGACCCTCCACAGCTTTACAGGGAAAGCCTGCAGCAGCAACGAAGACAGAACTCTTGAGAGGAAGCTGAGGCAGTGATCCCAGCAGAGGTGGGAGTGGCCTGGGTTAGAATGGTGGTGGGGTGCTAAGGATTCAGGTCTCTTCCCCAGTGTGGGATCACGTGTGTGCAGGGCTCTACTTGACCCATGTGCTCAGCCAGGGTGTGGCCTTGACTGGCTTTTTCACAATGGAGGCTGGCGGAGAAAGAACATAAGTGGATCAGGGATCAAAAAGGGCATAATCTTTTTTTAAAAAATTATTTTTATTGAGAAGCAAATAGCAGTGAGACAATTTCAAAACAGGTTAGTAGGACAGTTACAATAATTTTTTAAAATTTTCTTTTATTGAGAAACAAATAGCAATGAGACAGTTTCAAAACTGATTAATAGGACAGTTTCAGTAATTAATACATTGTACATTATTATCTTCTTAGTAGTTATCCATATTACAAGATGCAGACAGGATATCCTGTCCAAACATTATTAGTACAAATCTTTCTTCTCCTTGAATTAAGAAGGGCATAATCTTAAGGCCCTGAGGACAGCAAGTGTATACTGGCTACTAACTTGTCCTCGGTACCTCACAGCTTGGTCTCATTTACCTAATGAGAAAGGTGTCATTATTATTCCCGTTATGCAGTTAAGAAATCGAGGCCCAAAGTCACACAGCTAGGTGGACCCTGAGCTGGCGTTGGGACCTGGACCTCTGTCTCAAGTTGAGGCTCTTAATCACCAAGTTATAGAGCATTTTGGAGGAAAAAGTTCTCTGAACTCTCTTGTGTTGTAGGGATGTTTAATTAATAGGTTGGTTGTTTTTATAAAGTATCACTTTATTTTGTAATATCCCAGCGTTTTTCTTGGGATTGTTTTCTGTGCTTAACCACACAGCTTTTGTTTCATACAAAAGTGAACTGAGGGTAATCATTTAGTGTAATTGTTGTGCTTACAGAGGTCAGAATTTAAATTGGTATGTTTCATGGAGTTGATGTTTTTAAAATAAATTTAGTTTTAAAATAAATTTAATTGGTATGATTATCTCAATTTGGTTAATATAAAATATTAGCATATTTTACATTTGCATAATATTACAACAAATTTTGCTTACGGTTTTCATCCATTTGAATGTCTTTTAAATTTTTTTTTTTTTTTTTTTGGTGGAACCAGGGATCGAACTCAGGCCCTTGCACTTACCAGGGAAGTCTGAATGTCTTTGTACTCCTTTGTTGTTTTGGTTTTTTGAGCCAGGGTCTTGCCAGGTAGTTCAGGCTGATCTTGAATTCACTATGTAGTCCAGACTGGCCTCGAACTCATGGTGATCCTACCACCTCAGTCTCTCAAGTGCTGAGATCACAGGTGTTTACTACCACATCAGCTCCTCTTTTTTCTATTTGAAACACTAACTACAACAAGTGAGTTTTAAGGTATAACATGTAAAAAGAGCTGGGCGCAGTGGCACATACCTCTAATCCCAGCACTCTGAAAAGCCAAAGCAGGAGGATCACAAGCTTGAACCCCCTACCTGGGCAGCTTAGCAACTGTCTGAAAATGAAAACAGACTGGGGATAATATAGTTCAGTGTAAAAGCCCTGGGCTCAATCTTCAGTACCACCAAAAAAGTCATTTGTGATTATAGGAAACCAAGTCTCTGCTTTTCTGATATATAAATAAATGTGTCTCTTTTTAAAATTGGATCCCATGAAGTCCCCTTTAAAGAGTATTCTGGTGAGCCAGCTTCCTACGATTGGACAGAAGGCTGCAGAAAAGTTCTTTACATACCTAACGTATATCTGTGCCTGCAGGGCCCGGGACTATTCTGCTCCTGTCAACTTCATTAGTGCGGGGCTCAAGAAAGGGGCTGCTGAGGAGGCAGAACTGGAAGACTCTGATGATGAAGAGAAACCCGTTATGCAGGATGACTTCCCCAAGGATTTTGGACCTAAGAAGTTAAAAACGGTAGGTGTACAGCAGGATACTCATCCAAGTGATACCCTTCGGTCCCTGCGGCCTGAGCGCTCCTCGCAGTGGAGCAGCTCCATGGTGCCAGTACTGCAGGTTTCTCCCCATGGCAGCGTGTTTCTGTGCAGTTCTCTTTCCTGACATGCACCCACGGGTAGGTAGCTTTTTGGTTCATTTTGACATCTTTCATTGTATTTCATGTCAGGACATTTTCTTGTTGGCTAAGCTTTTTTAGATTTTTCTTTTTCAGTTTGCTGAGTCTTATTTTTCTTCTTTACAGGGTGGCAATTTTAAGCCAAGCCAGAAAGGTTTTGCAGGGGGTACCAAGTCTTTCATGGACTTTGGCAGCTGGGAAAGGCACACAAAAGGGATTGGACAGAAGCTTCTTCAGAAGATGGGCTATGTGCCCGGGCGGGGCCTGGGGAAGAACGCACAAGGTATGGATGTGGGGCTAAGGGAAGGGCAGCTGAGGGGGGCTGCTTTCCTTTATTGTTTTTTTCCCTTTCAGATGTCTTGAGCTCTGCTGCTGGGTTTGTCAGCACAGACAGTTGTCCTCATCTGCCTTACTTTCCAAAAACTAGGTTCAGTAAAGTGCTTGAGTGGGAGAAAAAGCATTTGGGTCTAAAATACTCAGGAGATAGCTGAACACAGGCTTTGTTTGACCTGACCGCCAGTGTTTCTAAAATAATCAATCAGTTATGTAGAAGTCTAGGTGTTGGCTAGCAGTAGTGTAGCTGAATCATCGCTCCCCTGGGCCCATACATGCCTTCACCTGGAAGCAACTTCACCACTGTGTGTTGTCTTGTACTCTGGCCCACTTTATTCATTTACATGAGCTTGCCTGGGCCTTAAAGCCATTTTGAGTTTCTGGTCTACGCTCAAGGGTTTAGGTTTTCCAGAGTGATTTGTCCTTCAGGATGTTCTGTAAAACATTTTATGTAGCTTGTTTTCTTTTTTCTTTCTTTCTTTCTTTTTCTTTTTCAAATTGTGCATTGAACCCAGGGCCTTCCCACAGAGTTTCATCCCTGGCCTTTTTATTTTTTGAGGCAGAGTTTCCCTGAGTTGCCTCATGAATTCAGCCTCTAAGAGAGCTGGCATTGCAGGTGTGCAGCTTCATGCTAGGCTCTGTGTGCCTTTTTTAGCAGCTAAAGGTTAGCGGCTGTAGCGTATGCCAAGGCTTTCCTGCCTCCGGCCTCTCCACGCCCTCTCAGCAGCCCAGTCTCCTCCTCCTCTCTCCCAGCCCCGTCAAGCCAGCCCCTCACACACAAGCTTGTCTCCTCGATCCCAGAGCCACACAGTTGGATTCTTGCAGGAATATTTCCTCTTGTGTGCTATTTCCTAGGAATGATCAGAATTGGGAATTGGATGTAGTTTGAAGTATTTCCTGTGATTCACATTCTAGTTTTCAAATAGCTGTTAAAATTAACTTCAGGTAGAAGTTAATTTATGTGAAAGATGGTAGAAATGAAAGATGGTAGAAATGCTACCAAAAAGATGTGAAAGAGCGTAGAAACACTGACTTAGGAGAATGTGCATGCGGATCTCATTCAAGATTTTAGCAGTACTGGGTATGGTGGAGGACCGGAAAATCTGGGCTAGCAGGAGGCATCATCCTTGATGCCTTATGGTCCTGTCGGCACATGCTTTTATAAGACTACTGTACACGTCCAGGGCCTGGACATGCTGAACAAAAGTGAGACACAGGTGGTGTGAATTGCTGAGTACATAGATGAGTCTCTGATATTAAATGGCAGCTTTACTTCCATCAGAATCAGTATACTGCTCAAATTAGTGTGCTTGCCGCAATAGAGGCTTCCAAGTAAAGTGTAAAATTTAGAATGACTGAGTCTCAGTTCTAAATGAATCATTCCATTTTCTCTTTATCCACCTTTAATGGTGAATCCAAGTAGCAGTGGCAGTCTGCTCTTCGGGTTCCAGGCTGCATTAGCAGCCAGAAGTTTCAGGCACACGGGATGTGGATGGGGTTCTAAGTGTGGGACAGAGCACTCCTTGGTGGATGGGTTGGTATTTTTTGTAAGGAGCAAGGAAATATGTTTCTTCGAGTGTCTTGTTCACATACATAAGCTGAGCTGATCTCAAATCTTTTTTTTTTTTTTTTTTCTGTGCTGAAAATTTCCAGGCATCATTAACCCCATTGAAGCCAAACAGAGGAAGGGAAAAGGAGCAGTGGGGGCCTATGGCTCGGAGCGGACCACTCAGTCCATCCAGGACTTCCCCGTGGTGGACTCAGAAGAGGAGGCTGAAGAGGTGACCAGAGGGTGGGAGCTGGGCAGGTGGAGTCCATTGAGAGAGCTGTCTGTCCATGCACTCATACATCTTATGTGTCCTCGGGGGGTTACTGATCATGGTCCGTATGCTAGGTGCTTATCTGGAGGCTAGATGTGCTCTGAAGGATGAACAGAGAGCCTGCTGGGTGGAGATAGTGCACAAGTGACCACAGTGTGCTTAGGAATAGCCAGGAAGTGCCTAGAAGAAAATAAGGTTGGGAAGAGGGTTGACCTATGTCTAATAAACAGGATGGGAAACTTCTAGGGAATGAGCCACATCAGCCTAGCATGATGTTACACACCTAGTAGAGAATGTGCTAGCAATATGGAGTCAGGAGGCCAGAGGACACTGGGTTAGATGTGCTAAATGTGAGAGAGACCTTACAGGATGCCGTTCTGGTGGGGGAGCAGTGCACAGCCAGGGAAAGCATTGTGCTCCCAGAGGGGCCAGCCTTCCAGCAAGGCCTGGGTAGCCATTCTAGGTGCTCAGGTTTCATCCCACTGCTGCAGCGGGCCATCAGTTGGCTGTGGTGTGTGACATTCCAGGCAGCTCTTGACTGAGGCATTCCTCTCTTGTTCGTATGAGCGAAGCCAGGATGCTGCAAAGAAACATGTTACTGTTCTTGTCAGTGATCTCCTTTTAATGAGGAAGGAGGTAATTGGTAATTTGGGGCTGACAGCTGAGTCAAGGGTTCTCAGGCTTAGATGTGAATGGGTGTCAGGCATCAGGTGTGTAATGGAAGGAGTGAGATGCACCAGATGCCAGACAGCACGGAGTATGGAGAGAAGGCACCCACCGAGGCACAGCCATCAGCAGGGTAAGTCTGTTCGGCTGAGTGATTGTTGCCACTTGATTATGTGGGCTCAGCTTCCCCTGATTGTCTCATTTCCCCAGGGCAGCCAAAAGTCCAGGTAGTCCTGGGAAAGACAAGTACAGGGGTTATACCCTTGAAGAAAAAAAAAAAAAAAATGACAGCCACAAAACAGACTTCTGAGGGCTGGACTGCACATGCCAGTTGCCTCTATTTTACATCGCCCCATGAAGTCTAGCACACCTCACTGTAAAAATATCTTGTTTTGAGACTTAGGGCCTGTTCCTCATGATTTGTAAGAGTGTCATTAGATGGCTTCAGTGTTTTGCACGCAGTTTTTCACTAAGATCCTACTGTAGGTTTGGGCAGCAGCTGGTGACTGAGGCCTTCTGTGGCCCCACCTGCTGCAAGAAGTGGCACTTCTTATTGGTAATGACTGTAGTCCTTTGTTGTAGGAATTTCAGAAGGAGCTGAGCCAGTGGAGGAAAGACCCCAGCGGAAGCAAGAAGAAGCCCAAGTATTCATACAAGACAGTGGAGGAGTTGAAGGCCAAGGGCAGGATTAGCAAGAAGCTCACGGCTCCCCAAAAGGAGCTTGCTCAGGTCAAGGTATGGTGCCCTGGGTTACCCAGGCCAGGCTCTGTTCAGAAACACAAAGAAGCAGTGTCCCACCTGAGTGGACACTTAGCGTCTCCTAAGCTTCTCTGGGTTTTATTAGTAGTAGTACTCTTTTTGTTGTTGTTTTGTTTTTTTGTTTCAGAGAGAGGGTCTAGTTTTATAGTTCAAGCTGGCTTTGAACTTATACTGATCATCGTGTCTCAGCTTCCCAAGTGCTGGGATTACAGGCATGCGGCACTTCACCTGGCATGGGTCTTTTAATTAGGTGCTTTTGTTTCTCCTCTGTCCTTTAAAAAAATTTTATTGGTACATTTTAGATATAAATAAAGATACATATCTTGCTGCTGCATTTTTCCCCATTCCTTCTCCTCCCTTCAACTCTCTTTGTTTTCATTTTTTCCTATTCTTTTTTCTTTGTCACTACTTTCCTGTTCTCCTCCCTCACCCTTATTTCCCTTCTCATTTGAACATTTTCTTTCCATTTCCCAATATTTATTATACATTTTGATCCTTATTTACACTTTTGGTTTCTCACACTAGAGAAAACATGCAGTATTTGAACTTGTGTGTCTATTTATTTTACTTAAGAGTATGGTCTCAAGGTGCATCCACTTAGCTAGAAATTTCTCAAGTTTATCATTCTTTATGGCAGAGCAGTACTCCATTATGTAAAAAACCTACATCGTCATTCGTTGGTAGATAGGGATTTGGGCTGTTTCCAAGATTTAGCTATCATAGACTGGGCTGCTATGAGTACAGGTGTGTATGTATCCCTGTGGTGTGATGCTTTTAATTGTTTTAGGAAGATACCCAGGAGAGGAATGGCTGGGTCAAATGGAACCTCTAGTTTTAGTTTTTGACTTTTTTTTTTTGCGGAACTGGGGATTGAACTCAGGCCCTTGCACTTGCCAGGGAAGCGCTTATTCCACTGAGCCATCTCCCTTGCCCCTAGTTTT
>NW_004524597.1:16085720-16116467 GCF_000260255.1 Octodon degus | reverse complement strand
ATTGCATTAAATCTATGTAACAATTTTGAAAGTATGGCCCTTTCCACCATATTGGTTCTTCCTACTGAAGAGCAAGGGAGAAGAATGTATATTCTGATGTGGGCTAGAGCCCTGTAGGTATCTACTAAGTCCAGTCACTCTAAAGTTTGATTAGTTTCTGATGTTTCATTGTTGGTTTTTCATCTAATTGATCTATCTATGACAGTGAGGTGTTGAGGTCCCCCATTACAATTTTATTGGTTCTTACTTGATTTTTCATGTCTGTAATATTTGTTTTATGTAGTTGGGTGCACAGGTATTATTGGGTACATACATGATTGTTATCTTTTTCTCTTGGATTGTTCCCTTTACAAGGATGAAGTGACCTCCTCGGTCTCTCTGAATCAATCTTGACTTGAAAGCAACTTTGCAGTAGAATAGCTACCCCTGCTTTTTCTTGGTTCTTGTCACATGGGATATTGTTTGCTATCCTTTGACTTTCAGTCTATGAATTTCTATTTTAGTTAAAAGTGTGTCTTCTATACAGCATGTTGTTGGATCTTCCTTCTTGATCCATTCTGCCAGTCTGTTTCTTTTGATTGGTGAATTGAGGCCATTAACATTGGTGGTGGGCCTGGAGAGAGAGCTCAGAGGCATAAGCACCTACCTGGCAAGCACAAGGTCCTGAGTTCAGTGCCTGGACCCACATGCCGTACTGGCCCTGGACACGCAGGTGCACTGTGGCCAGCCCTGGAGCCCCCGGGCAGTCCTGTTATCCCAGCACTTGGGAGGTTGAGACAAGAGGATCACAACAAGTTCAGTATCAGCCTGGGGCTACAAAAGCAAGCACAAGGCCAATCCAAAATGTGTAGTTAGATGCTGTGTCAAAAAAAAAGAAGAAAAAGAAAACAAACCTTGATGGTTATAATCTGTCCCTTTGTGGCCTGGTAGCAGGTTCCCATTCAAGCCAGCGACATATTTGGTAGTGCTACTGAATTCCAGCTCTGTGCCAGGGACTCTCATGGCACAGCAGTGGTAAACCAGATGAAGGTGCTTGTGGAGTATTTGTTTCCCATCACTTTCCCAACGGGTAAGGAACAGTGGAGATCACAGGCTGTTGTAGTTTGGTATAGGACATAGTGTGTGTATAACAGATCAAAGCCCGGCATGGGGCTTTCAAATGATCAGTGTAATTGGCATCAGATTAGCTGAGGAACCTGGTAAGAAATGGCGGTGTAGGGGTGTGGATTCCACTCAGTGATTCTGAGGCAGTAGATCTACAGTTATTTTCCTCCTGTGGTTCTAATGCAAGTGGTTCATAGATCACAGTGCTAGAGTGATATCTGTGTTTCAGGAATCCATACTCAGATCTCCTCAGTTTTCCTCCGAAGTTGAGAGTGGATCATTCCCAAAGCTGCTTTTGTCCAAGAACTTTCTCTGAGTTTTCCTTTTTTTTTTTTTTTTTGGCAGAACCAAGGATTGAACTCAGGCCCTGTGCTTGCCAGGGAAGTGCTTATTCCACTGAGCCATCTCCCTGGCCCTGAATTTTCTTTTTACTGTTTAGTTTTTATTAAAAGAGTCACATTTAGAGTATTTTTAAAAATTGGGAAATTCAAAAGTATAAAAATAATTGGCATCATCCCAAAGATTACTAGATTTTAACAGCTTAATGTACTTCCTTGTAGGTCTTTTTCTGTGCTTGTATGCATATGTATGTGGTTTTTACCAAAACACCAGAGTTTGATTGTACATAGTTTTATTACCTGCTTTGAGCAGTATAATCTTTTCCATGAAAATGCATTTTCCTCACTAATGTTCAGTCTCTATTGAAGATTCCTTGGTTTTCCTGACACTTGCTTTTGGTGTGAGCAGCCCAAAGGGTCAGCCTGGAACGGTTCTCCACACCTGTAACGGTCCTGCAGCTCCTCTGAACCAGTACCGTGCAGTCAAGACTCTGCTTTTTTCCAGCGCTATTGAGTAGCTTGGCTCTCACGCTCTGCTGGCTTTAGGCCGTCTGCCCTGGCCTTTAGTGTTTAGCAGGCAGCAGTGGTGAGCGTTAATCTGCTCCCCTTCTGCCTCCTTCTCCAAGGTCATAGACATGACAGGCCGCGAGCAGAAGGTCTACTACAGCTACAGCCAGATCAGCCACAAGCACAACATGCCAGATGACGGGCTGCCTCTGCAGTCTCAGCTACCGCCCCTGCCTGGCAAAGAGGCCAAGGTCCCGGGCTTCGCTCTGCCTGAGTTGGAGCACAATCTACAGCTGCTTATTGACCTCACAGAGCAGGAGATCATCCAGAATGACCGGCAGCTGCAGTACGAGCGGGACATGGTGGTCAACCTTTCGCATGAGCTGGAGAAGATGTCTGAGGTCCTGGACCACGAGGAGCGGGTCATCTCCAACCTTAGCAAGGTGCTGGAGATGGTGGAGGAGTGTGAGCGGCGCATGCAGCCCAGCTGTGATGACCCACTCACTCTGGATGAGTGTGCGCGAGTCTTTGAAACCCTGCAGGATAAGTACTATGAGGAGTATCGGATGTCGGACCGCATGGACCTTGCAGTGGCCATTGTCTATCCACTCATGAAAGACTACTTCAAGGAGTGGGACCCCCTCAAAGTGAGCTGTGGGGGAATCTGCCTGCCTGCCTGACCTGGAGTGTGTCATTGCTTGATGGCTGTGCAGAGGGCAGAGGGCTGGCTGACTTGTAGGGTTTCTCTCTGCAGGACTGTGCCTATGGCACTGAGATCGTCTCCAAGTGGAAGAGCCTCCTGGAGAATGACCAGCTCTTATCCCATGGCGGCCAGGACCTCTCAGCAGATGCCTTTCACAGGTCCTCAGGGCAAGCTCGGCTGTCTGCTGGGGCTGGCAGGGTAGGGTGGGAGGATGCAAAGGCTGGGGACAGCTTGGCTTTATGAGCCCTCTGCTCCACCCTGGCACCCTGGGAATGTAGAGTCCTTCATTTCTCCCCTCAGCCTGAACTTGTTGAGTGTGGCCTGAGTGCTCAGTGGTGGTTGTAGCCTAGGAATACTGTCCTGGAGTTCTTGGTGCTGTGGACATGGCCGGTGGCATGGAGGGAATGAACCAACAGTGCAGGAAACAGTGGGCACAGTGGATTTGCCCTTGGCAAATAACAAGGGGTAGGATGGGAGCAGCGGCCTCTCAGAGGAGGGACTCAGCCTGTGTCCCCAGAGCATGAGAGGTGTCAGGGGAAAGCTCCTGGTGCCTGGGATGTGTCCCTTTGCTAGGGGCTGGAGCCCATGTGATCCTGAAGACTGAGCCCCAGGGGCTAACAGACAGCCACAGGAGGAGGAGGTGGCAGCAGACTGACATTTATCCAGTTAATGTGAGGCCTGGCTTGGTGGATTTCTGTTTGTAGAGATGGAGATGGTGGTGTGCTTAGTGGGCTTTCAAACCAACCAGAACAGCTACTAACCTGCCCTCTGCCTTTCTCTACAGGCTGATATGGGAGGTCTGGATGCCTTTTGTTCGAAATATTGTCACCCAGTGGCAGCCGAGAAACTGTGACCCGATGGTAGACTTTCTGGATAGCTGGGTGCACATTATCCCTGTGTGGATCTTAGATAACATACTGGACCAGCTCATCTTCCCCAAGCTACAGAAGGAGGTAAGGTGGAGTGAGGGAATCAGCTGCCCTGGCACTTGGGGAACTGGCTTAGCATTTTCTCCCTTATGATCTCATTTTTAGAATTTCTGGAATTATAGGAATTTGTCAATACAACTCTTACCCTAAAGAGAGCCAGAGCCTTTCCCCTACTCCTCCTCGAAGAAGGAATTCATTCTTTTGGTAGCATCAATGAAATCATAATTGTGCATCTCTGAGATTGAGTGTCTCTGCTTGGGAGAAATAAGTGCACAGTGCCTACAGTGCAGCGAAGCTTCCTCTTTGTGCCTGTTTCCCTCTATAAAGTGGCCGTGTGCTCCACACACAGGCAGGGCACCATGGCCTTTAGTCATATGTGGGCCTGCTCACAGGCAGCCCTTGCCCATAACTTGACAAGATGGGCTGTGTTTCCCTGCCCGCTGCCATGCAGGTGGACAGCTGGAACCCGCTGACAGACACTGTCCCCATCCACTCCTGGATCCACCCATGGCTGCCCCTCATGCGGGCACGCCTGGAGCCGCTCTACTCCCCCATCCGCAGCAAGCTGTCCAGTGCCCTGCAGAAGTGGCACCCCAGCGACTCCTCGGCCAAGCTCATCCTCCAGCCCTGGAAAGACGTCTTCACCCCTGGCTCCTGGGAGGCTTTCATGGTCAAAAACATTGTGCCCAAGCTGGGTAAGGAAGTGGGTCACACATTGCAAAACTACTGTTCATTCTTGGTGTCCTGGTCTGCAGCCAGTGGTAATGAGGTAAACTAAAGCACGGCCTTTGACTTCACAGAAATGCTTCGTAGGTGCCATTTTGGGCAGAGGCCACCTGTAAATGTAGTCAGTGCCCTTTTTACTGTTTGGCTGTGGCAGTACCTGAAAGTCTGCAGTGAGGGTCAGGCTCATGTTGCCTTTGCTTGCCCAGGTGGCCCTATCTTGGCTTCTGTTGACAGGATAGCCATTGTCTATCTGAAACCTTTTTGTCATTTCATTCTTAGGAAGTTATGTCAGGGTAGGAGAAAAAACGCTTTTTAAGAATTGCTATGTCAACAACTTAAAATTGACCTCTTAAGAGCAGGTCAAAGCTGCTCTCTGGCAGTAATTGCCATTTACTTTGCCAGGACAGAAGTCAAGCCTACGGATGGCTTCTCTTGCAGGAATGTGTCTTGGGGAGTTGGTCATTAACCCCCACCAGCAGCACATGGACGCCTTCTACTGGGTGATCGACTGGGAAGGGATGATCTCCGTCTCCAGTCTCGTGGGACTCCTTGAGAAGCACTTCTTTCCCAAGTGGCTCCAGGTGCGCTTTGCTCTGCTTGGCTTTGGGGACAGGGTGGCAGATGGGGCCGTCACTGCATTTCCTATGAAGCCTGGCTGCATGAGGGAAGGAATTCCTGCATGAGGTGGGAAGGAGCGAGTCCTGAGTGGCCTGTTGGCTGGATGTGCTATGTTCCAGCTGCTGTTCTAAGTGCTGTGTTCGTAACAGCACTTCAGACAGCTGCTTGAAGTGGGGACAGTGGTCTCTCAGCAGGGACACTTAGCTGCCAGACTCTTTGAGAGTTCCTCCAAGCCCTGCAAAGTGTTGTCACCTGCATATAGGACCAGCCTTGGGGATTGTTCTATTGGTTGGCTCTGGTGATGTAAGTGTCCCATCTATTCTTGGCAGGTGCTGTGCTCCTGGCTCAGTAACAGCCCAAATTATGAAGAGATCACCAAGTGGTACCTGGGGTGGAAGTCCATGTTTTCTGACCAGGTGCTGGCACACCCATCTGTTAAGGACAAATTTAATGAAGCCCTTGACATCATGAACAGGGCGGTGTCCTCCAACGTTGGTGAGTAGGGAGTCCCGCCTACCATGTCCTAGCCAGCGTCCTTGGTTCTAAACAAAAGACCATCTGTGTTCTGATCCCCTCTGGCTGTCCCAGTGGTGCTCACTCTTCTGTCTTCCACCGAATGCTGGCCCTGGGTTTCCGTACCTGTGACCTCATACCCACTGGCCTGGTCTGTTTGTCCCCGAGTGGACACTGACTGGGACTGGACTCCCAAGGTGTGAACCCAGCTCAGGGCCCACCTCCCTGCCTGCAGTGCTGTGGGGCTCCTGTTCTTTGGCACCTGCAGCTGCCTTGGGTCTGCTGCTTACCTGTTGGTCTGTGGTTGCCAGACTTAATCTTTGTGTAATCCAGTGCTGTCATCTCCCCAAAGGTGCTTTGACTGTTAGCCCCTTGTCTTTGGGGCACAGCTGCCCTATCAGTCACAGGTACAGACCTGGCCCGCATCCTGGTGTTGGTTCTAGTATTGTGGGCTGCCGCCTCTCACTGCCCTCCCTCCCGTCTCTCAGGTGCCTACATGCAGCCAGGGGCGCGGGAGAACATTGCCTACCTCACCCACACAGAGCGGAGGAAGGACTTCCAGTATGAGGCCATGCAGGAGCGACGGGAAGCTGAGAACATGGCCCAGAGGGGCATTGGTGCGGCTGCCAGCTCAGTGCCCATGAACTTTAAGGACCTCATTGAGACCAAGGCCGAGGAGCACAACATTGTTTTCATGCCGGTCATTGGCAAGCGGCATGAGGGGAAGCAGTTGTACACCTTCGGCCGCATCGTGATCTACATTGACCGGGGGGTGGTGTTTGTGCAGGGCGAGAAGACCTGGGTGCCCACCTCCCTCCAGAGCCTGATTGACATGGCCAAGTAGCTGTGGCAGGCCTGTAGCAGGCTGTGGACTTGTTCGCGACAAGGATGAATATGAATAAATACTTTTAAATCATCTTTGCAAACCTCACTTCTCTACTGAGGCTCGAGCACTAGGGATGTGGTCTAGGGCTTGTCTAGCTCTACATTTCTGTTGCTGGGACCTAACATCTAACACCAGCACTTAGGAGGAGGACAGCTTTAATTGGCCAGAAGTCTCACAAGCCTGTGCATTGCTGGTGGCAGGAGAGAAACACAGCAGAGGGCGTAGTGGAGCAGACGTGCTCAGGCCTTCAAGAGATCGTCCCTAGGGGCAAGGCCCTAGCAGCTGGCCCCACTCAGCTCACATCTGTGGGCAGTCCTAAAGCACAGTGCCCTGTGACCCAGTCACCTCCCAGGCGCCCCTCCTCAGGTGGCAGAGCACTTGCGCAACATGCGTAGGCCTTTGGAACCACCCCCACTGTCACACAGTCATGGGGAGATACTCTACACTAGACCATGCCAGCAGGGAGGGTGTAAAAATGCTATTTTAGAAGTCTGTCCATCTTTATATTATAGAGTCCTTAACACAGCATGTTGTCCTAGGACCTGCTGTCTCCCCACTTCTCATCTCTGGCATCTGGCCCCCTGCCAAGGGCTCCCCCGCATCCCCCGGCAGCAGCCTTTCTGTCCAGCTGCGGCAGCTTCCACACAAGGCTGTGCTGAGTGTCTCATGGTGGGTTCACGGTCAGGGGATCTGTCCTCCTGATGATCTCAAGGTCCTCACAGCCCTGGTAATCAGGCTCTTCTCGAAATGTCCACAGATCCCTGGGGAGCTGCTCCAGCTTTTGTGTGGGGAACCAGTGGACAGAGGTGTCGTTAAATGTGTCCGTGTACTCTGGAGTCTGAGGAAACTCCACCTCCTCCAGTCCGTCCAAAATCTGGGGAGGAAAATCCAAATTTAAAGACTACTTGGTCACAGTAACCCTCACACTTCTAGCTTAAATTTTCACTTAACTTACCACCCTATTGTCCTTTTGGGAAAACACGAGTATTTTTTACTTAAATATGTTCATGTAGTGAGTTGGAAGTCCTCAAGGCAGTGGATATGTTGACTATGATACTGAGAATTTAGAAGAAATTAGGAACAAAACTAAGATGCACGAAAATGCTCAAGCTTTCTGGAGCAAAGATCCATAGAAGGGGCTGGCAAGATAGCTCAGTGGACTAAGTGCCTGCTTAGGCAAGCACAGGGACTGGGGTTTGATCCCTGGCACAAGCAGCACTGGCCCTACCCCAGGTGCACTGAGCCAGCCACTGACACTGGGCATGGCGGCACACACCTGTAATCCCAGGGCTGGGGAGGCTGAAACTTGAGACTATGAGTCTGAGCTGCGTAGAGACCCTGTACAACATACATTTAAAAAAAAAAAAAAAATCCATGAGCATGCTCTCTGACAGCACTACTGCCTCTGTCACTGGCCTCCAGTGCCCTCTACTACATACACAAGCACACTTCCTCATGGTGCAGGAGAAATGGCATGACTCACTGCCTCCCTCCCTCCATACCTCCCTCCCTCAGGAAAATACCTTTGCAATGTAGGGATAATTTTTCTGCAGAATTCTTGCTAACAACCTAGAAGGTAAAAGCAAAAGTAAAAAGTGTGAATGCTTTCATTTAGCTTAAACACAAAAAAGCAGAATGACTTAAAGAGGGATGCAGAGCACATGATCAGCTAGGAGAACACGTGAATACCTAGCATCTGTATTCCTGTTACCAGCAGAGAGATGCTACGAACAGACACCTGAACACCGTGCAACAGAAGGGGTGCTTGGACCTATGGGCAGAGGAATCGAACCACTTTTCAAAAATATTTGTGAAGGCTCCTTCACTTGCTTCACAGTCTGACTAAGGGTCTGATATCCATTTTTAACTGTTGGTTCAAGTCCTTACAGAACACCATCTCCATGTCCAGAACGGTCATGGAAATCTGTTTGTGGGTCAGAAAACGTGGCATGGGCTTCACGTCCGGGCCTGACTGAATCCCAGCATCTGGAGGCTCACCTCTCCTCAAGGCCTTTGAAACTGTTCCCGACGATGACCACCTTGGACAGGGCATCTGCTGACCAGTTGCTCCACAGAAGGTTGTTGTACAAGGCTGTCCCGCAGTGCAGCATGTAGAAGATAGTGAGCTCCCCACAGACGCTCCGCTTGCCTTCCTGGGGAGTGGAAGGGACAGAGTAGTGCCCACAAATCATACAGAAATGTGGGTGACTGGCCAAGAGGAGTGGAACAGCAAGTGATGACTAAGCATGACTGGAATATCCATGGTGAAGGCCACACGGGATAAAGTCAGGAAATTGTGACATCCAGAAAGAATTTACTCAGTGTAACAAACCGGCCACATGAACACAGAGAGCTCTGGACTAACGAAGGTCTGTGACAGGCCAGGATGGATGGCAATCGTCACTGTCGCCATGTACTGTGTTCAGGAATCCTCCATGCTTCCTGTGTCACTTTCAGATTCCCATCATATCTGAGGCCCTTCCGATGTCCCTGAGAAGACATGAGGTCTCTTTTCTGGGACTCACTGCTCTTCACCATACTCCCTGTCAAGAACACAGGCCCGGTCTACCTCTGAAAACTATATTCAGAGGTGTCTGCTCATACTGGTGTCAGCCCTGTGCCTAGAAAATGAGTTTTTTCAAAGGAAATGTCAAACCTCAGCTCTTCATGGGTGGAGGGAAGGCAGTGCATTTGCAGTTCACAGCCAGGTGCTGGTGGGACTGGGCTCAGGATCACAGAACGCAGAGAAGAGGCCCCGACCCTTTACTGCTGCCCCCAGACAGGCACGTTCCAGCCACAAGCTTGGGTCATGGCACCCAGACCTTGTGCCTTCTCGGTTTTCTTTTTTTTTTCAAAGTTTTATTGATAAACAGATAGCAATGAGACAGTTTCAAATCAAATCGGAAGTACAGTTTCAACAAATAATACACTGCATATATTCTTAGTGGTTAATTGCTGTACAAGATGCGAACTTGTGATCCTATTTACGAACACCATTAGAACAAATCATTCTATTCATTAAGAGAATGCAACTATATATCTATCCCAACCTCTTTGAATACACAGATACAAAATGGACATTCAATTGTTAGTAATTTAATATGCTTTTTTTTTTTTTTTTTTTTTGTGGAACCGGGGATTGAACTCAGACCCTTGCACTTGCTAGGGAAGCACTTATCCACTGAGCCATCTCCCCGGCCCCTCGGTTTTCAAATAGCAGCAGCAAATGCCAATTAGCATCATTCCTGGACAAAGAACCCTTGCAGGAATTCTGCCAATTTACATGTTCAAGTTCATACTATTTGTATAATTTTAAGTTTTTCTGATGGGCACAGCATGAACCAAAATGAAGATGACCGACTAGTCAAAGTTTACAGACACTAGGAAAGCAAGAGAGCAGAGAGGAATGAAAGAAACATGCCCATAGGCAGAGCCCGTGTTGGTCTGGTGAAGATCTACACAGTGTGCCCCATGGTTCCCCTAAGTTCCTTACCTCATTCTCACTGAGAACCGTCACGCCAAGGGTGTTAAGGACCGCAATTTCCAGTGGGCTGAACAAAGGGTCATAGACCCAACAGTGACTTCTAGGAGTCTAGAGGGGAAGAACGAGTCATTTCACTGCAATCATCCACATGCTCGCTATGTGCAAGACCAGGGGAGGGGAGATGTAGGTGGGGCCAGAACGTACCTGGCACTTGTCCAGGAAGAGCAGCAGAAATGCTAGCTGGACTCTCGCTGTGATGCAGGTGGCGAAGTTCCCAATGCCATAACACACGCATTTCACACAGCAGGCTCCCGTGTCCAGGGTTTCTCCTGGCCTGGAGGCCTGAGCCACATCGGACTCACTTAGTGGTGAGTCAAGGTGCAGGTCTCCAAAGGCTTCCAACGGCGTCCGCACGGGAGGCTTCTGCTGTGCCAGCTGCTCTGTAAGGCATCGGCTGACAGTTTCTGAAACAGCAGTCCCCAAAGGCAGTCAGAGGGCACGGTTTGCCCAAGAGCCTATCCAGCATGAAGGCCTGGGGAGGGGAGCAGGGCCGTAAGGGCTTCAACTCCTTCAACTCCTGCAGCCACTTCCATCACCATCTGAGAGGCTGACCCAGGCACTCGGTTCCTAGGGCCCAAACCCAGAGAGGATGTTTCAATAAACGTGGCCTTCATTTGTGGACGGTTTTCATCGAAAACTATGTAGAAGATCAAGACAGGAAAGATTATTTGAAAAACTGGCTCTTTAGGTCCTTGTTGATAAAAGAATTGGCAAAAGCTTTCCTGAGAAGAGCTTAACAATGCAAATCGAGTTGGTTATCCTTTACTAAACAACCCTACTTCTGTGCATATGTTATCCTACTGAATCATACTAAACTTGGTAAAAGCTTTATATATAAAGTTGCTCATTGGGCTGGCCAGATAGCTCCGTGGATTAAAGCGCCTGCTTAGGCACAGTGCAGGGGCTGGTGTTCGATCCCCGGCGTGATAGGCAGATCACCATGAGTCCAATCGACAGTGAGACCCTATAGATCCTGTACTAAATACAAAAAAAAAGTTGCTCATTGTAAAGTTGTATGGAATAACTAACACAAAAGAAAAATACTTGCCTTGAATAGAAAGGATAACTGTGGTACACTCACTCCACACATAAATTTTATGTCGCTATACATGACATTTACAAAGAGATTATAACTCTCTGGGAAAAAGTACACAGTCATGTCAAGAGAAAAAAGCATAGGATGCCACAAATTCTGCAACGATGACAGAGACAGCTAATGTCTATCGTCTTCTCTGTAGTAAGCAAGCACTGTGCTAAGCAGGCACCTACATAATCTCATTTAATTCTCAAAACTATATTCCTGGGTATGTACATGGCCATCTCGTTTCTCAGGTAAAGAAACTGAGGGCTGGCTAGAGTTAAGTGCCCAAGGACATACAGTCCTAAGGGAGAAGCCAGAACTCAAACCCAGCAAGAGCACTGCTCTGGGAAGGGACATTCTTTGTCCACAGTGAGGCTCCCCTCCCACCTCCCAGCCCTCCCTGGGGGTACTTACCTAGCGCTGAGCTCCAGAAAGCAGAGACTAGCAGATCGTTCCTGCTGAGAAGAAGGCACAGTCATCTCTCAGCCCTTCAGCACCACCCCAGCCGGACCTTTCTGCCTGACCCTGAGGCAGTGCCCGGAGGACGCAGTGCCCTCCACCCACAGCCCATTCTTTCTGCATGTGAAGAGGTGCGCACACTGGCAGGTCCAGAGTGAGTGTGTGCACAGCTGGGGTCAGAGGGGACAGGAGAGGCGGCTCCCTCGTGGAGGCCCTGGATTCTGGCCCACAACCAAGTCTGGCCGAGCTATGGCCCCTTGGCCTTGCTGGGCTTTAGTCTCTTCATCTCTAGAATGGGGATGAGAATCACATCTACCACAGAGGGTCACATTCTTAGGACAGTGTTACACACATACACGAGGTTATAATAAAATGCCTGTGTTACTAAAGTAACCTAAGGGAAAAGTGAAAGGGCGGAGGAGCGTCTAGCCTTTCCCTAGCCAATCAACTGCTTTCCCCAAGCCAGGAGCTAAGCAAAGTCAAATATGCTAAAGTTTAGATCTAAAATTGCACCCCTCCCCCACGTCGGATGTTCATCAGCAGGGCTTCTGGAGGGTGATGGGATAGCGGCGGTGGGGGCTGCACTCACTGATGTCAGTCCACTGCCGATTTCACAGCTGACTGTGCTGCTGGAGTAGGGCCTGGACTGGAGGGTCTGCACTAGCGCGGTCTCCTCCCCTGGCTGCCGTGATGTGAGCAGCCTTTCTCTACCATCTCCTTCTGCCACACTGTTTCTGCTTTTCAGCCAGGGACTGAAGTCACTGATGCCATGAGCCATAATGAACATCTCCATGAGGTTGCGGGTGTTGGGTAATTTGTCCCAGCAACAGGAAACAGGACAATACAGGGAGCCAGAGAGGAATCGGTGGTAAAACGGTCTTTCTCAAGGCTGCCCACTGGGGGCAAAGGAGGGCTGAGGAGAGCTCTAGTGTACAGGAGTGTGCTTTCTAAGCTGGTAGGTCTGCACAGATCAGCAGAGTGCCTGGTTCTTCAACTGCGCGAGGCACAGAATGGAAACCAAACCATACTTAGGGGTGATGGGAGAAACAGGAAGCTTCCCGGGGGCGCTGCAGAAGCGGAGGAAAGAATCACAATGTCTTTCCTGAGGGAAAGAGCCTCAGGAGTTCTCCAAATCCCCAGACACATGCACTCTCATTTATATCCGAAGCTTTTGTTTTGTCTGCAGTACTGGGGATTGAACCTAGGGCGTTGTGCGTGATAGCAAGCACTGTACGGTTGAGCTATACCTCAGACCTTTGTATTCACTTTCATTTTGGCACAGGGTCTCGCTAAGTTGCTGAGGCTGGCCCTGAACTCTCAGCCATGCTGTCTCAGCACGCACAGGCCTGCACACATCTTACAAAGAATGGCTGCTGATCCCCCCACCCCCAACCGGCTGCTCAACAATTTCTTCCTATTCAGAGGGAACCTCTGTCATCACTACCTCCTGATCCTAAGTCTAGGAAAAAGGAGGCCATAAAATTAGTCTAATCTTTCCCCCTTGTGCTGGTTCTCCTGAGGCTCATCTGAAGTAGGGCTAACTGCAGTTATTCCTTGGGCCCTAGCAGGACTGACACTAAAAAGTATTACCCTCAATGACAGTCAGGAACATTTACCAAGTCCTTCCTGTCTGGGTATTGTCTGTGTACCTTCCAGGGGATGGGGCGAGGTATGGGGTCACCTGGGTGGCAAAGAGTCCAAAGAGCGGCAAGATGTAAGCAAAAGTTTTGGAGTCACCCAGACTTAGGTTTGAAATCCGGTTCCACACACTTATTGTCTACGGCTCGTTGGGCTGCCGGGCTGCTAGCGTGGCCGTGATGCTCAACGCTGACAAAGCGTGCAGAATGCTTAAGGTAGGCACATGGCAGCCGGGTCGATAAGTGCACGACGATAATGGTGACAATCACGGGTGTTTGTTGCCTTCTCTCACTAAACATATAAGAGCTAACATTGGACATGGTATTAATAGCAAAACCTAGTCCACCTCTTATCATGTGCTGGGAAATAGTTTATATTTACTAAATCAATGTTCTTCAAAGCACCATAGGTGACATCTTCACCCCCGCCTCATAATTAGAAAATGCAGACACATCGGTCTGCAAGACGCTCATTATCTCCCGGAAAAGGTTTTAGCACATCCCATTTTACAGATGGGGAGACTGAGGCTTAGAAGAGCGGCCCATTAGCGAGAAGACGGGACCCCGCACTCACTCGGCCTCCTGGAGGCGACGAAGCACGACTTTGGTGTCGGCCTCGAGCTCTGTCTCACGGCCTCTCGCCTCGTTTTCCTTCCGCCGTAACCGCCGCGTAGCAGAGCGTCTCCGCGGCGCAGCCGACTGCCAGAGTTCCGGGGATGCCTCGGCAGCTGCCGCCATGGCTCCGTGACGTCACGCCGCGCGGTGCCTCGTTTGCGTCATCACCGAGCGCCGGCTCTCCGCGACCTTTAGGGGCGGGCCCGGGGGGGCGGGGCGGCGCGTGACCTGCGCGGAGTGCTGTGCGCTCAGGTATCCGGCGGGCGGGCGTCGTGGGTTCTGAGCGGTTTCCTGCGTCCCTGTCCGCGCGGGCCCGGAGCCCTGAACCTCGAGTGCCTGGGTGCCTGGCGGCTGCGGTGGGTGGAGGCCGGCGAGGGGCGCCGGGGCGGGCTGACTCTGCCCTTTTCCCCGCTTCTCACCTCCGCCTGAGACCTGTCCGCGGCCGGAGGCCTCCAGCGTTTCCGGCCGCTACCGCAGCCTCGCGGACTGGGCCTTGCAGCCTCGTGCTGTCTGCACCCATTAGCGCCCCTTCCTAATCCCTGTGACCGACCCTTCCTGCGCCGCTGCCGCCGCTCCCCACCAGGCTTTTTTTTTTTTTAAGGGGGGCTGTAGCTCTGGATAGCCCTGCACCCGCTAGGGAACCCAAGCTCGTGGCGATCCGCGTGCCGGGATTGCAGGCGTGCGCCACCCGGCCTTGTTTTCCTCTTCGGGATGTCCTGAGACATTTCCCAGACTGCCAGAGCCTTTTCTGGTTATGTTTTGACACCGAGGGTCACTGCTGGCCTCTCCTGGGCTAGAGCGAGTGAACCTTGCTAGTGTGGGGGACCCAGTCTTCTAGGAGGGAGGGACGGGGCTTTGAGGCTGCTGTCCTTGGTTCCGGGACAGCGATCTCGCCACCGGAGGCCCCCAGGTGCTCTGTAGCACGCCCCGGGTATGGGCCTGTGAGAGAGGGCCCCTCGAGGCATCTAGAGACCGCTGTACCAAAGAGACTTCAGCCGCGTTACCAGATGGCGGAGTGGCGCCAGGGCTTTGAGACAAGTTCGCTGTGGGCATGAGCTTTGAGAAAGTGACCTCACGAGTGAACCTGGGAAGCGATTCACAGGGCTATCACGTGGAAGGACTGACCCTTGCGCTGTGTATTCTGTAGTGTCGTCCAGCCCAGTGAGAAAGGGCCAAGAGGATCTCACCTTAGTGCCGAGACCAGCGTGTCTCAGGGGTGTGTGCGTGCCAGTGGCTGGCAGGGTAGTTCTGGTAGGACTGTGCTAGACAAGGATCAGAGGAAGTGAGGCGGGGCCCCTTCCGACTGAAACTGCACAACACACCAAGTTGTCTCTTGGGGAAGGTTTTTGTTGTTGTTTTTTAACTTTTAAAACGTTTTGTTATTTTAAAGAGAAATGCAAATAACAGCTTTAGAACAGGTTAGTAGGAGAGTTACACTAATTAATATGGTGTGTATTGTTGTCTTCTAATAGAGTACAAGATGCAGGCATGATATTTAGGCCAAGCAATATTCGCACAAACCTTGCTTATCCATGAACTAAGAGAAACTAGCTGTATAGCTCTCTCAGCTATCTTGTGTATAAATGTGTTTTTTTCTTTTTTCCTTCCCCTTTTCCCCCCACCATATGGTGTGTTTATAGCAGCACAGTTTGTAATAGCTAAATCTTGGAAATGACCCAAATGCCCATTGAATTTGGAGGAGTTTGAAAGCCACTTGCTGGGGCTGGAGAGATAGCACAGAGGCATAAGCACCTACCTGGCAAGCCCAAGGACCCAAGTTGGATCCCCAGCCTTACATGCAGTGCCATCTTGCCCGGATGCAGGTGCCCAGCATGCGGCCCTGAAATTGGGCATGGTGGTACATGCCTGTAGTCCAGTACTTGGGAGGTTGAGCCAGGAGGAGCTCTTCAAGTTTGAGGCCAGCCTGGGGGGCTGCAAAAGTGAGCACAAAGCCAGCCCAAACTGCATAATGAGACCTTGTCTCCAAAAAAAAAAAAAAAAAGCTACCTGCCCAAAGTGTTCTTTTTACTCTTTGAAAACTTGCTCAGCTGTGAAATTTGGCGTGCTCAGGTTTCCTTTGGGCTGACAAGGTGACAGTTCCTTTGAGTTCCCTCATTACGATGGCAGCCACCTTAGAGTGATCTAGTACCTTTTCATACTAATGACCTATTTTTATCACTGTGATGCCTGTGATCAGTTGTGCAGGAAACTAAGGCCCTGGTGCAGAAGTCTTGACTACCCTTCTTTTTTTTTAAATTTTGAAGCATAACTTTTGCCAGTATAGAAAGCCCTTTTGAAATATACCATTTATTCAACCCTGCCTGGGTCACATGCTCTCTCATGGGTTTCGGAAAATAATCCATTCCTTGTGTTTATTTCATAACCCAGCCACTGGTGTTGGAACTGGAAACCAGAACTTTTGAAAGAAACTTCAGGATGGCTTTGAACTTGATGGGTTAGAAATCAGTGAGAACTCTTCTCCAGCCAGCGTGCGCCTGCCTGTGGGAATGTCTGGGAGCGGGCCTTGAGGAAGTTGTTCTGCAGATGGCCAAGCTGCTGCTCCAGGAACCCGCCTGATGGATCTGGCTTTTCTAGAGGTCTCTTGCTTTCTTATGTTCCCTGCCACAGTTCTAGGAGCCACAGAGACATTTGCGGACCTGAGAGGTCTGCACAGGAAGGGAGTAGCGCTCTCCTGCTGACTAAAAACTAAGCAAGTTGTGACAGAGGACTCCTAATCGTCTCACACCTGGATCTGCTTTTTTGGGGACATGGTTGGAAACAAGAAGTGAGACTGGGAAAGGGAACCCAAAGGAAGAGGATGAGGCCTGCTGGAGAGTAAATGGCCTCCCCCACCTCGCCGGAGACCAAGGCAGCCTCCTGGTGAGTGTCCCAGCCTGCTTGGGTGTGGCTCTTGGCAGGCTGCTAGATGGATCTTGTGGGAAACTGGAAACCCCCAGCTGGACTGTCTTGATGTTACGGAGCAAAGAAATGCAGGAGTCATTTTCCTTGCAGGGACCACATTTACAGCTAACGTGCTCTGTTTTTCTGTTTTGTTCTGTCTTTGGTAATGGGGACTAAATTCAGATGCTCTCTACCACTGAGCAGTTTTGTTTTGTTTTTGAGTGGGTCATCCAAGTCACTGAATTGCCCGGCTGGGCTCAAACTTGTAATTTTTCTGTCTCATCCACCCAAAGTGCTGGGAATTCAGGGGTGCGCTACCACATGACGGAGAACAAATGTCTCTTAACCTTTCTAGCCTTTTTGCCTCGAGTAGAGAGCTCAGTGTTGCTGGTAGGTTGTAGAAAAGACAGCCACAGTCAGTCGTGCTGCCAGCTTTGTTGATAGCCTGGGCAGGATTCTCTTCACTGTGGAAGATGAGGAATACTTACAGTTGAGAGTCACCAGACAGAAAGCCTGGCCAGTGTGGCCTGGGGAGAGTACTGCACAGCATCTGCCTGAAACTCATTTCCCTGTCCAGCCTCACGTGCTTATCTTTTTTCATAATTTAATCTAACAGAGTTAACAAGATGAAAGTAAAGTGATATGGTTTCACCAGACTTAACATATTTAGCTGTCTATTGATTATAACCCACTGTGGTGGCGTGTGCCTATAATCATGGCACTGTGGGAGGCTGAGGCAGGAGGATCAAAAGTCCAAGCCCAGGGCCAGCGAAATAGTTCAGAGTAAAGCGCCTGCCAGAGCAGGTGCAGGGGCCAGGGGGTTTGATCCCTGGGCCTGCTGTGCCGGCCCCACCCCTGGGGCATGCTGAGACAGTAATTGAGACTGGGCTTAATTTTTTCTTTTTCTTTTTTTCCCCTCCTTTTCCCCATCATATTGTGTGTTTATAGCAGCACAATTTGTAACAGCTAAATCTTGGAACACGCCTGTAATCCTAGCTTTTAGGAGGCTGTAAACAGATGGATCGCTATGAGTCCGATCTATTAGTGAGACCCTGGACACCCTGTAGACCCTTCCCTAAAATACAAAAAAAAAAAAAAAAAAAAGTCCAAGCCCAGCCTGGGCAATCTGAGATTATAATAGAAGCTCTGGGTTCAGTTCCCAATACCAAAAAATAAAAATAAAATGTGAAATAAAACTGTATGCTGGTTGTATATGTGCAAGTCAAAAAGAGCCATTGAAGGTATGTTTTTATTTGGAACATAAGGAAAAGGAAGGATGAGGCCAGGGAGAGTTAACTTTGAAACATTTATTGAGCCTTTTATGGAGGGGTTGTTCTGGGGAATTAAACCCAGTCTCTTGCATATGCTAGGCAACTGCTGTATCACTGAGCTGGATCCCTGTAGTTCATTTTGAGGCTGGCTCTCGCTAAGTTGCCCAAGCTGGCCCAGGACTTGTTTAGCTTTTTTTTTTTTTTTTTCAGAACCAGGGATTGAACTCAGGCCCTTCAGGCCCTTGCACTTGCCAGGAATGTGTTTATTCCACTGAGCCATCTCCCCGGGACTTGTAATGCTCCTACTTCAGCTTTAAGAGTGGCTAGGACTACAGCTGTGCCCCACAGTACCCTTCCTGTCGAGGCTTTTTGACCTGGGATCTTTATCTCATCCCAGAGATAGACGGTGGTTTCATGAGCAGAGAGAGCTGGGAGGCCCAGGGCAGGGCAGAGGTCCCTGTGAGAGGAGTGCAGGGGACATCATCTCCATCATATGCTACACCTCATGAATGTGCTTTTGGAGACTGGGAAATAAAACCGAGATCCAGCTTTTGAGAAATTCACTGCGTGGTCTCAAGAGGTAATCGGAGCTGGTGAGATGGCTCAGTGGTCTAGAGCATCTCCTTGGAACAAGCTTAGCAAAAAGCGCAGGGACCGTGGTTCAATCCCCCAGCACCACATGCCAGCCAGCCCCGCCCCCTGGTTGGCTGAGCTGGCCACACACACACACACACACACACAACACACATAAATAAATAAAAATTTAAAAAAAATCAGATACAGAAGAGAAGAATATCGCATAATTCTGCTGTAGAACAGGCTGTAAGAGTGTTCAGGTAAGAGGGGGTTATGGAAACTCAGATTCTTCTGGGCTGAGATAGTCAGGAGAGAGTTGAAGCATATTGAGTGATGCTTAAAGCCTAATAAAAGTTTGAACTGACAAGTCTGCTATTTTCTCTGTAAACTTCCGAAGGTCCTGGCTTTTCATGTAGACTCCCTGCCCTATGTTGAGATTGCATTCTGCACACGGCAGCCCCTGTGTGAACATCTGTTAGGTAAATTCCTGGTAGAGGACTATTTCTGGAGATCACTGTGCTCAGCAGCTGTGAGACGTGCAGCTAAGACGTCCCTAACCTGTCTTGTTATCATAGCCTTAGAGGACAGGGCACCAGGCTGCGTGGTTATGTAGTTAAGGCTCAGTGTTTCAAATAGGAGCTGTCACTGTGGGTGGGCCAGTTTTCCTCCAGTACTTGTGTCTTTTGGGACAGATGGTCTGACAGCTGGATAGAGGCGTATTTTTAGTTGGCCTCTCTTGCGCTTGAGGAGTGGTTTTATCTAGTTGCAGCTGCTGGGTTCCTTCTCTCTTGGTCCCCGCAGAAGGCCGCACTGAGTAACTGGCCCTCCTTGGGCTAGGAAGTGGGAAGCTGCATTTTAACATGCCATTGTCACTGGGTGAGAGAAACATGGCTCCATTTTTTTCTCTTGTCAGGTGGAATTATTTTTTCCTTTATGATGGCTCCAAGGTGAAGGAAGAAGGAGATCCAACAAGAGCTGGCATTTGTTATTTTTATCCTTCCCAGGTAAGCCACATGACATTTTCTTATGCAGCACAGACCCTGCTGCCTCCATGTGGTGAGTTTTTATAGGATTTAGCTCAGGACAACTTTCTTTGGCCAGTCCCGGCGCTTCACACATCTGCCGTCTTGCTCTAAGAGGGACTCTTTCTTTGTGTTCTTCTCTTAAGATCCCCAGGTAGCTCAGGCCTTCCTTCTTCCCCAGTTCTCTGCTACTGTCATGATTTCTCTGTCTTGTCTTCTCTACCCCCAGTTTTTGGATCCACTTGTTTTCAGAAAGCTTTTACTGAAACACATAAGAAGAGAGAAGAGACTCATGAATCTCATATACCATCTGTAGTGCTGACTGTTACCAACACTTAACCAGTTTTATGTGACCTAACCTTTTGCATCTTATTATATTTACTTACTTGAGACATTGGAAGGAAATTCAAGACATTGTGTCATCTCACCACTACCAAGTGATGTCTCTATGCGAAAAGGACATTAGACATTTTTTAAAATAATTTTTATTCATTTTAATGATAAAAAAGATAAAATAGCGATGATCCAATTTCAAAACAGGTTAGTAGGACATTTATAGTAATTACTACATTGCATATTGTTGTCTTCAGACATTAGACATTTTTACACCTAACAAAATCTAATAATTGTAGTAGTTCATTAATATCTTGCTACGCAGATTACATTCAGATTTCACCCTTTTATCAATTTAGTCTCTCTGTCTCTTCACTCTCGCTCTCTTTTTCTCTCTGTGTTTCGTAATTCATCCAAAAAGCATCCACATAGTCTCTGGTCATTTTGTACTTTCAGGCCTTTTATAATACATCTTTTCCAGGCCCCCTTTCTCTGTTCCACTCATGCCATTGAGTTATTGAAGAAACCTGGCCAACTGTGTGGTAAAACATTAAGACCTCCCAGACTGGGTATGGCTGATTAGTTTCTCAGTGTTGATGACATTTGCTACCTTCTGTCTGTTGTATTTTCTTTAAAATAGTAATAAGCTCTAGAGCCTTGATTAGATTGAAGTTCAGTTCTTTTTTTTATGTGTGTGTGTGTGTGTGTGTGTGTGTGTGTTTAGGACAGGGTCTACAAGGTCTCACTGTGTAGATTAGACTCATAGTGATCCTCCTGTTTACAGCCTCCCAAGTCTCAATTGCTGTCTCGACATGCCCCGGGGGCGGGGCCAGCACAGCAGGCCTGGGGATCAAACTCCTGACCCCTGCATCTGTCTAGGCAGGCACTTTAATCCGCCGAGCTATTTGACCAGCCTTGAAGTTCAGTTCTGTCAGGCAGAAATTCTTCAGAGATGGTAGATACATTTTCTGTGACACCACGTCTTGTCTGGCTGTCTGGCAGTTCAATTAAGGCTAAGATAGATAAGGAAAGCTTCTGTCCACTCATGTGATTATGCTGTGACTTGGATGGCCAGGATTAACCCAGGCTGCTCTGTGCAGGAGATTAGCGTGGGAGTAGAAGGACCATGTGTCTACTCAAGTGTGTGCCTGTAATCACCGGAGTGCAGAGCTCTGTGCTGTTGTTCCGAGTGCATCCTGGGGCATCTCTGACAGTACAGCCACGTTGGCAGGCTTGACAGACTTGGGAAGGGCCTTATGAGGCAAATATGGAGCTTTGCCTAACATGGGCTTTGTCATATGTTATTTCCTGTTCCTATAACTCTTATATAAGCAGTTCTTGGCTTATGGGCTACATAAAAATAGGTCACAGACTTCATTTGGTCTTTGGGCTTTAGTTTCTCAATAACTCAAGAGTGCAAGAGTTGTAGCCTCTTATCTGGAATCTGTTCCTTTCTTACAGACTGTCCTCGACCAGCAGGAGCTGCTCTGTGGGCAGATTGCCGGTGTTGTCCGCTGCATCTCTGACATTTCCGGCTCTCCTCCCACTCTCATTCGCCTGCGGAAGCTGAAGTTTGCCATAAAGGTTGAAGAAGATTATCTTTGGGTAAGTTCAGACAGGCCTGGTCAGTGCTGGCATGTTAGGCCACCTGTAGCTCTTGAGCCTCGAGTTGGTTCTGCCCTGCGCGCCGTGTTCCGTCATCATCCTTGCATCTGGTGTCGCTCTCTGAGATGTCCATCATAAGCGAGTGCTGTCCCTGACATTCCTAGTTTTCCTTTGTGCAGAGAGCTGAGCCATTCTCTGGGCTCTGCACGTGATGAGCACATGCTCTGCCCCTGAGCTGAGTCCCCAGCTGTCTCTGAGACATCCTAACACATCCTGCTTTGCACACAGCTACTTTCTCCTTTCCTTTGACTTAGGCCAAGCTATGGAAATTCCATTTGGTTTGTGTTGCAAATTGAATTTGTATTTCCATCTTTGCTGTAATATTCTTTGCTGTCTACACTTAAAGCGATACAAAAAAACTGACATTCATATACGTATGGGTTAGGCTTTAAAGACTACATTAAAGGTAAACAAATTTTAAAAATCATTTTATAGCCATTTAATTTAAAGCACATTTTCCCTTGCCTGTCCTTTAAGGCTTTGGAGGTAAAGGAATGCGGAAGTGAGGGGTGGCATATTCACTTTGTGGCTGTTGTTTTCAACATGTGATTATGCAAGGTCTCTGACATACTAAACAGTTGCAAGAATTTCACAGTGAAAACTCATGCCGTTTTTTACAAATAACATTTTATTGTAATTGCTTTTGTACATATGTGTTCATCCTTTTATCCTTCCACCAATCCAGATTTTTAAAAAATACTTTTCAAAGAAAGTTGCATACATTAGTGTATTACCCATCCACAAATCTTTTACTGTAAATGTAGTTAACATTCACTATCTGTGGTTCCTTTTTTTTTTTTTTTTTTGGCAGGGGGGTAGTGTACCAGAACTCGAACTGAGGACCTCACACTTGCCAGGCTGGTGCTGTGCCACTGAGCTATGTCCCCAGCCTTGTTCCTTTGTTCCTGAAGTGAAATTTACATTTGATGAAACACCCAGATCCTGAGTGAACTATTAGATATAGTTGGTCAAATATTGTCTACACTGCACGAATCCCTGGAAACCTATGCGAAATTATCATCACCCCAGAGGGCTTCTTCATGCCCCATTCCAGTTAATTCTGCCCATTCCAACTCCATGCAACCATTGCTTTGAATTTTTCCACTGTTGATTAGTTTTGCCTGTTCTAGAATATCGTGTCAATACTTAGTGTACCATTTATTTTAAATGCCTTGTCTGCCACTTAATGTTTGTGAGATGACATGAGTCAGTATTTACTCCATTTTACTATGAAATGGTATTCAATTATCTGACTGTATTACATCTGCTCATTTTCCTTTCGATTGGTAGAAACATTGCCAGCTTTGGGAAACTGAGAGTAAGGTTCCTAGGAACATTCTTGTGGATGTCTTTTTGTGGACATGTTATTTCAAACTGCTGATCATAGGGCTGGTATATGTTGAATTTTACAAGAAGGTGCCACAAGCATCTGCCAGTTATGTTGTGCCGTCTCACCAATAACCGTCACAGAGAAATCCACTTACTTCCCTTTCACGTCGACGTTGTCAGTGTTTAATTTTTAGCTCTTCTGCTGGACTTGTGGTGATATCTTACTGTGGTTTTGTCTGCATTTCCCCCACAACCACCATGTGGAGGTGCTTTCATGTGCTCCGGGGCCATGTATATGTCTGACATCGTGAAGTGTGTCAAAGTGTTTGCCTCTCACCTTTTTCTTCTTTATGTTGTGGTACTGGGAATTGAATTCAGGGGCTTTGAGCTGATCTACATCTCTGGCTTTTTTTATTTTGAGACAAAGTCTTAAGTTGCCTGGGTTGGCCTGGAAGGTTTTTTTTTTTTTTTTTTTTTTTTTTGTTTGGCGGAAGCGAGGATTGAACTCATGCCCTTGCGCTTGCCAGGGAAGCGCTTATTCCACTGAGCCATCTCCCCGGCCCAGGCCTGGAAGTTTTGATCTTCTTGCCTCTGCCTCCTGAAGAGCTGGGATTGCAGGTGTGCACCATCCTATCCAGCTGTCCTTGTTCTTTATTTAAGCTGCGTTTTCTTTTTTTACTGATTTGTAGTTCTTCAGATGTCTGAGGCTATTTCTTTGTCAGATACAAATTTTAAAATTTAAAAATATTTTCTGCCAGTTTGTGTCATGCCTATTAATTTTGTTTGATGAGTAGAAGTTTTTCTTTGTTTTTTCATTTTATGTATTTGGCACAGAGTCTCACTGTGCTGCTCAGACCTGTAGTGATCCTCCTATTTTAGCCTCCCTAGCACTGGGATTGCAGGTGCACGTGACCATGCCCGTACTTGGTGGCTGGCTCAGTGTGCCCGAGGGGTAGGGGCAGCGCAGTGTGCAGGACTGGGGTTGGAATGCTGGGCCCTGTGCTTGCCAAAGCAGGCGCTTAGTCTGCTGAGCTATCTCGCCAGTCCTAGTTTTTAATTTTAAGGTCACTGCTTTTTGTATCCTAAGAAACTGCTTACCACTTTGGCCTCTTTTCTTGGTAAGAGTTTTATAGTTTTGTTGTTGTTTGTTGTTTTTGTTTTGAGACAGGGCTAACTCACGATCCTCCTGCCTCCCAAGTTCTGGGATAACAGACTGGAGCCACCACACCTGGCGTAATTTTTGTTTTTAAATTTAGGTCTAAGATCCAGCTTGGGTTAGCAATTCATATAGCTGTGAGTAGAAGACAAGGGTCATTTATTTCTGTTTGGGTGCCAGTTATTCTAGCACTATTTTTGAAAAAACTTTACTGTCCCTATTGAATTTCTTGGCTCTTATGTCATAGATTAGATGACCAAATAAGTGCGGATCTATTTCTAGGCCCTGTATTCTTTCACGGATATACTTTTGAGGATTTTAGCAAGTACCACTTTGTCTTGATTTCAGTCGCCTTATTGTAAGTCTTAAAATCAGATGGTATAAATGTCCTAACCCTATTCTTTTTAAAGGTTGTTTTGTATCTTTTAGATCATTTGTGTTTCCATTGTTAAGCCACTTTATAAGTTTCTAAAGAAAAGCTGATGGGATTATGACTGGAATTGCTTTCTGTTTATGGACCACTGGGGAGAAAATGAGCATTTCTTGTGTGCCAGACTGTTAAACTTATGGGACACTCTAGGGAAGAAAACATTGCCCTCCCATAGTTAACATTTAAGGGAATTTTCATTTATTTGTTTCCTGTCAAAGTTTGTTAATTCCTGATTGCATTCCATTAGGACAGATTCCTAGAGGTAGACTCAACTGTGTCAAACACTGTGAGCTGTGTTCAGGCTCTTTAAACAGATGACCAAATCTCTCCTCCACTCATCCAGGGTGTGTCAGCCCTGCATGTAGCCCTGTAGGGGTTAGGGCTGTGATGACACAGTCAGCCCTGCCCTCCAAACTCTTCTTCCCACTGGAGAGACAAGGTGACCATGGGTCAGTTTGAATCTGTGTCGGGCTTGCGTTGAAGACCAGGTCAAAAATACAGTGGCCAGCACCAGTCCTCACAATACTTGGATCAGAAAAGAGGTCCACTTTGGCTGGAATAACAGAACAGGCATGGTAAAGGTGCTAGAATCCAGAGTGGACCCTGAAAGGTTTGTGCAAACTGTGGGCGAATGAACAGAAAGGAGTGCAGTTTGAACTGGGCACAATGAACAGACACAGAAAGTACTTGTTCTCTTTGGAGAGCAGCTTAGTGGCAGTGGTACATGGGGGCTTTGGGTGGTAAAAAGTCATTCTTGATGGGTGATGGAGAACTGCAGATGACAGCGTTCTGGGCTTGGCCTTAAAGAACAGGAAAGTGCCCAATCTCCTGGATTCTTCTTCTCAGGTGCTGGGCTGTGCTGTGGAGCTCCCTGATATCAGCTGCAAGCGGTTCCTAGATCAGCTCATTGGATTCTTTAATTTCTACAATGGTCCTGTTTCTCTGGCTTACAAGGTATAAGTGTGGCTTGGGGAATCATGTTGGGCCTTGTTATCAAAACCACGATGGCTAGAATGCAGCACTTCTTTATATGCACACTTGGCGTCCAGCGACCAGGTCGAGGGCCCTTGGAGCCCCTCTAAAATGTCTGTGTTTCCAAGTGTGTCTCCCCGCCCTCTCCGCCATCCCCCGCCGGGATAGTTAGGATGAGCAAGTGCCCTGGGTTCTGTGGCGGGGCAAATGTTCAGGTAGGAGAAGGGGCCGTGTGTGTGCAGGGAGTTAGAATAAGCCACCCTGCAGCCAGTTTCCTCTGTGGAATGGCCTTTAGCACAGCTGCAGCAGTCCCTGTTGAAAAGTCTGTCTGTACAGGTGTCAGGTACTGACCTCAGGCTGTTTCTGTTTTAGACCCATTCTCAGGAGGAGCTGAGTTTGCAGTGGGACACTTTCATTGAGCAAGTTCTGAAAAACACCAGTGATCTGCATAAGATATTCAATTCACTGTGGAACCTGGATCGAACCAAAGTAACCTTTTTGTTCTCCTTTTTCACTTCATGCGTAAGAACAGAACCTCAGGACAGTTTTTAAAAAAACATTTCTGACAGCTGGTAAGATAGGTCTGCGGACTAAGCGCTTGCTTAGGCTCAATCTGCAGCACCACATACCATGCTGGCCTCAACTGTGGGTGCCCTGAGCCGACCACCAAGACCAGGCGTGGTGGTGCATGTCTGTAATCCCAGCACCAGGGAGGCTGAAAACAGGAAGATCACTACAAGTCTGAACTGCATAGTGAGATCCTGTACCAAATACATAAAAACAAACAAATAAATAAATAAAAATTCTGAAATGAGCTACATCTAGAAAAGTGCCTGGAGCACGTTGTTTCCTAGGCAGGCAGGTGGTGAGCCCTAGTCTGGGCTTCCCCATGGTGGCTGTCCAGCTCTTTGAGCAGGGTTGAGATGGGCCTCTGCAGAGAGCCTCCCTTCCCTCATCTGTAAACTGGTACTGTGATACCAGCCTCCCAGGACTGCTTTGATGGTACAGTGAGACTGCACCTCAAGTAGGCACAGTAAGTCCCCAGCTTGACTTGAGAATCAGTTCCATTCTGGAAGAGTATTCCTAAGTCAGATTTGTTTGAAAGTCCAACAGAGTGAGTCTTATATAGCCTTGGCACAACTATACAATGTATAGCATAAAACAAACACATAAACATCCTAGGCTTTGACTAAGCACATACAGTAAGCACACAGCAGCACAACTGTGACAATGTCATGCCGAGGTGTGAACTGCTTTCTGTGATTTGTTTGCATCTGTGGATGTTTGTAATGTTGAGATCTATTTCTGTCTGTGAAAATTTGCAACTGGAGTGTTTGTAAGTCAGGGACTTAGTGTACTTAGTATCAGCAGTTACAGTTTTGCTGTCGCCTCAGCAGTGTTGAACTCAGGAGCCTGGTCCTCTCCACTCTCAGCATCAATAACGTCATCTGCTTTAATTCTTCTTAACCTCAGAAATGTCTGACACTAACATTATAGAACAAGCTTGCTGTAGAGAGAGAGGGGGGAGAGAGAAACAGACAGACAGAGAGAGACAGTGACAGAGACAGACTGGGAGACAGGCAGACAAGGGTAAGGAGGGGATAGACACATAGGTTGGGAAAGGGTCACCACTTTGAGCCATTCTTTCTGCCATTGGCACTCAGTGAAATCAAGCTGCTTGCATGGCTGGCCTGGCCACCTCCGCTGTTCCCTGAAGAATGAGCTGTTTGAGCCCTGAGCATCTCAGATGAGCCTCCTGTATCTCACAACAGGAGCAAATGTGCCTCTCCGACGGGGGTGTGGTGCCAGGTGGCAGCCTTCACAGAGCAGGCATCCATGAGACAGGGAAGGGTTTTCCCTGCTCCTGCAGGGGGGCCTTCATGCAGTTGGCCCCGAGTCATGCAGGGTGTGGCTGGCACTGGACTGTCATAAGGCCAGTTCAGGATAAGCAAGCTCTTCATGTGGCAGCTGCCCCAGGACTTAGTTCATCCATGCTGAGTCCTGGCAGCTTGTGGGTACCTGCAGGGGCTCACTGCCAGGAAGACAGGTGGAGACATGAGGAAGCGGGCAGTATTGCTGGACACTTTGGCCTAGGTTCAGATGCTTTTCTTGTAATTTTAAGAACTTCTAAGCAACTGCCTCCTCCCAGGGAGTCTGGAACCAAGCTGTGGTGCTCTCCTTTATGTGACAGGGCTGAGTGATGGCACCTGGTCAGATACCAGTGTGTCTCCCTTGGGGCTGCTCTGCGGAGCGGGTGCATTTCACCGGGTACCAGGACTTCCTGCCAATTCATCGCAGCATGGATAGTCAGGGTCTCTCAGACAGTCTGCTTTGTCTCCAGCAGTAGCTATGTGTACATTCACTGCACCTTGCAGCTTCTGGAGAGGCCTCCTGTGCCTGGAATTTGCCATTTGATTGGGATCAGCAGTCATACGTACTGAGTGCAGATCAGGCCCAAGGCGTGACAGGGGTCTGACTGTGGGGCGCCTTCTCCTTTCTCCAGGCTTTGAGTCATAACCTGCCTGTCTGTTTCCCAAAGCCCCTGCCCCGTGTCCTTTGCTGGTTGTGCGTATGCTAATGGTGGCTGCCTGTCTTGACCTGCGCAGGTGGAGCCCCTACTGTTGCTGAAGGCAGCCCTCATCCTGCAGACCTGCCAGCGCGTGCCACACATTCTAGCTGGCTGCATCCTCTATAAAGGACTGTGAGTACCGCCCTGTCTCTGTCCTCTGCCATACTCTCCTGCTGCGGAACTGATCACCTGGCCACCTCCAGGTCATCGGCAAGGAGCTCTGTCCCCGGCCAGTTCCACGTCTGCTTGTTTGGCAAATACAGTGGTACCTTGGTTCATGAATTTAATTTGTTCCACAACTTTGGAAAAGATGACCACAGTGGTGCTCAGCACCCACTGGAGCGTTCACAAACAGAAACAGAACTTTGCCAAGTGCTTGTTTGCAAACTGTATTGTTCCCTGAGGTACCCTGTACTGTATCACACTGTTTAGATTTGACTTGAGGTATGTTCCTGTGTTTGAGCACAACTGGGGATTGGAGAGGATTGTGTTTAGAAAAGGTGGACCTATGGGAGGGGTCTGTGTCCTCAGTGGGGGGGGGGGGGGGCTTCTCTACACATGCAGCTTACAGAATGTCAGTGTAGAGCTCCAGTCTGGGTAGCAACCAGCAGAGTAAGCAGAGGGACCTGAAGCCCGCAGTGACCTTCATCTGTGCCTGGGGCGCCCAGTGTCTGGCTGCAGCTCAGCTTGTAAGGCAGTATCACATGCTCCTCCCCCTTCCAGCCCAGTGCTCAGGTCTGCATCCTGACAGGCCTTTGCGAGCTTAGAGGCCTCTTTGCCCACAGGAGGGCCTCCCTGGGAGGCTAAGCACGTAAGAGGCACTCCATGCATTGCTGAGACTTGGTCCTTGTGCTGTGGGCAGAGCCCAGAGGGCTGTTGACTGGGTGACTGTGCAGCTGAGGAGCACTCCAGGTGCTTCTGGGGAGGTGCCCAAGGGCAGTGCTCCCGGGCCTCTGGGCCTTGGGTCTGTGCTTCTCATCCTCCAGCCCTCTAGCCTTGGACAGGCTGCTCTCCGGGAAAGAGACCCTGTGTGGCTGATGCAGTGACTCCACGGATGTGAAAGCACAGAGTACAGTGCCCCATGCACCTCATCTCCTTGTCCCCTTCCTCCTTGCTTAGCAGGATGGCACTTACACAGCTGCCAAGCTCACCAGAACACAGCTTTCAAAGATAGCATCTTCCCTTTATTTTACATTTCCTATATATTTTTAAATTACATGGCTAGTACTTTGATACTTGCTCATTGTAAAAAAAAAAAAAATAGAGAAATACACAGGACACATTGAAAAGTTCTTTTCCTGTCTTCTCTCACCCCACCCCCACAGCCGGCATCTGAACAGTATCTGGGCTCTTTCTGTGCACTTTCCACCCGTACACAGGCTCACGTACTGACCCTGCACATTCTCTGACCCTGTGCATGTGCTGACACTGTGTGTCTGCAGAGATTTCCTTACCAGGCCGTACAGGTCCATCTGCTCTTGGAAAAGCCACACGTGGTCTGGCGATATGGCTGTGCCATGGTTTATTTAATGAATCTTTAGTCATCTGCTTGTGTCCCATTTTCCCTGTAGTGAATATTCTTATGCATATCTCTTGGTGCAAGCCTGTATAGAGGGCTTATGAGGCATTTTAACACCGTTGGTAGGAACTGCCAGCATGTCCTTCATAGGAGCTTTAATCAGTGAAAACTCCCACCATCCGTCCCAGCGTAGAACATTGGAAGTATAGAGGGCTCCATGCGTTTCTTTTCACTGTGTTCTTGTCCTGTGTCTGGCCTGCAGCATTGTAAGCACCCAGCTCGTGCCCTCCCTCACCGCCAAGATCCTGCTCCACAGACCTGCGCCTCTGGACCAGGTATTGTCATGCTCCCTGCCTGGCCAGGCTGCTCGCCCCACGGTGCCTCTCACTGGTCTGGTGGGACTGATCCCAAGCATGGAGAGGCCTGGGCTGTTTGTTTCGCTGCATGTTGTTGGGACCCTTGTTCTGTTAGGGTAGTTTTCCTTGGGAGAGAAGCCACTGACAAGGTTGACAGGAAGTGCTTTCTTCCGTGTGGTAGGTTTGGATGGTTGCTTTTTCTTCAAACAAGTGACTGCCAGAATTTTGACTTTATCAGGATGGCATTTATGTCAAAGAAATGTTGGATTTTTCAGATACCCACTGTAAAGAAATAATGTCCTTCAAAAAACTTAGGAAAACAGAGACTCTTATACTTGCATTTGGTATTTATTTATTGTGTCTATAGTGGAAAGAAAGACATAATCTTTGGGAAAAAAATTCCCCACAATTGGACCACATGGGGATAACCACTGCTGGTACATGACCATTTTCTTCCTGTCATTTGTTTGCTTCCTTTTTGTGTATTTTAGGGTATGAAAGTGTGGCTTCAGTGTATCATAAAGCTCTCTCTTCCCTTGGGGAGTAAGTAGACACATAAGATGCTGATGGGCCTCCATCTAGGCTCCTTACCCCTTTTGGTTGGGTGTCGGTGAGAACACCCTCTCTGGTAAACAGTCTGATGGAGGGAGCTTTAAAGATGTTCTTTCTTGTTTCTAATAATTGTACTTCTTAAAATTTGTACTAAAGAAAGGCTCTAACTGCTGAAAAGATTTATATTCAAAACTTTTTTTGGTAAAACTTTTAGTATATTTAACATGAGTTAGTGTAGAAAAGAGAATTACACTTGCAGTAAGTTTCAGTGCCATTAATATAATGTAAGATGCTTCATGAAGGTGCATCAGTGTCAATATGAATGTAATTTACTGTTCAGAACACATCACAGGAGTCCACAGATGGCCCAAGGAAATATACTAAACCCCTACTAGTTTCACAAAGGTTTCTTTTTTTTTCAGTTTGAAAACTGATT
>NW_004524597.1:16083218-16085020 GCF_000260255.1 Octodon degus | reverse complement strand
CAGTATAGGTTCTCCTATGTCCTGAGTCTTCACTGACCTTGAAAGGCTATGGTCAAAATGTTGGCTGTCCTTGCAGCCCTTCTATTTCTCTAATTTCTGGTCTGTAAACTTAGGTTGTTAACCCTCCAGAAGAGAAGCTTATTATTACCCTACATCTTAAGCACTTGGGTTTAAATTCATTATCTGTCTGAATATCAAACATCTTAGGCATAACATGGAACAGGTATTTTCCATCAAATATTGTTATGTTAAACATTAAGTTCCTCAGAATATGGAGATAAAAATTTTAAAATGAAACAATTTCACATTTTTACACAGAAACTTAGAAATCTAACCATAGACAGCATTGTGGCAGGATAGCCCTGAGACATTTTTTTTTTTTTGCAGAACCGGGGATTGAACTTAGGCCCTTGTACTTGCCAGGGAAGCGCTTATTCTACTGAGCCATGTCCCCAGCTCCCATTTTTTTTTTCTTTTTCTTGTGTCTTTTTTTCATTTATTACCCATTAAAAAAAAAAACAAAAAAACAAAACTTACTTGTGAGACAGTGTGGTAATAATTGTTATGTTATCACAACAAAACTTTTTATCCACTGCAGTGACATACATCTATAATCTCAATGACTCGGGAGGCTGAGGCAGGGGGGTGGGAAGTGTGAGGTCAGACTCCATCTCAAAATCAGATTTAAAAATATGCCAGCCTTGGTGGTGTACAGTTGTAATCTCAGCTACTCAGGTGGCTGAGGCAGATGGATTACAAGTTCAAGTCCAGCCATAGCAGCTTAGAGACCTTGTCTCAAAATAAAAAGGGTGGGGGATGTAGCTGAGTGTGAAGACCCTTGTTCAGTGCATGGTACTGAATGAATGGATGGACGGGTGGGTGGGAGGGAGGATGGGTGATGGGTAGGTGGGTGGATGGGCGGGGATGGGGTTTAGTGCTTCTGTCGGCCTAGGGTTTGATTCCCAGTACATTTGTGCCTTGGTTCACAAACTTAATTTGTTTTACAATTTTGGAAAATCATGCTTATTATCTGATGCAGGCTCTCTAAACAGAAACCAAATTTTGCCAAATGCTTCTGTTGGCAAACCAAACTGTTTGCCAACAAAAGCACTTGTGAGCCAAGGTACCACTGTTCTGGGGGAGGAGGAAACCTCTCATGGCAGGATTTATGGGCATGAAAAATGTCTAAGGTAGGATTTGGCAAACTGGCCTGTGAGCCAACTGCATATGATACAGATAAATTTTATTGAACTGCTGAGTCCTGGGACAAGGCCACATGGCTCATAAAGCTGACATTGTATATTGTCTTACCCTTAACAGAAGTTAGCCAAATGCTGGCCCAAGGTCAGGAAGTAATGAATTTGCCCACACCACTGTATGTTTCATTTAAAGTGGCCAAAAGGGGCCAGCAAGATAGCTCAGTGGTGTAAAGCGCCTGCTCATACAAGCTTAGGCAGGTGTAAGGGACTGCGTTTCAATCTCTGGCACCACATGCCACGCCAGCCCCGCTCTTAGGGCGGGCTGAGCTAGCCAAAAAATAAAGTGGCCAAAGGTGTTTGAAGACAGGAATTACATTATTACTGTTTTAAGTGGACAAGTTGATTTTTGTTTTCTGTTATTGTGGATGGAATTCTGGGATACTACAACCCCTGGCTGGCCTTGAACTTGCCTCCACCTCTCAGAGTGCTAGGATTTTGAGATGTGCAGAAAAGCAACTTGGCTGAAGAGTCAGATTTCATGTAATATCTCTTTTCTTTTAAATGTATTTAGTACAGGGTCTACAGGGTCTCACTACACAGATC
>NW_004524597.1:16051136-16082833 GCF_000260255.1 Octodon degus | reverse complement strand
CCAGATAGCTCAGTAGACTAAAGTGCCCTTATAGGCAGGCACAGGGACTGGGGTTTGATCCCTGGTGTACTGTACTGGCCTTGCCCCTGGGGCATGCTGAGATGGTGACTGGGACTGGATGTGGTGGCATGTGTCTGTAATCCCAGTGCTTGTAAGGCTGAAAACAGGAGGATCACTACGAGTCCAATTTGTGTAGTGAGACCCTGTAGACCCTGTACTAAATAAATAAAAAAACATTGTCTGGAGTAAGCTTGCAGACAGCATAGTAACCTTAAGATGAATTTTTTTTTTTTTTATGTGGAACCGGGGATTGAACTCAGGCCCTTGCGCTTGCCAGGCAAGAGCTTATTCTACTGAGCCATCTCCCCAGCCCCTTTAAGATGAATTTTTAAAAATCACTGAAGAAGTAAATAAGCCATACTCCCTCATAGGACTGAAAGTGACTTTTTGACCAGAAGAGCAGTGTTGGTTTGTATTTTGTTTTGGTAGTTCCTTTTGGAACCTTCAGGTTTTCTGTTTTCTTGTTAAAGAATCCCTAGGTTTCTGGCCTTGGCTGTGAGCCAGGGAGATGTGGGTCAGGTGCCCTTGAGGGAGGCTCAGGACTTGCACTATTTGGTTCTAGGTTGAGTTCTCTGTGATACAAAGAAGCCATGAACTCATGCGTATTCTCCAGAGGGAAAGACTGAGCAAATCAGAGCTCTGAGCAGCGTGTGAGCTCAAGTGGGCACCGTGGTGCAGCCAAAGTGGCCCAGTTCTTCCCTCTTCTGGGCAGTGGGGCAGGCAACTTGGGGGAGCTCTGCTTCTTCTGTCAGGCTTTTGGCATGTGGCTGAGACAAGCTCCTTGGGCTTGGCGAGGGCTCATGAACAGATGGCGAGGTGAATTCCTGATGGTTGGGTCAGGAGGAGAGGGCTGTAGCCAGTGCCAACCCATGTGTGTCTTTGTTTTCAGAGACCGCCTGCAGCAGGGGATGCAGCACAGGACCCAGGTAAGGAGCGCTGCACCATGGCCTTTGAGGATGGTGCACCTGTGCTGCCTGTCAGTGGATGGGCCATCTCAAGGCCACCAGTCCCTTCTGTGTATTTCCTCTGCTCGTAAGATTAGGGAGTGGGGTCTAAGAGATCCTTGGGCTCAGCACTGTGCACAAACTGTCAAGCTCATGCCTTCTAGATCCCTGCATGCAGACCGACCTCACCTCAGTGCCGTGACACTGCTCAGGTGGGTTCCTGGGCTCTGGTGACTGCAGGAGGCCCTGTTGCAGGTTGTAGTGGCATCCCCAAGAGGACTTGGTTCCTCATGGAAGCCTAAGTTTGGGAAATCCCTTTGTCAGTGGAAGCATTTTTTTTCTAGCTTATTACTTTTTTTTAAACTAGCACTAAACTGAATGTCCCTTCTCTGCAGCTGGGATAGCACTGTCTGCAGAGGCCCCTTCTCTGCTGTCATAGTATTTGAGCTGCAGTGGTGGCTTGGGTCAGGGCTGAAGGCTGCCTTCCTGCATGCTCTCTGGCTGGTGTGTGGGTAGGGTGCGACACCACGGGAGCAGTTTCTGTTTTCCCCATCCCAGGGAGAGCTCTGCCCATGATGCTTTGCTGTTCTAGGAGCAGTATTCCCGCCAAATGTCCAGATCACCCCTGTCTTCCTAACCGAAGAGGAAGTTGCCAGTCTCCATGAGTTCCCAGTGGAGCAGATGCCCAGGTAGCTCAGAGATCACCTGGGACCTCCTCTAACTGCATGTGCAAAGCTGCTTACTTAGCCACTGAAAGCCCCAGTGCTTCCTGTCCCTCCTCACCGCCGTCCCCTGCCTGTTTTGTGCTATAGACAGGCACTTACAGCTTGAGGGTGTTGATCTGGGAGTAGGCTCCAAATCCTTTATCTGCTCTATGATCCTGGCCCAGTGTGTTCCCCAGCACAGTGTCCCCTTCACAGGTTCATTGTGACAGTGCCTCACAGGGCCCCCTCCAGACGTGGATGACTATACTTAGGGACTCCATTTTCAGGAGGAGATTCTGGTCTCGTACTGGGAACCCCAAGTGTCAGCTGCTACCTTCCTTTTACTCCTGCGGTTTGGCCACGATAGCATCTTAGGCTCTGTGGTCTCAGGCACCCATGTGTCACCGACCCTGTGCCAGTTAGGGAATTGGTGCTTTCATCTCCCCCGCGGAGCTGCTCAGGCAGTGCGTCCCCTCCTCACATGTGTCTCCCCCGTGGAGCTGCTCAGGCAGTGTACCCTTTCCTCACATGTGTCTCATTCACCAGGCCAGCCAGGCTCCAGGACAGCATGGCCCAGCATCTTGCAAAGGATGGGAGCACATCTGCCCCCCAAAATGATGCCACCGGGCAAGTGGCATCTGTGGCTCCGATGTCAGCTACTACCCAGGAGCCCATGTCCCCTGACAGAATGTGGCCAAAGGGCAAAGGAGAGAATGGGCATTTGCCTGGCCATGAGATGAAGGACTGGGGGTCCAGGGCATTGCACACAACTGCCAGGGTCCAGGTCCCTGGCCGCAGCTGCTCCCTGTATAAGGAACCAGGCTTTCTACAGGAGGAGGTGGACTTGTCCGGAATCCACATTCCAGAAGCTGAGGAAATGGGACCATCTTCGGGTCATTGTGCCTTCCCACACATGCGTGCCCCACGTGGCAGAGGTCTGTCCCATGAGGACTCCGTCAGTGATGCCAGCACCCTAGAACCTGTGCCACCTGAGGATGTGGCCACCAGCAGCCACCTGTCCTCCTCACCTGACATCCTCACCCCGAATGGAATCCAAACGAAGCTTGAAGACCTTCGTGGTACCAGCAGCCACACCCTTGTTTCTGGAACAGACACCCTTGCCAGACAGACCAGCTGGCCATTGTCCCCTCACCCAGATCCAAATCCAGAACAGAGGGAAAGTGAGCTTCCTGGCAGGGACCAGGGTGTAGATCAGCAAGTGGATGGAGTCCGTGAGAGCCTTGCAGCCACTGGTCTGGAATGCATTTCTGAATCCGCAGACTCCCAGGGTGACGGCCCCTCTGCAGACAGAGTTCACTGCAGGTTGGCCCCAGTCGAGGTCCCCATGAGACTCGTGCAGATGAACCTCTACACCCACAGTGTTAAAGGGTTGGTGCTGTCTCTGCTGGCCGAGGCACCACTGCTGAGAGACAGTGCAGCTGTCGAGGAAGTGGTGAGTTTCCCCACATCCGTTCCTGGGGCTCCTCTGGTGGCCTGCTAGAAATATAGATGGGCTGACTCAGTCTCCTGCTCTGTGTCCCAGGACAGACCCTCCCCGTTTATGCTGCGGGGGTGACGGCAATGCCAGCCTCCTTGATGTTTGGGGGGTGGGGGAGTCCATGCATGTGGTGCAGCACTGGTACAAAGGCATCTGGGTATTGGTTCTCTGCCCCTTCTGCTTCCTCCAGTTTCTTGGGTGCTTGGAGTTCTGACTGTGTTGTTCTCCATCCACACATGAGCTCTTGCCCTCTGAATTACTGCTTCCTTACTAGTAGCATGAGGTGGTTCTCAGGCAGGTGCTGTATGTGCAGCCATTGCATTGCTCCTGCTCTGGCCTCATTTTCTAGCCTGTGCAGCTCTAGGTTCCCTGATGACTGGAATCTGTACCCTGTAGCAGTCAGCCTGGGTGGGAGTTCCTGGAATCACGGCCTTTCCCTCTGTAGCCCCCAGCCTTGCCCCAGCATTGCTGGTGACCCAGCGTACCTTCCCAGAAGGTCTGAAATCCCAACTAGCTCTAGTGGTTCTTCTTGAACCACTTGAGCCCCTTTCCCGTCTTATAGCAGTGATCTGACCTTCTGTAGGGTCCAGGCCCATGCTGGAGATTTGGTTGCTATGGTAACAGCCTTGCTTTAGTTGGCAAGGAAAGTGGTAGCAGGAAGAACAGCAGGTTGAAATTGCTGCAGGGCAAATGGCGTCCTGGGGCTCGCCTTGTTTTTTCTCTTGAATCTATATTATTCTAAGCTGATCCTATTAGCATGCAGGTCTTGTGACCCTCCATAAATGAGCAAGTCACCTTGGAGCACAGAGGAGGAGGGAAAGCTGCGGAGCTGCTCCCGTTGCACAGAGCTGCTAGCAGGGGACTGCTCTTCTGCAGAACATGGGCTTATCAGTCCCCTTTCCACAGACCCCAGAGTACCAAGTTATCGCTTGTTTGCTTCCTCTGTCCTCATTCTCCATAGCTGTCACTTCACCATGTCTTTTAAAACAGCAAAGGTAGATAGGGCTGCAGCTGCCCCATCTCGTCTTATCGCTTCAGTTTTCCCAATCCATTCTCCACTGTGCAGAGCCTTAGAAATATCATTTTGAAGGACCACTGAGGGGTGCAGTATGCAGACATAATACATTACTTTCTACCTTCTTCCCTAAAAGAAAAAAGTAGCACAGGCTGCTCTGAGATGGGATGTGTTCTGCATAGCTATGTGCTAAATGCTACTTTACATCTGTTACTTTAGCCAAGTCTTGAAACATTTCTGGGAGGAGACATTTATTGCAACTCCCACCTCACCAGCAAGAAAACTGGGCATGTTTAAGATAGATCTTAGACAAGTGGCAGGTCCAGAATTCTTGCTGGCTTCTGGTTCCCCTGCCTTAGGCTCTCTGACCCTCAGCTCATCTGCCCTTGCTGATAGGGAAGGCAAAGGCAGGGTGACTGCCCTGCCCTCTGTGGTTCTTGCTAGGTGGACATGGTTCATGGCTTGTGAAGGCCCATCTGTGCCCTTCTGTGCAGAGTAGGATTTGATACTGGCACAGCCCCAGGAAATAAAGTGCATCTGATGGAAGAGGAAAAGCTAGTCTTTTCTTAAAGTAAGGGAAACTAACTTGGGTCAGCCTGCTGGTTTGTGAGTTTGTTAAACCCAAAGCCTGTATTTGGAGAAGATTGTGTATTGCCTATCTGTCCCAGACCCACACAGAAAATGCTCAACCTGATCTCCCTGCAGCTGTGCAGAACACCAGCGTCCCTGCTGAGTGGTCAGCTACAGGCCAGATGGGACGGTTGGGGGATAGTCCCTTAGAAAGGGATCCTGGGTGTTACACACCAACATGTCATAGCATCCTTTTGCCAGCTTGTCTGTCAGTGGCAGGGCTGGACCTCTAGGTTTGCAAAGGGTGAGGTCAACCAGCGGGAAGGGTGGGAGGAGTGAGAGGGAAAGCAGCTGGTGGATGGGGTGGGTTCAGAGGACAGAGCGGGCTCCCAGCAGGGGGCAGCATAGAGCCATTGATGTAGCTTCCTGCCTGGAGCCCAAGATAAGCTCAGTGACCTTCAAATGCTGTGGTTAGATCAATTATTCATTGCCCAATGAGGAGATCACACTGTCATTAGACAAGTCCTGAAGCCAGGGTGAGAGTGTTTCATGAAATATTTTATGGAAGAGCTCTTCATGCTCCACAGCCTGTGCAACTGTGCTTCTCTGTGAGTGCATGTCCTGCTTACACTGCTGCTTCTGCGAGTCAGGATCCCCACAGGCCACCCAGCCCTCGCTGCCGTGTGCCCCGCAAGTCAGGGACCCAGGAATTAGCCCTGGCCCATGCCTCCCAGGGCTCTGTTGAGCATCACTATGTATCAGGTTGGTGAACTTTGTGTAAAGACCCCAAAGCAGCTAGTTTCAGCTCTGCACAGCTCTTCAGCTCTGCCACTGAAGTACAGAAACAGCCGTAGATGCTACGTAAATAGCTGGCGTGGCTGTGTGCCAGTAACACTTCATGAATATGGACGTTGGAGCTTCGGATAATTTCCACATGTCACAGTAATGTACATTTTCCCCCAGCCATATGCAAATATAAAGGCCATATAAAAAACATTCTTAGTTCTCAGGCAATACAGCAATAGGCATTGGGCTGGATGTAGCCGATAGGCCATAGTTTGGTGACTACTGGTACCAATGAAAGCACTTAGTTATCAGTAGTTATCCACATGTCACCTGACATAGCATCTTGTGGTTAACTGTATGTCTGTTGCTAAGTGATTTTATCTTGAGTACAAGTTAGGCAGAAGATTCTGAAAGCAGAGCTCAGTGCCGGCAAAGGAAACCAGGCTCACTGGCTTTGTGAGACGTGAGGCTGTGGTCTGCCCTCGTGGTGAATACATGTTGGTGCCTGTGAGGTGCACACACATCTGTCCATGTGGGGGGCTCCTCAATGTCAGTTATACTCAGCGTTGGGTAGGGCCTTCAGGTTATTTGACCATGGGAGATTGTGTCTGACTCCCCTGAACACACAGCTTTTTATATAACTGTGTACACACACACACACACACACACACACACACACACACACACACAGAGGAAACTTAATAGCTTGCCCCTGGTCATTTGACTAGGACGTTGCTGAGCTCACATATTTTTACCTGGGGGCTGCAGGACAGTGCTCAGGGTCAGTGGTCTTTGGCTTAAGGGACCCCAAGAGGCCCCGTAACTTATGTTCTCAGTCCAGCCCTAAGTACACCCTGAAGAGCACCACGTGCTTATAGAGGACAATACTCTAGAAGATTTACTGATCAGGAACGTAGCTCCTACTGTATCATTAGGTTAAAAAGCTAGTATCTGTATCACTATCTATGGTTTGATCCCATTTTTATTTCATGAAAACGAATTATAAGCATAGTTCAGCGTTACAACTGGATTTCCATACTACCCATCTATTGGGAGGTTTCAAACAAGGCAAACGGGGGGCCCTCATCTCCCTGGTAGCTGTCCTCAATCTCGCTGTGTAGACTCCTCCCTGAGCCAACACAGGTGGCCAGTGACCCTTGTGAGTCTCCTAGGGATGGCCCCAGTCTCAGTACAGTGGAGAGAAGCTTGGGCAACCACTGGCAGGGTTCCAGCCGGCAGTACTATGGATGCACTGCCCCTGGGAAGCTGCGGTTAGAGAGGGGTGTGCCGCAGCTGACTGTGGGGAGGTGATGGAAAATTTTTCCTTGCTTTCTTTTCCTTTAGTTTTCTGTCCAAGTCTCTTCTTTTCTGCAGGTATACCTTAATTTAGGAACATTACAACATAGAGTGTGAGTTGGTGCTTCTCTGAGAACAGGCAGAAACATTGGTCAGGGTCCATGTGGGCTGAATCAAGTAGACTTGAGACCTTCAGCAGAGTTTTCATTAAGCCTGTGGTCAGATGCAGGGTCCTGTGTGGGCTGTGAGGTCAGTCCTGCTGCCTGTGACCCTCTTTCTGTTCTCTGTAGTACCACAGCAGCCTGGCATCCCTCAACGGGTTGGAGGTGCACCTGAAGGAGACCCTGCTCAGAGATCAGGCCGGCCCTGCAAGCAGTACCTACAGCTTCGTGCACCATGACCATGTCCAGAATGTGCTCACAGGTAAGGAGCTGGCAGGGTGCAGAGCTGAGGATGCCTTGGGAGGTAGTGGTGGGACACTTGGCAGTGCACCACAGTACCTGACATCGGGGCGCTACCTTCCTGGGAATCCTCCCAGATACCCTGATAAGGCCTGCCTGGAATCTTAAAAGTCCCTGTGCAGGAACTGGCTATAGCTCCTGGGGGACAGGCAGAACTTGGTGGCATGGTGGCACCTGTGTCTGCTCTTCCCTCTTCCTCGGCATCCGCACTGTGAGCTATGAGCCTATCCACCAGGTCGTGTGGGAGTGGAGGGGCCACTACTTACCACCTGTATCCTCTTCCTGGAAGCCATCCTTCCCCCGGTGGCCTTGGCCCAGAACCGCCACTTCCTTCAGGCCGTCAGCCTCATGCACACAGACTTCGTCCAGCGGCCCACGCTCTATGAAATGACTGTCAGGTGAGCCTGTGAGCTGCGCACCCCAGGCGTGCTTCCCACTGCCTAGCTCAAGGGGACCCTCTCTGGGCAGGCGGCCAGTGCACGGTGCCCAGTGAAAAGCATTCTGGTTACTGTGTTCAGGGCCTTCCTCTGTCTGCTCTCATGCATTCACGTGCCGGGGATTTTCTGGTGACAAAACCCAGAAACGTCACTATCATGGACTCATGTATCTTCCTGAGGTGTGTGCTTGCTGAAATGGTGCTGAAGTAACGTCTTTAGATTTAAAAAAGCAATGCATGCTCACTTAAAAAACAAATCTAGGGTATTTGAAAATCTGTAAAATAAGGTATTTTCTTCCCTCTGTCCATCACACACCAAGAAATAACCATGTTTCTCCTTTTGCTGTATATTACTTCTGGCTTTTATTCCTGTACATAAAACATGGATTATTAGTGTTTTTATTTTAATTAGCTTGATAGTCCTTCTTCTAGAGAAAAAAAGATGGTACTAATGTACTGTTTTCCAACACCATGGCATAGACACAGGTCTGTAAATTATTATTGTAGTTTATAGTATTTTACTACCCCAATTCTGTTTTGTTCTGTCTGTATGCATCTCCTATGAAACAGCAGCTAACAAGGCAAGACCGAGGGCCAGAGGGGATGTGTATGATTTTTCTTTTTAGCTTTTGGAACAGTATGGACCAGTGCATGTTTTTTGTTAGTCCCCAGATTAGGAAATTGCGGCATCAGGAGAGTCAGCAGTTTGTCCTGGGTCCACAGTGACACTGTGCTGCAGGGCTGGGCCTTGGGCCCAGGCCTCTGTGGCTCTGAAGGGCATATACTTTCTCCTCATGCCTGTGACCAGGGGCACAGAGGGGGCAGCTTTGACCAGAAGGTGGGTTGGGCCACAGCCAGTGATGCACAAAGGAGCCTCAGCATGGTGGCATTTGAACACCGTTACCTGCCACACCATCCCCAGCTGGCACTTCCCTCCATCTCCCGTCACCAGTGAGCATGCTCCACCGCACTTCAGAGCAGCCCCGGGCCGGCAGCTGGGTGCAGGCTGCATCTGCAGTACTGGTTTGGGACCTGGTGTTGTTGGGAGGTGAGTGGCTGTCTTGTGGGAGGTGCTGGCGAGTGCAGTGTCAGCATCTGCTCCACCAGCCTTCCTGCAGCTGCAGCACTTCACCCTCCTGGGAGCCGAGAGGGTGCTGGAGCTCCCGGGTTGTCGGGAGGTTCCTTCTGTAACAGCAAGGACAGCAGCTGCCCTCTCTTAACCATGTGCTATGTAATTTACATGTATTTCTATTATGTAATCTCTTTCTTAAAAGCCCTCAGTGAGGAGATGTACTGTTGTCATAGCTGTTGTACAGGTGAAAAGCTAGGACCTAGAGGTTGAGTAACCCAGCCTAGGGCACACAGCTAGGAGGTGGGGCCAGGCCCCAGCTATATGACCCAGACCCCCCAGGTCACAGTGCCTCCCGAGGCTGCGTGAGGAGCTCATCCCCCTCATGTGGTGGGAGGTGAGCCCTTCAGGTCCCTGAAGTCCTCGCAGGAGGGGCCACAAAGGATACAGTTCTCAGTACTCTTCAACATAGGAGATATCTGGGGAAGAGGAGCCTTAGTGACTCCACTATCATGATAGACTTGGGGAAACTGAGGCCACATGGGGTCATGATTTGAGACATCAGGTCCCACCATGGACTGTCCTGACCTTCAGTAAGCTGAAAGGAGGACGGGAAGGCTGCTGTTGGCACCGAGGCGTGGAACTCAGACGAATGACATGAATCCTGAGCCGCATGCTGCACACCACAACATTGGGTGTGCTGGCATCCCAGGGACAGCCCTACTGAGGTCTCTGTGGCCAAGCCTCCTGCTGGCCCTGTGGGACCATTGTCTGCTTCCCTTTCTGACAGGAATGCGTCCATGGCTGTGTATGCCTGCTGCAGCCCTGCCCAGGAGTCCTATTTCCAGCTGCTGATGTCCACCGGCCAGGGCTCTGGCTTCCCAAACCCACAAGATGGAGCCTTCAGCCTCTCGGGCAGAGCCAAGCAGAAGCTGCTGAAGCACGGGGTGAACTTGCTGTGAGCCAGGCTGCAGTCTCAAGATCCTACCAGTGAGGGAACCTCCACCCTTGGTCATGGAAAAGGTCCCTCTTGTTTGTCTTGGAGTAGTGCCTTTTAAGGAACAAAATATTTTGAGTTTTTGTGACTTTTTGTAGGCTGGACTGTGTGTGTTTGGGGTCTGTTCTTGGGATCTGCAAATGCCATGTGCTAGGTAAAGAATTTGATCACACCAGCAGCGCTGGACCTGCATGGCAACTTGTGTCTTCATTCCAGAGAAGGTCAGGGTCAGTTTCCCTGTCACACAGGGCCTGGGCATTTGACTTTTTGTGGCTGCTGTCCATCCTTGTTTGAACAGCTGCCCAAGCATTCCAGGGCTGCACTCCGTAGAACCTGGCTGTCCCTCTCCCAGTCCTCCGCCCTGCAGGCAGGTGTGTGGGGCCTGACGCACAGTGAGGAGGTGGGCCTGTTACCAGGCTATCCCCACTGCCACTGCTCGGGGTCCTCCCAAGGGGTCCTCCGGGCAGGTCTGTGGAAGCGGGGAGGCAGATCCTCAAACTACAGCAGTGGGGCAAGTCATGATGCCAGTGCCCACGGGAACTGTGGCCACAGAGGTCATGGGTCACATCTCCAGGGGTACAGATGGAGAACTGGTCTGTGCTGCACTTGGGAAGGAGGGGTTGTGCATCTGCCTGCTGTCCTGAGGGCTCCCCAGATAGGAAATAGGAGAGCAAGACAGTGGGGTAGAGCAGGACTGTGCCCGCCAGTGGTGGCCGTGACGAAGGGAACAGCGTGCGGTCCTGTGCTTCTGGACCCGCGTGGTGCCTCCTACACGGGCCCTGCTACTTCCAGTCCTTTGTGGTAACATGATGCAGATGGCAGGCTGAATCTCCACTGAAGGTTCACTGCCAGTACCTAAGGTGCTCTTTGAAAATGGTGATGTTAATGGCTGCACGCCAGTGATCATGTCTGATGTTTATGACGCGGTCTCTTGAGACAGTCCCAAGGGCTAACAGTGAAACGGCCAAAATTCACAAGTAGCATGAATGATTGTAACTATCCCAGTGACAGAATTAAGGTGCACACTGGTGTGGGTATGCGTACACGTATGTGGCGGCAGCCCTTCGGGTCAGTGGACTGGCTCCAGAGAGCCCAAGGACACCAAAGTCTGAGGGGCTGCAGTCCTGTGGACCACATGTGGTGTTTGCAGAGGCCAACACATGCCCTCTCCTGGCTTTAAATCAACCCAGGTCGTTTGTGACACCAGACAGTGGGAGTGCTGTGGAAGTAGTTGTTGAACTGTACTGAGGTGTAATGGCAAGGAGCCGTCTGTCCGCGTCTGGAGCAGGCACATTTTTTTCCCAGATATCTTTGCTCCTTGGCTAGTGAGTGCTTAGATGCAGATTACATGGCTACAGAGGGCCCACAGCGCATTTCATCCACACTCTGTTCCTTCCGTGAGCTCAGTGTGGCTAGTTAAGGAGCCGTGAGGTACAGCCACACCCCTGTGAACACCAGCCTCTGTGTGACTGCCCCAGCGCACCAGCCCTGTGTCACCTTCTCCTTCCCCAGGGTCCATCCAGCCAAAAAATGGTCACGTTGCCAGATGGAGCAGGACTCTGCCTCAAGCTAGGACAAGTATATGTTGTCTGTTTCTCTGATCAGTCCTCCCAAGAAACAATTCCTTAAGATTTCTCTGCCAGCCTCTCAAGGGACCTTTCCATGACAGACTTGCATAGCTCACTCCATTCCTATCACTAGGGTATTTGGAAGCAGCCACGCTGATTGGTGCTCAGTCTTGAACTTGGTGCAATTACAACCTGCTTAGGTATTGAAACATAGACTTCGGAGCCCAGGGCTGTTCCCATCTGCCTCCTGGTGGGTCAGAGGATTTCTTGTGTCTGAGGACCCTTCCCCAAACAAGGTTGTGTCACAGGGATGTCTCTTGGAGGTCCCTCAGCCCTTCCCCAGAGATCTGAGCCATCAGCAAATCTTGGTCTGTTACGAAAAGCAAAACCCTCCATCTGATTTTATAGGGCTACCTTGGGCCTAAAAATGTTTTAGATACAAAATGCATTTCTTTCTAAAACTCAGTGCACAGCTTCCCTTTAAAGCCTATCCCTGAGCTGAGCCATGAGCAGATTTAGTGTATCACAAATCCCAGAAGCATGGAAGAATGTGAAGACCTTCCACACTGGGAAGGTCTTTACACTATGTCCATAGACTCTTTGGTGCTAGTTAAGCGCCTTGGTCCCCTTCCTCAACTGGGCTGTGTGTGGTGACTTGACCTAAGGTAGTGAAGACACTGTTTTCTGTCTCTTGGCTTGTCTTTGGACAAGCTGGCTGCTACATCGCCAGGATGCGTGAGCAGCGCTGCAAGCCTTGGTGGCAAGGGACTAGGGCCTCCGGCCAGCAGCCTCATAGCCTGCGAGTCCTGCAGCAGTGGTCCAGCCTCCAGATGAGATGGCTGCAGCCACATCCTGACCACCATAGCTACCACAGGAGAGCCCGAACCGGACGCCAGCCTGCGCCACTTCTGAGCATCTCAGCCCCTGGAAAGAGCAGGGTGGTAACTGCATGTGAAGCCTCTCTGGGGTGGGGTGACTTGTACAGCAGAAGGTAACTGATGCATTTGATGCTCATCTGCCACCCATGAACCCAGTGTCCACAGAGCTGTAGCAGAGGACACTTGTTAGACAGCTTCCATTGGAGCACAGTCACCTGCATCCCCCCTGTGGACAGCTGCACTAGAGCAGGAACATGGAGTCCTTCCATAGCTGCCTTCCACCAGTGCCAGGGCTTGCAGCGAATGGTCAGCTGGGTGTTTGCTTCCTCCTTCCAGGCCCTGCCCTGGCATCTCTGGTCTCTAGCATCCTAGGTGCCTTCACAGTGTGGTGCCCTCACTGGAGAACAGTCTTCCCCCAGAGTGGTCCTCAAGCCCTGCTGGTTCCCTGCTGACAGCCTCCCTTACCTACCTTGCCACCTTCTGCGGGTGGGGGCTTGATGGAAGCCTGTTGGCTCAGGTCACTCTCCGCAGTTTGAGGGAACTCATTTGTGGGGGCTAGGGGCGGGGCGGTAGTAGGTGAGAGGCCCTAGAGAGCATCATAGCCTGGTCCTGGGACCTCTGCCAGGACAAGGTGCGGGAGGGGAAGAAAGGGGCAGTCCTTCACTTCAACTGCATTGCCTGTGGTTCACCTGGAGAGTATTTGTGGAGTGCTCCTGTCCCTGAAATATCTGGTCCTTGGCACCAACTGTCCCAGAAGTGTCCCAGTGCCAGACCAGAGAGCACAGCTTTCTCATCCACTTGTGTTGTGCACTTTCTGTCACTGCCAAAATGGAAACTTCTGGATCCTGTCTCTTGTATATGAAAGACGGGTCCCTAAATCTTATCCAGTGGCAGTAAGTTACAAAAGTCCTGAAACACGTGCTGCCTTTACAGCATTGGTCCTGCCTTGCTTCCACAGCAGAGGTGCCACTTGGTCCCCTCAGAGCCCTTGGGGCCTGGCACCTGGGCCAGTATCTGCAGATCTAGATGACTGGCCTGGAGACTGCTGGGAAATGAGCAGTTGAACCCAGTTTCTTGTTCCAGTATCTGAGCCCCAGAACCGCTTTCAGGATGTGGCTTAGTCATAGTCCCAGACTCATGCCCAGCTTCCTCTTGCTGCAGGGCGCACTGCCCCCTGCAGGGGCGGTGTGGGAAGGAGGCTTGCCCTGTTGTCACAGCCGACATCCAGAGAGTGCCGCTGTAACCCAGGACCAGACTGCACAGCTGACAGCACAGTAGGGGCAGGACTCAGAGGCTCTGTTCTGGGTCAGTCCCTGCTGTGTCTGCCACCTGTGAGCAGCCAGGATCACGCTCCCAGGAGAGATGAATAGTGGCTGTCAGACTCCCACTGGGAAAGAACCTCTGATCCCTCGGGAAGCAGCCTAATCAGTGCCTCCTCTTAGGCCTCCTCTCTGGAGGGAGGCATCTAGGCATAATCTGCTCTTGTCACCTGGACAGCGGGGGCCATGGGTAGTGCGGACTGGGATCATGTTGCAGTCACCTTTGCAGGCACCTCTGGTTGGTTATCCCCGCTCCTTTCCACTGTGGCCGAGCTGTCCCTCCCACTCCACCCAGTGACCCCAAGGGGGTCAGTATAGGCACATCCTCCCTCATGGGCCTTCTTACAGCAGAGTGCAGGCTCAGGGCAGCAGGCTGAGCAGTGGTCCCCAAAGACATGAGGTGCCCAGCCCTGCACCTGGGAACGTCACCTGGTGTGAAGTCTGCAGTGTGACAGCATGATGATCTGGAGGTCGAGGATCATTCTAGGTCATCAAGCCCAGCCACTGATGGCATCCCAGTGTGTCCCCCAGAGAAGGCCATGTAAGCAGGGACACAGAGATCAAAGGGACACAAGCCCAGGAGCCCGAAGCTGCTAGATGCTGGAAAAAGCAAGGAAAAGGTTCTGTCCTGGAGGCTGCAGAGGACATGGGGAATGTAGGTCCAGTGAAGCTGCTCTTGTACTCTGAGGTCGGGAGAGATGGCTCAGTGGAATAAGCGCTTCCCTGGCAAGTGCAAGGGCCTGAGTTCAATCGGTTCTGCCAAAAAAAAAAAAAAAGTCTTGTACTCTGAGCCTCCAAAACTGTGAGAAAATGAATTTTGGTTGCTTTAAGCCACCGTTTTTAGTAGTTACAGCAGCCTCAGGAAAGTAATATACCTGCCTGCTGACTTGCTGCCTGCCCTGATACTCCAAGCTCCCTCTTCAGGAGTGCAGCATGGAGCCCCGTGGGGAGTGCTCCGGAGAGGTGAGGCCTCTTGAGGCTGAGGTCACAGAGGTGCCAGGTAAAGGGGGGACCAAGCAGCGTGGCTTGGTCTGTTCTCAGCAAGAGTCCCCAGCTTTTGCCAGATGAGAAGCCAGGGGGCAAGAGAAAGGCATTAACAGGCTGTGGCTGTCCAGGTGGAGGGCTCAGTGGCCTGGAGCTGGGCAGGTCTGGAATGAGCAATCAGGACACAGGAAGCGATGGCGCCTGGACTCGGTGAGGGTGGGAGTGGCTGGAGGGTGTGCCTGCTTGGTGACAGGCCCTGTGTGCAGGCGGGGAAGAAGCCAAGGAGATGCCTGCTCCTCAGGAGCCCATGGACCGAGCAGGAGACTGGCGGCTGACTGAAATCACAGCGGGTGTGCACTGCTGTCCAGCACAGCCATGCACGGACACCCACCCATACGTATCTCTGGCTCTGCTTTGTCCATTCTGACTGCCACACACCCCTCTCAGAGGAGATAGCAAGATTGGGGGTAAAAGCCGCATCTGTCATCCTAGCCTAGGAAAAGAGACTATCCCCAACATGTTCATTTAGTTTGGGAGCTTTAGGTGAAGGTTCTACAGGCTTCAAGGTGAAAAAAGTGTACCTTCAAATGTGCAAACTGGAACCAAACTATTGCTGCTGAGAACCCAATCCAGGCTGCTTTTGGAAGGCAGTAGAAAGCCGGAGGCTGTTTGATGACTGCCCATATGCACTTGGGTCCATACCCAGTGGCAGCTCTGCTCTGGGTGGCCGGGAGGAGTGTTCCCTGGCCTAAGGCCCAGCAGGCAGGGGGCCAGGACAAGCTGGCTGTTCAGTGGTGCTGCCTTCCTCCACCCTCCCCAGCTGGTGCCAGCCACAGCAGCAAGGCACAGGGCCTGGGTGCCAGCGCTGGGTCCATGTCCCAGCTCTGTATCTTCTTGCCATGGAAACTGGAGCAGGCGCTTTAATTCTCTCAGACCCTCAGTGGCCTCTTTTTTTATTTATTTTTTTAATGTATTTAGGACAGGGTCTACAGAGTCTCACTACTAGATTGGACTCGTAGTGATTCTCCTTTTTTTCAGCCTCCCGAGTGCTGACATTACAGGCACACACCACCACGCCCAGCCTCTATTGCTGTCTCAGTGCACCCTGGGGGCAGGGCTGGCATGGCACGCTGGGGATCGAACCCTGGCCACTTTGCTCTGCCTAAGCAGATGCTTTAGTCCACTGAGATATTTGGCCTGCCCATTCAGTGGCCTCTTTAAGGCAGAGGGGAGAAAGTGATGTATGTAAGTGTGGGCCTCTTGTGAGTGCTCAGGAAAAGGGGTTTCAGGCATGTGTGAAGAAGGCAGTCAGCTTCCCTGGGGTCCCTCTGTACTCTGGGATGAAGCTGAAGAGTGTCTAGACCTGGACAGACACAGTTGTCCCGGGTGTCTGCAGGGACAGATACCCCATGGATACTAAAATCCAAGGCTGCTCAAGTCTTTTATGGTGCAGTATTTGTATATAACCTGCATAATCCTCCCATAGACTTTAAATTCTTTCTAGATTATTTACCTCTTACAATGTAAATGCTATGGAAATAGTTGTTCTAGTGTACTGTTCAGGGAATTATATAAGAAAAATCTGTACATGTTCAGTTCAGATAAATTTTCTTTCCAAGTATTTTTGATCTGAGGCTGGTTGAATCTGTGGCGGTGGAAGCCATGGGTAAGGAGGGCCAGTTGCACTGAGCAGCAAGCTTGCGTGCCTGGCTCCCCATTCCAGCTCCCTCCGGCTGGCTGCACGGCCTTGCTTGCCCCAAGAGCTTCTGAGCCAGGTTCTGTCCTGTGTTGACGCATGATGGTCCCTGGGTGCTGAGTGGGATGGCGAGTGGAAAAGACCCCTCACAGGCTGCCCAGCGTCCTCTGTGCTTGAGCGAAGCACAGGCTGTGAGCTGGGGCTGGCTCACCCTTGGACCTGGCTGGCGGGCGAGGGTGGGGAAGCAGAAGTTAGGACCGAGTGTACACCCAGGAAGGAGGTGGGAAGGAGTCCAGTCCCTGTGTGTGGCCTCCTGCCACCTAATGCTACAATCTGCTTGAGTGTTTTCACTGCCATCTGTCAGAAGCTCTAAAATATGTGGCCTTATTCTGTCCTGTTCTCTTTGTTTACATCTGGTTAGTGAGAGCTGTTACGGGAGGCTGCTGGCAGTGGGCAAGCTAATCCTTCAAAGCAGCGTTTCTGGCCAGCCATCATGGCACACACCTGTAATTCTGGCTAATGCACGAGACCGAGCAAGAGGATCACGAGATCAAGGCTAGCCTGGGCAACTCAGCAAGACCCTGTCTCCACATAAAAGATGCTGGATGTAGCTTAATAGTAGAGCACTTGCCCTGGGTTCAATTACCAGGACCACAGAACAAAATAACAAAAATCCCAATGGCGTTCTGTCCTTAGCTTTTGCTACTCCTGTTTACTTCAAAAAATACATGTGGGTGCCTCCTGTTCTCCCAGAACTTGACAAGGTATTATCTAATTATCCAAACCTCACTTTATGCTTATGAAAGCAGGCATAAGCCAGTCCATTTTATGGCTGGAACTCAGAACGGATTAGGACTTTCTGGTGAAAAAGAATAGAAATCAGAGTTCAAACATGGCTTAAGAATAAAAAAAGGAGTTCACCAGCTCATGAAATTGCAAAGTCCAAAGGTCAGCTGACTCAGGATCCAGATGACCTGCACAGGGTGGTCCTGGGCACCACTGCAGGGCTCACTCTCAGGTCTTCCCACTAGATCTCCAGTGCCACCCTCAGAAAAGCTGCATCTTCTCAACAGTGCCAGGCAGAGCACTTGGACCATGTGCCCAGGCCTGACCTGAAGTGGGGCCAGGAGCTTGGGAGGCCTGGAGCTGGGCTGGGTCAGGCCCTAAAAACCCAAGCCCGAGCACAGGGCTGATGCAGTCTTGCAGGAAGCTTGTCAGGGTCTGGTTGGCAGGAAGGGTTAAACACAGTGCCGGTCCCCTGGAGGCCAGACTTGGGGCTGGCCCAGCATCCCACTGCAACACAGCCGTGGCCTGACTTTCCAGCTGGCCACCTCTGGGCCCTTACTGTCCTTGCTACACAAGAGTGGCCACTGTCAACCCCAGCTACACACTAGAACAACAGGAATTAAGTTACAGAAAATACCCTTGCCTGGGCCCCAGTGCTACAACAGAGAGGGAAGACGCTTTGGCGGCAGGGACTGGGCATCAGTATTTCCCAAGTGCTCCCTGTCCAGGAGCATTGGATGTGCTGTAGGGCACTCAGTGTTACACATTGGCCACTGTCACCAAAGGCAATCCAGACAGGGTGTGACTTGGGGCTAACAAGTGGGTGCCCGAAGGAAAGGTTTAGGGCCAGGAGAATGGGGCATAACTGTGTGCAAATCAAGTAGTGGGCTGGCCATGACTGCAAGGGCACAAGCGGTACTTGACAGGCACTGGGGCTGCCTTGGGCTGGAAAACAGCGGTTTGCATTTGCAGCTGGACAGCCTGCTTGCTCCCCTTTCTCACCTTTCCATCCCATCCCTCGCCACAACATGTAAATTACGTTAGCAACCGCCTGGTTGGCAATGCACACAGTGGCAGGGTGAGAAAGATCTTGGCCTCAAGTGAGAGGTGCTCTTTTCTTGCACCTGTGTCAGCCCTGCTGGGTTGATAGAGGGACTATGTGTGCAAAACTGCCAGGAGCCAGGCTGCTGCTGTGGGGGCTCCTGGCCACCAGCATGGCTTCAATCCCTCTTCTAAGACAAAGGGGAAAAACGAACCACACTTCATGCACCTGTGTTTCTGTCTCCTGTGTCTCTGTGGTGATGGACAGGGAGCTACCACTGCCATTCTGTGCCCCTGTGTGCCGTGCTCTGTCTCTGCAGAGAAGGAAACAGGCTCAAGAAGGTCAGGGACTTGCTCAAGGTGACAAGAGAGTGAACTGCCATCCTCAAATCCTTAGCAGTCCTGAGCCCAAGTCCTATTTTTTGCCTGCTCGTTATCTGTAGCTCCTTAGTTCAGAGATGAACCCCAGTCCCCGGCTGCAAGCACAGTATTTTAGAAGCACACTTGACCTCATTCAGTACCTGCCATCCCTTGCAGTGGCCCATCTGTCTCTGTGACAGGAGGCACTGACCAACAGCCACACACCCACAGGCCCCATCTTCTTTCTGACAGATGACTGTACTACATCACTCTGGTTTTCAGCAAGATCCTTTATTTATCTTCTGCTCCCCAGTCACGCCACTGAGTGTGGCAGCCAGGTCCCAAGGGGCTGGGGAAAACAGGGTGTTGGCTTTGTAAACCCGGAGCAGAACGATCACTGTGTGTAGACGTCATGCACCTGAGAGGTTCTGTTCACAAGAGACTTAATGAGCACAAAGACTTCAGGTGTGTTGGAACTGCCTGCCATTTTTTGCCTTCTGGTTACCAGAACATATCCACGTGGACATTTTAAACCTCAAGCAGATGTGCTCTTTCTGCACAGGCCAATAACTACCTGGTATATTTTGGATGGTGTTTCTTTCTGACAGCCGCCCCTCCCAGCAGATGCAGGTTTGTATGCAGGTAGAAACAGCAGCCTGGTGCATGTGATAGCCCTAAGCTCTGTCTGTTCCTAGGCTCATTACAGCTGAGGCTGGACACTGTTCCAAAAGGCATCATTCATGTGGCTGGGAGATGGCACTCACATCAGTAAATAAGAGGTGGCTTCCTCAACTTCCTTTGGGATAAGATCTGTGTCCTTCATAGGAGACCAAAAAGCCAGCACAGGGACCACAGCTCCCTGCACATCCTGGCCTGGGTTATTATCACCAAGCCCACACTCTTGCACAATGAAAAACACTCAGGCCTGGCCCTTCCACTGTCTCCAAGTCTAGGATTTGAGCACTGACCTATGCAAGGTAAGTGAAAATCAGGCAACAGAACCACAGATCAAGTCAGATGCAATGGCCAGACTCAGGACTCTACTTTGCTAGGGAAAGGAGTTTCTGGAATGTCACCGGACAGCCACTAGGCCCTATCCTTGCACAGCCTCCACCAGCCCGCCTAACATCTGCCACTGTGAATTTAAAGCAGCTACAGCGGCAGGCAGCAAGGCCTGGTGTGGCAGTGGGCTCTGTAGGCAGTGAGTGAATGGATCCCATTCGGTGGCTGGCTTGGGGAGCCCAGCCTGACTCCTGACTCACGGGCCTCAGCTCGGCTGGAAAGTACACTGACAGGTCTGCTGGTCACTCCTGCCTGGCTACTTGCCAGCTAGGACCTGGCAGTCTGGAGCAGAACAGCGACCGTGACGGTCTCCCCAGGCCCTGACCGCAGACACCAGCACACTGGCCGGGCACACGGATGAGGGTTGCTCCTGCCCAGGGTAGCGAAGGCCTCCTGTACGCCAGCAGCAGAAGTAAAGTTCTCTGGCCTTCCGGCTTGTGTTTTTTTTTCTTGAAGATGACCACAAGTTTTACATGATGACATTCAGACAGCGAACTGTTTGGCTACTCTGTTTGACAACACTGAAAAAAACCAAGTAGCAATGGAACAAGACCGACGGGGCACCAAGTCTCTGCTCACAGAGTCAAAGGGACACACTGGTAGGCCAGAAAGGAATCTCCAGAGCTAATCATTGGAAGGAAAAAACAAATCAAAGGAAATACAAGCTGAAAGTTTTCCATTTACAGTAACCAAAAGAGAGGAATCCCACAATGCAGGAGATCCCAAGGAGAGGGTCTCACTGAGACAGGCTTCCGAGCGTGGAATCTGAGCTCGGGCGTGGCTGGACTATCCCTTGGCCACCTGGGCTCCTTGCCCCTCGCCAGCTCCTACATAGATAGTTTGTTCATCGTCCTGGGGCAAAGATGAAATCCAGGGCCTGCCGCTCGGCAGCTGCAACGTTGGGATGCCACAGATCCACCATGAAGACCACCCGTGGGCCATCCTCCACCACACCTGCAGGGGAGAGGACAGGTTCAGTCCACCAAGGCCAAGACCCCGGCACAGGGACCTGACAGGAACATCAGTAGACCTCCCACCCTGAATGGGAACACTCATATGGCTTCATGAGGTTCTGAGCAAGTGGGGGAAAGGAACAGGAGAGGGAGGGAGGGGTGGCTGGCTGGGGTGCAGAGGATTTTTCAGCAGTGTTATGGCTTAAATATGAATGTCCCCCCATAAGGCTCTTGTGTGCCCAGGTGTGGCTTCCTGAAGCTATTATCAGGGGATTGATGCACGTGTGAGTTTTCAGCTGATTACGCTCTGAAGAGGACCTGGTGGAGGAAGCAGGTCACCGGGGCCTGACCGGGAAGGCTGTGTGACTGCTTCCAGCCCCTCGCTCCCCCAGGCTGTTCCCTACTCTCTGCTTCCCAGGTGCCTTGAGGCGGCTCTGCTTGGCCACACCCTTCTACCCTGTGCTTCCTGCCTGGGAGCCAGCTGGCTGTGGACACATTGAATCATTTGAAACCAGGAGCCAAAGCCAAACTCTCAGGTATTTTGTTTCAGCAACAGAAAGGCGACTGATACAGCAGGGAGGCTACTCGGCAAGGCACAGTCAGGTGGACACGTGTCCTGATGTACTTTTTCCAACTCACTGAACAGCACCAAGCATGAACCCTAGTGGGCACCTCAAGTGCGTCAACACTCACCCACCACTTACAGTATTAGGATCACTACTACAGACTGGGAAGTTATGTGTGTGTTCGTGTGTGTGTCAGGGAAAGAGTGACGGGAAGGCACATACTTGGCCCTTTCTGCTCAGGCTTTTCTAGAAATCTAAAATCTCTCTTAAAAACACAGTTTACTAATTTAAAAAGCAAGCAAGCAAGGAGGGAGGCTGGTGCCCACCTCCGTGGGACGCAGTATGCAGAAAAGAGTCATCGAAGAGGAGGCAGCGGCCTTCTGCCCAGCACTGGGGCTCACCCCCTACCACCAGCTCACAGCCACTTGGAGTTTTCAGACCTAGTGGAAGAACAGAAAAGAGAGTAAGGCAGGTGGGGCGCAGGCAGGAAGAAGGCGGAGGCTGGTTGTGTTGGGGAGGCTTTCCACAGCCCCGGCCTCCTGCTCACCCCTAGAGAGCCCGTGCTAGGCTTTGAACATCTGTGCCTCTACAATTGCTATGTGAAATCCCAAGCACAGGACAGCAGTGTTAGGAGGCAGGGCTTTTGGAGGAGATGACATCTTGAGTCAGGTACCCTTAAGAATGGGACGAGTGGCCTTCTAAAAGGGTGCAAGGGAATGTGCCCCATCAGGATATAGCAAGAAGGTACCATTTATGAATCAGATGTGGGACCTCAGTCTCCCCAGATGCCCAATTTTCCAGCACTTGGACCATGGCTTTCTGGACCCAGAATAATGAGAAATCCGTCTCTGGCTTACAAGGCCCCTTCTGTCCAAGCAGCTCACATGGATGAGCACAGCCTATCTGGGGGTGAGGGAGTCTGGTAAGGCGAAAGCAGGCTGAGCACCACAGTCCTTACTGGGCAAAGCCTCTGATTCCATGGGCTGCATCATCCTGGGTTCTGGTATCTTTGATTAAAGCCACATCCTGAAGCTCATACTCCTTCTTAAGACTCCTGGATCCCAGGATATCAGGGCAGCTAGGCTCAAAGTTGGCTTGTCCAATAACTGCTTATCCATGGCTGCGTTTACTTGTGTTGCAATTAAAGACACAGGCTCACATGGAGCTCAGCTCTCGCAGTTCCACCTTTAAATGCATCTGGAGGCCCGAGGATGACAACTCGTCCTGTCATCTCCTTGGTTCCACTGTACAGACACCCCCCGGAGCACCTGAGCAGACTGCCCTTTGGACTGTGGCCCTCACGTGCTGTGTGACTCTGGGCAAGTTTCTACTGTCATCTGTAAAGAGGCCACATTAGTCTATTTAATTCCAAGGCTGCTTATGTGACGTTTATCCTTGTTACCACTAACTGAAGGCTTGCACGGGTTTGTGCTAAATGAACTTTTCAAACATCATTTCATTATTCCAGACAGAGTAGCTGGGCAGTGTATGAAATCCTCTAAGTTACCAGTCAGTCTTCGCTGACAGTGCATCTGGTTCCAAACAGCCTCTTGTAAAGGTGGGCACTGGGATATACCTGCTAGCTACAGGTTGCTGGTAGTGAACAGACGGCTGAAGGTTGTACAGAGTTAGCATGTCTAACTCTCAACAGCTCATCTCACTAGAGAGCTGAGACTATCCATCTGCCCCTGAGCTGTCATTTCTGTTTCTGTTATGGGCAGCTGGGGGTTAGGGATGAAGGCACTCGGCTTGCCAGCCAAATTTGCTGTGTGTGCCCTTGCCGGCTGGCACAGACAGAGAAAGCCTTTAGGGCAAAAGACTGCTGTGCAGGGACAATCTAGTGCAGGGGTCTCAGAAAGAGCCTACCTTTCCTCTGGGCTGCTACATGACTCACTGTTATGTGCCGTGGTGCAAGAGAGAAACGGCCTGACTTGCTGGACTCCCTGCTGGCTTCTTGTCTTCCTCTTCCACCCACATTCTGCTCCAGCCTGCTGATGGTCCATCACTGCGAAGGCCCCGCAACCAGCTCAGCTGGCAGAAATGAGCAAGGCTTCCCCAAACAGAGTATCTGGGGGTTCTGAGATAGAGACAAGCCCTGCATGCAGTCTTGGAGAGCCCCATAATGGCCAGGCTCCTCTACGGCCAACAGCTTGCTGCCTTCATCCCACCAACCCCTGAATGATGCAGGAAAATGGTGGAGAACAGGCTTTGTCCTCCAAGGTCCCCTACTGCAGGAGGCGAGAGCCGACACATGGGAAGGGCAGGTACATTCGAGATGATCCTGGCTCCACCATCGCCCGCTGCCTAGAAACCTGACATCTACAGAAAAGACAAACGGGTGCCTGATTGTGTTTGTGGAACTGAAATTTGCTAAGCACATGAATGCATATTCATGTGGCGTCTGTCTCCCCAGTGACAGCTGCCTGGAGAGCTCTAGGTCTCAGAGGTGGCTACGGGGAGTCTGTGGCAATGCGGGGGGCACATCCCAGCCCCATGTACCCTGCCTGGGGATGGCTGGGCCAGGAGCTGTCCTGTAGTTGTACAAGGAGTGGGGACAACTCCCGTAAGGCAGCTCACAGCAGGGCTCAGCAGATGAGGACCAAATCAACCGATGTGGAAAGTAGGGAGCGAAGGCAGGGGGCTTCCATGGTCTTCAGGCAAGTCTATCAATTACTGTACAATCCAGCAAGAAGCAGAACGGGGAGATGGGTGTTGGCATCTCAAGAACACAGCTCTGGGACTTTGCTTTCAGCTGGGTCCATCTCAGACTGCATCTGCCTCTGAGCTCCTCTTACCTCTTTCTATGTCGACATACGAGGTCACAGGAACCTAACACCTTCACTTTCCTCCCGGGTGTGTTGTGACAAGTGTTTAATCATGTAAAGCAGGAAACTCTGAGAAAGCCTGACCTCCAAGCTGGCCCTGGCCACGCAGCAGCCACGCCCCAGTGGGATGGCTTCCAGCAAGGATCTGGCTGAGTAGGGAACGCGCAGCGCATGCTGGGTTTGGCAGTTAACTAGCTGGGCCAAGGGAATGACGCTGCGATGAGGGCCCCTGTGGGTGTGTTTACACACACACACACACACACACACACACACACATTGTACAGATGCATAAGGCACATTAACACACAGGCAATAAAGCCTCGATTTTCTCCCTCTGGAAGTCTGTCCCACTGGTCCTCAAATGCCTTTCCCTCTCCATCCTTCTGGAAGCTTTTATAAAATCATAGGGGCTGGTAATACAACTCAGTGGCATAATGCTTGTCCAGCATGCATGAGGCCCTGGATTTCATCCCCAGCACCACAGAAAACAAAAACAAAGAAACATGAAACCTTTGAAATGAAAAGTATCACTCCCATTGCCAAGACTCCTGCCCAGTACTGAGGCTCTGTACTCCCCACACCGTCCAACTCATACCACAGCAGCAAAACCCAGACACAGCTGCCACAAGACCCAAGAGAAGGCCTGGCTGCCCCACACCCTGACCTGCAGGGTCAGCCCCGCTGCCCAGACGGCCCCATCTGTAGCCCGGAGTGAGCCTGCTGCTCGGGGTGGGACCTGGTGCCCCGCGCAGGGGTTTACTGACTATGGTCATCATTCAGATTCACACCCGGCCTCTCAGCTGAGCTGACCATGCCCTCCCTGCCTGCAGGCCATCCTGCCCCTTCACACCTAATACTTGTGCTCCTCACAACAGCCCCCAAATCGGTCCGATTCCGTCCAGTTTAGAGAAGTCAGAGGCACCATGTCTGAGCTTCACAGAGCAGGCAAGCTGCGCGGGGCCCTCATTCGGGCCTGGTGCCTTCCCACGCCTGCTCACCCCCTCACTTTCCTGAGGGCACAGACCATGTCACACAGATCATCTTTATGCTCTTTACTGCGTGGCGTCACATGTCAGGCACTGTGCAAGTGGCTGCTGAAGACACGACTTCTCTCACCCTCTGGGCAGCTCCATTTTGCAACCCACACACCAGGGCCAGGGACCTCAGCCACCCGCCTAGGCTCACTAGATCCATGAATCTGGACTGCCACTGCCCCTCTGCCCACCCTGCACTGACTCGGAATGTCCACCACAGTGATGGCCCTCATTTACTTATTTCTTCCTCTTTCTAAGGAGTACAGTTCTCTGTGTAAACCACATTCTACTCAGAATCTATACCTGGAGTGCAGAAGAGAGTAGGGGATGAAGAGCCCCTGTGGGTAAAGAAGGGGCGCAAGACTGCTCCCCAGCAGCTCTGAGGCTCTGTGCAGAACACTGAAGAAGGTGCCATGGTGGCACACACCTGTAATCCCTGCTACTCAGGATTACAGGAGGCTGCAAGTTAAGGGCATCCTGGGAAATTCAGTGAGAAAAGAGCTGGGGGTGTGGCCCAGTTGTGCAGCTCTGCAGAACAACCCCCCAAATAGGTCTCACTTCCTCTGGCTTAGGGAGAAAAAGAAGGGGTGCCAAGTCTTAGGCCCCAGTGTACTCCTGTACCAAGGACCTGGGTTCTAACTCCAGACTGACAACAGAGGACACACTGATGGACTGCAGCCCACACAGGGACCCTCTTGCTGTCCCCTTTGCCCAACCCAAAGGAAGTGCTGGAGCTTCTTAAGGCTGGGAGCTGTGCCTCCCGCTGCACACTCTGCTCTGGGCCACTCACCAGCAGGGAGGCATCACCCTTCCGCCTCCATTCCCTGGCATGAAGCAGCACAGGCACCGGAGGCCTAACTGCCCTACTGCCAGAGCTGTTGGGACCCAGCCCGCCCTACTGAGGGCTGGCCCTCTGTCAACCAGGCTCTATGTGGTCACTTTCAACACACACTTTCTGACTGGATTCTCAGGCTAACTCTGAGTAGAAGACTGACAGATCTAGCTGGTGGTAGGGCCAGGGTGCAAGTAAAGGAGGCATTGTGTGCAAAACCTCTGCTACCCATGCACAATACATACGCTACCAATATTGCCAGAATCTGAATAAAATGCCCTCAACACCAAGTAGCAGGTCCCCCTTGGTGATTAAGAGGTACTAAGCACCTTTCATACCATCCTGGATGTCACCAGGGCCTTTGGCTCTAATGCCATATGTGACCATCATAATTTAAGGCAAAACTTCAGTTCCTCAGTTGTGCTGGCCATACTTTGTGTATCCTTTTTTGTCCTCCAGCACTGGGGATCCAGGGCCTCACGTGTGCTAGGCAAGCATTCTTCCCCAAATCTGTCTGTAGCCCCACACTGATCATGTTCCAAGCACCAAATGGTCACCTAAGGCCAGTGGGTGCTACGTTGGATGTCTGGTAAAGGCAGAGAACATTTTCATCATCACAGGAATTCTTTTTACAGAGCCTCTATCAGGGATTAGGTGCAGGGCTGGGATGTGGCTTGCTGGTAGAGCACATGCTTAGCGTACATGAGGTCCTGGGCTTCAGCACCAGCACTGCCAAAAACAGACAGCGTCTGACGTGCTGTGCACCTCCACATCTGTAACTCATGCACTCTGGGAATCTGAGGCAGGAAGAGCTTATGTCTGAGCTCATCCCGGGCAACTTGTTTGCCATGATCATATTTCAAAATAAAAAAGGGCTGGGGATGTAGCTCAGTGTGAAGGCCCCGGGTTCAATCCTAGTGCTGAAAAAAAAATTAGGCTTGTCTAACCTCAGGTTTCACTGGGGACTCACTTTTTGGTATCAAAATTGTTTATATAGGATTATTAATTTTTAATAAAAGCACACACTCTCTGAGCTGCACAATGCTCACATCCCCTTGGTCACAAGGGGCTGTGATGTGAACATCCAGCCAAGGAACGCTGTTCCTGCAACTTACCCAAGTGGCACCGGATGCGGATGTTTGTGGGCCCATAGTGCTCAGTTATCACAGTCCCGGGGCTCAGCACAGAGATGCACGCATTCCCAAAAACATTGTTCCCAATACAGGTCCGAAGGCTTCCCAGCAAGCGGTACGTCCGTGGGCACTTCCTGCAGTTCCTGGGGACACAGACACCCTGATTGACCAAGTAAAAGGTGAACCACTCCCCGCTGGGGGTGCTGTTCATTTTCCAGCCCTGTGGGAGGCTGCAGTTTGAGAAAGCTTTGTAGAGAGTCTCAAATTCACACAGGATGGTCTGGAAGTTCCGCTCCAGCACCTCCACGTCGTGTTTCTGCGCATCCCGAGGGAAGTATGGAGTGGTGGGGAGGTCAGGCAGGAAGAAGACCTCGGGCTTCTGGATGGAAGGCCGGCTGTTGAGGTAGCGGCCCTGCTCGCGGATGCCCTTGTGGATACGGCCCATGCCAGACCACGAGTAGCGCTTGGCATACTCTTGCAGGTTGTGGTAGAGTTTCTGGTTGAGGCCCTCGCTGTGCGTACAGCGCATACACTCAGGGGACTGGCAGTACACATACCCGTTCTGCAACCCATTGGCATCTGCGCCCTGCATGAGTGAGTTCACAGAGACAAAGGGCCGTGGCTGCTCTCTGCCCACGTGGTAGCAGTACCACACAAACAAGACCAGTAGGCAGGCCACAGTGACCACGGCGCTAGTGTCACAATCCCGCACAGACTGGATGCCGCTGGCGATGCAGTCTCTCAAGCCATCCAGGGACCAGCTCCAGGCCACTAGCCACTCGAGTGACATCTTGGTGGGCTTGTTACTGAGGGTAGGCAGCCAGGTCAGATAGTCAGTCCTCTGGGGTTCCACAGATCTCCATACCATGCAGGCTAGTGCAGGGGTCAAGGGGTGGCCAGAGCAGGGGGAGGCATGGCTGCCACTGCTCTTTGTGTCCTGCCACAGGTGCCATGGATGGAGGAGGAGGAGGAGGAGGAGGCCTGCCACCACTCTACTCTGCAAAAGTCTCTATGGTTGGGGGGAAGGAGCTGGCTGATGCCTCATTTGCAAGTAGGCTTGGTCACTGTGAAAGGACACTTTGGAAGTCCAAGCCTGGAAAAAAGAAGACACAGCACAAACTTTATACCTCAGAACACTCTTGACAGACACACAAGGTCTCCGATCATTGCAGAAGGCTCTTGGTGTGGGACACCCTTTGCAGTCTTGTGGACTCCTTAATTTTATCACTCTCCTGCTTTGAAGCGGTCAGCAGTGTGTTCCTACGTTAGGACTCTTGGCTCACTCGAGCAGCCTCACCTACACAGTACCATCCACAGGAAGTGCTATCATCCCCATTTTCCAGATGAGAAAAATGAGGCTGAGAGGCCATAGAATGCACGTAGGTCATGCAGTCATGGACAACAACTTCACCTGTCTTCAAATTCTGTATTTATGTATTTTGCTGTACTATGTTACATTTGTTCTCCTTTAGTTACTATAGCTTTTATCAAGGCGAAAGCTGGATTCAAGAACATCTTAAAAATGACAAAGAGCCTTTAAAACTACATGTTCTTCACTTTATTTTTCTATTTTCAAGCACCTCATTCTTATCTAATCTGGCTTGCCTCTAACAAGAGTTAAGCCAATACTAAGCTAGAACAGGAAGTGGGTACTCTGGGGTCAAAAACATAGTGGACAAAGGGCTTTCTTTGCCTGTCACCCTGGAGACTGCTGCTGGCTTCCTCCATAGGGCCAAAGAGTAAAATAATGGGTGGGTCTGAAGGAGAGGCCCATCCTGGCTTGAATCAGTTTCCCACATGTAGAAGTCCTTTGGTCTGTCATTTTGCCACTGATCAGGGCCAGTATCTCTCACCTCAATTACCCTCATAAGGTAGGTCAGAGCCCAGTGGTCATGGCCTAGAACCCCAGCCGTGTTTCCCAGCATCTCTGAAACTCACTGTCCATCTTGCTTGCCCCAACCCGGTGGAAAGGGCCAGTCCCATGTGCCACTGAGTCTGTACCTTTGATCTCGTCTACAGGGGCACAGTTGTGAACCTTCACTTTGTATTCTCCTTTCTCGTTTGTTAAGAATAAGGACAACTAAGCAAATGGGAAAATTGTACCCTCCCCTTTCCCAGGCAAAAATTCTGCCTGGCATTGCTGGTAGCACAGCAGGAAAGTCCTGAGTCCAAACTGAAGGTGGCTGGATAAGGGAGTAACACTAGCCACAGGCAGATCACCTCCTTTCTCTAAATCTCAGTTCTTTATCTGTTGAACAGAGTTAACATCCATCTCAATGGCTGCTGCTGAAAGCTGAAGGCAGAAAAGTACTCAGGGTCATGCCGAGTGAGTACCCAGGGTGTTCTGGCCACTGTGAGAACCAGCGGCATTCCACCATAGCCAGCAAACTGAAGCGGGCGGGGAAAGGAGGGTATCTCAAGACAGGGATCCCAACAGCTCAGGATAAGTCCTGAACAGTCTCAATGCCACACATTTCAAGTGACTTTTCTGTCTCCAGACTTGCTAAAAACAAAAGGGAAATCTTTGGTGTTCATTAACTGCCTACTGGCTTTTCCCCAGTTTTGGTTGAATAAAGAATCACTTGACTATAATGTTTAGTAAGTCAAAAAAACACACATGCTGAATATTCATGGGGATTTTTGTTTCTAGGAAGAACACCGTAGCGAGGAGGTTAGAAGCTGCGGTTCCCCCCACATGTTCTCAATTTCTTCTCAAATGCACAAGAAACAGCGGCCGGGCCCTGCCAGGTATTAAATGACTCTCTCTTCCTGCTGTGTGCTCCTACTTTTATTATAAACTGGCAGCTTTTTTCCTCTTTAGGAAAAGGGAGGAAAATCCAGATGAAAGGTGTGTTGTCTAGCACCATCTTCCAAAACAGAACCCAGGATTCCTGAAATTCAGTGTGAAAGTCTCATCAGCGCGATAACAAGCACTTTTAGGAAAGGAATTTCCCCACCACTGAGCTAAGCCCTGAAGTAGAACTCAAATTCTGTCTCTCAGGAGCAAGATTTTTTTTTTCTTAGATATTCTAAGAGTAAGACAATGGCAATCTTACAAGCACCTGTTAGGTGTTAGTTCCCATCGGCCTTGCTAATCACTCAAGTTCATCAAAATGCAGACAAAACCAGGCCGATGACAAGGGAACTTCTCCAGCCCTTGCTTCCCTCCTTCTCGGGGAGGATCATTCTGTGCAAAGCCTGCCATGAGCTCACCTAAAGGCTAGGCCTAAAGGAATGACGGTTCAAGATCCTGGCGCCCTGAACCCAGCTTCAGACCCTCCTCCAAAGAATAAGAACAGCACTGAGAGCTCACGCTCAGACTTTTCCTACCACCCAAAGGCAAAGTGGCCAGCAACCCCCTGGCCCCTGAGGTGCAGTTACAAGTTCACAGCTGATCTATGGCAATAAAAGAAACCCTTAGGTTGGTAGTGACTGCATATTTGTTAAGCACAGATTCAAACAACTCTCCAACACTCCCAGTGATGACCTACCCCATCCCCAGTGGGGTGGGGATGGACTTAACAACCACCCCCCTACCAAGTGCTTTATCTTAGGGGCTGCAGTAACTTGTAGCTTTCTTTGCATGTCTGCTCATTTTTATGTTTTGATTCTATCCCCATCAGGGATAGGGACATCTTGCTGTGCTGTGCTTTAATAACATGGAAACTCAGATCTTAAAGGTCAGTCGGCTCTGGGGAGAAAAAGTCCGAATTCAAGTTCAACCCAATGTAACTTCTGATTCCATGAATGCCTGGGGAGACAGCCTCAATGTGACCCAGTTAACACAGTTCAGATGACCAGCCCAGGGGCCTGTCCAGTGCTAAAGAGCTCTGGTCACCCCTCCGGGTGAAGCCAAGCCTCTGTGGATGCAGCCCCACCCCCTGCAAGGGGCAGGCCACCCTCGCTGCTCAGAAGTCACAGAGCTGCCCAGGGGCCAGCCAGCCTTTTCCCATAGGGATCACCTTCCTCACTCCAGGCCAGAGATCTCAGCACCCACCCCCTGGACTGGAAAGAGGAGGGGAGGGTAGAGGGTAGAAGATGGGTCTACGCAGATGTAGATGGTGACTACCATGAAGCCAGGGGGTGAGGGGGATTAGGAATGGAAGGTGAGTGTTGGCAGGAAAAGTGGGCAACCAGGTAAGGATGAGGGAAGGTGTATGGCATGTGATAACTCGTGGGACGGGAGGTGGGTCACCAATGGGAAATATGGAAAGTGGGTGATGCTGAAGGCCAGGGGAGGGGAGGGGAGAAGAGGAGAGCATGAGGGCTCCAGGGGAAGAGGTCCCGTGGGGGAGGGGATTGGAGGAGGAAAGGATGGAGGCGGAGGAGAGGAAGCGAGGAGGAGGAAGACGACGACGACGACGACGACGAGGAGGGTGATGATGCCCGACCCGGCCGTGAAAGTCCCTGGCGAGGGCGCTCGGCACGTAACGGGCGCTAGACCACAGCCCCTCGCCGGGTCGGGATGCGGGCGCAGGCGTCCAGAGCATCCTCCGCGGCCGCGGGCCGCAACCGCCCGGCCCCCGCTCAGCCCCGTCCCTCCCGCCCGCCCGCCTGGCAGCCCGAGGAGACGCCGCTCACCTGCGCCTGGGCGCGCAGGCGACTGTGGGGACCAGGACGACGACACCGCCCAGGGCGCGGACGCCCCCTGCCCGAACTGCAGAGCCACTGCCTGGCCACCTCCTGGCTCGCGCCACTGCTGCTGGACCGAACCGAGCCGCGCGGAACCGGTGCCCGCCGGTGCCGACGCCGCGCTGCGCTCTCCGGGGCCGCGGGGACCACAACTCCCACAATGCCGCGCGCGGGCCCGGCGGGGGCGGGGCG
>NW_004524597.1:16026993-16051036 GCF_000260255.1 Octodon degus | reverse complement strand
GCCGGGTGCGCGGGAGACCCGGCTGCACGGGCCCGCAGGGTTCTTCGGGGTTGCGCGCGCAGCGTCCCGCGCAGGCCCGGGACGCGCTGGAGGTAGGCGGCCGCTCGTCGTCGGGTCCCGAGCGCGGCTGCTTCCCCCAACCTCCTCCTTCCCTGTGCCTCTCCACTCCCGCCCTTCCTCCTTCTTGCTCTTTCAGTTTCCTCTTTGCTTTATTGATTGATGCAACCAACTTATACTTCTAAGGCACTTGGAATGAAATCGCGAATCAAACAGGGTCCTCAGGCTCACGGAAAAGTCATTTGTACTTGTGACCCGTGTGCCTGGCTCCGGCGGCTGCGACCCGAGAAAGCGTGGTCCCTGCCCGCTGGGAGTCCCACTGTTGCCCTTGAAGACAGGCTTCTGCCACCTGTCATAGCAGATCTAAGTCTGGCCAACCGCTGGGGCCATGCTGAGTGATAGGAAGGGGAAACGCAGGACCGGTGCTAGTGTCTAAAGGGTCCTGAGGCTCTGGGGCTGGGGCCCCGGAGAGGCCTGTGGGGAGACACGGGCTGAGTGGTTTTGGGTGTTGTGGACTCCAAGGGAACAGTGCCTGGGTGGGTTCTGGGAGCATGGAGTGGGATGGCCTGCCCACCACCCATCTGTCCCTGTCCTAGAACCTACTGCTTTCATGTTCCAGAATTCGTCTCTGTTGTAGCCTAGAATCCTCCTCATTTGTTTCAGGATCCACCTCTCAGCCTGGTACCGGAATCCACCCGGTGCTTGATCTAAGAACCTCTCTTGTGATAGCTTAGAGCCCCCCTCCCCATGTGACTCACCCCCTTTCGGCCTCAAACTCACATCCTATTACCCCTCCCCTTTCACAGCTCCAGAGGCAGAACAACACTTTTTCTCTTTTATTTTTTTAAAATAAGACACATACATTGGAAAACCATAAAATGCACCTAGATTTGCTCAAAATGTGGGTCATCAACTCAGGCATGGGATTTAGGCTTAAACAGGACCTCTTCCTCTGCTGTCTGCCCGCAGTAGATGAGCTTTTGGTGAGTTGGGGAAGGCAGGAAGACATTTATCTTGCTTCACGTTTGGAAAGTTGCTCAAAGTTAGCCTTTTCCAAAGGTACTTACTCATTCGGTTACAGCACCACCATGGCAGACTAGAAAAAGAAAGCTATTTTTCAGATGGTTGTAAATGTGTGTTCCGTTCCTGGACTGTACCATCTGTAGTGCATTGTGAATTAATACTGTTCATAAATCCCATCATTATCTTTAACCAGTGCAATTACATTGCTTTGTATTTGTTAGGACTTTGCCTTGGTTCAGAGGCAGTATTAGACACACAGTCTTGCTAACCCTGCTAGCCATCTCACTCTTTTAATTTGCTGGGAGTCTTGAAAATGGAAATGACCCAGGCTGCTGTCAAGCCTGCCTGACCGTAGGAGGTGAGTTCTGCCAGAAAAGGCTAGCCAGGTCTTCCAGAGGGAACGCTGGGTGTCACTGCGCTAATGGAGAAGCTGAGACAAGGACCAAGTGCCTCTAAATTGCCTGCCTTCAGCGTGGTTGCCACCTGCAGCTCCCTCCCCTCGCTGTCGTGACTGGGGCAGTCATTCCAGCCCACTGTGACACTTTGCAGCCTATCATTACGCCATCTCAGACACTCAGGAGGCCGCCCAACTCCCAGCACTTGCACACTAACTCTCAGGGGTCCACAGCAAGACCATGCCTTGCTCCATCAGGGTCGCAGCGAGCAGGAGGGGTGCGTGGAGGCTGGAGAAAAGGCTCCATCGGTGTATTCGGTGAATGGGTATGGTTACTATGCATAGCCATTGGAGATTTTTTTTTTTGAAACAAGAATGTGTATGCATTAAGAAGTAACAGCTTCATTGCTCTCATTCTGTGTATCAACATAAAGAGGTTTTAGGGCTGGTAGAGGAAGAGTGGTGTTTTCATGTGATAGAATGGTGTGATGCTATTAGAAGGATGGAAGGGAGCCAGGTACTGTGGTCCGTGCCTGCTATCTCAGAGTGTGGGAGGCTGAGGCAGGGACAGTGTGTTTCAGGCTGTAAGAGCAGCAGAGGGAGGCCTTATCTGAAAACAAACAAAAAGATGAGGGGGAACTCTAGATCATAAAGTGAGACAAGCAGGCTTGTGTGTATACTTGTGGTGTGGTCTCACTTGCCTATAACAGACAGACAGACAGACAGACAGACAGACAGACAGACAGACAGACAGACACACACACACACACACACAAGTATGTACATATATTTCTTTGATGACAGGGTGGGAGAACTTGAGGGAATACACTACTATATTCTTCTGTTTAAGCTCAAAATGTTGTATGTTTACAGATCCAAAAAATATTCCCCAGAAGTACTTCAAATCCATAGAGATGGGGGGGGGGCCTGCCCCTTAGCTCAGTTCTTTAAGTGGCTGCTTCAACAAAGCCCTCAGGCTCAGGTTCCTGTGGTTCGATCCCCACAACTCAAGCCAGCCAAACCTGCCCTGAAGACATTCGGAGCAAAAAAAAAAAAAAAAAAAAAATCCATAGAGATCTAACTTCTGGGAAGGCCTAGAAAGAAAAAGAATAGGAAATTGTGGCCAATGGGACCTCCTGCATTTTCTGTAGCGTTTGCACTTGGTATTTTCAAAAGCGTTTTAATGCCCTAGAACAGGCAAGAAAGTACTAGGATTGCCTATTCCCCTTGCCTTTTGACCACTTGGTCCTCTGTTCTTTTTAAAAATTATTTCTAAATTTTAAAAATAAATATTTTAGTTTTTTGTTTATTATTTCTTCTGTTCTTAAGAGAGCTATTGTGGGGGTTTTTGTTTGTTTGTTTTTGTGTTTTGCAGTACTGGGGATTGAACTTGGGACTTTGCACTTGCCAAGCAGCCGCTTATGCTGGCTGAGCTACATCCCCAGACAAGATAGCTATTGGAACAGATTTCTTACTCATTTTTCCGAGAGCATGCTATGCATTTGCAAATGTACAGAATAGTTTTACTTTTTTCCCCTTCTGCGTTTATCATGTACAATTGGCAGAAATCAAAATAAAGTACCATAAGGGACTAGTTAAATATAAATCCCCACAGGATAACCTGTTATACAGCTACTTATAATCATATTTTTGAAAATAGTTTCATGATCTAAAAGCATTTTTATCAGTTGAAAAAATATGTTTCGGTTTATAGCTGGACATGCCCCCAAAGCCTCCCGTGATCACAGGTGGGGGCCGGGAGGCGACTGGACCATGGGGTTGTGGCACTCACCAGTGGATTGGTCTACTATTGTGTTCATAACTAAACGTGATCTTGAAAGGTGAAGCCTGATTGGAGGAGGCCGGTCACTCGGGCCATGGCCCTGAAGCGAGCATCTCCCGGCCTCCCTCCTCCCTGAGCTTTTCCTGCTTCTCCCCACCACATACCCTGCACTGTTTCTCCTCTGCCTTGCTCCATTACTGAGCTGTCCTGCCTTGGAGCCAGCCGACTGTGGACTGAAATATCTACCAACTGTGAACCAAAATAAACCTTTCCTCCTTAGAGTTGTGGGTGTTGGGTATTGTGTCTTAGTGACAAGAAAGTAAGGCAAAGTGGATGACAAATCTATTTACTGAATATAATTTCAACAAATTATATTTTTACAGTGCTGGAGATTTACAATGAAGTCTTTTCTCCTTTATCTTTCTTTCTCACTTTCTTCCTTCTCTCGTGCATGTCTGTAACACAGAGTAATGATGCTTCTTTGGGGAATTGATACGCACATGGAACACACCTTGATCAGTTTCAATCCCTTTACCCCTCTCTCTTTCCTCTCCATCCCTGATCTCCTGCCCCAGCTCCAAGTGTCACCCTTCTAGTTCCCTAGCACCTCTCACTAATGTATTTATCTGTTTATTTCTTTATTTATATCTTAGGTTTCTCATATAAGTGCAGATGTGATATTTTGCTTTTAGAGTCTAGCATATTTTGCTTATTATGTCACTTTTTAAACAGATGTACTCCTGTTATGTGTGGTATTAACATGGATTTCTAAGTAAAAGAAAAATTTAAATAAAATTAAAAATTATTTTCCAAGAATAAAGGATTGGTCAACACTAGATCTAAAAAAATGCATCATGTTAATAGAGGATATGGCTACATTATCATCCTAATAGCGAAAGCCTTTGACAGAAGTCAAGCATCCATTCCTCATTAAAATGCCTATATACTGGGAATACGAGGAGCTTTTAAATTTTGATTAAAAGTATCTGTCAAAATTTACCACACTACATATTAATATTCCTCAGGAGCATAGACACGAAATCCTTAACAAAAAGTAAACTAAATCCAATATATATAAAAAAAAAATCCAATATCATTAGAAAGAAAAGCACCTGTATAAGGAAGAATTTGGCTTGTTTCTGCCCCAGTTCCTGGGAGGTAACCTTTAAGCCTTTGGCATTTCCTGAATGATGAGATTATCTTTAGTTGGTACAGTGCTTAGAATTCAGGGTCCCCCCTCATTCTAGGCAAGTGCTCTACCACTGAGCTACCTCCTCATCCCCAAGAGGGTCTTCATTATCTGAGGCGGTCCCTCAGGCCCCACCTGAGGGTTTGTGCTGATGAGATGACTCGAGGAGCTCCTGTTAATGTGTCCTGGTGGGGACATTCCAGATGGGGGTGGGCTACAGCAGAGGAACCAACTATGGGAGTAGAGGGTTGAGGTTGGAGCTAGATGAGACCAGATGTATCTCCAGGGAAGGACGGGGCTAGAGGAGGAGGCCGACAATATGACTCAATCATAGCTGCATAATGAAGCTTCAGTAAACATTGTAGATCCTGAGCCTGGGGGAAAGCCTCCTGCGCAGGACCCTCCCAGGCCCCATGCTGGGTCTCTTCTTTTGGCTGGTGGTGACTTGTGTCTTTTGCTATGAGACGACTGTAATTTAAGTGTATGTGTTTTTTTGAGTTGGATGAGTCGTTTTAATGAATGATCAGACTTGGGGAAGAGTCTCTCGAACCCCCAAATTTACAGCCAGCTGGTATGTAGCAAGGTTGGCCTTGGGGGACTCCCAAACCTGTAGCTGGTATTTGAAGTAAACACAGTCTTGTAGAGAAATACACCCTCAGGCTTTGTAGTTTGGTATTCACTTCCATGTCACATTGCCAAGATGTGGTTATCCCATGGATTCAGGCTAGTTGAACATTTGGAAATTAATCTTATCGTTCGTCTTATGGGTAAAATTGCTTAAATACCCCATGATATAGAACTATAGATATGAGACGAAAGCCTAATGTCCCAAGAAGAGCAGGGAGCAACAGGCAGAGCCCAAGGAGAGCTGCTGTCTCTCACTTGTAAATCCCAGAAAGCTGGGATTCAAGGCTGCAGATAACAGCTTCTCTTGCTGGCGCCCTGTTCTTTGATCCCTTGCTTGGGATGTTATCCGCTAGCATTTGGGTAAACCTCGTGTTAGGCAAATGGTGGAAGTCAATAGAGATAGTAGTTTGTGTTCACTTAAGTAATTATGTACTTTCCTTAGCCTGCCTTTTGTCCTCAATAAATGTGGAATACTTCTGAGGCTCTGGGCTCACTTCAAGAGAGACTAATCTTAGTGAGACCCTGAAGCTATGAATATCAGGTCTTCTCGTTTCTTTTGGCACAGACCCATAACATACAACACCATGATCATCTTAAATGTGCAGGGAAAGAATTTGACAAAATTCAACACCCTTTCTTGGTTAAGAACACTCAATAAACTAGGAGTGGAACTGTGTTAGCTTAGGCAGGATAATTTTGATCAAAATTATGAGTTCTCCTGAAAGTGTAGGAAAAGTATTATTCTATAAAACTTCTGTTCCACTTTGTGTTTATGCAGGTGTGAGCATGGGTGTGCATTGCACTAGGCCCCTGTGTAAGTAAGGTACATTTCTGCTAATGGTGGTAGATAAGTTTGAAAGTCTTTGCCCTGGAGAAGTTCTCAGAGCAGGGTACTATGTTCAAGAATGTTCTTTGCAATATTTTTTTTTCTGTACTTTAGGGAAGGGTCTACAGGGTGTTCAGGGTCTCACTACTAGATCAGACTTGTAGTGATCCTCCTGTTTGCAGCCTCCCAAGTGCTGGGATTACAGGCACATGCCACCATGCCCAGTCTCAATTGCCATCTCAGTGCGCCTCAGGGACGGGGATGGCACGGCAGGCCCAGGGATCGAACCCTCCCCCTGGCACCTGCTTACAGGCACTTTAATCAAGTGAGCCATTTGCCTGGTCCTATTTTTTTTCTTTGCAATATTTTGTGGAAAATTGGGAGCAATGAACATTCATCCAGAGGAACATGCACTTAGAAATTCACATTAAAACATAGAGTGGTTAAAGCGTGCAAGCTAAAGCTAAATGCACCAACACGGCTAGTACTGTGATGTGTAGTGCTCCACTAGAAAAGCAAGTTGCAGAGTAGCATGTGTAGCCTTTTATCTATCTATCTATCTATCTATCTATCTATCTATCTATCTATCTATCTATCTGTTCTCCCCTGGGGAAAATGTGTACATTAATGTGTATTAACAGAAAAATGTTTGCCGGGGCTGCTTAGTACAGATTCAGGGCAGTGGTTCTTTCTAAAGAGGACAGGAGGCAGAGAGAGAGAGAGAGAGAGAGAGAGAGAGAGAGAGAAAGAGAGAGAGAGAGAGAGAGAACTTGAGGAGGATAGAGGAGGCTTTCATAGTATTTGTAATATTTTATTCCTTCAACAATACTAAAGCAGCTAAGTTATGCTAATGTCACCTCTCACTGCAAGAGACTAAATCGGGGATTGGAAAACTTTAGCTTGGAAAAAAAATTCTGGCCTACCACTTTTTTTTGTTAATAAAGTTTTGTTAGACTACAGATGCACCCTTTTATTTACAGGTTGTATATATCTGCTTGTAAGAAGTAACGATAGAAAAATGACTATGGAGACAGTGGGAGGAAAAAAAAGAACAAAGGAAGAAAACAGAACGATAAGCTTTGGCAAAGTTGACTGGTAAGCTTGCATATATAAATGTCTTCTATTTTCTCTCTGCATGGTTGAAATATTATACAGTTGTAAATGATAAGCTGGTATTTTGATTAGGTAAAACAAGTCTTTTTGAAAGTTTGTGTTGTACCCTTCCAGCACAACTTGGGTTACTTAGAGGTATGCGAGAGCAGGCGTTTTGAGTGTGTTATAACTTTGATGTACCCTAAGACAGTGAGAGCAGGAGAGAGAGAAAGTCAGGGGCATCTGCATGTGCAGGCTTCCCTGTTGTTCTCTGAACACCTTGTCCCTTTGCCCAATTTATGCATTGTCCTGCATGTGGAGGTTAAAAGATCCTAAGACTAAAATACGTTAACAAGCCACTGCCCTAGGCTACCACAAATAAAACTGGGAAGCTTCTCTTGAGGAAATAACAAGATAAACTGGAGTTGAAAATTCTAAGGGTAAGTTTGCATACCCCTCTCCAAATGAGCTTATCATATTGAATGATACAATTTGGCTGAGGGCATAAATGAGTGAGGAATTCTATCAGTCCATGCAGGTGTTCTGAGGGAATGAATGTGTCCCAAGGACAAATCTAAGTCACCATGAGCTGATCCAGTAAAGTGCAACTAACACCTATTTGATTTTATTATTATTATTATTAATTTTTTCAATACAGGGTCTTGCTATACAGTTCAGACTCATAGTGATCCTCCAATCTCAGCCTCCCCAGCACTGGGATTACAAGTGTGTACCCCCAGGCCCAGTTCTGGGGCCAGCAAAGTGCCCCTGGAATTTCAGGGCCTGTACAGCATGTGGTACAGGGGATTGAACCTGGGTCCTTGTGCTTGATAGGCAAGTGCTTAGACCGCTGAGCTACCTCCCCAGCCTGGGGAGTGAGCTTTAACAGACAGTGAGCTTCCTACTCACAGTGCACATAGGTGGAGGCAGACAGTAGCCTGCTGCTAATGAAGCTGGGGAAAGCAAAAGACATTAGAATAAGTAAATCAACTAGAACCTCTTCCCAAAGCCAACTAAAGTTTTTGCCTCCTCTCGTTGGGTGTCCCTGCTCCTGCCTTACCCCATTACCTTCATCACTCCTGTCATCCCAGACTCTTGGAAGGCATTGAGAAAGGTATGGCTCAGGGCTCTGGGCTTCCAGTGTGGACCTAGGTATGATGAGTTTCCCAGTGGTGGGAGCTTTGAGTGGTGGAGCCTAGTGTGAAGTGTTTAGGTCAGTGGAGTGCAAACCTCAGGAAGGATTCATGGCATCATCAACAGACCCTTGTTAATTCCTCTGAAAGCAGGGTGTTGTAAAAAGAGCAAGGCTGGGTCATGAATGGTGGCACACACCTGTCATGCCAGCACTCGGGGAGCTAAGGCAGGAGGATTGAGACAAGCCTGAGGCGAGCCTGGGCTCCACAGTGAATTCAAGTCAGCCTGAGCTGCACAGTGAAACCCTGTCTCAATAAAACCTCACCCCCACCCCGAAAAAAGAAAAAGCAGGCCCGGCCCGGTATCTCCCTGCTTTTTATCCTGCCAAGCGACCCCTCCCTCTTACATACATCCTGACCATGATGCTATGGAATGACACTGGCAAGAAAGAGGACCCTCCCCAGAATCCTAACTGTGAGCTACGTAGACCTCTCTTCTTTACAAAGTGCCTAACTTCAGGTGTTTTGTTATAATAACAGAAAACTAGTTGTATCAGGCATCAGAAGCAGGTATGAGAATCTCTGTATCTCCCAGTTGGAAAAAGTGGAGATGAGAAATGTGGCCAGTCTCCACTAAAATGTTGAGTGTCAGCTCTATGCAAGACTTGGAATTGAATTCAGCACCTAAGCGAACCAGGTCTCACGCTGACGACGTGCTTCATGTCCTATGTCCCTGAGCCTTCCATAGTGCTAACAGGCTGAGACCAGTGACAGACTAATGTTTTTGTACTCAGCTGGGGGTGATATTAGAATTACTTAATGACCAGTACACCATACTGTCATTCATCAGGATGGTTGCTGGCTTTAAGAGCAGGCATAACTAGATCAACACCAAAAGGCCTACACCAATCTGAGATCAACTGACATAGGAATCTAATGCTCAAAACACTTCAGATGTGCTTCCTCTGAGCCCGGGAGCAGACATGGGCTGTAGTGTTCCCAAGTGGTAGAGACAAATTTCCTCCTGTTCTGATACCCTGTTTTCTCCACTCCCAACAGAGGGAACTTCAACATCTTAGCTCCTGCTAAACCCCAAGAAGCCTATTGGGAAGGCTAATCATTTTTCCATTCACTGATTCAACACATCATTAGGGAGTGTATACAATGCTAAACCCACTGACTAAACAGCATCCCTTAAACACTGACAGCCTGTGTCACATGCAGCACAGGGATATGTCTAGTGTGGTCCAGATAGGTCTTTTTATTTTATTTATTGGTTTTTTTGTGTGTATTTAGTACAGGGTCTACAGGGTCTCGCTACATAGATCAGACTCGTAGTGATCCTCCTGTTTTCAGCCGAAGTGCTGGGATTACAGGCATGTGCTGACATACCCAGTCTCAGTCGCCATCCCAGGGCACCTCAGGGGCAGGGCTGGCACAGCACACCGGGGATCAAACCCCAGCCACTGAGCTCTGCCTAAGCAGGCACTTTAGTGAGCTGAGCTATCAGGCCGGCCCTAAGTATTTTTTTTTTTCAAAACATTTTATTTATTTATTTATTTTTGTGTGTGCGTGTGTGTGGCCAGCTCAACCCACCAGGGGGCAGGGCTGGCTGGCATGTGGCGCTGGGGGATTGAACCGCGGTCCCTGTGCTTTGCTTAGCTTAGGTTGTTCTAAGTAGGTGCTTTAGACCTCTGAGCCATCTCACCAGCCCGGCCCTAAGTATTTTTATTTTAAATATGCACATTTAAAAAATTAGGGAATGTTACATAAAAATAAAATTTTCAGGTTATCTTGAAAAATGGCAAAATTGGGTCAAATTTCTGCAAAATGATACGTTAACTGGCATGGGTTTGCTGCATACGCACTCAGTGCCCATTGCCCCCAAGCACCGGTGATAACTGCCTCCTGCCACCCTCACTGTCTCTGCACTGTGTGAGTGTGTGAGCGTTTACAGCACAGAGACACCTCCCTGCTTCCATGTCCCTGTCAGAAGTGAGGAAACAAAAGCCAGAGCAAGGGCTGGGTGGTTTTTATGAGCTAGGCCCCTTCCCCTGTTTATGATACCTGTCACGTTCCACAGATGCTGGAGTTTGTAGCTCCCAGAGTAGAGGAATGCCAAGTTTTTCTGACATGAATGTCAGCCTCAGGAGTTTACAGGAGTGAGGATTAAAGTTGACAGTCTGAGGATCCCCACCTAGACTGCGGTAGCAGGCAGTGTGATGTGACGTGAAGGCTTGAAGGTGGGAAAGCTTGGCGTGCTGGGGAGGAAGACATGGAGCTGTGGAGGGGTGGATGCGAGGGCATGCGAAGGGGTGTGAGTGCCTGGGTGGCCGGGCACAGATTCCACTCAGCACCTGCCCGTGCCCCTTCTCAGGCTTGGTTTGTGGAATTCCATCCTTAGGGTGGCAGCAAGGGCAGCAGAGAAGAGAGGTGGGCACTGCTTTCCTTTCTCTGTGACCCAGACACATAGCAGTGGGGCAGCGGCAGCTCCCAGGGAGACTATTGAGAAAGGTTGAGTAATGGATTTAGGCAATGTCATGGCTCACATATGAAGAAGCCCCCAGGTCTCGTGTGTTGAGGATTTGATCCCCAGCTCTGGCAGTGTTCAGGGGTGAGGCCTAGAGAGGGGGCTGAACTGTAAGGGTGCTAATGTCATCATGGATTAATCCAATAAGTTCGTGAATGCATGTGCTGTTAGGGGGAAAAGCCGGTCCCTGAAAGTGAATCTGCAAGGCTCTGGCTCCTCTTGGAATCATCCGCTGCTTCCTGGCTGCCATGTGGAGAGCAGCCTTCCTGCGCCACACCCTTGTACTGTGATGATGTGCTCCCCCACCACCAGGTGGCCCTGGACCTCTGAAGCCATGAGCCAAGGTCAGTGTTTCCTTCTTTAAGTTAGGTATGTTAGACATCTTTCCCCAGCAATGGAAAGGTGATAAACAGAGCCCTGGAGATTGAACTCAGAGGTACTCTATCTCTGGGCTATGTCCCTAGCTTTTCCTATTTTATTTATTTATTTATTTATTTATTTATTTTTTTTTTGTGTGTGTGTGTGTGTGTGTGGCCAGCTCAGCCCACAAGGGGGCGGTGCTGGCTGGCATGTGGTGCTGGGGGATTAGAACCGTGGTCCCTGTGCTTTGTTTAGCTCAGCTTGTTCTAAGTAGGTGCTTTAGACCACTGAGCCATCTCGCCAGCCCTCCTATTTTCTTTTGAAACAGGTCTTGCCAAGTTGTCCAAGTGGCACTTGGAACTTGCAATTCTCTCCCTTTAGCCCCCAAAAGTGCTGGAATTACAGGCATATACCACTCAAAGGCAAGACTGAAGGACCCATCAGGATGACACAGTGCTCCACGGCTAGTCACAGAGAAAGTGATAGTAATATTTGCCCCATGGGGTAACTGAATGACCCCAGTGGAAGGAGGGGCAACCAGAAAGCGGGGGGGGGGGACAGAAAGACAGAGACAGAGGCAGAGAGATGGACACAGAGACACAGAGACAGAGATAGAAACACACAGTCACCTGGAAGCCAAGGAAGAGGAGCCCATTGGTGGTGTCCACGTAGTCAGCCTCCTGGGCATTGAGATCAAGAAGACCAGACAGTAGCCTTTGATATCCAAGAGGAAGATATCAGCTCACCATCCAAGACACAGCACAAATACATCCTGCCCCTGATTAGAGCTGTAGGGGCAAGACTAAGCTGTGATGTCTGCCAACAGTGAATATTATTTAACTCCTCCGACTTCAGTGCAGAATAACCTCCTGGCTTCAGGAAGCTCAGAGGCCAAAACAAGAGAAAACTTTGCCATCTGGTTTTGGAGATAAACTATTCAAATGCCAATTCAGAACAGCCAGGATGGAGCGGGGAGCACCTTTGATTGGTTGGCTGTCCCTGAAGAGATGTCCCTGATCTGCATTACTGGGATCTGCCACTCCTGTAAAAAGCTGCCTGGAGATGACTCACCCAGCCAGTGTCCAAACCACTGCTTCTGCAGCACACCAGTCCATTCCCCTGGTCTCCTCCCTCCTTCTGCAGCTGCAATCTGAGAGGCATTTGTTGTCCCCAGGGAGGATCCCTGGGACCTGGACTCAGCATCTTGGCCTGGCTGGCTGCTGTTGTACACTGCAGGTAGTCAGAATTTCTTGTATCCCAGGGAGAAAGAAGCAAGTCTGAGACCAGACAGTGTAGATGACCTCATCGCTGGTCCCATTCCTAGAGGGAGCAAGGTGAGTCACCTGGTTCAGTGTTCTAAGCTCAGGCCCAGCAGATAAATTTAGGACAGCTCCATGTGCTTTGCATTGCTCATTAATTAATCTGATTTACATGCACTTGGGAGTTTGCAAAAGCTGGAATCAGATGCATCAGGATTCAGTCTGGTTTTCTTTCTATACATTTTTGGTGCAAGCTTCTTTTGTGCTGCCTTTTTGTCTGTATCTTTCCCTTGCTTGCACCTGTCTAAGGCGGTACTTTATCAGCCCTGCCAGATTCTATCTCATTGCTTCAGCGGTGGAGTAGGAGGGTGGTCAGGTCACGATGCAATTGTTATCCACTCAACCTACTGTTTGACACATTTGACCTACCTAGAATTGAAAGACTGTGCGCTCAAAGTTCCTCTGAGTCTTCAGAGGGCGAAGTTGTCATGATTTCTGTCAACCTGAAATGTACTGTTCAAAATTTTTGCCTTTACAAACTCTTGCTTTACTTGGTGAAGGAAAACAAAGACCTTTGGGCTCATATATAAGTTTGGGTCCTGTGCTCAGTTCTACTCATCCCTGGCTGTGTGGCCTTCGACATATGTTACTTAGACTTTCGTAGCCTCTATTGTCCATCTGTAACAATGGGATTTTACGAACCTCAGAGTATTGTAATGCTTACAAATCACCAGCGCACACTGGGGTTTAAGGAAGGCCCAGCATTTTCATGCCCTGTGTGATCAGCCTGCTTCTCCTCCAGAGCATGCACACACATTTTAACCATTTGGTGCAAGCGGCTCGCTCATGGATCTTGCCCCGGGAACCATTACAGTTTGCATGAATGTGAACTCCATCATTGCTCACGGACCTCACTATTCCTTCATGCAGCGATCACCCGGCCCTCACCAGCCCTTCCGCCACACTGAGCCGTAGCAAGAGTGGCACTCTTGCAGTGCCATGTTGGTTTGGGAAGTCGTAGGTTCAGAGCCATGAGTTGGAAGAACAGGTTGGGGGATTGTGGAATAAGGAGTGTGGGACAGATGGGGGATCAGTAGGGGGCGTGAAACACTGTGGAGCTGCTGAGACACCCAGGGAATGAAAACCAACCCTCCCTAATGGAACCAGGCACGAAATGTTGAAGGAATTCAACTGGCACCCAGGAGGTCCTCAATAAATATGGGAGAATAGGCATGGACTGGGTAAATGGACAAGCCCGCAGTGGCTTCATCAGGATTAAGCTCCTGCCCAAATGACCCTCATCAGAGGGGACCTTCTTGGCCTTTGACAGACACCACTATTCAACGTGCTGCCTTGAGCTCCAGCCAACTTGGCCTTCCCCAGATGTTCCCTAGTAGATTGCATATTTGTTGTATACTTATCTATTTATGTTTTGTCTCTGCCATCAGGATGTGAACTCCACCAGGGCAGAGGCCCTGTCTCTTTTGTTCTTTCCTGCATCTCCAGTACTGGGAACAGAGTTAGGCCCAAGGGAGGGGCTAAGCCATCTGAATTAGTGACTACATACAAGAGCAAGACAGGGGTAGGTGGGGGTAAGAAGGTTTGGGAAAAAGACCTGCAGTGTTTCTCAGACTTAGTGGAGGCTGGGGTGACATGCAAATTCCTGGCCTGGTTCCTAACCACTAATCCGGAGTCTCCAGGGCGGAACCTTGGAATCTGCATTGACCAGATTGATGCTCAGGTGATCTGGATTTGGATGTGGAATATCTGGAGGATCACACTGAAGAATACTGGACTTGCCTTACAGAAATGCACGGGTTCTTCCAGTGATACCTCCTTTCCACATGCACATCTGTCTGCTTATCTCAGAAGCACTTTGCAGCCTGCAAACACTAGTTCTTCACATCTACCTGGGTGAAAGCCTGCCCCAAACAAGCTGATGAGAAGGAAGATACAACTTTCTCCAAACTGCCCCATCCAAAAATGATGCTCTGGGTCTCCCCCAACACTCTTTCCCATATGCTTTACTTGCTTGTGTGCTCCTGAAATACTTTTTATCTTTGGATCTTTACTGCTTGCTACCGAATTATCTCTGCTTCCTTCTTTCCAAACGATTTTCTGTGTTAAATTGCTCACTCTAGAGAGTAAACTTCAAGGACACAGATTTCAACTTCGGTGTTAACGCCAGCTGTTCTATTAATGTTCTTAACTCGTTGACCAATTAACAGCCACAGCTGGGCCCTGAGTAAGTGCCAGAAACACAAAAATGATGACAAATGCAATACTAATGACAGCTTGGTGGCAACACAGCCTCCAGTTTTCTCTCTTTCTCTAAGACCCATGACTTGGTAGAAAGAGGAATTTTCCTAATGTTACGTAACGTTCACTTTCTCTCCCCTTCTCTTTTTCTTTCTTTCTTATGCTATCAACAGTATTTGTCCCTGAAGGAATTGCTTCATTTAGCGTCAGGAAGTATATGCCCACAGTAAATGTTTCCGTGGACACAGAGATGGGCTTTTGTAGAGCAAGAGAAGAAGCTCACACGTTTGCCTCCACTGATTGCCTTCTTGTGCAAGGCGTGCATTGGCGGGTCAGGTGGCGCTTACCCGCTGGGTTAATGGAAATGATATTCCATTCCTGAGTCCATCACTGATGATCAAAGCAGCGGTTGGAGAGTGAAAGCTCCCAGCTGGGGTTGTTTGCTGAAGGCAGTGGTGATGGTGGTGGCAGCCGTGAGGTCACATGCAGACGATGGTGCAGGTGGCGATGTGTGTCCATGCCTGTGTGTTGCAGGAGCTACTCACATATTCTTAAGTAAATATTCCCATTTCTATTAAAATGCTTCTGAAAAATCTTCAGTTGTTTCTTATAGCTCTGCAGTAACACTGCAGACTTTCCTTTCTCTGTTGTGGACCTTCCCTTCCCTTGGGGGCCTTGCTTTGAACCCTAGAAACCAGCTCTGATCTTGTTTACTTATGAGAGTTTACTGCCCTCCCCCAGACTCTACTTCTGTTGCCTCTCACATGTCTCTCTTTTCTACTGCCTTTGCTTCTGCAGCAATTCTGATCTGTACACTTCCCCAGTCCACACATATCCTTGCGTAGCATGGGTGGCTTAAGTGTCCTAAATCAACAACTTCCAATTTGCCTACTGAAAAAGATATATGCTCAAGTTGGGTATGTGTCCCCTACAGGCCCATGTACTGAGAGCTAGCTAGGTCACAGCCTATGTTAATATCATAGTGGGGCTTTCAGGAAGGAGAACCTAGTGGGAGGGTGCTAAGCCATCTCTGCAGGAGATATCTGGAGCTATTCTTCCCCTCTGTCCGCTTCGCCACCATGAAGTGAGTGGCTTCCTCCAATATGTGCTCCTGCCACTGGCCTCTTGGTGATGGGAGCAACATAGCATGGATGGAACCCTCTGAAACCACAAGTTGATATGAACTTTTTTCTCTTTTAAGTTGATTATCTCAGGTATTTCATCAGAATAACAAAAAGTGATCAGCACAATATATAAACTCACCAGGGTGATTGTCAAGACCTTTCACAAGATAGTCACAGCCTACCAGGCTGAGCTTCTCCCCTACATGCCAGGATATTCCTACCTCTAGGAATTTGTGCAGAACGTCTCTACTTTTAGGAATGCCTTACTCGATGTGTAGAAAGCATCTTGTGTCCATAGAAATCTGGTTCTCTATCCGAGGCTTCAGCAGTGATCCACAAGCAAGCCCTTCAGCTTAGTAAATTCTCCTTGGGTGTTCTAGACATAGCTCAAGATGCTGGGGACCAGGGAGGAATAAGGCAGAGCCCCTGGTGCCAGAGGGAGCCACACTGTAACAGAGAGAGGTGTACTGAGCAGATGGCTCTGGTGAAGAAGAACAGGACAGGAAGCTTTAACCCAGACCTTATTTGTGAAGTAGAAGTGGTGCCAGGCTAGGTAACATTACATAACTGAAGTGCTGCTTGGGCTAAGTCTTAAAGAGCAAGCAAAAGTTTGGTAAGGATTGGACACAGAAGGGCGGGAACCAAAGAAGGAGATAAAACAAATAGAAGAAGATGTGGTGCTGAGCTGGCTACAGCTCCATGGATGGGCACAGTCAGCTACAGCCCTATCGGATAGACAGGTTTTCCAGAGGGTACCATACCACAGGGCAATTCATTGACAGAAGGAAGAGACAGGGATTTTCTTTTGGTTCCCTCTTGGCTCTAGACTCTCACTGATCAAACTCTCAATAGAGTTTGAAGTTTTCACACTCAATCTAGCCACTGGGGGAAGCTTCTGGGGAGGCCAGATCCAGACTTGAGGGGAAAAATCTACTTGCATCTGGCATAGTCATATTAAGAAGCCACAGCAGGAGGCAAGCGCAGAGAAGATTGTGCTTGATCACAGCTGATTCCAGGGGAGAAAAGAAGGCCAGCGCCGAGGCAGTAGAAGCTTGGGCTAAGGTGGTGACATCTGAGCTTTCCAAGAGGTGAACATTGTGGTTACGGATGCAGTTGAGTGCTAGGACTTCTCAGCTTTCTGTATGTCTTCCCACGAGATCCAGTTACCATACTATGATACATGGTCTTGGTTTTGGAAAGACCAACATGATTACATAGAGGATACTTTGAAGGAGAGCAAGGTCAGGAGCAGAGGGGCCATTGCAAGGGTCTTAGCAAGAAATAATAAGCACCTTCTAAGGATAGTAATAGTGGCAATAGAAAAGGAGAAAAAGAACTAATGGATAAAAAGAACTCAAACACTTGGGGCCACTTAGGGAGATAAAATGAGCAAGATTTGGTGATCAACGGATGCTATGGATTGACTATGGTTTGTCTTCTACACTCATGTTGAAGTTTTGCTCCCCCACCATTAGGCATAGTATGGTGAAACTTAATCTGGCTATGTGGTTTGGCTCATTAGGCCGGCTTTCACATGACTGAATCCTGGTGACTTTATAAGCAGAGGAAGAGTCTCTTGCTGTATGAACTTCTGCGCCGTCTTGGGGCTCTGCAGACAAGGCCATCACTAGATGAGGTCCCCAGAGCTTGAATCTTTAAGACCATGTGCCCAAATAAACTCAGTTTTCTTCATAAAGTGGTCTAGTGCTCTTTTGTTGTTTAATGATTGTGAAAAAGTAGAGTAATAAGGATGGCTGTAGGAGTTGAGGGAAAATAAGGCGTTGAGGTCGATTTCCAGATTTCCACCTTGACCAACTAGAAGGCAGGACAAGGATCCCAGCACTTGAAGCAGAGGGTCAGAAGTTTGCTAACTACCATTTGAATCTTGGAAAAAAACATTTAAAACCATAGTTTTCTGATGGCCTGAACAAAATTCACCAGAATGACAAAGACCTGTACAGGAGGGCATTGTTGAGAGCTTTGTACATCAGAGGCAAATTAAAAAAAAAAAATTCTACTTTGGGGGACAGGGAGATAGCTCAGTAGAATAAGTGCTTGCCTGGCAAGTACAAGGGCCTGAGTTCAATCCCCGGTTCCACCAAAAAGCAAAAAAAAGTTCTATTTTGTTCCTCGTTTGAATCTATTTTTTTAAACAAGAGACTTAGTGTCTTCTTTTATCATCATTTAAAACTCCTTCTTATGATATACCAATCTGACAGTCACTGGAAGAAGCTGTTATTTTTCGTTTCCCACTACAGCCTTACAGAGTAGATTTAAAAAATAGATATATAATCACAGGACTTGAGCAGTCTTTCTTTAGCTGTGAGAGTAGGAGGAAGATGGGTGTACAAAAGGTTTTAGGTTGGTTTATTAACAGTGACAGTGCTCCGCTATCCTACCATATGTAAACTTCCAGCAGCAAACTGGCTTCTTGACGGCCACAACATCATGGTGGAAGCCAGGGGCTGTGGATCCAGGCGCCTGCTTCCCCAGACATCTCCCTTGAGTTTTTTTTTCAAAGCAGAATTCAGGCAGGATGCTGAGCTCTCAGAACCACATCAAGTCCCTCTTAAGATTGTTTTCCTTTGTCCCTTTTGCAAAGTTGTGCTACTGCTTTTCTTTCAGATCAGGTCTTAGAAAAATATATTGCAGGGACAGTTTTGGACGTGTTGATTTGAAATTTCCAGCAGCTCTTCCAGCAAGGGCTTTTTGGTTTCCATGGAAACCAGTAATGTTTTGAAGAGGCGTGACGGGTTCAGCATACAGGAGCTGCCACCGTAGGGAGTGCATGTTAGCTGGTTAGATAAAGCCAATGGTGAAATTACCGTGCTCTGAGGATGTGTCTGACACGGTCATCTTGACCTTCTAAAGAAAGAGAAACACACCGGTGAGGTTGAAGTCGTTCCTGCCGGTCTGTAATCCCCTCGCCACCCATCATATTAAGTCTATGTACTGTTCCTCTCCGCATCATCGAGTCATTATTCCAGTTCATTCTCAGCACTCTGATTTTTAAGTCACCAGCGGGGCAGATGCGGTGACTGACACCTGCGTAACTCCTGTGATTGCAATGCCAGGGAGCTGGATCTGGCAAGGGGAGGTTACGTTCCCATTGGCTGGTTTTTCTTCACTTGTGGGATTTATTCTCTAGAGGCTTAGCTTCTCTCTGCCAGTGAATTTCAGGCTAGGATAGTTGCCTCAAGAATTTAAAGCTTTTACATATTTGCAAGTGTGGGGGAGAAAAGGCTTTCACCAAGCCTGGAATTCTGCTGAAGAGATGGTCCTGCCCGGTGGACCCAAGGGCGTGTGAGTCACTTGGAAAGTCCAGTGACCTGTGGGCCAGCAGCATAACGCTGATTTTCCACTCTGGGCTCCTAAGAGCTGGGTGTGGGATGTACCTCCATGAAATTCATACAGCATTTTGGTGCCCTTGGAAGGGTGACAGGAATTTCCCTTCACCCTCAAAGCCTCAGTGACTGAAGCTGCTGACATAAACTGACTACAGGCAGACCAGCAGGAGAAAAGGCACACATTTATTATGCACCAGAAGACCACAGGAATGAGAAGTGACCCCCACCACCCAGTGAGATGAAGAGGCTTTTGTGTATTACCACACGGGGGAGAGGGAAGTGTGGAGAAGACAACTTTAGAGGAAGACTAATGATTCTAATGCAGATGAACAAGTCCAAAGAACAAACAGTAGTTCCAGACGGAGTTGCTCTGAGCTCTGGGTGTGACAACTCCCAGAGTCTGTCTTCCCCCTCTGGGCAGATCATCACTCAGTCCCACTGCATACCTTCAGGAAGAACTCTCCACAGAAAAGAGAACTTGAAGCCAGGCGTGGCGGCACATACCTGCAATCCCAGCACTCACAAACTGGAGCCCAGCCTGGGCGATTTAGTGAGACTATCTCAAAATAAAAAAAAGACATGAGGATACAGCTCAGTGTGAGGGGCCTGGGTTTAGTCTCTAGTAACACACACACACACACACACACACACACACACACACACACACGACTTTACAGAAAGCTCTTCTCTGCTTTGGGAGAATAAAATGGGTGGGAGAATGAGGGGCACTTTGGGTCAGAGGCTGCTCCTTTAGCTTGACGTACTTAGCTTGGCCGGAAGCCTTGCAGCGGGCTATTTTTTTCTAAGCACAGCATTTTCACAAATGCAAAAGGAGAAACTTGCATTTATTTAGCTCTAGATTTTACAAATCATTTGGTGCAGAAAAAAGACCTTAGACTGCCTCGTCCTGTCCTCCCATGACGGAGCCTGCCCAGAGGCCGCATGACCACCTGGACTTCGCCCTTTCTGTGTTGCCTCTAGGCCTTGTTCTGGAGAACCCCATCGGCTGGCCCAGGTGGTCGGCTGGAAGTGTCCAGTAACTGACACTCTGCCCTCATTCGAGAACTGATGGAGCTGAGGTGCCAGCGGCGCCCCCCTGCGGCTGCTTGGCGTTCTGCGCCAGCACTGGGCTCCCCAGCGGGGGTCGGACTACCGTCCTTGACCAGAGGCACTTGGCTCAGGTGCACTTGATAGGCTACCCAGTCTCAGGCTCATCTCCTTACTTCCCGATGGATGTAGTGGCTATATCCTGGGAGGGCTTTTATATATTTATCTTTACTCATTTTCCCATCATTTTTTTAAAGGGGATAAAAAATTTTAAAAACCCATTTAAAATGATACTCCATCCGTTTTTGAGATGAAATTCATAAAACATAAAATCAACCACTTTAAGTGAAAAATTCAATTCCTTTTGTGTTAAATTGTGCAACTCCATCTAAATCTAATTCCAAGATGTTTGTATTATCTCAAAAGATAACTCTCTATGCATTGAACAGTTACTCCCTTTTCTCTCTTTTCCTGGCCACTGGCAACCACTCGTCTACTTCCTGGCTGTATGGATTTACCCATTCTTAATGTTTTATATAAATTGGATGACGCTGTATAAAAATTTTTATGAATTCTTTCACTCAAGATAAATTTTTTTTTTCTTTTCTTTCTTTTTTTTTTTTTTTTGGCAGAACTGGAGATTGAACTCAGGCCCTTGCGCTTGCCAAGGAAGCACTTATTTCACTGAGCCATCTCCCCGGCTCCTCAAGATAAATTTCTTAATTTCATCTACATTGAAGCTTGTGCCAATACTTCATTCCTTTTTTATAACTGAGTAATAGTCCTCAAATCATAGCCCACTGAGTGGACATACCCAAAACTATTTATTCATTTGTCTTTTAATGGGCATTTGACTTGTTGCTGTCCTTGAGCTATTGTAAACAGTGCTGCTTTGGATATCCATGGGCAAATATTTGTTTGAATCTTGGATTTTTCAATTCATTTGAGTACAATTAGTCCTTGATCTATGTACGAGCACTATCCTGGGAGAACTGTTTGTAAGTCAGATTCGTTCATTTTGTAAGGCAACAAACATGAGTCTCACACAGTGTGCCTGTGACAGTCTGTTATGTGGTGCTGGGAGTTGAACCCAGGGAGTGCTGGGCTACAGCCCTGCTCTTTGTACTTTTTATTTTCAGACATGGTCTTGCTAAGATGTCCAAGCTGGTCCCCTCCTACCTTAGGCTCCCAGTGCAGGTACACAAGTGTGCACCACCACATCCACCTTCAAGCTTTTTTTTTTTTTTTTTTTTGGGAAAGGTCTACAGGGTGTTCAGGGTCTCACTACTAGATTAGACTCGTAGTGATTCTCCTGTTTACAGCTTCCCAAGAGCTGGGATTACAGGTGCAGGCCACCATGCCCAGTCTCAATTGCCCCAGGGGCGGGGTGAGCAGGGATCGAACCCCCAGCCCCTGCTCCTGCTTGCAGGAGCTTTAATCCGCTGAGCTATTTGGCCGGCAAGTTTTGTTTTTCTTCTGGCTGTTCTAGTAGATGTGAAGTGGCTCCTCCTGGCTTTTATTTCCCTTGCCTTGTTGCTTAGCGATGTTGGACATCTTTTACCTTGTTCCCACGGACTTTTCATTTTGAAAACCTTCATATACACTGAGAAGCTGAAATAAGAAACACACAGACTCCATCCTGCATACTCTTTCCTCAGATCAAATGTGTTGCACTTGCCTGAGCAATGCCTGGTGGCATCACTGCTCCTGTCCCTTTGCGCAGTGTCTCCTCTCAGCTGGAAGTAGCTCCTGGGGGCCTGAGTAAGTCCCAGTGACACGTTTAGCTTAGCATCTCCACAGCAGGGGGAGTGCAGAGTACTTTCTGTGGGACAGTTGCCCACAGGTTCTAATGGTCTCTCCGAGCAGCCCTGGGTAGAGGACTCCTTTTTTGTTTCTGCTCAGACCACAACCCCCTCTTCTAGCAGCACCATTTTTACCTTCTTCTTAGAAAACACACACCCCTCCATAAGGCACCTCTTCCCCCCAACTCCCTACTCCTAGAGGTGCACAGGACTAAGAGGATTGGTTAGGGAGAGACATGGGATCCAAGTTGGACCAGCAGAGCCAGCCCCAAGCTACTATACTTCATGGAAAGAAGGTTATATTTTTGTAGGACCCACTGTTCTCTCTTGTATACTACAGAAAGCAATGCCAAATTATCAAGTAGGTCAATTAGAAGATATATCTTGATTTCTGGCTGTTTGCATGGGAAAAGGGAAAGGATATTATAGATTGCTGGTGGGCATCTCATACCCTGGAGCAGCAGCCCGATGTAGATTAAGCAGGTCCCCTGGGGAGAGCTCCCTAGTCCCATGCCTTCCAGCCTCTTCTCAGGGGCCCAGACAAATGCACTGGGAGGCCACCACCCAGAGCTCAGGGTGCACAGCAAATAGACTCAGCCTCCCCAGACTTGCAGAGGGGGCCCTACGCTCATTTACTATTGTGGCTTTCATTTGAAGTGTGGCCCAAAGACCTGTGAATTGAAAGCTGGACCCCTGATCTAGCTGCACTGAGAAGAGAGGTGATTGGATGGTGAGGGCATCGAGGTCATCAGTGGATGAGCGTTCCTGAGTTCACAGCTGAGCTAGTTGTTGGGAGGTGGAGTCAGGGGAACTGGAGGAAGCAGGTCACCGGGACATGCTTTGGAAGGTACCTTTCCTCAGGCTCTTTCCTTCTGCCTCTGTTTCCTTTCCCCTCGGTCCCCTCTGCCATGATGTTCCTGCCTGGGAGACAGCCAACCCCAGACAGAAACCTCTAAAACTGTGCCCCAGAATAAACCTTCCTGCTCTCCTCTTATAGTGTCAGGTCATTTGTTCCAGTGAAGGAAAGCTGACGAATGCCTTACCCATTTTCCACAGCAACCAGACCTTCTGTTTCCTTGAATGCACAGGGTTGCAGGGATCCATTCTGTAGAAGGGAGCAGTGTGAGAGGCTGCTGCACAGTTCCCAGAGGGCACTCGGAGAGGGCGGAGAACTTGCAGTAGGAGTGAGCATGGCTGGAGGCACTGGCCAGTCCGGGAGAGCAACATCTTCCATCCCCAAAACTCCAGGCTTTGGGCTCAGGAATGAGGCCCCTGAGCTATGTGACAGTGGCTGAGGGATCCAGTCCCCACTCCCCACCCCCACCTCAACTTCCCATACATGAGTCTGTTACTTCCAGCACTGTGGGGAGGGTTAAACGACGTTGTCTCTCTGACGCTTGTCACAGTGGAGCAGTGCAGGTTTAGCTCTTGTTAGCTGGTGCTCTTAGCCATCAGCTGCTCCTCAGGAGCCTTGGGCAGCCCAGGGCTGCTGGCTCCTCTGCTGTTCTCTTCACACCCACCCCCAGAACCTCTTCACAGCTTTGTCTCACTCTCTGCTCCTCTCCCTCCTCCCTCTCAGGTCCATCCCATAAGCTCACAACTTATTGTGATCAAAGAGGCCTTTGTGACAACAGGCTTGGCAGAATTAGGAGGCCACAGGGCGCCCTTGCTGCACAGAGCCGACAGCTCCAGAGCACAATATTCTCCTTCTGGAGGCTCATTTCAGGGTGTATGGTGGGCCCAGGATTGCACTGGGGGCTTCTGGGGACCACTGCAGCCTTGTGCCTTATGTCTTTCAAAGACCAGTGAGGTTTGGTCCCAGGCACTGCTATTCTAGAGGCAGGCTTTGGCCTTTTATTTGAATTGCAAAGGGCATAAGATTTTTCTCCAAAGGATATTTTTGAGCAGAGGTGCACATGAGAGAAAGCCAGGCATGAGAATATGTGTATGCAGATCTCCAGGCGGCTGGACATGAGAGAAGCCAGATGAGTCCTGGAAGATGGGGCTGGTGTTAGGGTGATGCAGTGGTGGGCAGCACAGACAGATGGGGCAGAAAGAGAATCTGAGGAACAGGGAGAAAGGCTGAGGAAAAGCCTCAAACAAGGAGAAGGGTGAAGAGAGGGAGAGAGGGAGAGAAGGAGAAGGAGAAGAAGGAAGAGAAGGAGGAAGAGAGGGGGAGAAAGAAGAAGAG
>NW_004524597.1:15995165-16026704 GCF_000260255.1 Octodon degus | reverse complement strand
ACCAGGAAAGAGAAGACTAGAGGGGAACAGAGTAAGGTGTGGTCCCATGTATGAATGTACCCTCAGCTACTCAACTACTGGAGGTTGAAGCAGGAGGTTCAACCCCCAGGAGCTCAGGGCCAGCTTCAATAACACAGAGAAAGCCTCTTAGAAAAAAGAAAGAAAAAAAAAAAGAAAAGACAAGGAAAAGAAAGGAGAGAAAGAAAGAAAGCAACAGTCTGGGCATTGGTGATGCACCCCTGTGATTGCAGAACTCTGAGAGGCTGAGACAGGAGGACTGTGAATTTCATCCATGCCTAGCAATTTAGTAAGACCCTACTGCAAAAAAGAACTTCTAAAAAAATGCAAAGAAAAACTGTTCCATAGAAATATAGGTGCAGTTATCCAACAGAGGCTTTGCAGAATTGGCAGGAAACAATAAAATATCTAGAGACCCAGCCTGCTGATGCCTAAGGGACACAATAATTAGAAGACTTGAAAAGTCCACAGTGCTTAGAGGATGAGGGGCAGGGGCCCAGCGTCCAGCTTGTCTGCTTTGTACTGAGTCACAGGTTCACCCCGCCAGGCTGCTTGTCAGCGAGCACCACTCAGTGAGCACGTGGAGTCACCTGCATGGTGCTTGTAGGGGATGGTGGGTGCCGCCCTGAGTTGGGGTGGGGTGTCCTGGTTTGGGTACCTGGGAACAGACATCAAATCAAGGATTTCCCTGGAAGTGGTTTGTCTAGAGGTGACCAGGCACAGAAGAAGAGGAATGGGTGAAGAGAAAGGAAACAAACCAGTGGCAAGGGTGTCACTGCTGGGTACAGGAGCGCACACCTGGGATCTGGCACTCTGGGAGCCTCGGGCAGGAGGACTGTGCATTTGAGCCCCACCTGGGCAACTAAGCCACTTAGTGAGACCCTGTCTCAAAAGAAAACCTGAAAAGGTATGGTCGTGTAGCTCACTGGGAAGGCCGTGGGTCCAATTCCCAGCACTAGAACAATAGCGACAACAGGAAGTGCATGTTACTGAGCATCATAGGAAACCGAGCCTCAGTCCCATGGGCACGCTGGGGACAGGGCTGCTCCCAAGCCTCAGCGCTCCCACCCAAGGGGAGGAGAATGGGAGAGTTGCCCTCCCCCTGTTCCATCCTTCTTTGGCTCAGGCTACTCCCAGGCGTGGGTATCTTTCTGGCATTTCTAGATACCCTGACTCACTGATGGAGTATTTGATTCTTACCTGTGGGTCTTGAATCCTCAGGGGCACCAGAGCTATTGCTCGAGGTTTGAGAACACAAATATTGCAGTTATTCAGGTGGATACAGAAGTCGCCGGTATCCCCACCCTGTATATACAGTCGTGTGTCACTTAGGAACCAGAAGAGATCTGAGAAGTGGATTGAGAAGCAACCTTGTCATTGTGGGACCGCCACAGCATGTGTGCCCAAGCCGAGGGGGCCAGGCTGGCACTCAGGATGCAATCTATGGGCCTGAAATGCCTTTTAATTATTATTTTTGATACAGGCTCTCTCTACTCAGCTCAGACTCATAATGATCCTCCTGTCTCAGCCTCCCCAGTGCTGGGATTATAGACGGGTGGCACCTTGTCTGGTTTTGGCAGCCAGCACAGCATGCCCAGTGCTCTGGGTTGGCACAGCATGTGGTACTGGGGACTGAATTCCAGATCTTGTGCTTGCCAGGCAGGCGCTTAGACCACTGAGCTATCTCCCCAGCCCCAGGACTAAAACGTCTTTATAGGGCACATAACTATATTATTTTTCCCTGTACATTTATACCCATGATAAAGTTTAATTTATATGTTAAGCATAGAAGAGGTTAGCTAATGGTAATAATAAAGACTACCAATAAAATATGGGTCTGGCGAGATAGCTCAGCAGTCTAACGTGCCTTCTTAGGCAAGCTTAGGCAGGTGCAGGGGACTACGGTTCTATCCCTGGCACCACATGCTGCACCAGTCCTGCTGCCCTCAGGGTGGGCTGAGCCTGGGGGAAGAAAAAGACTACCAATAAAACAGAGCAACTAAAAATAAACTGTAATAGAAGTAACTTAAAAGTTTTGAAATTTCAGGAATTTTCCATGTAATATTTTTGAACCACAGTTCACCACATGTAACTAAAAGTACAGAAAAGGGGGATTACTGTGTGGCTATCTTGTGAGGATGAGTAAGCTCTTAATAGCTCTGTGTATGTGTTGAAGTGGGATGTGGAGATCGGATCTATTTTCTCAACTACTTGAAATACAGACTGTGCCCTATCACTAATGTCCTCTTTATTTTCAGTAGGTAGAAACCCAACTCAAGTTGGCTTTGTCTCCAAGAAAAATCTTTGCTTTATATGATTGCAAAGCTAAGTGGATGGTTCAGTCAAGGTAGGTTTAAGAACCCTCACATCACCAGGAATCCTTTCCATTTTCCACTTTGTTTTTCCTTCTTCTCTCCTTTAAAGTCAGGATTGTCCAGTGGTGGCACAAAATGTGTCCCAAGCGGAGAGGATGAGCCTGTTGCCCATTGGCTCAGCTTGGGCCACGTGACTTCGTCTGAGCTAATCATGGACTCTGATAGGCCAGATTATGGTCAGGTGCTCATAGTGTCAGGTAAGGTCCTGGCCTCCCTGACATGTGGGCTGAGAGACCCTTCTTTGAAAAGTTCTCCAAAAGAGAACTGGGGAGCTGTTATCAAGAGCAGGAGCCTGGCTTTCCATTATAAGCGGCATAAGGAGTCCTCATGTGACAAAAAGGGACCCTGATTTGGAAAATGTTGGGATCTAGGGCAAAAGGTGCTGGAGTCTTCCTAAAGGAACGTACAGTTTCTTGGCCTTGATGTTTTGTCCTTTCATTACGTGGCAAAACCATTCTGATTATGTAAACCTCTCAGGAAATCCTCCCATATAAAAAGTTGAAAATAATTGAAAGTCAGGAAGGAAGGAACGTGGGGAGGGAGTCAGGAGGAGGCAGAGGGGGCTCAGCCACCCCTGAAGGAGGTCCAGCGAGGCATCTTCCTCCAGCTGGCCTCCTGGACTGCTGACAGTACATTGTTTTTCTCTTCTATTTATTGCACTCTAATTGTACAAAACATTAGGTCTCACTGTGGCATCTTAACTTGCCTCAGCCACGTGCATCCCGACCACCCCGCGCTGAAGGGCAGCTCCCACCTGCTCAGCGCAGATGGGGCCTTGAGCCTGCAGGCAAGATGGAGCAGCACTGCGGCTGCCTGCTGCCTGTGCACAGTGCTCTCCTTAGATTTGGACGCTGGACTGCAATAAACCAGTTTGAGTGAAAGCCCCTGTGCAGGGCTTTGCATTCGGAGGAGTAAGCGGAGTCGACTGTGATGTGGCATATTACAGCTGTAACTCAGCCTGAAGGGTGAGTTAGAGCTCTGAGTACTGACCGGGAGAGAGGTCTGTCACATGTGTTCTCTCTTTCAGTAAATTATGGATGGACGGATGGAGAGATTTATAGACATGGAGAGGTAGGGACGTAGATAGATAGAGACACATCCAGGGTGGGGGTGGAGGAAAGCAAGGTGTATAAAGTCTTTTTGAGAAGGAAAATCTCTCATGCTGGGGAGATAGCTCAGCGGCATAGTACCTGCCTGGTAGGTTTGAGGTCCTGAGTTTGAATCCTAGCCCAGCCCCTAACCACCCTCCAAATCTCTCATGAGTATTTCTAAGAATGGTGTGAAAAGATGAGTACTAAACAATATACACTTCAGTGTATGAAAGATATGCATGGAAGTGAGGGGTTTAAGAAAGACCGTTAACTTGTTTACTTAGTAGTCCTATGTGTTTGAATCCTTATAGATGGCATGTCATCTATGTCTATGTCTGTATCTATATCTATCTATGCTTTGTGTCTAATTGCCCATCCCCCAACGCCTCCTGCAGCCAAAGCCTCATGCAGTTGTGGGGCGGACTTCTAGAGTTTGTGATTCATTCATCCTACACACAGCCTGGATGCAGCGTAAGGGAGACAGACTTGCCCCCTGTTGCCATTGTTGCCACTGCTCCTCCCTTTTACTCTTGCTGCTGTGCTGTTTTCCACCACCATGAACTGCTGCCCTCTGCCACGTGCCAGTCTACCTTGGAGCCCACTGAGTATGGACTGAAACCTCCATAAGCTGAGCTACATAAACTTTCCCTTCCTTAATTTTGGGTGTTGGGTATTTTGTCCCAGCAACAAGAGAAAAATCAAGCAAAACATAAAAAGAGGAAAGACATGTTGCATTTGTGGCAAACCTCAAAACACTAAATGCTGTAGGTTTTTATTTCCTACTACCTTATCAGAAGCGTGGGTGTGGGGGCACCCAGGTTGGTGGGTAGGACAACCAGAAGGGACATGCTGTATGTGGATACATGTACGTTTTTTTCAGTCTCAAGGTCCTATTAGTGAAGGAAATCCTCTCAGGCAAAATCACCCACACAGAACTTGTTGGGTGAATGGCATTAGGAAACCTGTAAATCAAGTGGCTCCTTATGCAGGACTCAAAAATGGACACTTGTTTATGTATATTTATTTATGTATACATAATGTATATGTTTATATTTAGACACATATCGATCTATGTGATGAATAGCATTTTAATTTTTTCTTTATTTTTTAGAAACTTTTGTTATACTAAGAATACCTAACAGATTTTCTAGTGTGTGATAGATACAGTGTTACCTAGAGGAAGATCTGTACAGTTTGTTCATGTGTTTTATCACATTTTCCATGGTGTAAGTATAAATTGTTCCCTGAAGGCTTGTATTTTTGAGAGCTTGATCTACACTGCCACCACCCCAAACCCAGAGGTGGGGTCTCCAGAGGTGACAGGAATATAAGTCACCTCTCATCAATCAATTGGTGAGTTCCAGATGAATGGGGTATCCAGAGGTGGGGTTTACCTGAAGGCAGGGAATCATAGGAATGTAACCTTGTGGGGCATATCCGGTCCCCAGCACCCTCCTGTCTGGCTCTTGGCAGCTCACTCTGCCTCTTGATTGCACAGGTTAAGCAGCTGTCTTCTCCCGTGCTCTTCTGCTATGATGTGTCTTCCATGGACTGAATCCTCAGACACCATGAGCCAACATAAACCTTTCTTCTTTTAAATTGGACAAGTCAGGTTCTTGGTCATAGTTATGACAAGCCGACAAACACAAAGCTATAGCAGTAGTAGGATTGCTAGCTAAAATTCAGGATATTCAAACATGAATTTCACATAAACCATACTTTTCTTTACTATTGCTATATTGGAAATATTACGTTTCTCACTGGACCAGCTTGAGTCGTGACCATCTGAGCTAATCATGGAATCTGGTTGGATTATGACTACGCACCTTATAGCCTGAACTTAAACAAATGAATTATGAATTTTAAAAATAACTTTCCTATTTAACTGGGTGCCTTTAATTTTTGTGTTAGGGTCAAGGACTTGGGGCTTAGGGCCACAGTTTCATGTCTAGGTGTGCACCTGAGTTTGGACAAGGGACGGATTAGGGCAAATTCTAGAAATGTGAGATTTTTAGGGATCAAAACAGGCATGGAGGATTTTGAAGATGTCAGCTTGCGTGATGTGTATGCCACTCAGTCCCCTTTAGAGAACATTAGGAAAAATATGTGGATTTGGTGGTGTTTTCCAGTCGAGGGCAATATGTAGGAGCCGTTGGTTCAAGGTGACCCCAGTGAAGAAAAATTCATGACATTCAGCCTGGGTCCCTTTGTTTGGGCAGGCGGAGGCAACAGTGACATTGGTTCCCCTTTCTTTGCCAAAGGGGAAGGGCAGCCCAATAATTCTTCAAATTGAATTCCACGTGACTGGGAGGAGTCCGTTCCTGTGGGTGTCACTGCGCAAGGAAAAATCGCCTTCGCAGGGAAGCAGCTGCGATTGTGCTTGGTAGGAGCCTCAAGGCGTTGGCGGTAGCCGGGCTGATGCCGCCCTCTGGTGGCTGGAGGGCGTCCACGACTCTGGGCTGCTCTGTTGGCTGAGATTCATTTCTGCAAATATTTAAGAGTGCCTGCTAAGTGCCAGGCACCGTGGGAACACCACCAACGCTGACATCAATAGCATAGCTTAAAAGCAGTAATTTCTTCTTTTTGCCAGTGAGGTGCCAGTGAGCCCTGGGGCCCTCTGTGTGCTCGGCACAGGATCCTCCACTCAGCTGCATCCCTAGATGGAAGAGCTTCTTTCCAAAATTGAAAAGTAAAATTGAAAATTTTCATTTCTTATTTTTTGTAGTACTGGAGGTGAGACCAGGGCCTCACCCCACGAGAGCTCTGCCAACGAGCTACATGCCCCGCCCTTTTCACTATCAAAACTTTTGCAACAGAGTTTCTTTAGTTGGGATTCTCTTGCCTCAGCCTCCTGAGAATTTGGGGTTGTAAGTGTTTAGTACTGAATCCAGCTCTTTCTAAACAATTTTGAATCTGAGGTTGGTCGAAGCCTTGGATGTAGACCAGATGGATATGGAGTTCAGGGGTGTGTGTGTGCACACGTACGCACGTGCATGCGTCCTTATACATATTTTGTTAAATTCTCAATTTTAACAATAGCTAATAGAAAGCTTGGCACATAGAAAGGACCTTTGTGCTTGGATATAGGTAGCACTCAGGCAGAATAATTGCTTGGTTAATCAAAGAAAGCTAGGACACTGGTACTACAAGGATAAAATAAAGTGGGAATCATTTCCTCAGAAGACTTCAAGCGATGAGTGGTCTTTACTTAAAAAATCTTAAAAACATCAACTTCAGTTTGAGCAAACCCACCTGTTCAGAAATGTAATTACACTAGAGAGAGAGGCACCATGAAGGGGATGAGAGGCACAACAGGAGGAGGGTCATGCGCAGGCCACGCAGGTCGGCATGGATCTGGATGTGTCCCGTACCACCCATGCCTTCCTGAGGGCACAGGCCTTCTCCTTCCTGCTCTGAGCCCTTTGGCAAGGGGAGTGGTAGATTCACTGGAGCCTTGCAGGATGCACTTGGAGGGTGGGCACTGACTCCCTGCAAGGCCTTGGCGTCTTGTCATTCTTTTTTTTTCCCCCATAATTTTATTGAGAAACAAATAGCAATGAGACAGTTTCAAATAAATTGGTAGGGCAGTTTCAATAATTAACACATTACATACATTCTTCCTAGTGGTTAATTGCTGTACAAGATGTGGACTTGATATCCTATTTACAAACACCATTGGAACAAATCCCTCTATTCATTAAGAGAATCTAACTATATATCTATCCTAACCACTTTGAATATACAGATACAAAATGGACATTCATCTGTATCGCTTTTTTTTTTTTTTTTTGCGGAACCGGGGATTGAACTCAGACCCTTGCGCTTGCCAGGCAAGCACTTATTCTACTGAGGCTTCTCCCCGGCTCCTGTATCCCCTTTTTTTTGTTAAGTTCCGTTATTTGATTATTATAGGTGTGTAAACTCAGCAAAATATTCTAAAAGAGTTCAGTAGCCCATAATAGTATTGGATCTTCCACTTCACTGGCAATGTCAGAAATTGTTGACCTGAGTCCCCTACAGCTCAACATAACAGCATGGCTTTACTTCTTATATTTCATTTTTATACTTTCCTTTTGGATGGTTAAGACCAAGGTAAAGCAGGACCTATGCAACAACAAAAGTTGTAGCTTTTTGGTCTGAGAAGGTCAGTGAAATGCCCTCAGGATTTATCCTGAGATCCTGTACCTCAGATTGTAGAACCTTTGTCAGTGTCAGCCATGTGGATGAGTCACGGCCATTGCTTGGCCAATGTGCTCTCTGTGAAAGCCTGAGAGAATGTTTTCTCTCCATGTGACTCTCCTTAGGCACACTCTACATCATCGATCACTTTCCTCTTTGGCCCCATAATCTCCTTGATCAGAAAATTTGGGACACTACTGAGTTACTTGACGTTACAGTACAAGTTCTCATATGTCCTGAGTCTTAATTGACCTTGGAAGCCTAGGGCCAAAATGTTGGCTTGTCTTGTCATTCTTAATGTCACTGCAGTCTCCAAGTAGCCACTAAAACCATGGAAAAATGAGATGCTGGCCTGGGGGCCATAACTCAGTGGTAGGGCCCTTGCTAAGCAGATACAATACCCTGGGTTCCTTTCCAACACTGCAAAGAAGCGACTCCTTGCCTTTCTGCTGTGCTCCCAGCGCGAGGCCTGCTCTTCTAGGAAGGGCTCATCTCTTTCTGGGTTTTTACCTTGAGGATGGGAACAATGATCTCTGGAACCTTTTGCATCTTACCTGGGGGTTGATATCCAGTAAGTGATTGTTGAAGGAAGAATTCTAGTTTTGACCCACATTTGGGAAGTGGGCACCACTGAGATCCAAAGATGATTTTAATATATATTTTTTTCTGATTTCTAATCTCTGTTTCTTAAGCCATTCAACTATAAAAACTAGTAGTTAACTTTTCCACTGTTTTTGTTGTTGAGCGTGCTTAGTATTTTGTGCTATTTCAGGTCCAATAAAAAAAAAAACTCTGTTATAGATGAAGCAGTCCTTTTTTCCCCCCATTTCTCAGCCTTAGGCCTTCTCCCAGTCACTGGTGGATTGAGCTTGAAGTTTTGTTTTAGTTTTTTTTTGTTGGTGGGATGAAACACCCAACACCTAGCACTAAATGTGGAGAGGCTTATTGAAACTCAGGGTTTGTAAAGATTTCAGTCCATTGTCAGCTGGCTCCAAAGCAGGGTGGCACATGGCAGAGGGACATGGCAGGAGAGAAACACTCCATGGCAAAGTGGGGCAGGCAGAAGGCCTGTGAAATAGCCAACAGCAAGCAACAAGAGACAGCAGCAGCCTCTTTCTGCCTCTTTATTCTGGGCTAGCTACACACTGTTAGGGTGTGTAGCACTCATGCCCAATGTGGACCTCCCCGTTATCTGCACCCAGAACTATGCCAAACCAATGAGTGGGTGAATTTAGAAACCACACACCCTTAATCCCAGCACCACACATTCTAGATCCAGCCATCTCTGAAAAGCCCCAGTGAAGACCACATGACACGAGCCATAGCAAGGGTCCAGGAACCGCAATTATGGAGCCACAGTTGGTCCAATTTGTCCTTTGGCTTTATCCCATTCATAGTTTTCTTCTTTCCTCCCTTCTGGTAACCACCTGGAGAACTGTCTTCTCAGGCGGATACAGGTCTGGGAATTAGTGTAAACTAAAAGACACAACCATGTTTTAAATTCACTTCAATTTCTGGAGTTGTCTTAGTATCGTTTTGGTGGCTGACTCTTAATCCTATGTGTGTGTAGGGAAGATTTTACAACACTTTAATATTCCAGGACCAAGGACAGTGTTCCCACCTTAGGATGCTGCTACAAAGAAAGCCTTGCTTTTTCCAGTCAACTCACCTTATGTGTAATTGAGAAAACAATCTGTGAGAAAGCAAATGACGATGAATGAGATAACCTGGAAGAAAGTTGCATGAAAACATGTGTGTTTCTCACACTGTGCATCTGTCTGTCACGTTGGTGAGAAACTCCCAACAAATTAAAGGCAGACTAAGAAGCAGCTACAAAAATCTCAGGTACCCTGAAGCATGCTCTCAATTTTTATATAAAATTATGAGAGAAGAAGGAAGTTGGGTGTGATGGCACATCCTGGTAATCTCAGCGCTTGAACAACGGAAGCAGGGGGCTGCTGCATTTGAAGTCATCCTGGCTACATGACGAGTTACACATCCTGGCTACACAGTGAGGCTCTGCCTGAAGAATGAACAAAGACAAAAATAAACAAGAGAAAAGAGAGTCTCAATGAGGAATGCATTGACCACATTTTAAAAAAATATTTTATTCTATGTATTTGGTACAGGGTCTCACTACGCAGTTCGGACTCGTAGTGATCCTCCTGTTTTCATCCTCCCGAGTACTGGGATTATAAGCATGCACCATTACCTGGTCTCAGTGACCGGCTCAGTGCACCCTGGGGGCAGGGCTGATGCAGCATGTGTTGCTGGGGATCGAACTCTGGTCCCTGTGCTTGCCTAAGCAGGCGCTTAGTCCACTGAGCTATCTCACTGGCCCTTAACCACATAATTTTAAGTACAATCAGAACCCTTATTATTCTGACCTTACAAATGGACATCATTTTAGTATTTCATGGTCTAAGTAAAGCTCAGTCAATACACTATTAGTTTCTTTCATCTTTAATGAACCTACTTCACCTATTTTGAGGGGAAACATTTATGAAAGGTACAGGCAAAACGAATTTTACTATGGCTGAAGAATCCCATTCTTTGTTGTTTGTTGACATCCTTTATCCATCCTTTCCTGATTACCACCTCACTTCCTGGGCTGGGAATGAGGCTCTGTGGTAGAGCTCTTGCCTCACATGCACAAGGCTCTGGGTTTGATCCCCAGCACCACACATGCACCCACACATGCACATACACCTGCACACATACAAATCACTTATTTTCATCCTGCTACTATTTCCTCCTGTGTAACACTTCTGGTGCCGTTACAATTTGCTACAGTTTAGATGTTGGTCATTCCCCAAAGGCCTAGTATTCAATGATTGGTCTGCAGCTTGGTGTTTTCAGGAGGAGGTGTATCCTCCAAGAGGTGGGGTGAAAGTTATGTCCTCAAGGGCAGTGCCATTTAAAGGCATTGTGGGGCCCTAACCTTTCTGTTTCTCTCTCTTTGCTTCCTGGCTGCCATACTCAAAGAAAATATATTCCTCCATCACCATGTGTTCCAGCCATGGTACACTGCTTGTTCCACAACAGGCCTGAGGCAAAGGGGCTGGGTGACCGTGAATCAAGGCCTCCAAAACCGTGAGCCATGTAAGCCTTCGCTCTTTGTACACTGAATATCTCAGGTATCTGATGCAGTGATTAAGGAAGAGCAGACTAGTTCAGTACTAGAAGTCATATGGTTTGTCTCTAAGGCACAGTGAAGGAGGCTGTGGTCACTGGACACGTCCTTATTTGGGAAAAGATGTGGTGCTCTGAAAGACAGATTGCTGCTGTGTTCCTGAGGAAACCGACTGCATTCAGACATAGCAATGGAAAGTTTATAACCTTTAGGACCTTTTTATAGAGAGCCCTTCTTGGACCTCATCCCAGTCTGAGAAGTTTATATTTGCAACCCCATGGATAAATTGTTGGAATCTTGTCAAGGTAATTCCAATCTACCACACCCACTGGAACCCACAATGAGAATAAAGACACTGGGACGTATTTGTAGGTATGGGGAGCCAAGGGGTCCTAAGCCCAGCCATGATGCTGGCTATCTGGAACAAAGGCCTCGACCCAGGGCCAAACTCAGGTTTTTTTTTTTTTAGAAAGAAAGGAGTGGCTTGAGGATGAGTGACTGGGACACTGGCGGGAAGCAGGTGAGTGCTGTGAGCTGGGCTAGGGACGAGGCCTGTATTCACCTGTGTGATACCACAGAGAAGGATATGCGGAAAGAGTCGTCTGCATAACACAGCTAAGACTGTGCCTAGTGTTTTGAGTTCAGTGCTTCAGCTGTGATGTGTAATCCTTTGAGCCCCAGGGATTCACTGTGTCTACCTGGAGGCTGATCCCAGCAGACAGTGGGGAGCTTTGGCTCTTCTTCCGTCTCCTCTGGGCTCACACCAGGGAGCAGCAGGTGGGGGTGCTGGGGAACTGCGCCTGCTGTCTCTAAAGCCTACCGACAGCGCTTTGGCTCGACAGATGTGCATGGCTGGAAGCCAGCTGAAGGGCTAAAGGAAAATCCTAACCAGCTCTGCATGGACACAGAGTCAGGCTCAGCCACAGTGGAGACAACTGCTCCTCTTCCAAGGAGAGTTGCCCAGGTCATCCCCCACACCTGTTGTTTTGTAATTAAATAATCTTTGGAAAACCCTGTTTCGGGCTGGGGAGATAGCTAAGTGATCTAAGTGCCTGCCTGACACTTACTTTGACCCCTGATACGGTATAGTGCGCTGGCCCTGGAACCCCAGATGTGCCGTCCCAGCCCCAAAAACAGCCATGGTGGCACATGCCTGTAATCTCAGAGCTGGGGAGGCTGAGATAGGAGGATCACTACAAGTCTGAACCATGTAGTGAGACCTTGTATCAAATAAATAAATAAATAAATAAATAAATAAATAAATAAATAAATAAATAAATGAAAATCTTGTTTAAACTGGGGTATTATTTAACTGATTTTTCATCATCACTGGAAGGAAGGTCTATCTCTATGGACTTATTTTGCAATCTTTGGTGTTCTACATTTCTGTCTTGCACTTCCTGATTTATGCTTTCTAAGCTCTTCTGCAGTCAGTTGCATTACCGAAGCATCCACAGCACAGGAGCTGACCAGGGTGGCAGATGTGGCTAAGGACGCATGAGCTGACTGAAGGTCGACTTGGACACCGAGCTGATGGGCACAGCAGGCACCGTGCCCGTGTCACTTTGCCACTCGCTGTTCCTAGGACCCCCGCTTGGATGCTTTCCATCTGCAAACCTAAGCAACTCTGAGGGCGGAGGGTCGTGGAGACGCTGAGGAGCCGCTGCCTCCCTGATGCAGCTCTTAAGCAGCGATGGCTGGGACTCGCTGGGGTGCCGCCCAGCGCTCGCATCCCTAGGTGGAGCAGCTGCAGGCTTGCTGCTCACCACTTCTCAGAACTACACAGTGGCCTACAGCCCCAATGTCCTCAGCAGGAACCTGCTTGACCATCTTCCATGTCCTCCTGTGCTCCTTGCGGGCTGGGGATCAAACCTAGGGACTCACGCATGCTAGGGAAGTGCCTGACCATGGAGTCACGTCCCCAGCAAAGCGCTTTCCAGTCTTATTTTCCCACTTGTCTACTGGTACTCTATGGAATTAACTAGAAAACTAATTATTTGCAATTGAATTCTCATCTTAAGGTTTACTGAGGAATGCAACCTGAGACGTTAGTTTAAGTCCAATCGATATTATCCTAAGAAGTGTGAACATTTTCCTCATTTCTCACCCAGAAAGAATAGCGTCATTGTGCAGCTTGGGTAGGGAAGGTAGAGCTCACCCACTCCTTAAAGGCATCCCCTGGTATTTATAGGGCTTTGGGGCTTGATGGTTAACTGTAGTCAATTTGACTGGGTGATGGGATACCCAGACATTCGGTCAGACAGTATTCTAGGGTTGACTGCCATAGTGCTTTTGGATGAGACTAACATGGGAGCCAGTTGGCTGGGTAAAGTCGACTGCCCTTCAGAATGGCAGTAGCCCTCATACAGTGACCCGTGTACTACAAGAAGGTGGACCCACCTGTTGTTACCATTTAGACCTGAGACATCCTCCCAAAGCCTATGTGTTCAAAAGCGGGGCTTTTGGAAGGTGACTGGGTCCTGGGGTACTGTACTCACTGGGGGATTTATCTCCTAGTGAGCTCAGAGGACCAGCATGCTGTCTGGAGGGGTGCTTTGTTGGAAGAGGTGGGTCTCTTTGGGTGTGGCCTGAAGGGTGCCCCTCCCTCCCTGGCTCCTCCCTTTTCTCTCTGCTGTCTGGACACCACAATGTGAGCAGTTTTCCTCTTTCAAATTGTTTCTTCCAGTCCATTTCCTTGGCATTGGTGAGCCAGGAACTGTACAATGTGAAACTCGCGCCCTTTAAATTGTGGGTGTTGAGTCTTGTGCTTCAGCAATGATGGCATGACTAAGATGTTCCCTCCTGTCTCAGACTAGGACATTGGTCTTTGTAACTGGAAACCCCAATCTTGTTTCCAGTAGGCCTGGAAACAAGGGGCTCATCCCGTCGCTTCTTCTGGCTTCAGCCTTGGGCTCAAGTGGAATCCTGTGACAGCTCTCCAGCTTGTGACTGTTAGCCTTGAAACCTTTCAGTCTGCATAATGGCACCAACTGAATCCATATCCTAATTCTTTGCATGTATTACAGTTGGTGTGACTCTGCCCAGTGTCACACACACACACACACACACACACACACACACACACTCACACACACAGAAGGAAGGAGGGAGAGAGAGATGACGATGAATTGGTTCATGCAGTTGTATACACATACTTATACATTTTATTTATTTATTTTACGCATTTAGGACAGGGTCTACAGGGTGTACAGGGTCTCACTATGTAGACTGGACTGGTAGTGATCCTCCTGTTTTCAGCCTCACAAGTGCTGGGATTACAGGCATGTACCACCATGCCCAGTCTCAATTGCTATCCCAGCACGCCTCGAGGGCAGGGCTGGCACAGCACTCCAGAGATCCGAACCTTGGCTGCTGTGCTCTGCCTTAGCAGGCACTTTAGTCTGCTGAGCTGTCTGGCCAGCTCGGCTACATTTTGTTGATTTGATTTCCCTGGAGAACTTTATCCAATACTGACTTTGGTACTGAGAAGTGGGGCATTGCTATTCTTGGTAGGTAATTAAGGTGAAAGATGGTCATAAAGATCACACGACAAGATAGGCATTTTAAGAAGAGACACTTCTGTCTTTCTGCCCCTCTCCTGCCCCACCCCCTCTTCTCTCTCCCCTCAGCCATGCAGAGTCCCTGTACGAAGGGCATCAGCAGACTGAGAGAGCAGCCCCCACAAGGAAGCCATGTGGCTGCCAACTTGATCATGGCTAGAACACTGGGAAGTGATGTCTGTTGTTTAAGCCACCTTGCCTGTGAGACTTCATGTGGCAGCCCAGGCTGGGGGAAGCAAAGAGTGTGTTTGGTGATGGAAACCTCTGAGATCTGTCTTGTTCCAAACATCCCTTCCACGTCCCTAGGACTGCTGCAGATCGGAGAAGTCCCATCTTGGCCTTCAAAACATCCACACGAGTCACCTGACCCAATCCCCAGAAATGGGAAATGTCCCACTTGGTACCACCCACTAGCGCTAGTCACAGAAACCCCACAGATGAAACTCTTTTTTTCATTCGTTTTATTAGCATCAATATATACAAAGTGGAAAATGACTGAATTTCATTATTCTAGCTTAGAAAGTTTGTTCTGCTTTTTATTCTGTTTGATGATAAAATGAAAATGAAAGAAAATTTCCCAGGAGAAAGCCTACCATTAGGGATTCTGGACAACTCATAATATGACCCTCACATGACCCGTTGTGCCTCATCAGGACATAGGAAGGTCACGCTCTTGGGATGTACCCCAGGGAAAGTCACTTGTGCCCAGGGGTCATGTGTCAGCCTAACACTGCCTACTCTTTACTAGTTCCTCCTCTACACCACTGTCCTAGTTATGTGGCCAGTTTTGTTCCTCTTCTGGGCTGCTTGGCAGGTTTCCAAGCTATCAGCAAGCTGTTCCATAAGCTCTCCAAGGACCTGATTTCAAAAGCACTTCCAGGTAAAGCACATCCATGGGATTAAGCAAAGATGGCTGTCAGATAGCAACCAGAATACTTAGGGTGGGTAAATAATTCTACCAAAAAAGAGGAAGAAAAAGGAGAGGCTGAGCTCCAAGATGAGGAGGGTTGAGTGTGTGTATTTTTAAAGCACAGGATGGTAGCTGACAATACAGCTCGCATGAATTAGTGTGTAACACACACCAGCAGATGCATTCTCTGAAGTACACACTCTCTGTAAACGTATTTCCTCACAAATACTTTAAAAACAAGCGACTTGTAGGAAGGCTCAGTCCCTTCAGAGGTTTCTCAAGAGGGCCTTCTGTCCAAAAATATTTCATCCCAATGGGTTTTGATTTAGATCTTATAAAAACAGACATAGATGAACTGTGATGAGATGTCTCATACATTTTTGGCACTATTAATTTTTTACCTTTACAGATTACAAATACACACTTAGATATTTTAAAAAGAAAAAAAATTAGACATCAACCTATCTTTTTCAATCACACTGCACATTTCTGACCTTGCATGACCCAACTCTAGGCTACGACAAACTTTGAAAACATAGTTACTAGGCCTGAAAAAACAAACAAACAAACAAACAAACAAACAAACAGAGGAAATGCCATCTTCTCTATCTGTCCAATAGCCAGTAAGAATACCTGGGCGGTGAGCTGGCTACTTTCAGGGAGCAGGGCTAGAACAATGACTCTGTATAGTGTCAGTCTTTACGAAAGGCAAATGTTTCACTTTCACCTAACCACAGTGCATTCTAAAATCAAATATCATTAGTAGAGTTCTTCCTTGCAGGTCACTCAGGGTTAAGGTTAGAATGAGCAGTGAATGGAAATCAAAGGGAGGGTTGGGTTTCTGCCTTTTAAAACGAGGTTGTATTATTTATTTTGTTGTCTTTTTGCAGAAGTGACACTGCTCACCAGTGGCCCAGAGCACTTGTTCTCTGGTTCTTTCATAAACGGGGAGCCTGGCAAGCAGGGCTCCATCACCCTTTGCTCTGCCTCGCCGATGCTCTGACTTAGGGAGCATGAAGGTAGAGGACACTCCTCTGGCAGATGCTCCCCTAGGATTGGGGTCCCAGCCACAGCAGGGCAGGGGTGTGCATGAGGACCAGCTTTCCCTCTTGCTTAAGATGTTCCCAAGGCAACTGTGAAGACAGACCCCCTAACTGCTCTCTTTAGGCCTTGGCAGCCAGTATGGTCCTTTCTTTGTTTGAACTCCAGCAGGTTTAAAGCAGCTCTAGAGAACAAGGGAGGGCGTCGAAAGCCACCGAGCCTGGGCCTGCCTGGCTGAGCTGTGCCGTGGCTGTGTGGTCACCGCGCGGCACCAGGGAGCTGAATCACCTTGTGCGTGCCATTCCATTTATGCGCCTTCACCCTCTCCTTCTCACAAAAAACACTCATATTTAGAAAAGAATCTTCTAAAGAGCCACGGTCACCAGTTTTGCTGGGCTGGGGGGCAAAAAGACCCTGATCAAATGTCAAGGTGCTCATGTGATTAGATACATTGCAACGACTTCCTATTTGGACCTGAAATTCCTCTTCCTCTCCTTACTGATGCTCAGACCAGATGATGCAGAGTCCATGGTATGGTTTGCTGTGACTTCAATCCCTGGGCCTATTCTCTGCAGCCCCACATCAGCACCCATGCCACCATCCAGCTTACAAAGTTCTAAACAACTGGACAGCAGAATCTTACTTTCTCTTCCTCCTAGAACCTAACCTCCCTGGGAAATACTGACCCTGAAGGGGACATCTTTTAGGGATGCAGTGCATTTCACTATCTCCCATGTTGCAGGCCAAGATAAGCCAGAACCCCAGGAGAAAAAAACCCCAGCTCACCCCTGAGCTTCAGAGCGTGGCATCTCCTCCCTCCCAACACAAGCCCTGTAACTGCATGGCTGAAGCTGCCTGTGTCTTCCACGCCTTAAGGTTCATTATCCCTGCTGGAGGGCGGCTCTGCCAGACCAGGAGATCCAGTCTGACAGCTGTAGTGTAAATCACCAGCTCTCCCATCACTGAAGGTGTGTCAAGGAAAATAACTTTTTATTAACCCAATTCCCTCACCCAGTGTTCCCCTTCACCCAATTCCTAGTTGGAACTCTCAGATCTTGCATCTTCTCTGAAAATTCTCCTTTGTGGTTTATCACTTTTTTTTTTTTTTAAAAGAAAGAAAACATTTTCTTGTTTTGTCAGCATCCAGGGTGGTACAAGAGGATGTTCATGTGACATCTTGGCTGCCTTCAGAAAGTTCATGGATAGAGGAGGAGATGGGGTAAGATATTTTAAGAGCTGGTAACATTAGAAAAGATGACATAGAATTTGTTTTGGGCCAAAACCAGGACTGGGCTTGAGTAGCCATGCTGAAGTTACAACCCATGTTAACCCTGTGAGAAACACCCTTTCCAACCTCATCTTGGGAGCTAGATTTGTAGCCCAACACCCTGGGCATGGATGCCAATGATGTGTGCAACTTGGCGCAGCCTGAGCATGCCACTGCTGATGACGGAGAGACTTGATCTGTTGCTGTTGTTTGCTTGTTTGTCGTTGCTGCTGCGTGCCACCAGATGTTCCCCTGCCTTGGGAGTAGAGGCTGTCAGCGAACTTGGCTGCAGCCACAATACACAGAACCACACCTACTTCAATTTTAAATATAATAAATACAGCAAAGAAAACAGTAAATCTTCAATCAAGAGTCTAAAGAGAAGACAGCAGACACTCTGGGATTTCAATCCAGTGCCCCACGGTCTCTGGATGGACGGCTCGAGGAGGTTGTAACTGAGTTCATGTCTGTGAGTTCCCTTCTCCAGCACAGCTCTTTAGATAGAAACCTCATACTCTCTGGTTTCCTGCAACAAAGAGACATGGATGTGTTGAGCCCTGGGTAACAGCTTGGCATCACATTGGTTCCAGTTCCTTACCCTCCCATGTGAACTGCAGAGCCATTACACTCTGCACCTCTTGCTCCTTCCTGCACGCTGTAAGACCGTGCTGTGCACACTGCAGCGTGTTGTGTGCACCTGTCTTTCTGCCCTTGCCTTGCACAAGGCATGTGTTCTGTCAGCCTTTGGTCTCCACAGGAGGCTGAAGAACACAGAGGATAGAGCTGGGTCGCTCAGTCCACAGCTGACAAGCTGTGTTCTTGGCGCTCTGCTGAAATCAGCCTACATTATAGCCCCACAGACTGGGGAGCACACTGGTTTTTGCTTTGAGACTCGTTAAGCACACTGGTTAAGCTTTGGATTGTTTGCTATTCTGCATCATTATAGACCGAGGCCACTGATACAATCTACCAGCAGACATTACGGAAGTCTGATCTTGAAATGCCATTTTTCTTTTTAAAAAGTAGTACATGCTTGTGAAAGCTGATGAATACATTTGTGCTGGGAAGCTGGGACACACACGCACAGCTCACCTTGACTCCTTCTGTTTCCCCCTCCTCCCTCTCCCTGCGCTCTCCCCCAGCCTACAGCTCCTTCCCATTTCTACAAGGTCTACTGATTGTCATTGTCATGGGCCTGGCCTTTTCTGAGGATTTGAACACAAGCTACCTAGAGCATGAAGAACACACGCCCTGCACTCACTGCTCTGAAAGCATCTCAGCATGTGGGTGGTGGCCAGGTGGGACAAGCTGACCCAGGCTCCAGGAGTGAGGAGCGGGGAGACAGAGGAGTCCACAGCTCCGCCTTGCAAACCTGAGTCCCTGGCTCAGGTTTCAGTGGAATCCTCAGTTCCTGCTGGGCCAGCCTAGAGGAGCAGTCACACTGCTGCCTCCCAGCACATGGGAGGTGTGGAGGGCAAACTTCACAGCAGTCCCCACCTGCTTGAGCTTATGTTCTTGTGTGGGCTCCTCCTCCGGGGGGTGGGGCTGTGGCTAGGATGTCACCTCCACAGGCTTGTGGATTCTGTCTTGCTAGGAGATTAAGGTGTGAGTTGCTCTATGGAGAGGGCCACATGGAAAGCACTGAAAGTGGCCTCAGGATGACAGCCTGCAGCCCAGTGTGGTGGCGCACACCTGTAACTCCAGCACTGAGGGAGGCTGAGGTAGGAGGACTGCAAGTTTGAGTCCTGTCTAGGGAACTTAGTGAGATGCTGTTACAAATTAAAAAATATAAAACAGGTTGGGAACACAGCTCAGTGGTAGGATGTCCCTAGTTTCAATCCACAGTGCTCAAAACAAAGAAGGACAGTAGCCTTCTAGATATGCAGCCCCTCACCCTAGTGATCTAGAGGACCTGACTGGTGACACCCAGCACGTGAGCCAAGGGTGAGCCTTGCAGCCCCAGCTGGGGGACTGAGAGTGGCCCTGAGACAGCAGAGGACTCCACTGAGCGGGCCCAGAGTCGCCACTTGCAGCAATGATGAGATGGTGAAGGTGTGCTTCCGTGGGCCCCTAGATCTGTGGTAACCACGCAGAGGGACCGGGTAGAGCAGGAAGAGTAGGGACAGGTTGTTCCCACCCCTGCATACACTTGGAGGGGACGACATCATGATGCAGTGAGTGTGGAGGGGTGGCCTTATGCACTTGCCACGGACCTCTGGGCCTTTGTACACCCCTGTCCGTCTGCCTGGCACCCCCTGCAGCCACGTTTTTCACCTCTCAGCTGTCTCTTTGCTTCCTCAAAACATCTTTCCAGCCCCCTCCAACATCTTTCTTTCCACCATCATCTGTCTCACAGCACCCTGATATTTTCTTGGTCTGTAAACCTGATAATGTAGCCTAACCTAGCTAACTGTGGGCACATCTGATGGCTTGAAGTGTTCGGGGAGGCAGGTGAGCACCCCTACTCAAGGAGGCAGGCTGAGTGCTGCCTGGTTTCTGGCTGGACACCCTGGCTGGCTGCCATGTTGGCCAAGTTCCCTTTTCTTCTCTCTGGACTTCCATGTCCTCCGCAATCAAAGGCATATAACCATAGACTTAACGCAAAGAACCACAAGGATGAGGGATGTTATATGCTGGGTGTTGGGCAAATGGGCCATATATTAGTATTATTAGTGGTCTTTGTGTGTGTGTGTGTGGTGCCAGGGATCAAACTCCAGACCTTGTGCTTGCCAGGCAAACACTTATTCCACTGAGCTATCTCCCCGGCCCTATTAGTGGTCTTTATCGACTTTGCAAAACTGTAAGTTCATGGGAGTGGGAGCTAAGTGTGCGGTGAAGCAGCGCTTCGTGACCTGTGCTCATCAGCAGGCTGCAGAGCCCACAGTGGCCCCACGGGGCTGTGACGGGCGCCTGGATGCCCGTTGCGTGCTGACGTCATGGTGTTACAGCGCGCGGCTTTGCTCAGGTGTGCCGGGCGGTGCTGCCGCCTGCACTGCCCCCAGGTGGCAGCATGGCGCCTAGCTCAGAGACGGTAGGGAACACTGGGTAGTGGTGCTAAGTGAGCTTGCTGCAGGTTTCTTTTGTGTGTCTACTGTGCTATGATTTTATTTTAGAGCACACTTCCACCTACCTAAAGGTTACTTCTGTGATTCTGGCGGCCTCCTAGACCTCCTCTGTCCTCTCTCTCTCTCTCTCTCTCTCTGTTTCTCTCTCCTCTTGCCCCTTTTAGTGCTGGGATGGAACCCTGGACCTAGCACATTTGAGGCAACCATTCTACCACCGAGCTGTATCTCCAGCCCTTTTTATTTTGACTCAGGGTCTTGCTACGTTGCTTGGCTAGACTCGAGTTTGGGATCCCCCTGCCTCAGCCTCCTGAGTAGATGGGATGACGGGTGTGAGCCGCCATGCCTGGTTTGCGTGATCACACTGAGACTTCACAGTGAGCCAGGTGTGGCGTCGCACACCTGTTGCCCTCGCACTCTGGGATTTGAACCCAGTCTTGGCAACTTAGCAAGACCCTACCTGGGAGAATGTAGCTTAGTGCAAAGGTCATGGGTTCAGCCCCCAGTACCACCACATGAACAAACAAAACTGAAGGAGCCACAGCAAGTGGTGGACCTGCACCACCGGGTTTGGGGAAGCCCCTCAGGATGTTCACACAGTGATCATCCAAAGGCATGGTTCTCAGAAGGCATCCTGCCATGAAGTGAGTGCTCTTGGTTCAGTACTGTGCTCCCAGTACCCGGCCCTGGGCTGCCTCTTGAGGCACATTGAGCTGCACCCTCAGCAAAGTTCAGGGCTCAGCCACAGATGTAGGCTGGCCACCTGTGCGGGGCATCTGGCCTTGGAGCAGCGCCTCCTTCTGTGGGTGCTCAGAGGGCAGACCGCCTCCCGGGTTCCCCTGGCTCCAAGCACTTGCAGTAGGGCCGGGTGCGCTTATGGCGAACACAGCGGGGCCTGCGGCGGGTGGTGGGCACTGGCAGTTGGCCAGTGGATGAAGAGGGAGGAGGCGGGAGAGGGAGGGACTCACCCCTGTCTCATAGATGGGGTTGTCAAACTCGGTCTCCACGGTGATCTGGCTGTAGGGGTGTGAGTACATGAGGGGCAGGCGGAGGCTGGAGTAGTAGCGACACCTGCAGAAGAGGCGGGGACAGAGGTCAGCTCTCATGCGAGGGAGGACAGCAGCCACCCACTTCCCAAGCTCAGGCAGCTCCTCTCCCCACTGTGTTCACCTTACGGAGGCGAGCACTCACTTCTGTGCTCACTCCTCTTCTCCCTGTGCCTGGGGCAAGCTCCCTGAAGGCAGGGACGGCTCACTTAGGCACACACTGGCCTCCGTCCCTTTGCACTTGCCCGGCCTCTTCCCGAAACTCTCCTCTCCTGCTCCTCGGCATGCTACTCACTGAATCACACTTGCACCCATGCTCACAGGTTTTCATTTCTCAGTGTGGCCTTTTTCATCTACTAATGTGAAAATGCAGCCGCTGGCCCTCCTCCAGGGCCCTTATTCTCCCTTCTCAGTTTTCTTTTCCTCCCTACATTTTTCAGTTTTTAATCTACTCCTCGCTTGGCCTCCTATGTGTTGCTTGTTATCTGACTCGTGCTGAGCCCCCCGTGGGCAGATTCCTTCTGCTGTGCTCATGATGATGTCCCCGGGCCTGGGAGTCTGCCCGGCACACACCAGAGCTCTGCTGAGTGTGAGCCTGGCTGCACCAGGACTCTGCCAAGCCTGCTCTACATCTGCCTTCTCTGTTGCATGCAAGCCTGTGACCTCCAGTGCCCAGGACAGCATCTGGTACCCACTCAGTTGTGGGTACACAATCTGTGAATACCTGAATGAGCGAGTGAGTGACAGAATGAGAGGTGGGGTGCCCAATAGTGTGAACTGCCCATGTCCCCCATGGAAGGAGAAGCTCCCTGCGACCAGGGCAGGTGTCTGTCTTGGGTCCTACTTAGGCTCAGCCCTCCTGCTGGGGGCATCTGCTCTGTGCCCAGTGCTGCTACCTGCCCCACACAGATGAGCAGAGTCGAACCATCTCCACAGTTACCCGATGCTGCTGCTTACTACCCCAAGGCTCCAGAGCAGACCCAGAGCTCTGAGGTGACCGCACACATCCCTGGGGGCTGCCTCCTGCCTCAGCCTACCTGGAGATGTAGATGTAGGCTCCTCCCAGCAGCAAGGAGATGATGAGGACCGGGATGAAGATGGCCAGGGCCATGTTTCCTCCTTCCAGCGACGACTCTGCTGCCGCTTCTGCTACTGAACACATGGCCCCTGAGCCTCTTGGCCCGTATGCCCTGCCCCCGTGGAGCCTGCTGCCTCCAGGGGGAGCCCTCAGCCCCTCCCACGGCCCCTTCATCCTGGGACTAGGGGCTCCCTGAGAGTGGGAGGATTGCAGTTTGGAGACTGATCCATCCATGCCCACTGGAGGGCGGGATGCAGTGAATTGACTTAAAATCCAGCTCTTGAGCAGAGCTGGGGAAATCCCCTGAGTGTTCTTGTGCCTGTTGGCTTGTGCCAGGCTGGCGGTGGGCATCGCCAAGATCGGGTTAAGATCTAACTGGAGGAAGGAAATGGAGACAATCTCAAATGCAGCCCCTGGAGAGGTAGAATTCCTGGACATTTCATGTGGAGGAGAAAAGGGTATGAACCAGGACTGGCGGCAGCACTGGAGCAGACCAGGGCTGTCCACGGGGAGTGGAGCGCAGCTGTACCAGCTGCAAGTCTTCTAAGCAGGAGCCCCAGGGTGGCTGCTCCCCGGGCGCTGCTTCCCAGTGCTCACCGTAGTGGGCTGCGATTTCTTTGCCTGCCTGCTCCCCACCAGTGCACAGGAGCACACAGCTACTTCAGGGCCTCTGCACAGTGCCCAGTAGGCACACACGGCTTCTCTGCCTCACACCCCCTCCCTCTTTGTCTGTACAGTTTGCTGGTGGTCATTTCAAGTCCTCACTCCGCAGTTGCACCTGGCTCGGGGACCCTTCAGGTCTCAGACTCCCAGCCAGGGCTGAGCCCGGGCAGCTGGCACAGCTCCTCACTCCGCACACTTAGCTTCAAGCTCCGGCGTGAGCTCAGCCCCTGGTGCTCATCTTGGGCAGGGCCAGCCTCACCTGGAGGCTCCTCTGGCTCACCAGGCTCTCCTCGGGCCAGCATAGTTATCTCAGGGACCAACGGCATCTCCCAGATCGGCTGAGAGGCCCCCCATTGCTCCCAGAAGCCTGCCTCCGGGGCTCCCCTGCATTCTCCTGGCAGCATCTCAAAGAGCTGAGCTGCGCTCCAATCTGGAATCCATCAGCCACCTCCTCATGAGGCCTGAAAAATCAGTCCTAAGCCTGGTGATAAGCAGAAGCACACAAAACTGGTGGTGACACTCAACATCCCTGAGCAAGCCCAGCCCTCGCGGACCTTTTCATGGTCCAGAGGGTGGCGAAAGGCAGCCGAGGGCCAGCTCAGCTCGTGTGGAGAACAGCAGAATGGCGCCTGAAGTGCCTGCTGTTTTCCAAGCAGAGTGACTAACTTAGCTGCTCTCTTCCTACACCTGCACTTGGGCTTGGCCTCTACCCGCATGCCTGACTGCGTTGTCTGTTAGGGGGAAAGGCAACCTGTGATGCACAATTCACAGAGCCCTAGATCCCACTCCAGGAGTGACAATGACAAGAGTTTCATTGGATGGAACATTTTCACAAGGGAAACAATAGATTCAATTTTTTTTTTTTTTTTTTTTTAACATCACAGCCTGAAGGAGAGGTTTTGCACCCTATTTAATGGAAGTGCTGACAGTTTTCTGTATGGAGGGGCTGGGAAGGAAGGAACTAGGGGGCAAGAGTAGACAGAAAATCATGACACACGCTGAACCCCTGTCCCATGTTAATAAACTTTGCCGGGGAGTTTCCAATAAAGGAGGAGGGAGACGGATGCCAACATGGGGAGGAGAACGACTTGTAGGAGAACGGAGCTAGGGCTGGCCTGGGCGGGCCTGCTCTCCTGCAGCAGAAGGGTGCTTGGTGAAAAGGAACAGGACAGGGGGTTGCTTCCTGGCTGGGAAGATGGCCACAGGGCCGACCCCTCGGGCTGCCATCCCTGTGTGCAGAGCTGGGGTCAAATCCCTCGCAGGGACCACCCTTAGGATGTGAAGTTGCAAATCCACTTACTAGTTTCCTTCTAGTTTCATTTGCTTGGAGGTTCTTAGTGGTGGTGGGAAGGCAGACTTTATTAGGGACCTTTTTAAAGTACCAGGGTCAGCACATGTCAAGGACCTGCCCTTGTTTCCTGCTACGAGCTCGTTGCATGGGGGTCTCTGCATTGTGGGATGGAACTCACCTTCTAATGCATGTTCAAAACTGTCTTGATTAACTGGAAGGGAAATCAGAAAGTGTCGGTCAGTGCCAAGTGAATTCACTCTGTGTGAAATGAAGCTAGCGAAAAAACCCCAAAACAGATGAGGACGCCCACACCACACCTTGTTAGCGAGCGTTGTGTTTTCACCTGTCTTTGGCTGGTGGTGTCGGTAGGACCTGCTCACCTAAGTTCTCGGGGAAGATGAGGTGGAGCATACAGGTGTGAAAACCCTAATAGCAGTAATGAATAATGACAAAACCCCCAGCGCTGTGCCTGGAGCTCTGTGTATGTGCCCTCGTTTAACCTTCAAGAGTCCTGAGCGAGACACTATCCTCACTGCCACTGTACAGATGAACAGAACAGGAGGCTGAGATGGGAGGTTTACTATGAGTCTGAGCTGCATAGTGAGACCTGTACCAAAGAAAGAAAGAAAGAAAGAAAGAAAGAAAGAAAGAAAGAAAGAAAGAAAGGCCCTACAAAAACACTGAAGAATGGAAGCATTTGAGAACTTGCTCTAAAGTCCAGCCAAAGGAAACACTGTTTCCCTGCTTGAAATACACACTGAGGCAAGCCTTCTGCTTTCCTTTGTATTCCACGTGAGACTCTTTCATTTACTTGCATCTGCTAAAATCCCTGGAAATTCAAGAGGAAGGAGGGTGGCGTCCCAGACCCTGGCCTCCAGATCATCCTGAAAGCTGCGCCCAGAAATATTCCATTAAGGGTGCAAAAAAAATGCAGAAGTGGAGCTGGGGGAAGTAGATAGGAAAGGCGGTGGCTGCCTTCATGTCTGACTAAACCCCAAGATTTCCTGATCAGATGCAGAAGGTTAAACATGGCACAGGTTCTGTGATAGGAGAAGCCCGATGTGGGCATTCAGTAGAGTGGAAGGAAGCAGTGATGGCAGGAAGCAGAGAGGTGGGCTTTCCAGAGAAGTGAGGGGCAGGGGAGGGCAAGGAAGGGGGCGGGAATTGAAAATAATCAAGAAATATCTGTTTCCCAAACAAATGTAGCTATCATACATAGCAAATGTCCACTGACAACAACCACCACCAAAGCCACCAGTATATGATGACAACAAAGCAAACCAGCCGAAAAATACTGGCCAACAGCATCCATGGTCTGAATGTCCCATGTATTGAGAGCCGCATCCCCAAGCTCCCATGTCCGTGGTGTTTGGCAGTGGAGCTTGGGGAGGGGTTGTGAGGGTGACAGAGATCATGAGTGGGGCCCCCCATGATGGCAGGAGTGGCTTTCTAGGAAGAGGACCTGAACACCTGCAACATGCCAAGAACGCGTCCAGCATGTTAGACCTGTTGTCTCACTTACTCCTCCAGAGCCCTGTGAGGTTGGGTGACAGCCCTGAGCTGGCACCTGGCAGGGTCTGTCACCGTTGCAGTCCATCCTGCCAGTGTGAGTTCATACTGCAGGGAGCTGACCCAGCCGCCCTCGGCCCCTCGGCCCGCATCTGTACCTTTACAGACTGGCAGGGGCCCGTTCCAGTGCGACGGCTGCCCCAGGATACAGCGGATGGTCACTTCACCCATGAGCTCAAAGCCTTCATAGCACATGAAGGTGAGAGACTCTCCGGGGAGGTACAGCCGCTTGTACAGGATCTGGTACCCGTTTTCAGGCAGCCCTGGGTTGTCACACGCCAGGGACTCCTCCGCTGAAATACAAGACAAACAGGGCTCGGATGAGACGAAGCCAATTGAAGGGGGTGTGGGGGTGGCCCTACTCAGAGCCCGTGCAACCCGGCTCAGCCCGCCCTCCAGAACCACTTTCTTTCCTCAGATCAGCCTTTCTCTCTCCCGCCTCTAGAGGGCACATTACGCACAGGCACGGCAGAATAAATTGAGCTGTGGGTTTGGGTTCAAGTCTGGGTTTGTCCACTTCTTAGCTGTGTGACCTCCAGCGAGAGCCAGAGCCTCTCTGATTTTCATTGAGCTTAGGAGCAAGACGCAAACACCAACCTCACAGGGCTCTGGAGGAGTGAGGCAACAGGTCTAACATGCTGGACGCGTTCTTGGCATGTGGCAGGTGTGCAGTTACGCATTATAGTGGTGTTTCTTCAAGAAAAATTCTCAGTTCTCATCTCATACCTAACCTGCTCATCCAGCGTGTCTAAGTCTTGTCTTTCAGTATTCAGGCTTTCTTTTCCCACCTCTGTGAAGACTTCCCTGATGCCTCTTGTCACCGGCTGAAGCCCTTCTTTCTCCACTGGCGCAGCATACGCCGCATTATTTGGAGATGAGCTTGTTAAAGCACGTAGGATCCTAGAGCTGGGGATACAGCACGAGCCCTACACTGACTGGCCGACCTAATCATCTCACAGCGCCACCTGGTGTTCATTCTCTGAATCTGCAGACACGAAGTCCCTGCCATCCTTAACCGGCAGTTTGAACCCATTCCCAGCCCAGCATATACTGAATTCTTCCAGCACCCAGGTGGGATGGGCAGTCAGCAATACTGTTGTTCACAAAGGAGTACAAATCCTAAAACATTAATAAACTTAGAAAAGTTACAAATTTTAAATCTAAATTGTGGTCAAATTCTTGGACAGGTCACATTGCCTCCTAAGCAATTGCAGGAAGATTTAGGTCCACTCGCATGGTGGACCACGAATCCCACAACTCTTTTCCTCTTGAAAATCTGCAACTCTTTATGCATCAAGCGACTCTCCGTCTTCCGCTCTCCCAGCCTCTGGCACACACTGCTCTATTCTCTGTCTCTACCCATGTGATGACTGGAAGGATCTCGTGTAGGGGGACTCATGCAGTGTATGTCTTTTGGAAATGGCTCGTTTCACCGTGTGTGACATCCCCAGGGCTCATGACTGAGATGGCATGAGCCAGAACTTCCTTCCTTTGAAAGGCTGTGTGGTGCTTTCTTCTGCGGACGGACCCTGATTGGTGGACTCACTCACCACTGGACATGTGGGCCGCTTCCACGTGTGACCACTGCGAGTGCTTCCACTGTGTACTGTGGGTGTGGGTGTCCAAGCACCTCTCTGCATCCCTGATTTCTGTTCTTTGGTACATATATACCCAGAAGCGGAATTGCTGGAGTTCATAGCCATTCTATTTTTAAGTTTAAAAAAAACTTTAAAAAAAATTTATTTATTTATTTATGTGCTACAGGGTCTTGCTATGAAGCTCAGACTCATAGTGATTCTCCTGCCTCAGCCTCCCCAGCACTGGGATTACAGGCATGTGCCACCATACCCGGTCTTTGTGGCAGGCATGACACACTTGGGGTTCTGGGGCCAGCACGGCATGCAGTGCTGGGGATTGAACCCGGGTCCTTGTGCTTTCCAGGCAGGCACTTAGACCACTGAGCTATCTCCCCAGTCTATTTTTAAGTTTTTTTGAGGACATGCTGTACTGCTTTCCACTGAGGCACTCCATTCTACATCCCCACGACAGTTCCCCTGAGCCCCAGTTTTTCTCCTTCAGATCTTAAAAGTTTTTTTTTTTCTGGATTTGACCCATGTCTTCAAATATCACTTGCTATACCTGCTGTGGACCTACCCGAGAGACAGGAGGGGAAGAACCTTTATCAATAGCTGCAGGCTCCAGGCTGATTAGTGAAGCCCCCCAGGAGGTGGGCTGTGCCTTTTACCTAAATGTTCCTGGGGGATCAGAGTGGATTACCTTCTATAGCTCACTAGTACAACTCCTGTCATTTGGATAATGGCCATCACCTTCAGACCTCACCTGGGGGCATGGAGCAGGGGCCAGCTACTTCCGACTGGCGCATCCTGGCTCCTGTGGAGAGCAGGTGGCTTCCTCAGACTTGGCTTCCAAGGCTTTGTTTCATGTCTGGCCTCCTTGGGCTCTTCCCAGCCTTGAAGTGAACTGGTCTTACCTGCTGAATGGTCACCGCTATTCCCCTGGGTGGTGAGGCCCATGCTTTGCCCCTGCCCTGCATGCACACCCTTGCTTCTTTCTACAGATGAGCACAGTGACCAGGTGGTAAGACAGCTCTCCATGACCTCCGCCTTCCGATCTCACTGTCCCCGAGTGCAGGTAGAACCTGTGACTCACTTTTAACCCACAACAGGGAAGAAGCAATGGGAGGGATGTCGCTACCACGACGGTGCCCGTGTCTCACTGGTGGATCATCTCAGACTCAGCCAATTGGCCGTGCTGAGAGCTGCCCCGTGGGAAGGTCTGTGGGGCAAGGACGGAGGGGGTGTGGCCAGCAGCACGCGGGGAACTGAGTCTTGCAGAGAGCTACGAGCATGTCGATGTAGATCTCTCTCTGCTTCCATCTTCAGATGAGACTCTAGCCTCAGGGATGCTTTGGGGAGCATTTCTGAGCCAGAGGACCCAGCTCTGCTGCCCACAGACTCCTGACCCACGGAAGCGGCGCACTCACAGACGCACGTTGTTGGATGCGCCTCACTCCGACAGGTGAATCGCCAGGAGCCGGGTCTGTCTCCCATGGCACAGATCCTCACATCCCGTAGCCTGCATGGACCCGGAGCTGTTCCATTCCTTCCTCTGCACCTCTTTCCCACATGGCCAGCCACTCTGATACTCATGCCAGGAGCCCCTGTGTCTAGCACAGCATCTGGGTCTCAGGATACATGAAGTTCCCGCCAATGATTAGGGAGCAAATGTTATGTCCTAGCAGCAGGCAAAAAGAAAGCGAATAAAACAGGTGGCCTGCCTGTTGAGGGGTGGGAGGCACACTGTAGAAGGTTTGTGTGGCTTGGACCTTTCCGCCTGTGAAAAATGACTCGCGAGCTTTGTAACTCATGCAATGTAAAATGTAAGAATAGCCACAGAGTTTTCACAGATCAGGTAGGTTCCCAAAATAATTGAGATTTCTGGATTCTTCTGAAGCATCTGGTGATTGGATCCTCATGCAGCGATCAGCTGGTAGATTTAAGTAGCAGTTTCCTCCTTAAACCAGGACTGAGCTTCTGTTTAGCCACAGTCCCTCCCGCTCCCTGTTGCCTCACACGCAGGGCTCCCCGGCCCTGCAGGCTCTTAACTGTATCACTTCTCAGTGGGCAGATGCATGAATGGCTGAAGATGTTTTAGCAAAGTTACCACTACTCATGAAGAATTTGGGTTTTGATTGCCTCAAAGTGGTGGAGAGTGGGAACCTGGCTTCCACCCTCGAGATGGAAAGACTTTTCTTTATATTCCATCAGCAGCGAGGAGCTGTTTTCTTCCCACCCTGGACATCCAGCCGGGGACTTCCCAGGTCACTGTGTGCATCTTGTGTGACCATGCGGATGCCCCTGGCAGGCTGTCACACACACACATTTAGAAAGCATTTGCTAAGCACTTGCTGCCAGTGCCTGGCGACACATCCAGCAGGGGGCAGGAGGCAAATCAGACACCATCCTCCCCTCACACCGCTAACAGCTTGCAGTCCGGATGCTCCAAGGAGGCTTAGCCGAAGTGTAAATACAAAGTGGCAGGTGCTGCTGGACCCAGAGGAGGCACCAGAGCAGTCGCGGGGAGGAATGGTTAGAACGGTGGGTGAAAGCAGGCAGGGTGGGCTGCTCACTGGCCTAGGGAGCAGTGCTGGAGACGGGACCCAGGGCCCCATGCGTGCTGGCACGTACTGCAGCACTGAGCTGGTACCCGCATCTTTTTATGATACCCACGAGTGGCGTCTGGATGAGGACCAGTACTGAGCGTGGTCTAATGATTCCTCTGAAAACACCCTGAAAAAACCCTTTAAGCCTGAGCCCAGCAGAACTCACAGCTGCAGCAGCAGCAGCAGCCTGGCCCACGGTAGATGCCTTGTAAGTGTTTCTTGAATGTCAGTTCAATGAAAGGCAGGTCACAGGGTAAAGTGCTTGGCACCAAGTGTTCAAGGGCCCGGGGTGCAGGTCCCAGCTGTGTGCCCCTGTGAGTGCAGTGGCCTCTCCGAGCCTCCATTTCCTTGTCTGTCAAATGGGCTCTTTCTGGACTATGATGAAGGTTATGCAGGCTCCTGCATGTGAGCAGAGCAGAGTATGCGAGCACGAGAAGCACGGGCTCTGCTGTGGCCGCAGGAATTCTTGGCCGAGCCTCACACCTCCTTCCCTGTGGCCTACTTAGTAGCTAAAGAAATTACATCAACTGTTTTTCCATTTAAATTGTGCTACAGAATTTAGCTTCATCCTAGATAATGCTCCTATAATCACAAATTTTGGGTGTTCAATTCTTCTCCTTCTCCTCCATCTCCTCTTCCTCTTCTTCTTCCTCCTCCTCCTCCTTCTTCTCCTCATCCTTCTCCTCCTCCTCCTTCCCCTTCTTCTCCTTCCCCTTCTCATCCTTCTCCTCCTCCTCCCCTTCTTCTCCTTCTCCTCCTCATCCTTCTCTTCCTCCTCCTCCTCCCCCTTCTTCTGCTTCTCCTCCTCATCCTTCTCTTCCTCCTCCTCCTCCTCCCCCTTCTTCTCCTTCTCCTCCTCATCCTTCTCCTCCTCCTCCTCCTCCCCCTTCTTCTGCTTCTCCTCCTCATCCTTCTCTTCCTCCTCCTTCTCCTCCTTCTTCTCCTTCTCCTCCTCATCCTTCTCCTCCTCCTTCTTCTTCTCCTCCTCCTCCTTCTTCTTCTCCTCCTCCTTCTCTTCCTCCTCCTCCCCCTTCTTCTCCTTCTCCTCCTCATCCTTCTCTTCCTCCTCCTCC
>NW_004524597.1:15980756-15991698 GCF_000260255.1 Octodon degus | reverse complement strand
CACACACACACACACACACACACGCACACGAAGACATGGTTTCAGCCTTCACGTAACCTCATTCATTCTGTGTGGACAGCACTAACGCGGCCCACCCTACGTCCGCCATGGTTCTGCAGACACGGAGAACAGGTGACCAATGATCGGACGAGATAGGGCGCATTCAAGGTGGTATGGCCGTAGAGAGGTGACCGGTGATAGGAGCTGGATGTGATCAGCATGTGGGCAGCTGGCAGCCGGGCTGGGCAGAGGTCCAGGTGATTGCCCTGCCTTCTTGCCTGGGGTCAGGGATGGGATCTAGTTATCCAGGGCTCTGGCCCCACCCTTTGTGTTATTTTAATTTAATGAGGACCCCAGGGCATTTTTCTTAGAAGTCCTCATGCCATTCTGAAGTTTAGCCAGGGCTTAGGCTTTGATATCTTGGCATGGTTAATACATTAATTCATCATTTAATTGATTTTTTTCTGAAATGTTTGAACATGCCTTCTGTATGAGATGATTTACATAGATTGCTTCTAATCCTCCAAATCCTCAGAGGTAGGAGCCGTCACAGCCAAAGCAGCCAGCATTTGTTGCGAGGAGCCAGGGAGACAGACCCCATAAGGCTGGACAGCTTGGGCTTCATTTTATTATCACCACGACCTCCAGCGGAGACATGGACATCCTCTTCATGGGGGAGGGGGTGGGAGATCAGCTCTCAAGGGCCACCAGCCAGTGGCCCCCCCAGGTGGCCATGCACAGGCACTGTGTGCGGACTCTGGGACTCGTGTGTGGCCTCACAAGAAGGAAGTGGCTGGCGTGTGACCTGGCTGTAGGACTCTCTGGCCTCAGGTCAGTGCCATGTGCTCTCCCACCAAGCCACACCCTCGGTGCTGGGGGTCTGATCTGACCTTGCTGGCTTCTCTGCCACAGGTGGCAGGAGCTTCTATTTCATTCTCCTGCTGGGAACACAAGAGCTAATGCATGTGATGGGCTTAGCATGATGCTTGGCTTTCAGTAAGTGGTCAAAAAGTGTCACTTTGTCTGGAGGAAAAGGACGTGATTTTGTCTTTCCAGGTGTCTTCTGAAGTGATAGCATGCATCTCACTGGGGGCCCTGCCTGCTGTGCAGGCATTGTGCTTTGGGAACCAGGCTCAGGGGCCTGTGTGAAGCCACACAGCCCTGCTCCTGGCACAGGTGCTAAGCTGGCCAGGGTCCCTGTTACAGTCACATCAGATGCGGTCACATCCTGCAGTTCTCTTTCTTCTGTGTGCATTGGGAATTGAACCCCCAGTTTTTGCACTGAGTTCTACCCCCAGCTTCTCCCTAAATTTTGACAATGATTCTTGGTAAGTTGTCCAGGCTGGGCTCAAATTTGCGATCCTCCTGCTTCAGCCTCCCAGAGGGCTGGGCCTATAGGCCTGCAGCACCACGAGGTCTGGTTTATGTCTCTCTCTCTTTCTTTCTTACTTTCTTCTTTTTTAAAAATAATTTTATTAAGAAACAAATAGCAATGAGACAGTTTCAAAACAGATTAGTAGGACAGTTTCAATAATTAATACATTGCATATTATTGTCTTCTTAGTGGTTATTCATAGTGCAAGATGCAGATATGATATTCTGTCCACAAACACTATTAGAACATTTTTCTATTCATTGAATTAAGAGAAAGTAGCTGTATATCTAACCTAATTATTTTCAATATACAGATACAAAATGGTCCTTCATATGCATCCCCCTTTTTTTGTTTAGTTTTGTCAGAGCTGGGTATTCCATTTCCATTTAAATATTGTAGGTGTGTGAATTCAGCAAAATCATCCAATATAGTCCAGTAGTCCATAATTGTAGTGGGTTATCCATAGGACTGGCAATGTTGGAAGTTGTTGACTTGAGCCTTTTGCAGCTCAGCATATTAATATGGCTTTACTTTTTATACCTCATTTTTATACTTTTCTGCTGGATGTTTAAGACCAAGATAAAGCAAGACCTATATAACAAGAAATGTGACTTTTGTATCTGACAAGGTCAGTCAAATCTCCTCAGGATTTATCCTGAAACCCTGTAGCACAGTGTGTAGATCCTCTGTCAGTGTCAGCCATGTGGATGAGTCACGGCCATTGCTTGGCCAGTGTGCTCTCTGTGAAAGCCTGAGAATGTTTTCTCTCCGTGTGACTCTCCTTAGGCACACTCTACATCACCGATCACTTTCCTCTGTGGCCCCATAATCTCCTTGATTAGAAAATTTATATGTTCCTTTCCTTATCTAAAGCTGTATTCTTAGTTTCCCCAAGTCATCGAGGCCTCGGTGTAGCCTCTGGAGTTGGCCTCAGCTTTTTCCTTATCAGGAAAACACAGGATTTTAAACCTTAGAGTGAGGCAAACGCTCTGCCCCTGAGCCGTGCCCCCAGCCCCTGCTTCTGCCCTTCCTACATAGCTCATGCGCACTTTTAGCAATGGCTGTGAACCTAACTGCCCACCAGCCTCCCTGGAAAGCTCCTCAAGGGCTCTGGTTTGGGCCTCCTCTACTCTTAACTAGCTGTGGGAGCCAAGGTAGTGATTTCACCTCTTAAACTTTCACACCTTCTTCTTAAAGTGAAGACAACAATGCCCAACTCCCAGAGCTCCCTGTAGGAGGAAGGGAAATTCCTAGCATGATGCTTCATGTACTTACCCTGAATGTTCTAGAATAAGAGCCCACAGTTACTATGCACTATTGGGGTGTGATAATAATAGTGATAAAAGTCCCCCTCCCCCCAATGGTTGCCATGGAGCACACCTGTACTTCTAGCTACTACAGAGGCTGAGGCAAGAGGATCTCAAGTTTGAGGCCATCTGGGGCAGCTTAGTGAGACCCTATTTCAAAATACAGCTGGCTGGGCACAGCGCAGCTCCGCGTTATAGCGCTTTCCTAGCACACACACAGGCCTATGTTCAGTGCCCAGCACTGCAAAAATGAGAAGCTCTGCCAACCCAAGGCGGAAGGCCCCTTCCCAGCAACCTAGCTTCCGTCCTGAGCCTAGCTGCCGGGGCCCAAGGGAACAGGCAAGACTCACAGACGCAGTGGGGCAGGCGGGACGTCCAGATGGGCGTGCCGGTCTCACGGCTGTAGCAGGTAAGCAGCGAGCTCCCCTCCAGCACGAAGCCGGGGTTGCAGGTGTACTGGATGGTGGTTCCCACCAGCAGCACCGGGTCGGAGATTAAGCGGGTCGAGTGGTCCACCTCTCCCGGGTCGGTGCAGTACATAACTGCGGGGACGGAACTGGCATCAGGGCAGGCGGCATCAGATCAGCAGTTTCCTGAATGGTCTAGAAATCGTCCTAATTTGGTTCTTTACTGAAAGTTAGTACATCTTTTGCTCAGCAAGAGCAAACAGCTGGAGAATAGTCCAGGTGGAAAGAGATTGGAATTTCATCCCTCTTTCAGGAGTTTGCCTGAAGAATTTATATGAGGGCCCAAAAGCCTAGGGACAATGTTAAGTATTGGTCCATTACTGGTGATGGTAAAAAAGAAGCAGTGCAAATCCCTTAACCTGGGAAGAGTTGAACACAGGAACCCTTCCAACAAACGCTGAGTTGCGCGGGCAGCATGAGGCGGGCCTTCCCTGCACTCTCTGGAGCCCTTGCATGCAGTCAAACAAGCAGCCAATGGTCTTTTAATTAACAAAAACAATACAGGTAAAGAAAAACAATAGACCAATTAAAAATGAATGAAGTGGACAGTGTGAGTGATGTGAAAAGACATCCCATCGGTATTTCTGAGCAAGAGAAGCGGCAAGGCAGGCTGTAAAGATGGATCTCTCCGTGGTAAAACCCCTGCATCTGTAGGTATTCCATTACAAATTTTTTAAGTATTCAGTTCTGTGGGAGGTTATTTTGTGGGCCCCATGGTGGGACCCTCACATCTCCATCTGTGAAGGATGAGCCCCCAAACTGCCTGCCTGCCTCCCTCCCTCCTTCCCTGCCCCCTCCCTCCCTTCATTTCTTCCTTCTGTCTCTATATCTGGGTATAGATTTGTAGATATAGATAGAAACAGCTTTCCATTAGGATAAATATGTAATCAACAGAAATTGCTATCCAGATAGATATCTAATAGAAGCAGGGACTTTACCTAGATCTCTCTCTCTCTATATATATATATGCCTTCATAACATGTGATATATGTATGTGTATACACACAATTGAAATATATAGACGCTTTTAGCAGAGATACCATTTCTAGAGAGTAAGGCCATAAAGGATTTTCACTTTCTGCTTTGTAATTTTAGCATGCTTGGGACCCTTAAGGCAGCATTTGTTGTCTTTGCCATATGAAATCATGGTCATATGCATCTGTCAAAGTTGGGGTGCTTTAGCCCAGGAAAGGCATGCTTAACAGCCAGTGGCCGGGGGCCACATTGTTTCAGGAGGTTTTTCTGATCTCATTTCACTGAAAGAGAAAGCAGTTTGGAGGCTCATCATTTTCAGATGGAGATGTGAGTGTCCCAACATGGGGCCCATGAAATAACCTCCCACAGAAATGAATACTTAGGGGCTGGGGAGATAGCTCAGTAGAATAAGTGCTTGCTTGGCAAGTGCAGGGTCCTGAGTTCAATCCCTAGTACCGCAAAAAAGAAAAAAAAAGATTGAATACCTAAAAAATTTTGAAATGGAAAAACAAATTAAAAATCTATTTACTCTGACTTGATTTTTTTCTTGGCAAAGAATAAGGAAAGAAGAGTTTTCTATCAAGGGTTAGAGTTATGTCCCCTTTCAAGCCCCAGAACTATTTTTAGTAATGATGATGCTATAGATCACTTGAAGGATGTGGTGATTGGTGAGCTTTCTCCCTGCATTTTTATTATCTATTATTACACATACACACACACACACACACACACACACACACACACCCCACATACTATTGCTGAACTTCTAGGACCATTTACATAATCATCTTTTGTATCTTTGACAGGTTCTTCTACATCTCCCATAATAAATTTTCTTTGATATTAAAATTTTACAGTAGAATTATAGGTAATCTCCACATCCCCACATCCTTTCTCTGGTAATGTCCTTTCCTGCTAATGCTTTGTATTTCTGATGCTGGAATTCTGGTTCAAGATTTGAGGGACAGAGCCATTGTGGTGTCACATAGGAGGCCCAGCAAGATGTTTGGGGAGGGGAAGGCAAGCGGTGGAAACAAGTGGCTAGGGCCAGAAGGAGGCCACTTCCAAATTTAGCTCCTCCTGCTAGGGGGACAGCAGCATGGGAGCCTGCGGTGCTTCCTTAGTTTGCTTCTTCTTCAAGGTGCTGGACTCAGTGACTGCTGCTCACCTGGCCCACTCTCCTGGGAAGTAGGAACAGTGAGCTCAGGGGAGCAGGACCCCAGGATGGAGGATATCTAAGAAATTTGGATGTAGCCGATTGACAGGGGTTTGGGAATGGGGTGGTGAGGTCCAATTTAGACTTTGATGTTTCGCTCAGTGTTATGGTTTGTGTTTAGGTGTTCCCCCAAAGCCTCATGCAGTCATTGGGGTGGCTTCTAGAGTCTGTGATTAATTTATGATCCAATGCTGGGATTATGGGTGTTAATTGTACACTTGTTCTAGAGCAGATAATCTGCATACAAATATAAGAAGGGGAGAGAAGCTAGAAGCCACAGCTGCTGCCCCTCCCTGAATTTGGTACCAGGAGTGGGCTCATTGCTGTGACTATAGACCTGATCATGAGGATTACAAGTCTTTGGGAATGGCTTGTGGGAAGAGATAGGAAGGGTTCAGAGATGTTGCCTACAAGAGAAGTGCTGGAACAGCTTCAGCTGTTCTGATGGGAGATTCTGTTCAGAGCTCAGAACACCAGAGGCTGATAGAAATGCTGTCTGTAGAGACCAGCTGGGGAGGTTTCTGCTGGTAGGAAGGACAGCATTGTTGTTGGACTCCAGATGATGTGTGTTATGCCTTGGCAGAAAGTTTATCTGTGTTTTGTTCCTGTCCAGAGACTTTGCCTGAGACTGAGATTTAAGCATGGGGTACTGGTTAATCTGGCAGAAGAAATTTCAAAGCAGTTGGTTGAATGTTGAAACAGTGGAATGGCTATTGTTGGGGGTTTTAGTCAGATATGTGTTGAAAATCAAGAGCAAAGATCTTTGAAGGATGATTTAAAATGTGAGTTTGGTCACAAAGGGAGTACTGGTAAAGCTGTGGACTGCAAAGATAGAGCAGAGAGGATCTCCATTGCTGAGAAGGAACAAGAGAATAGAAAAGATGGCTGAGGGCATCACAGGAAGCAGCAGGTCTTCACCCTTCATAGCCTCAAAACTGCAAAAGTGAAAGACGTTGCTTTGAGGAGCGAGCTGCAGAGCATCATGTTCCAGAATGGAGGCTGTGGCCACACAGGTTACAGAATGGTGGTATTATAGAGAATATTTGTTCCTCAGAATCAGGGTCAAAGTGCTCAGTGATCCAGGAATTTGACCCCTACAGCCAAGAGAGAAGAAAGTCTGGCTACTGTTCCAACTGGCAGCATCCACGTGATTTTAGGTGCAGGCAGAATGCAAGAGTTTGAGGTTAAGAAGGCTTCCACCTAGATTTCATAAGAAGGCGTGGGAGGCCAGACGGTGTGCCCCTGAGAGGGCAGTGTATAAAGCAGAGAGTGAGAAGCTTAACACACAGTGGGAACCCCAGAAGTTTGGAAAAGTCAGGAATGTGGTTCATCTAAGGGAAGCTGCAAGGAGGGAGCAAAGCCAGCCTAACAGAGAAGCCATAGAGATGGAGCCACATGGAGGTCACAATTTGTCACAGATTGCTTCAGATGTTCCACATGGAACTACAAGACTTAATGTTTGCCCTTTGGTTTTGGATTTGCTTTGTTCCTGGTGCTTTGTTTTCTACTGCATGTACCTTTTGGAATGATAATGTTTATCTTGTGCCATTGAATGATGGAAGTGTTTAACTTTTCATTTGTATAGGGGCTCACAGCTAAGAGTCTACCTTAGATATTGGAGGAGACTTGGGACTTGGACCCTTTAGCAATGCAGAAACTGTAGGACTTTGGAAATTCTTAGAGAGGGACTGAAATGTCTTTTGCACAAATGGATGTGCATGAGTCTTTGGGTGGAGTGTCACTGTTTGTGTCTAGTTGTCTCCCCAAAGCCTCGTGCAGTCATGTGGTGGCTTCTAGAGTTTGTGATTAACTCGTGATCCACTGCTAGGATTATGGGTGTGGGCTACACTTGCCCTGGAGCAGATAATCTGCATACACATGTAAGAAGGGGAGAGAAGAGAAACTAGCTAGAAGCCACAGCTGCTGCCCCTCCCTTTGCTCTTTGCTGTTTTCTGCTGTCCTCTGCCATATGGCAGTCTGCCTTGGATCCAGCTGAGTATGGACTGAAACCTCCACTAACAGCAAGTGAAATAAACTTTTCCTTCATTAAAATTGTATGTCAGGTATTTTGTCCCAGCAACGACATAAACATAACTGGGACACTTGGCTACTACAGGTGTGTAAAGACCTGCACAGAACTGTCTTCCTCACACAGGCTACATGCATTCCAATTTGCCATAGTCCCTGCTGCTCTCTACTGCCTTACACTCAATCTACGTTGCTCCTTTACATGACCTGCCAGGTGGGGGAGGCATGGGAGGCTGAGATGACACTGAAAGCTGCACAACAAGCTTGGTGAGAAACACTGACGAGTTATTACAGGTAGAGGAGCCAACACTGCCCTGAAACCCCCACATCACTTTCCTGCAGAAACAGTACCAGGGGAGGGGCTTACCATCCACCAACAAGTGAAGAAACCAGGGTGATTCTTACTTTTTTCGCAGAAAGGGGGGTCGCTGCTCCAGCTGAGGTCCCATTGGCAGGTGAGGGTGTCACTCCCCACGATGTCATAGCCGGGGTCGCACTGGTAGGTGATTCTGGCCCCCCTCACCAGTTCTGTGTGAGATGTTGTTTTCCAGCCATTCTGGATCTCAGGTAGGTCTGAGCAGGAGTCGTTCCTTGACACCTCTTTAAAAGAAAAACATCCTCCTTAGCTGAGGAGCTTGTCTTTCTGCTCGGATTCCCTTTTGTGAATGTTAAGAGGAAGAACACATAGAAGAAAACACCTCTGGGAATTAAGGAACCACACTTCCAAATCCCTTTAGAACTCTTTTATAGCAAGACATTATAGTTCCCTTTCCCCGTGGGCCACTAAACCTACCGAGCATTCCCTTGGTTTGATAAAGCCAGCTTTGGCTTCAGAGTCAGGCGGAATCCTAGCCCTGCTGCTCACTGACCCCCAAGACCATCACTTGTCTCTGGGTCTCTGGTTCATCACAGTCATGAGGGGTTAATTGTGACAGTGCCACGTGCCGGGGGTAGACAGCTCCCAAGGTGTCCCCTGACCACTCTCACCCACTAGAATGCTCGCCCTTTTGTAGCCCCAGTGACACTGCATGGGCCACTGCAAAGATGACTGCACGTAACTTCTGAGGTGGTTCCCTGGCTTTTGGGGCACTTGCTCTGGTGGAAGAAGCTGCCATGTGAGGATGCTCAAGAAGCCCTCTGGAGAGATCAACAGGGGAGAAACTGAGGCCACTCAGCAAGTAGCGCAGGCCTGGTCAGCCAGCTGTGTGGGTGAGGTGGACACAGGTCCTCCATCCTCAGCCAGGTGCTGAAGTGACCACCGCCCTCACTGCCATCTCTGCTGCACAGAGAGACCACAAGGTGGCTCTACCCAGCCAAGGCTGTGTCCGCATTCCCGCCCCGCAGAGACTGTAAGGCAATGCATGTGTATCGCTAACTTGGGATGCGATCTATTTACAGTAGATAACTACCACCCTCAGCCCCATCCTGGAATATGTGTGAATCCAAACATTTAGCGAGTCAGGAACACCTATACTTGCAATATATATTAAGATAAATGCTTGTCTATTAAAACAAAAGCTGTTATTGGTAGATTCTTCAACTCAAACTGCATACAATCTGTGCACGTTAACAAAAAATACTCTAGATTATACTCCCCCAAGTATGCCGTTATTTCTGTTGTCCTCCTACAAAGCCTTGTCACTCAGGCAGCAATCCAAAGCCTCCTATTACTCTTCTTGCGTCCAAGTGCCCACTGCACAGATTTGACGAAGAGAGCTAATTATGTCATGTAATTAATTTGCAGCTCTTATGCGCTTCTGGGGACAGCAGAGAGCCTCCCCTGTCTGTGGGAAAGTCGTTCAGAGAAGCACGCAATGGCTTTGACTGGGATTTCATCACGATTTTATTTGGAGGAAGGAGATCTCGTGGGTGTCTGCCAGGAGGAGCGGACAGGGAAATGGCTTCTGGAATTGCTTGCTGGGGACAGGGGCTTCTATTTTTAGGCCTTTGAAAAATTAGTTAAGTCCCAGATTTGGGACACAGCTGCAAATTCTGGAACTATGGAGGGAAGGGGAGAAACGGGGTCACCTATGAGAAAAGCGGCTTTCCTGGAGCAGATGCTGCAGGACTGAGCAAGGCCCGCCTGTCTGCCTCCTCACTGGGGCTGCGGTGCTGTGGGTCTTCTGCATCCTTGGTGACATCCACCCATTGCTACACAGCCTGGTCCCAACAGCAGCCCCACTCTTTACTCCGTGGGTGGCCGTGACAAAGACACACAATCTGCTCATTCTTCAGTTCCCAGACCACGCTGGGGATCTGACTTGAATCACCAGAAACTTAAGCGGGGGTTCTGGAAGCATCTGTCCCTGGAGGGCCTCATTCACTGTGCTAACTGGCCCAGGAATTGGGAGATTTCTCTTCCAGTCCACTTGCCTTAGGAAGCTGTGTGTCTTCAGCACCTCATCCACCAACTGCCTGAAGTTTCAGCGTCCTCAGGCATGGAGCAGGGTCAGGTCCCATGACCCTTACTATCCCAAAGGGTGCTGCGAGACTTCACTGATGAGCGTGTCAGAACGGGGTTGGGCAAATGCCAAGATGGGTTGGGTGGATCTGTCTACTGGTTGGACTGAGATTCTGTGAGCACCCTGGTAGTAGCTAAGGGTCTGAAGTCCTGACTTCAGCCTCATTATCATGCTTAGCAGGAAGGCCCAACTTCTGGGCAACAGACAGGCCTTGCATACACACGGCCACACATCAGCTTCCCTCGAGCAGGCCTCGCTAGAATCTGATGGGCACCACCTTTATGAATCAGAGCACCTTCTGAGTCTAGCTGAGACCTCCTAGTCCTTAGAATGGCACCTTAGGGAGCTGCTGTTATCTAGTTGGAGCTGACTTTAAAGCAGAACATATTTGTTATTCTATGATTAGAAAAAATAATCCTTCGGTGGAATCAGTGTCTCCCTGAAAAGCACTCCTTACTCATCTCTTCCTTTTCTATTCCCATATACATGGGCACAAACACTGAGCCAGGCACAAGGCAGAGCAGGGAGGACCGACCTTTGTATCTTTGTACAATGCCTAACCCAGGGGTCACAATCACTTTGGCTCAGAGTTGGACTACTTAGGCTCTTTGGTTCATCTAGGAGCTTCAGAAGTCTTCTGATGGCCCCAGAAGCCCCTGACCTTGACCTCTGACTCCTTCACTGAACAAGAGTTGCACCTAAGTCTGGAAAAATCTAGATCCAGGGTCACAAATGCCTCTCCTGTGACCATGACAGACATTACTAATCTATCACAGCATCCTTCTCCAGCAACATCAGGCATGATCTCTGGTGAGTGATTTTCAACATAGTCTTTAACTATATAGACACAAACAGTTGATTGGCATTAAAATTAAAGATAAAACCAGGTGCAGTGGTGCATGCCTGTAATCCCAGCTACTTAGGAGGCTGAAATAGGAGGATTGCAAGTTTCCCCAGCTTGGGAAACTTAGTAAGACTCCATCTCAAATAAAATATGAAAAGAGCCTGAGAGTGTAACTCAGTGGCATAGTGCTTACCTGGCATGCAAAAGGCTCTGAATTTAATCTCTCTCTCTCTCTCTCTCTCTCTCTCTCTCTCTCTCTCTCTCTCTC
>NW_004524597.1:15969513-15980209 GCF_000260255.1 Octodon degus | reverse complement strand
TCCCTCCCTCCCTCCCTCCCCTCCTCTCTCTCCCCACCCACACACTGTGGTGGATTGCCCACTTGTGGTCAACTGGTAACACCCAGCTGAACTGAACCAGAGTGGTGCTGGGTGTGGGAGGCCCACCTGAGGATTGTTGCTTATAACACATAAAAAGAACTGGAGAAGGGAGCAGTCACTTTTCCTGGAGGAGCTTGTCATGTTGGTTTTCCTAACATCAAAGGATCACAGCACCTTGCTATTGCTGAGCATGACTGCAGTTCACTTTGGGGGCGCTCTGGTCCTTACTTTGAGCACTGCTTCCTGGCTCCAGAGGGGAAAATGGTGCTCTGTTCAGTGTCCTGGAGAAGCCTGTCACACTGGGTTTCCTGATGTGGACTCAGCTGTTCTCATGACCAGAGGAGCTTAGGACCTCACTGTCACAAGGACGGCTGTGGTACTTCTGGGGGAGCTCTGGTCCTCACCTTGAGCATTGCTTCCTGGCTTCAGTAGCGATCCTTCATCTGCTAGCACAGATCCTTCATCCCCTGGCACAGACTTTCTAGTGTCCACCACTGACCTTTGGGCCTTCCCCGTGCAAATCCATGAAACAGGCCTCCAGGAGACACTGTCATGGGCTCCTGGCTTCCAGCTGGACCTGTGGGGGACACTGCTGTGGGCTCTGGGCCTTCAGCTGGACTCAGGCAGTACATTGCTGTGGGATCCAGGCCCTCAGCTGGATTCTTTGGGACTTTAGTATGCGGACAGATTTCCTGCACTCTCTTTGTATGTGACTCTTTGGGTGACTATTATTATTATTAATTATTAATTTATTTATTTTTTGGCAGAACTGGGGATTGAACTCAGGCCCTTGTGCTTGCCAGGAAAGTGCTTATTCTACTGAGCCATCTCCCTGGCCCCTTAACAACTTTTTAAACTCTAGAAAAGTGCACCGAAGTGCGCAGCACCCCTGAACTCTACAGCCAGAGGGAACACCCAGTTCATGACCTAGCAGCGCACACAGGGGTGGGATCTTGATGTCGTATAAGCCAACTAATCTGATCAGATCTTCACAAGCTTAGTTTATTAATTTAGCCCACGAAATATGTAGGTCCTGTGCACAAATGCTTAGTGGCTAAAATCGAACCAAAGGAAAACACGAAAGCGGGACGCGTTGGGTGACCATTATAAAATAATCTTGTGAATTATGTGTCCTGTATTGTTTTTCTTGTAAAGCATGACCACAACACACACACACACACACGCACATGCACACACACCCCCATGCATTACCATCCCTGTGGAATGAACTGAGTAAAGCTTTTCTTTGAGACAACATCTTGCTGTGTAGCCCAGGCTGGCTTCAAACTCACAATGACCCTCGTCCTTCAGCCTTGCCGCTGCTGGGACTACAGGTATGTACCACCATGCCTAGAGTCTTTGGCAGAAATAAGAAGCGTAGCTCCTCTGCCTCCGCCTCTCCTCCATCCCACGGCTACTTTCATTGCCTGCTGTGCATTCCGGGGAAGCGTTCTCTACAGTCCTGAGGGTCACTTCTACAGCACCATCATGGGCGGCTGACATTGGCCGTGACAGGATGATCTCCACCATTTCTCCCCAGCTGCCTCTAGGGCAGGAGAAGGGTCTACTGGGGCCCAGTTCAGAGCCTCATATATGGGTGATGTCAAGAGATTTTTATGAGCCAACCTCTTGGGAAGATAGAGAAAATGCATTTGAAAATAAAGTTGTGTGTGCACGTATGCCTGTGTGTGTGTGTGTGTGTGTGCACGCACACATGCACATACTTGGTAACTATAGAGAGTCATACAAATCTAAATTCCAAGTTTGATTACCAAGAGCTCTTCAGGATTTTGCCAGGGTGTGGCCAGACTCTCTGGGTCACCTTGATCAGCCTCGGAGGGTCAGACCTTGCTGTGCAGGTGAATGCAGTTCTCCAGGACTGACTTGGGTACCAGAGACCCAAGAGCAAAAATATGACCTCATCTTTGAGCTGCGGGAGATAAAGTCTCAGAGGACCAACCAAAGCCGTGCCGTGGGACACAGTCAGCTGAGCCTGCAGCCACAGGCAGCCAATGGGGGTGGAGGGCGCAGCCTGATGAGCCCAGGGCCGGAACTCGGGACTCAAGGAGCAGCAGCGGCAGCAATCCCACTCTGCAGATACTTAGCAGCACAATCAAGGGTAACAAGGCCCCTGAGAAGCATAACAAAGAAGGTCGATACTAGGTCAGCCTCTCGGAGAGGCCCAGGTGTGGTTGGCCAGGATGAAAAGTGCTGGGCAGCGGGGAAGACGGGACGAGGAGAGCAAGGCCTTCTCTGAGCACACAGAGGCTCCTGAGGCAGCCGTGGCCAGCCAAGGGCTGGCACTGAGACGCAAGGACAGGCGCCGCAGGGTGGTTTGTGTGAGATGGCAGTGGACGGTGCTCTAGGCCAAGGGGAAGCAAGAAGCAATGTGTGGACGTTTGTGCCAGGCACAGGGTCTTTGGTGATGGGGTCCCTGCCTCCTGGGAACTGAGGTGCCAGGTCCTGGAGAACAAGCACTTATCCTAACTAGTGGCTGAGTCCTCCCTAGGGGAACTCAATCGCCCATCATTTGGGACATCAAACGGAGTCAGGTCCTCATCACCCCTGTGTCTCCCAGATTACCTGCTATTACCATCTAAAGATGGGGTTGGAGCAACTACCAGAGCTGGGGAGGAGGAGGCCTGGTGTGGACCTCAGCTCTTGCCCCTTGGAGCAAGCCTCTTTTCCTCAGGGCCCCAGGGCCGCTTCTGCAGTGACACTGCAAGGTTGGATGCGATGGTGTTAGGCAGGTGTCCAGGTCTCTTCCATGGCCGGGATCCTTGGGATGTCATGGAGCCCTAGTTTCCTGAGCACTGGGAACAGTGTGGCAGTGTGGACTGAGGTGGTGGCCGTGGACAGGTACAGGGTGGTGTTTGAAGCTGAGCCACAGTAGAAGTGGGTGTCACAGGTGAACAGATGTGGGGTCCCATTTCGGGGAATGAGCGTGTTCTGGGCAGTGTCTGGGCAGCAGGGAAAGGAGTCATTCTGCTTGACTATGTTGAATGGATGTGCTTGCAAGGGCATGGAGGCCATGGAAACAGGGAGACTAGGACAGGTCCCAGGCTGGAGCTTGAGGGTGTGGGGACAGGAGGTGAGGCACCGATGGCTGAGGAAAAGTCACAGCAGAGGAGAGTAGAGGGAGAAGTCGGGTTTGGGGATCTCCATCGGGGCCAGTTTGAACTTGGCCTGAAGGCTTTTTTTTTCACTTTTACTGTCTTTATTTTTTATTTTTATTTATTTTTTATTTTATTTTATTGAAAAACAAATATCAAAGAGACAAGATGTTGTCTGCTTGCTTGGCTTTAAGCTGAGAGGGTGAGGAACAGTTTGGCAGCCACAGTAAGGGGCCAGCAAGACCTCTTGACCCTACTAAATCCTGGTTCCCATCTTGTGGATGAGGCAGCCCCTGTGGGCTCCTTTTTACAGGAGGCAAAGGTCACATATCCATTGATGATGATAGTACGAGGCCTCCGACCTTGTCCTCCTGCCTAGGGAGCCTGATCTCTTACAAACATCTATCTCCTGTGCTAACACATGAACAGGCCCATGTGACACCAAACTGTCAACACACAGAGCCAGAGGCAGCCCCTGAGTGCCACACCCTAACACCAGGGACACGCCGGGCTGCACGTGACACTCACCTATGTAGTTCATGATGAATCCCTGGCCCTTCCCGAAGATGAGGCCGGCAGGGTCAGAGTGGAACTGGATGGTCAGGTCTGGCGTGGAGGAGTATAGCTTCTGTGGGCCGCTGCTCCCTAGGTACTGGCCCAGGATGTGGGGCACGACCTCGTCGCCATCATAGATGGTCAGGATGTCGCTGTTGCTCAGGTTCAGGCTGGGGGGACAGAGAAGAAAGGACGCAGTCACGTGATGGGCAAGCCTGTGCGCAACTCTGTCAGGAAGCACAGGGGGAGGTCGGCACAGCTGCTGGCACCACCAGGACACGGTGCTGCTCCCGCCGGCACAGAGCCCAGGTCCCAGTGGACCCAAGTCTGAGACTGTCAGGAGACACCTGCCTCTGCCACCTTCACCATCCCGTTACCAACAACTGTTTCTGGGGTGACGACGAGGTAGCTCATGTGTGGGGTGTGGGGCACCGTGCTGGGGCTGAGAGCCTGCTAAATCCTGGTCTTCTGTTTCGTGCAGGGAGAGCGAAGCTCTCCGTTTCTCCTGTGGCACATGCCCAGAATCAATCGAGCTCTCTGTCCTGTTCGAGGGGTGTGTTCCACGGTGGGGTGGGCACCTCACATGTGAAAGGTGCTGCTGTCACTCTTTGTGCCCCAAGGGAGTGATTCCGATGCAAGAAAGTATCCCAACCCTAGTATGAGAGCCACAGCATGCAGGGGACTGCCCTGCCGCAGGCTGCAGGAGGGGCTGGCAAATCTCTGTGATGGACCAGATGTGGACAGGTCAGCTCTGCTTACAGCAGTTGCAGGCAGACACCAACCCATGTTCTCTTCTCCTCCCTTGTCCTCTCCTTTCCATTTTCTGTCTCTTACCCCTTCTCTTTTCATCCCTTCCCATAATGTTTTCTGAGCTCCTACTATGTGCCAGGTGCTCTGTTGCCTAAGAAGGGGGCCACAGAACAGTGACGGATTTTAGCTCATATGCCAGGCATTTGGGCAGGAGCTCTGAGCCACAAGAGTGCAGAAAGAGGAGCATCTAATGTTGATCAGGGGCATTATGGGGGTCTCCCTGGGGAGGCGGTGCTTGCTGCAAAGCCTCAGGAGGTAACAAGCCTCAAAGCAGATAAGCAGCAGGCAGGGAGGGGGCTGAGCCCAAGGCAGGGCTTGAGGGCTCAGTTCCTAGGACCTTTCCCAGGACCTGGTACTGGGTTACCCATGGGAATCCAGAAGCGAGGCCCAGACACAGAGAGACTTAAGGACCCTTGTTTTGGGTCCCCACATCACCTTGCTGCGGGTAGGGGACCCTACAGGGTGCGAGGCAGGAGTGGCCTGTTCAAGCACTTCCCTCCCAGGGGATGGGCAGTCTAGGAAGCGGCCTGCATGAAGTTCCCAGGACTCTCCAGGCCTTAGGGCCAGCACGGCACCCACCTGTGCTGGCGCTCAGAGCTGAGCAGCAGGGGCCCAGGGCCTGGAGTGGCTTGGCTGGTGCTACGGCAGGACGTGATTCTCCCTTAGCCCCCTCTCTAGCACCTCTCCTGGCTCCTCAGGCCTAGGTGCTCGCAGGAGCCTCCATCACCTTCCTGGGCAGTGCCCGCCTCACTTCTCCTTATCACAGCCGTGTGCTCTGCTCATTCCCTGATGACACTGCCCCAGGCGACTCCTGTCACTCTCTGGATTTCAACTGGACTGCAGTTCTGGAGCTGACACCTCCCCTCGCACACAGCAGGTGCCTGCGCACGCCTGCTGAAGTCTACTGGGCAGCAAAGCAGTGTGGTGAGGCCAGCTCTTGCCCTGTGGTAGGGCAGCGCCGCTTAGCTCCAGGACCTGGAATACATCAGTCACTCCCCAAAGCACTGGATTGTACATCGGGAACCCCGGGACAGCAGCTATTTATCCTTAGAGCCACGTCACAGCCCGCCCATCCGCGCGGCTCACCGGGCTTCCGGCAGTAGCTTTCTTCTCTCACCCATTTCAACAATCTCAGCGTAGCTGCAGCGTCTTCAAAGGCTTCAAGCAGCTTTCATTTAAAGCCCTCCCCAGGCACTCTGCTCCCCATAAAAGAGGAAGGAGCTGGTGTTGGAAGGGACTGGTGAGGGGCTCGGTGCGATTCCCAGCTGCGTCACTTTGATGAGACGTGGGGGTTTTCTGAACTTCCTTGCCTGGGAGTCAGTCTTGATGTTTCAAGTCGATGTTCTGGGCTTTGGGCAGGAGCTTGGGCTCTCAGAAAGGCAGAGGTCAAATTCCAGGGTCACAGGCAGCACCGGGTCACTGCCAGTCAGTTGGTTCCAATGTTGTTATTGTTTTGCTCTGATTTTGTTACAGGTATCAAAGCTGCCACCACCACGACCACCATCGCTGCCACCGCCCTCACTGCCGCCAGCCTCTCCGGAGTTCTGCTGACATCAGATGTCACCAGATAACTGATGCCAGTGCTTCTGAGATGAGAGCGGTTGTGCTCCCTGGAGCACTTGGCAGTGTCCATGTGTTCCCCTGGAGCCACAGCTGTCTTACCTGGATGGGTATCCAAGGCGAGCAGAGGCCCGAGGTGCTTAGTGTACACAGCCCCTTGCAGCGAAGTGAGCTCTAGTCCAAAATATCAGGAGTGCTCAGGCTGAGAACCCCTGACTTTCTCAGACGTGCTTTGTAAACAGCAAGCAGAAAATGATTAAATGTACTTTCCTTGGCATCCAGAAATTCAGTGGAGGTTCCCAAGCCAGGATCAGGAAGGCAGGTGCTGAGCATTTCTGCTGCTGAAGAGATACCTGGCTGCTGACCGAGGTCTCCGGAAGCCGAGGCTGGGCAGAGGCGGGCGTCCCTCAGAGCGCGGCTCATCCAGGAGGCTGTTCCCACAGGCATCAGCATTGGGGTGGACGAGACAGGAGGGAGCCGCTGCACAGGGCCCAGCGGGGTGGGCTCCACCATGCACATCGGGCTGCGTCCTGCAGGGAGTCTGAGAGACTAGGAGGACACCTGAGGTGGGAGAGGACACAGGCACGCTTGTCCTCTAGCTCCCCTTGGCTGAGGGTTGCTCGCAACTGCAGGGAACCACAGGCAGCACTCTACCTCCCCGTGCAGCATCAGAGACAGCGTGCACATGGAGCAGTGCACAGGGGCTGCGGAAAGGTCATAATGAGTCCACAGGGCCGGGGCCATGGGGCTTGAAAGGTGCCAGGGAGCCCTTCTCCATCTCCTACTCACAGAATGGGAGTCAGAGAATTCACTGCTCCCAGGGAGAGGAGGAACAAACCAAAGAAGTGTGATGCTGGGAGGGAGCTGCCTGCCCCTGGGAGTTGGGGATAGGATTCCTAACGGCTTTGCCTGGAGGCTGGACAGCACATCACCACCTTCCTAACGCTACTTGTGCCTGACTACAGTTCTTTCTCCCTTCACCTGCCAGCTGGCTCCTTCTAGGACATAGTTCTAGCTCCTTCACTCGACCGACCAACAGAGAAGCAAGTTGTGGTATATTCATTCATTCAGTGAAATATTACACAGCCAAGTATTCATATGCTTCCCAGCTTTCACTGTGGCAGGTGGCAGCTGACTACAAATCCTCATAACAGTGTCCTTGCCCCCCAGAAGATGCCAGGACCCAGGCAAAGCAAGAAAGCAAGGTTGGATAAATCAGGAGGCTGGATCCCAATTGAGTACTCAAGAAGAGAGAAAAAACACCAGCCACCTATGTCTTCCAAAACTCAGATAGTGTCACCAAGGAAGCCCTTGTCCCCGCCCCCCACCGGTGCATCCAGTGCCCCCAGGCCCTTCCTCACTGCTGCACAGTTCCTGGCTGCAGAACCTGCTGAGTGAGCGGTGAAGTTTTTAAAGGGGTCATCCTTCGTACTGCGTTCTTATTAAGCTGAATCACACCTGCAGTCACCAGAACACCTAGGAAAACACAGCCCTCACCTCGAGAAAGGAAATGATGGAAAGGTGCATGAGCGGGCAGAGGGAGAGGGAGCCCGGTGGCTCTCTGCTGCTGCCTTCTGACCCTGCCTTTTTCCTAGGCTGATTCTAATAACACAGCCAGATGCTGGGAATCGAGGCCCCCACCCCATTCAAGACAAGCCTGGGGACCCAGATCCTGCGGACACCTGCAATCCCTGGCACTGTGCCCCATAAGCAACAGAGATGGAGATGCGTAGACTCCTGCAAGGCGGCTGCCACAGGCACAGCAGGGCTTCTGCTCTGGTCTGGGCGGAGACATCAGCCAGGTGCAGTGAAGGAGGTGATGACAGTCAGGTCTGGGGCTCGACGCCAGACACAAGGCCTGGACAGGTGTGAGGGTGGGATGCGGCTGGGGCCTGGTGTGGCAGGAGCCCCCAGGAGCACTGCAAAGGCCACAGCCCACCCAACAGGCAGCCTCTGAGTGCTGCAGCCCTAGCAGATGCCAGAGCAACGGCCTTTCTGCAGGCACGGGATTTGAGCTCTAATCAGAGAGCTCAGCTGTTTCTCCGTCTGCTGTCCACCCCCCTTACCACGGGCCTGGCTTTGCCAATACCGTCATCTACCTGGACTGCTCCCCTGACTGCAGTCCTTCCTCCTCCCAGCTGTCAGGTGAATCCTTCCAGGATAGAATTCTGGCCCTTTCATTCAACAGACGAACAGTAGTATGTCCAGCTAATGGAGTGTTATATAGCCACGAAAAGGAATAGGGCATGGATACCGGCATGCAAATGTTCTTAGCAGCATTATTCTTCATAACCCCAAAGTGGAAACAAGCTAAATATTCATCAGCTGATGAATGGATAAAAAAGCATTGTTCATCCACGCAACGTAATACCATTCAACCCTAAAAAGGAATGAAAGCACTGAGACAACAGAGACCAACTTTGAAAACGTTATTCGAGGTGAAAAAAAGTGAGTGATAAGCAGCCAGTCACCCAATAGTAGGATTCCACTGAGAAGTACCCAGAATAGGTAAATCCATAGACAGAGAAAATACCCGGATGACTGCAGGGGTCAGGGGGTGAGCTGGAAGTGAGGCTGACGAACACGTTTGAAACTACACAGGGACGTGGTTTGCTCAGCACTGTGGGTCAGCGCATGCACGCACCCACAGTAGAGTGCACCAAAATGGCTCATTTTATGCTAGAAAATTTCACTTTAAAAATATCTCAAGGTAAAGCAGGTGTTTAACCCTGGCTCCAAGACTCTCCAAGGCTCTCTTCTGCCCTGCCCCCACAGCCTCACCGCTGCCTGTCCTTCCTAGCCCAGGCATGAGCACTCAGGGGCTGCGCTGCCCCTTGTGGGTCGCTCCTGTGCCCCGCCTGCTGCTGTCCCCTCCAGACTGTGAGACTCCCATCTGCCCCACCTGCCTCCCCCAGGGCAGCTTCACCTTCGGCCTCCAGGGGACTGGGCTGGTCGATCTGCACCAGTCCGATTCCCCAAGGTCAGGTGGTGTAGTGCCGGATCACTAGCACCCCACCATGCTGGCACCAGCCCAGCACAGGGGACTGGTTCATTCTTGGCTCCTGTGCAGGACGACGCTGCCTGACTTGCCAGGATTCTTACCTGCCTACCTTGGGAGAGGTTTCCTCTCCTCAGCCCCTTGCTCTCTGCACTCGCTCTCCAGGGGCTACACAGAATCCTCCCAGGGGAAGTAGGTGGCCCTGGGAGGTTCATTTCCCACCTGCCTTGAGGCCACACTGCCACACCCTCCGTTCCTTTTGGCTGTGAAGGTCACCAGACTCAAATCTTACAGCACCCGACTTCCTGTCTCAGGTGCTTGGAAACAAAAGTCTCACTGGGCATGGTGGCATGCAACTGTAATCCCAGCTGAGGCAGGAGGATGGCACTTTTGAACCCAGCTCGGGCAATTTAGCAACTGTGAGATACTGCCCTTAATAAATAGGGCTGGGGCTGGAGCTCAGGGCGGAGGCCCTATGTTCTTTAATAATAAACCAAGCCAAACCAGACCGCAACAGCAAAGCCGCACTCCCATTGGATATCTGAGAAAAGACCCCTCAGGACCCTCATGAACCTTGGGGGTAGCAACAGCACTGTCTGGTACGCACTAAGCATTCAGACAGCCTCAGAAGCAACGTTTGAGATCGACTGCACCCCAGAGACGCGGAAGCCAAGCTTCCACCAGGAGAGCTCACTCACCCAGGGTCACACGAGAATGAGACCTCCAACAAGACCTAGGTCGGTCGGCGCCAAAGCCTGAGTCTGAGCCACTGCTTTAGGCACCTATCCGCGTGCCCCAGAGTGTCCCTGCGTGCAGCCCTGCATCAGAAAAATTGAATTAAAAGTCACAAATAAAACCCGTGGGACGAGGTGTTTTGCCTCTTTGATCCCGACGGCCCGGAGCACTCAGGACAGCGCCGGGAACCTTCACTGGGTTAGGCCTGTGCTTTCCACCTGTAACACTCCATTTTTCTGCGGACTCTGAATTATTTAGCTTCCTAAGCATTTTGCATTGTTCGGTGATAATTACATTTATCTTCGTTTGTTTATTGTTATTATCGATCGCGAGTAGCAGAGTACGTAATAAGATCAGTGTTACACTTGCTGCCTAGTCGGGGCGGCCCCGTGCCGGCGGAGAAGCGGTTTCTGTTACAGCGTCGAAAGTGTTGGAGGAAAACCGGAAGACCCAGGGTGGCTAGGTGGCTGCTGACCTGCAGGGGAACTGGAGACAGGCCTGCTTGCCCTCCACGGTGAAAGCTTAACTTTGACAGTAGGCTCATTTATACCTTTGCAGTTTGGGTCACGTGAATGCATTAGCTCTTCGACAGCGACACAAACGGTCGAAGGGACCGTCCGTGTTGCTTTCACGGGGGTCTGCAGCGAGACACACAGAGGAGAGAATGCGGATTGAAATCTCACGCGGACCAGCAAAGCCTTCTCCTGTGAAGTAATTCTTCTGGCGGCCGGCAGAGGGCGGCATATGCACAGGCGCCTCACACACCTGTGCAAGTACCAGCACCTGAAGATAGTCAAATCAGGAGCCTGGATAGCGCAGGTAGGTGAGGAGGCCAGAGAGTTAATATTCCAAGAGGGTGCAGAAA
>NW_004524597.1:15917594-15969368 GCF_000260255.1 Octodon degus | reverse complement strand
GAAAAGTATTCACAGGATGGTCTTAGGTAGACAAACATTAAAAAATGCCTAGGGTTCACGCATTTATTTAAACGTGGATTAGCATAATATACAGATATAGGCTCTGTGGCTCAACCTTTTCATTTCATGGACATTATGTTGCTTCGAGTAAACCAAACAGAAAGGCAAGTCAAGTAGGAACAGGCGGTGGAGACAGAGAAGATTTAGGAAGAAGACAGCGCAGCGGCTCAGCCTGCACCCTGGGGGCGGCAGGTGGCTCTCAGCCCCGCCCCCCGCGCTCAGCTGGCGCGCAGCCCTCTGACCCCCAGCCGTCTCCAGGCCCCTGTATGTGCGCAGGGCTGGCTCCTTCCCTGGGAGAACCTCTTCTTGCTTTCTGCCCCCCCAGCCTCCTCCTGGCTCTTCCAGGACCTCCGTGCCCGGACTCCACCCGCAACTGCGTGGATGTAGCCATTGTCCGGATGTCCCGAGGCGTCCCCTGTGCCAGGGCTTTTCAGCACCTCCCGCAGACCGTATCATCTTGCTCCAGGCCAGTGACAGGGAAGCTCCTAGACCCCGCGCGCCAGGCTGCAACTCCGAACTTGCTTATCGCGCAGCGCCAACACCGCCAGGAAACTCGGAAGCTGAAGCTTTCATTAGCTCCACACTAAAATCTTTTATCTTTAAAAGAAAAAACAGCGCGTGCCGCAGGTTCACCACACTGTTCTAGGCTAACCCTGTGAGCACCACAACGTGAACAAGGTTCCAAAATCCAGAGCTTACACCTCAGCCTCAGGCATGCATCTCCCTTAAAATGCACAGGATTGCAACCTCGTGTAACATCGCCTCCAGGCTCTGTGTCCAAGGTGCTCATGAACAAATCAACTTCCGCCCAGGCTTGAGTCCTCTCCTACAGTACCTTCAACTCTAAAACTCAAACGCTTTTGATTCCAAGTATTTCAACCTGTCCTATTCTTACTCATTCCTTGGATAGGTAAACCAAGGCACCAGGGGTTATAACACAAAGCTGGAATCCAAACTCCGGCCACTGTGGGCAAAATAGGAGTGATGGGGCCCCAGACTCTGCTGCCCGCAGTGGCTCCGGGAGGCACACATTGTGCAGAGAGCTTAGTGAGGTGAGTCAATGTCACTGAAGTGGCTGGATAGTGGTGATTTATCTGCATTTTTCCATATGAGGACACCGAGGCTGAAAAGACTTAAACAGCTTTCCTAAGAGCCTTTTCTTGTGCCTAAGGCAGGATCTCCCTGGAGCAGTGATGTGGGGGCCAAGTAGAGGTTGGATTTACATTAGGGCAAAGGGAACCAAAACCCGTTAAGTGCAGGTGAAATCAAATATTTTTATGATGCATATTTTTTTTCCTCCGAAGGCCACAAGGAATCTGTTTACGATTCCTCTGCATCCATTCTCCCATCCAATCCCTTTCACTCCAACATGGTGAGGTGGTCAGAGAACACAGTCCTACTGTACAGAGGGGCAAGCTGAGCCCTCAAGGCCCAAGTCCTGAGGTCCCTGGGCTCTTTCCAGACCCCGCACAGCCTGCACCAGGCATGGCTCAGCACCGAGGCCACTGGGGCGCCTTTGGACCCAGTGCTAATTTGGTTTTGACTGAATATGGTGCAGTGGCAGACAGGACAAGAAACCGTGTCAGCTGCGGGGGTACACTGACAGCCCCTCTCCCTGGCTCCTGAGAGGACTTATAGCACCAGAAAGAGTGATTTCCTTCTCTGTGCTTCCTTCCTTCTTTCCCTTCTCCCCTCCCTGTGTCTCTTCTTCCCTCCCTCCTACCCCACTCCCCTGCTGTCTCCCCCACATGCTGACCAGCACTGTCCACAGGTGGCTCAGACCCAGTCCTTGCCCAGTGGCTCCTAGCTGCTCATCAGAGACCCAGGGTCTGTGCACGGAGCCGCGCCCCCAGACCTTTTCTTAAATTTTACCCCAAGTCTCACTAAGTTGTCCAGGCTTGTCCTGAACTTGTGATAGTTCTACTTCACTTCCCAGAGTGCTGGGATTACAGGCATGTACCACTGTGTCAAGCTTCAAGCAAAACACCGCTCTAAGGCACTGTACACTCTCCAAGGGCCGAGGCAGGTGGAATGGCATGGTGGGAGGCTTCAGGGAGAGGACCTCCCTCTGTGGCTTCTCTGATCTGTGACTGTGGATAAGCTTGGGCCTCAGTTTCCCCAGATAAAAGTCTCAGAAGTCACAAATTATAAATAATTAATAATGTCTGGGGTCAAGTACTCCCATACTTTCCCTGTATTGGTGGGCCTAGGCCCACATTTCCCTGCCTCTCTCCCAGCCCCTCTCAGGACAGAGGCTGACTGGGGAGCTGAAGGGTTAGACAGTGGTGAGTCTTGCCTGATCTGTTCAGACTCTGTGGTGGCCACAGATGGAGGCTGTGCCCCTCCAGCCACTCTCCATGTGGCAGTACGTATCTCTTTGCTGGAGTTGAGCTCTCTAAACCAATGGTCCTGGTGGGTGGGAAGCCAGGCCTTCTAGGCAAGCTTGTGAGTCTAGGTGCCCAGGCTGACCTCTGGAGGAGTGGAACCAAGGGCAGACCCAGACTTGTGTGTGCGGTGTGCTACATCCTACACAGTGTGGTGGGTGGGGCTGGGGTGCGCTGTGTCCTCCCAAGAGCTCACCCACTGGGGACCTTGCAGGTGGGCCAAATGCTTCCTGGGGGACACAGGGGCATCCAGCGGCTTGCTCAGCCCGGACCATATGGAACCTCAAGCAGGGCTCCTGCTGTTGCACACTGTTCCCTGCCCCACTTGCTGATGTCTCCATCCACTTCCTGCCCTGCCTCGGTGCCTGTGCCAGCCGCACTCCAGGTGTGTGCACCCCTGCTCTGACAGAGATGCTCAGGGAGGCTGAGCGGGCTCCACTCCTGGAGAAGGGCTGAGGGTGCAGAGGGTGCACTTCGAGCCACCTTTTCTCCACAGGTCAGCTTGTAACACGGTGATGGTGCTGCCAGTCTCAGGCCAATTAGGATTCAGTGCTGTGCGGGCGGGGCCGTGCTCAGAAGAGCTGGGCAGGCGGTCCTGTGATTCCGTGTGAGTTGCGGCCCTTGCTATGGAATGCAAGTTCAGTCACATGGTGGGTCCTCAGCAGACACTTGGAGAACAGCAAGTGTGTGGGCCAGTGCTGTTAGGGCATCATAGAATAAGCAGCCTCACTCTCTGAGGTGTCTGCTCTAGCTGCATTGAGCTCATCAGCGTGTTCCAGGGACACGAGTCCTCAGCTCCGACGAGGAGCAGGTCCCTTCACAGGGCTGCTCTTGCCATCGCCAAGAATGTGAAAATCATGGCACAAAGCTGAGGGGCCCAGCCAGGACCCAGCTCTAGCATGTACGCTGCACAAGCATCCACCACTGTCCCTATGGACCAGTCAGGAGGGGTGGCGGAGGATGGGGCAGGACACGGGGCAGGACCTTTGTGAAAATCCTGTGCTCCCTACAGCTCACACAAGCCTCATGTATAGGGCTCAACTTGAGCAAGTTGGTGTGTGTGTGTGTGTGTGTGTGTGTGTGTGTGTGTGACTGTGTACAGGAGCTCTGCTTGTGCACAGACCTTGGATCATGGACATGGAAGGGGTTTGTCATCTTAGTCATAGCTGCTAAGCACAGTATAGAGCTCATGCAGTGCATGCGACTTTGCATGTGCTTCTGCACCCTGTCCTATAGATGGGAACCATTATTATCCTTATTTTAAAGATAAGAGCCCAGTGCTCAGAGAAGTGAGGTAACTTATCTCAGGTCACACAGCCCCTAAGTGGAAGACTTGGGGCACAAACCCAAAACCCCTTACTGCAGGCACCTTGAGAAAATTCAAGACATTTTCAGAGTGTCTCCTGCATGCGGAAAGCATCTCAGAGAGAATCATTTTCGGAGCCTTCTGTTTGCCGAGGCCTGAGCGCCAATCGTGTGTCCCTCACTGCCTAGCTGTGAGGTTGTAGAAAGCCCCCTTGTCTCGCTGAGTCTCGGTTTCCCGTATGTGATGCCCACCTCTGGGGTCATTGTGCCCAGTGGTGCTATCTGGAGATGTGAGCTGGAGCCAGGAGATCTGAGTTCTAGTCCCCATCTTTTGGTGGTTATGGCAGCTTGTGGGTAAATCTACATTACTTGGATGGGGCTCCTATCTAGAGGGGAGGCTGCTTTTCTACCCCTTGCCTCAGGGCTGGCCTCTGTCTTGGTCTTTGCTACAGTACACTGCAAACACCCTGAATGCATCCTTTTGCTCTCTTGGAACTGCTGCTGGTCACCAAGGAAATGAGCCCAAGCTAGCACCTGGGAGATGACAGGTACATGAGCCATGCCAGTCTGGGCCTGCACAGAGCAGCTGGCTGCCAGCCCACCTCAAGAACATAAGAAAAATCCTAGGGCCCCAACCAGCCCATACCTTCCCCAGACACTTGACAGAACCCCACTGAGACTGAGAACCACCTTGCTGACTCATAGAATAACAAGCAGTGACACATACTTGCTATCCACAGGGAAGAGTGTCGAAGTATTTGTTACTCAGCAGTAGCTGACTGATACATGACCTTGGGGCAGTCTCTTTCCATCTCTGGGTCTCTTTCCTCACATACTCCACAATGGAATTAGAACCCCATGAGCTTGGATGTGCCCTTACTGAGCCCTTAGAACTTTGAGCTTTGGAGACATCGTGGGCTGGCAAGCCTGGATCAGCCAGCTGTATTTCTATCGTGGTGAGTTCTCCTGTGATGTCTGTTGGTGCCTGAATTCTGTTCTCCTGAGGCCAATGCTGCTCTGCATTTTCAAACCTCCTTCCCCACTGGCCTGCCTGTCAGGAGAATTTCTCGTAACCCAGAGCACCTCTCTGTTGGCAGGGCAGAAGTGCCTCTGGATGACGTATTTAATTTTTAGGGGTTGGCATTAACTTTGCTCTAAATGAGTCAGCAGCTACAGGAGAGCAGTGTCTTGCCCGTACCAACCAAGAGGGTCCTTTCAGTGCCTGGTTAGGAGCTGTGCAGGGCCCATCTGCAGGGAGCACATCAGGCAGGCTCCCCAGGGGGCAGGCAGGGCAAGAGGGAGCTTGAAGGAGACTCTCTCCAGAGAAGCATGCGTATTTGCAGTAGGCGTCCAGGGAATGGCAGTGGCACTGCCCTGAGCCTCAGTTTCTTTTTCTGTAAGATGGGGCTAGGGAGAGCACCGCCTTGCCGTGTCTTGCGCAGTTCTCACCCTGGACTTGGTCCCGGAGATTGAGATTCAAGTCTTCACAGCCACGTGAGACCTTGGGCAAGCTATCCGGGCTCTTCTAGGCTGTTTCTCCATGCAGCCATAGCAATGTTGCATAAGTAGTATACAGTGAGATAACGCGGGCAAATCATGCACTGCGTTAAGGGGACACTGAGGTTTATGGTCATCAAAGAGATGATGCATGTCGAACATTTAGCATGGCTGCCACAAGGCAGGGGTGGGCGACTCCATTCTCTGCCAGCAACCTTGGGATTTTATGTTATTGCTTTCATTTCCACACATAATGCCCTTCTCTTTTGTTCCACGGATATTTACTGTGCACCAGCCACGGGGAGGGGGATAAATAAATCCACCTCCCACTGCAAGGCTGCCATCACCACCTCAAAATCTCCCAGTCACAGAGCTATGGTGCAACAGGGCCTGGACTTCACAGCACAAGGGCCTGAGTTCAATTCCCCCATACACACAAAACCAACCAACCAAACAACCAACCAACCAACCAACCAAAAAACCAACCAAAGAAAAACCCAGCTCATTTAGTTTCTAGACCCTTCCACACCTCTTCAAGCTGTGGCCCCTGTGCTGTGCTCTGAGAGTGACATCAGGTTGCCTTTCTGGCCCTAAACTTGCTCTTTATCCTCATCAAGTTACTTCCCCTCTCTACCTTCTAGATTTTCCCTAATGATGTCTTTACTAATAATTCCTTAGTTCCCTTATCCTTGGTGAGCTGAGAGGGAGGGAGGGAGGGAGCGAGAGAGAGAGAGAGAGAGAGAGACAGACAGACAGACAGACAGAGGAAGACAGAGATAGAGAGACAAACACACACACACACACACACACACACACACACACACACAGAAACAGACTCAGAGACAGACATAAAGAGAGGCAGAGACAGACACACAGAGAGATAGAGACACAGAGAGACAGGAGAATTAACCTTCCACATCTCGAAGGTTCACGTTCAGGTTTGCTTTTCAGGTAGGAGAAGAAGCAACTTTCTGATGGAGCTGGAGGTCTGTGGTGGATTGGGGAGGCAAATGGGGTGTGGGGGAGGTGACACCCAGGTCCCTGGCTCATGTCCAGGTTGTACCCCACCCCTTCCCACCTCCACACAGTGCCAGGCAGATCCTAACTGGTGCTGCGGTTTAGGGCACTCCCTCCACCCCCACTGTCTCTGAGGCATAGCCTGCTGTTTGCTGCTGTCCAGGCCCTGTCTGTGAACCCTCCTCCTTTCTGCTTGTCTCTGATGCCCTTCAGCATCCTGCCTGGGGCCGCCTTCCTGTGAGCCCCACAGTGTGCAGATAAGCCAGCACCTCCACCTCCTTGCCAGTCTGCAGTGCTCTGCCTGCCTCTCTATGCTGCCTGCCTTGGCACCAGGGCACTAGCTGATCTCTGGGACCCCAGGCCTGGGGCCCTCATGTCTCTGCTGAGCCATCGGCTGCTGTCTGGCAGCCCGTCCCACTCCAGGAACCTGGACACCATGACATGCACAGACTGTGCAACTGGAGGAGGTGACTAAACCTCTCTGTGCTGTCACGTCCCAACCCATGAAGTGGTGGGGATGATACCCGACTTATTGTCAATAGTCTCCATGAAGCCCCAGGGACACACCAGACACCATACGAGGGCTTCTCAGACATTCTCCCTGATTTGGTAATTACTCTTCTGTAATTACCTCTACTCGCTTAGCTGTAATTTATGTAATTATTGTCTCTACAGAATAATGCTCAACATTCATTATTGCTTGTGGACATAAACCATGCAGCTCTGGCCGCAGCACGTAGTAGGACCTTCATAAATGGTGACTAACCATCATCTTACAGCATAGATGTCAACTGTTATCTACAGTCTGGCCAAGAGAACAGGAAGCCGCCCACCCCCACCCTGCCTGGCTCCTGTGATGTACGACATCCCTGTGACTCAGCCACCACTGCCCAGTGCCCGCTGGGGCCACCTACCCGCTGGTCTGCAGTGCCAGCTCCTTCCCGTCCTCCACGGGATCCATAATGATTGCAAACATTTAGGAGTGTGGAGGGGCCCCGAGGACAGAATTATTTTTACTATCAAACGCAAATTGGTTTACTAAAACTGTCAGCAGAAACCAAGCGAGATAAATGAGACCCGGCAGCTCGGGGCCCCTGGAACCCTAGCTGAGGATCTGCTTCTCTCGCTCTCTCTGTGGAAGGAGGAAGTACTGTGGCTGATGCCACTTCAGGAGCAGGAGCCAGAGCTTACCAGCGACAGCTGCAGGTGGTGGCCTGAGCACTGCTTTCCTTCTGAAAGCTGTGCTCCCACGCTGGGCTGCCGTTTGGGGAAGCTCAGCCTCCCCAGCGCAACCTGCAAGGCCCTCTACATTTACAGCCCCTGAGGCTCACGTTTCATGACTCCTCATTGAGCCTCCGACCCACAGGGTTTTGCTCAGCTCTGCTCAATGCCCCACAGACAAGGCACACAGGGTTCAAATCCAAGCTGAGCCAGGGTTCTTCAAAAGGTTCTCTTTTTACCTCTCTATGCCTCAGCTTACTCGGCTGAAAAATGGAGATGTAACAGATCCCAGGGCATGTGCTCAATGTGAAGAGGGCTGGGATGCAGCAGCAGGAGCAAGCAGTGCAGCAGTGGATCTCAGCATGGGCTGCTCCTCCAGGTCGGCCTGAGTGAGGCTCTCCCCTGCTTTTGCCCACCTTGTCTCTGTCCCTTGAGTCTCAGCATGGACAGGGTTTCTCCCTAGGCATCTCTGACATTTGGTCAGCTGCTTGGTTGTGGTAGGAGCGCCCTATTGTGCTTAGAGCACCTGCTCTGCACCCATGGGCACCGAGTGCATCTCCCAGTAGTCACAGTTGCCAGTACGCGACACTGGCAGGGTCCCAAGGTAGAGAAGGAGCTTCCTGGTGGAGAACAGCTGCCTCTGAAACCACTTCCCCAGAAAGCTTTCTTTGCATCTGCTCCCGGCCTCGAGCTCCTACCTTGGGGCTGGGCCCCAGTGTATCCTGTGGCTCCAAATATGTGGCTCCCAGGGCCATGGGAACCTGCCCAGCTTGCAGCCAAACAAAATGAACATCAACTCTTGAGTTTTTGGTGGAGATGCATGCATGTAGGCTGATACAGGATGCAGAATTAGAAATAGCCAATAGAGAGCAGAAGCAGGAACAGGACCAGAGGGGAGTCCCTGTAGTAACCCCGGGCCATGATGATGGTGGTGTAGACTGCGGCATGAACAGTGCTGAGCTCAGAAGGGCCTGGATTCCGGGTGTGCTTTCACCTTTGAGGAGAATCAGCAGGATTTCCTGAAGATTTGGATGCAGAGTAGGAGAGACAGAAGAATCCAGGTGGCAGTGGCCGTGCAGAAGCCAGCTCTCCTCACACTGCAGAGTCCACCATTCAATGTGCAGGCATTTGGCGAGCCTCTATCACCACTTTGACACGGGCCATGACAGAAGCCTTTACACCACAGAAATTAGCAAGTGCCTCAGAGCAGGGTGCGGCTGCTGTGTCTGCTCGGTGAGACCCGCAGGTGTTGCCTCTACCAGAGTGTCATGGGGCCAGATTAATGCCCCGGCTGGTTGGACTGCTTTGCTTTTGCCTGAGCAGCCGGTACAATGCATTATTCCTTACCAAGGTGGGGAAGATGGCAGGGACCAGGGACTGGGGAAGAGATCTGTATGTGGTGCATTGGGGGTGTTCTTCAGCCATCATGCTGTCCAAGATAAACTTCAGGGCTGAAGGAAAAACTACCGAAACCTTCTCAGAAGCCTACAGTCCCATTGGCACAGGGCAGACACCCAAAAGTTCTGTCTAGAAGGGATAAAGGAGTACCTGATTCTGGACATGAGAGGTGAGGGGGAAGAGCAGGGAGAGAGGCTGAGAAGAGTGTGGAAGAGGAGGGGAGAAAGGTTGGGGAACATGGGGAGGAAAGAAGGGGCAGGGGACAGGGGGAGAGAGAAGGGCCCGGAAAAGACAGAGAGAAGGATATGGGGAGAAGGAAGCAGCAGAAGCAACTGGAGGGGCGAGGCCACCACCGAGAGAAAGGTCTGTGGCAAGGAGCAAGAGAGAGGGCTGGGGCAACAGCTCAGGGAGAGGTGTTTGGGAGAAAGACAGCAAGACAGAGAGTGGTTTGGGAGGAAAGGTAGAAAGAGAAGGAAAGAGGTTAGAGAGAGAAAGGCTCTGGTGGAGGTAGGGTGAGAACCAAGGGCTTGTGGGGGGGGGAGAGGAAGATTTGGGGAGAGCTTGGAAAGATGTTTGTGAGGGAGGTTCAGGAGAGAAGCCTTCTGGGAAAGTGGGCTTGGGGTAGTGTTGGGGTGGGAAGGGCTTCCAAGAAAGAGGTTAGAGTTGGGAATACCGGGGGACAGGGGACAGGAGAAGGAAGACCTTGGGGACAAGAAGTTAGAAGACCTTGGAGAGAGAAGTGAGAGGCAAGAGGGGTTCTTGGGGTGGTGAATTAAACAGCGATAGCTTTGGGGAGTGGGAGCCACTGTAAAAAGCTGAGAGAAGGGAGAGGTGGAAGGAGAGGGGAGAAAGCATGAACAAGAAGGGCCTAGGGAGGAGGGCAGACTGTAGAGCACGGGAAGGCTGGGGTGCGTGGCACCTGCCTCTGTGGCCACAAAACACTGGCGTTTTGAGGCCCCCACAACAGAGGAGGAAAGGACTCGGAGAAAAGCTCCCATCACCTGGCTAGCAGGGGAGCCATGGGCCCTTCCCCAGGCTGGCTGCACACTGATCCAAGGCTACTTCTGTGCCTCCACAGACAGCTTCAGGAGCCAGCCAGCAGGTGCCTGACAAGAGTCGCCTCCTCTCCGTCGGCCCTGGCCTCGTTGCCCTCAGCCACCTGCTCTGCCTGGAGGGCCTCCTTTCTCCAGCTTTCTCCAGCAGCTGCCATCTGGCTCTGTCCCCATCTCACCCCGTCTCCCAGGGCAGTGGAAAGGGCAGGGAGAGAAGCCACCAAACCTGGCTTTCAGCTCTGCACCTTGCTAGCTTCACGGCCTCCCTGGACCTCAGCAGCCTCCCCCTGTACTCCTTCCAGTCAGGTTCCTTAGGAGGTGACCTTACCATAATTTTTCAGGGCAACCACCTCTGAAGCTTGCCCAGTGTCCCCAACACTCACCCGCCTAAGGAGCTGGGGGAATGGGCATTTTGCATAAAGCCTCCAATGGCTGCTCTCACAGAGCGCGGGCAACAGATGCACAGTCCACAGGACATAGTTCCCTCCAGAGATTATTTCCTGAGCTCCTTCTGTGTCACGCTTTGTGTCAGACTCTAGACACAGAGAAGTAGCAGCAGATCCTGCTGTCAGGGGACCCTCTGGTCCAGCGGGGGACAAAGATGGGGAGCGAGGGGTAGAATGTCCTTCTCTTGCTGCCTACATGAGCCATTCAGGCCTTTATATCTGCCTTTACCACAGGGGCTTTGCACATCCTGTGCCATTGGTTGTACCTCCAGCTCATCCTTTAGTTCTGGGCTGTTATCTCAGATCCTTGGGGAGGCCTTTTCTGCCTTTTCTCTTTTTTTCTGACTTTCATCTTTAGCTTAAATTCCCCGTACAGATCCTCATAGTGCCTTAAGCCTTGGTGCTGCTAACTGAAGCTACAGCGTGTGGTTCTTTGTGCATGCGCTCATTTGACACCATAGTGGGTGGAATTCCTGAAGACAGGGACTGTGTGCACGCTGCTGCTGTTGCCGGTCCCACCATGGGGACCCCAGGGCTGTTCCCAGGCCCCAGCACATAGTAGGCACTTCATTAATGCTGGCTGAAAGAATGAGGCAGAAACAACTTCTTCCCCAATCTATTCCCAGCCCGGCTGGATTGCACTGTGTGTGTGTGTGTGTGTGTGTGTGTGTGTGTGTGTGTGTGGCACCAACAAAGCACTCACAACTGGATATCTAGGAAGATCCGCTTCTCTTCTCCTACGTGGATCTTCCAGACACAGTCTTCACCCTCCACATAGGGCTCTGGCCAGTTTGGGGACAGCACCACCCCAGCCACAGCAGACAGCTCCCCACCACACATGGCTGGAAGAGACAGACAGTCAGACAGACAGACAGACAGACAGACAGACAGACTTATATTTGTAAGGAAGCAAAGAAGGCACAGTGGTTGGGGGCATGGGCTGAGTCAGAGTGTGGACCCCTTCTGCCGCAGTCGGGTGCCTCTGCTCCCATCAATTAGTGCGAGTGGGTCAGGTGACAGAGGGCCAGCTGGTCCCTGCCTGCTCTTGGCAGAGGGCTGGCGAGTAGATCTAGGAGAGGGCGGCGCTTTCAGCACCAAGGACAGAGCTCGAAGGGCTCCCTGCGGGCTTCCCTCCACTCCAGATGGAGCACTCCTGTGGGGCGCCTGGGATGCAGTCTTGTCTTCGCTGCCAGTAGGCTTGGTGACAAGGTGTGTGACTTCCTAGAGGGTCAACTTGCTCCCTCCACATCACCAGGGAAGCACCACGGCTGTTCACAGGAGGCCTGACTACGCTCAGGCGCTCAGCACTCAGCACAGTGCCTGGCACGGCAAGGGAGAGCGCTTACTGGCCTAGGTAAGGTCGCTGTGAAAGGTTCTGGCTCTGGGAGGGAAGCAGAGAGGTGGCCACATCTGGTGTCCTTTCAGATCCACCGTGTTTACTGCTTTACCACTTTGGAAAGTTCTCAACACGGCTGAGGCCAAAGCACCAATAAATTCCACGGTGTTAAACCAGCACATTTAATACAGGGATCACTTCCTCACCATGGCAAGAGTGTGATTTCATCCAGTGCCAAGCAGGCAGTGGCTGCCAGGGGCCAGGACACCCTGTGTGACCGCACCTGCCACCAGGAGCATCAGGCCCAGGCCTGCTCAGCAGCCAAGTAGTGGACAGGGCTGGGGAAGGGCAAGTCCCTGGAAGCTCTGCAGACAAGGGCTCCATGTGGCAGGCAGGATACAGGGGGGCTTAGAGCAGAGACCTCTGGGAATAGGGAGACCCAGCTCCCACGCCCGCCTCTGTCAGTTACCCTGGGGGCCCTTAGGAGGCCTAGGCACATTGTTCTTGTCTGCAAACAGGGCTAATAATATCTGCTTCATTGAACCACACTAGGATGAAGCCAGCTAATGAACACACAGCCCCTGGCAGAGCGCCTGTAATAGGGTGATGACGTACCTATTTACATCTATTATTAGCCCGTTAATGAGATTCAGGGCTGCCTTGTGCTATTGGGTGAGCTGTATGTCACACGAAGGTGCACAGTGCGGGGACGGGGGTATTTAAGAGCTGTCGTGCATGCAGTGATGTGCTCAAAAACTTCCGCAAACATCCTGTCCCTGGAGGAAGGGGTACCTTTTAAAATTTATCCATTCTGTACCTTCCCCAAGGACCAGCAGCAAGCCTGACCCACAGGATGGCGAGCCGTGGAAAGGGTGTGTGCACCCCAGCCCCACTTGTAGGCTGAGGCCCAGCCTCTCAGCTGAGGGGTGGAGGCCCCAGGGGTGCCCACTCACCTCTGCACAGGGGCTCTGTGTCGTTCCAGTATGGGTCACGCACATTGACACATTCAATGATGGCAGGCCCCTGCTCCAGAGAGTGTCCGGGGTCGCAGGTGAACTCCACTATGGTCCCGATGTTGTAGGTCGGGTCAGATGTGGTGAAGTTCCCATTCTGGATGTAGGGCTCGTAGCAGTGGCCTTTCTCAAAAGCTGCATGGGGACACAAAAGGGGCAGCAGCTGGGATGAGTCCTTTGTGCTGCCTTTAGAAGGCAGGTTCCCTCCTGCTGCTCAGCAAGGTCCCAAGGAGCAGGGTGTGTGCCTTGAGCCCAGCTCTCTGGGACAGAAGAATGGGAGGTTAGAGCCCAGTTTGGGCAGTTTAATTATTTAGTGAGACCCTATCTCAAAATAAAAAATAAGGGCTAGGGCTGCTGCTCAGTGCAAAGGGAGGGAAGGAGGAGGATAGGAAGCTCCAGGGAAACTGAGGACCCCAAGGTGTGTTCTGGTTCCCATCAAATCACAAGACCCCACCCCCAGCCCTGTGCTTGGATTCTTGGGACCTTGCTGCTTTCCTGTGTGAAAAGCCAGTGTCCTCCCATGGTGGCCCATCACTCATCACTGGAAGCCCCAGACTGTCTATGGTCCAGATCATCCCTCTGGGGAGCTGGGACAGAAAGTGCCCAGGGTGCATGAAACACAGAACAGACTTCTTCTGGGTCCAATAACTGCCTGGGGGAGGGGATAGCTGGCCGTTGGAGGAGCTGGGCGGGATGGGGCAGAGCAGGAGGGTCCTGTGCAGGCTGCCCAGAAATCTCAGGCTCTGTCCTGACTGACTGAGGCTTCACAAGCCATCCCAGCCCTGTACCTCAACTGAAACCAGACCTGATAACAACACTAATAATTCAGAGTGGTGAGGGTCACAGAAAATGTGCCAAAGCCAGGCAGGTTGGGTGGTGCATGTTTGTAAATTCCAGCTACTCAAGGGGCTGAGGCAGGGGGATCACAAATTTGAGGCTAGCCTAGGGAACTTAGTGGCAAACTGAAGAATCAATCCGCCTGCCAGGGTTTCTCCTCAGCAACCCATCTTTCTCCTCCCAGGCACACACTCAGGAGCCCCCAGGACCCTCACCCTCAAAGCGGATGTTGAAGGCCGAGGCCACATGACCCTGGTCGGATGAAAACTCAATGCGGATGCTGTTGCCTTCGCTGAGCAGTCCCTCGAAGGGGACGCTCTCGGCCTGCAAGGAGTCGTACAGCAGGGCGGACTTGTTGGTGTGCCCACTATACACCGTCATCCTGCAGGGAGAGAGCAGAGGACGTCACTGAGTCATGGGCCTGTGACACTGGTGGTGCAGGGGGCTCTGCCGTGCTGCCATGCTGGTGCCTCTCCAGGGCTCATGCCCCGCCTGGGCCTCTTTCTTGCCAGCATAGGCAGCTTCACTGGGTGGAACCTCTTTTCACTTTCCTGGAATAGATTAATGATCACCCTACACTCACTGTCTTCTTCTGTCTTTTTTTTTTCTTTTGTGTAGTAGTGGGGTTTGAACCCAGGACCTTGCACTGAGACACCACTCCCCAGCCCTTTATTATATTTTATGTTGAGACAGCATCTTGTTGAGCTGCCCAGGCCAGACTCAAACTTGTGATTGCCCTGCTTCTGCCTCCTGAGTAATGGGAATTTTAGGAATGCTAGGCTCCACTTTTCCTGGAGTTTTTTTTTTTTTTTTAAATTTATGAGAGAGAGAGAGAGAGAGAGAGAGAGAGTGTGTGGTGTGTGTGTGGCCAGCTCAGCCCACCAGGGGGCGGGGCTGGCTGGCATGTGGTGCTGGGGGATTGAACCCGCGGTCCCTGATGCTTTGCCAAGCTTGTTCTAAGTAGGTGCTTTAGACCACTGAGCCATCTCTCCAGCCCCTTTCCTGGAGTTTTTAAACAGATGTATTTGGCAGTTGCAGGGAAAGTGATGTGTTTAATATAGCTGATGAATCAGATGAATTAACTAATGTTGATTATTATTAGTAATTAGGAAGTTGGGAATAATGGACTCCGATCATTGCGGAAGAATGGCCTCTCTAGTTAGGCAGACCAGGGTGAGTCCCAAGCCCGTAACTCCCAAGCTGTGTGACCTAGGACAGAATACTTCATCTCTCTGAGTGCTGCTTCTCCTCTGGAGGATGGGCTCACGCAGGTTTCCCTGGAGCATGGGGCTCGAGAGTGCGGTGTCTGGTGTCCGAGGCAGAGCAGGTGTAAGTCATATTTCTAACCCATGGGACTCTCAGGGGCTGTCCCTGACTCTCCTTTTCTGGGAGAGCTAAATAGGGAGTGAGTAACCCTCATTTCTGGTTCCCAGCTTCACACCAGCGGAGTTCACCCAAGTCTCAAGACACCTGCGGGCCTCCGTTTCTTAGCTGTGAAACGAGGGTTCCTAAGGCCTTGCCTTCCTACCTTACAGGTGGACTTGATAATGGATCAGAACAAAGTGCCCTGGACAGGAAAATGGGGTAGAAAAGAGGTTGGCTGCTCATTTTTACTGTTATGAAAGCTGTAACACTTGACTCATTGCTAGCCCAGGCAGTTTAAAAGAAATTATGCAAAAGTGGGGAAGAAAACTGTTCACAAATTAGGTAAATTTCTTTTATGGTGTTATAAACACACGTTTTTAATCCATTGAGGTTTTTTTTTTTTCTTTATTGCCTACATAAAAAGGGTTTATTCGATGCCAGTCAGATGAATTTCTAACGCCACCAGGATACATAGAGGCTGGAGCCATGGTTTCTCTTCTGACCCATGTCCAGATGGCGGTGCGGGCAGGGGAGGTGGCCAGCGACTTCCTGAGGCACAGAGAAGGTGCTTCTAGCTCTGATCCCTGCTAATTCTGCTGGGCTCCTGGAAGCTTTTTTCAAAGATGAAAACTTCATAAACAGGGTTATTTTGAGAAAAACCTAAGATTCCAAAATCTCTAAAGTCCATTCATCAAGAATCAACCCCCAGCCCCTTGCAGGACTTCTCAGTGCCTTTGCTGGCTAATGTGTGTAATGGGAGCTTCTGAGACATGGCAGACACACTCTCCCCAACACAGTTGATCAGGTAACCCATCTGTGCATTGCCTGTAGTAGAGCAGGAGCTCGGAAAGTCATCAGTGATGGGGAAATCACGGGGAATTCTTCATGTTTCTTTTTTCTTCTTCTATTCCAAATCCTTTCAAGGCTCTCTATAGAAATAGCCTGCTATGTTGGGGCGTTCAGAACGGAATCCTCATCTCTTTCCAGTTCTGCGCCTCTGCTGCAAACCCCCTGCTACGGCCTCACTAACCCTTCTCTTCCGGTCTTTCTTCTCCCGCCTTGAGTCTCTGCAGCTGGAACGCTCTTCCCATGGGATTTCTGGCTTCCTGGATCCAATCTCTTCCCGATGTTTAAATCCAAGCCCCATTTCCTATGTGAAGTCTTACCAAGCTCCGAGATCTTGCAACTGACCTAGAGTGGAGTTCTAGCCATTTTTACCCTGTGAAGCACACAGGTAGACGCCCGCACTTCTCCTTTCTCCGGGGCGCTGCCAGCGATCTCCATCCAGGCTTTTATGGCTGCCCTTCAGCCTCGGGCACGACATGGACTTCCTCCCCCGCTGGCACCTCAAGGGCCAGTTTCCTTGGTGATTCCCACGATCTTTGATCTTCGCAGGCCCAGCTGAGGGAGTGGTGCCCTGTGCTCCGCTGGCCCGATTGTGAGGCTCCAAGGAGCTTTCCGGCGTCGCTGACTTCGGCCTCGTGCTCACTGTCCAGAGTAAACTTCAGCTCTGTTCATCACCAGCACCTCTGAGTGAGGCAGGCCTGAGGCTGACGTGCTAGAAAAAAATGTCCTCTGCCAGGGTTTCCATGTCGGGCTTCTCCATCAGAGCCTCCCGGAGGAAGGGCTGGGGGCCCATGGAATGTTCTGATACCACTGAGAAGCCCCCTTCTGCCAAAGATGCCACGACCTAAGAACTGTGGCCACAGTGGGTTAGGTTCCTTAGTTCTAAGGCACTGACATCAAAGAAGGGGGGAACACAGTGACAGTGCCTCTGGCCTGCTCTCCATGCTCTTGTGGGCTCTGTGGCTTCCTGCCCACCCAAAGTTCCCAAGGGGCCTCCAGCCCAGCCAGCTCAGAGGACTGCAGCAGTGCCAGGGACCTTGGGGACCTGGAGCACTTTTTCTCCTGGTGGCAGATTGGGGCTTGTGAACAGCACCCTGGCCCCCACATGCTGCCAACAGGACCCCTCTCACACCACACCCCAGTGCCCTCATAGGTACCACTGAGCCACCCAGCCGCTCACGCATGCTAACATGTCCTGTGCTCCCCACTGGCCTTTCCCTCCCCCACCAGTGCCTACAAGGTCCCACTCCTAAATCTGTCCTTCATGTCCTGGTCACACATCTGCCTCTAGTGGGACCTGACCTCAGAGAGCAGGGCTAAGCAGAAGAGCTCCTGGTTTCCCTGATTCCACTGGAACCAAGTGGGAGAGCTGTACAATTCTGGGTTCTACGCATTTCCCACAGAGCCTGTGGATGTGCTCTGGCTGTGATGCTGCCCAGTGACCTTACCCTCCCTCTTCCCTGTGCACCAGCCTTGTTTTTCCATGTTGGCATCCTGTCACACTGGAGCCCATCTCCTCCAGCACAGAGCCACAGGTGAGCAGGACACAGGGCAGGTGCCTGCAGGTACTCCTTCCTATCCAGCTGCAAAATGCAACATGCAGGAGAGAGATGAGGCAGCAGGCGGGAGCCTTGACTCCCTCCTACCTCTTTTTGTCACCTGCCGTGTGACCCAGGCAGTTCCTTTTCCTGGTGTGTATCAGAAAGGGGAAAAATGGGAGCTGAAGGACACTAGGGTCATTGCCAGCCTTCCCAACTCCATCTCTCTTGGAGTCCAGGAGCCAAAGCTTTTGTCACTTCAAGACTATGGATTCCCAGGGACATTCTGATGCTTTGGGAGGGAAAGAGGCTGAGCTGGGGGAGCCTGAGCCTGTCAGGGCTGTGCCTGTCAGGACTGTGCCTCCCAGGGCTTTACCTGTCCTTGTCATGCAGCGACAGCCTCTCAAAGTGCAAGTGCAGCTTCTGCCCCTCAGGTGCTTCAATGGTCCATGTGCAGAACTGGCTCCCGTTGCTGCTGCCAGGGTGGCTGGGGGAGAGGACACGGCCGATGGTGGCGTTGTGCACTGCTCCTCCGCAGGGGGCTGGGTCCAGGAAGTAGGGGTGGGAAGGATGAGGGTGGTGTGGGGATGGGAAGGGGAGAGAGAGAGAGAGAGAGAGAGAGAGAGACAGAGACAGAGAGACAGAGTCATTCTCTCATGTCCCAGCACACCCCTAGCTAGGAGGAAACATAAGGGACCATGCTAGGCCACTGTGGCGAGAAGAGTTAGGAAGAGTGACCTGTCCTGGGGCAGGAGACCACCCCCATAACTGGCGTCATCTGCACATGTGTGTTGCATTGGACAGGACTCAGATAAGGACTTCCTGGGGCCAGCAGCACCCTAACTTTTGTATATAAGATGGTCCTGCAGGACATAAATAGGCAGCTCACAATTGAAGCAACACAAGGTTAGAGCTCAAGACACACTGACACAGTTCAGCCCCACTAATGATGAAAGAAATGTAAATCTAAAGCGTGTTCTGCTTTTATCCACCTAGCCAGCCTAGATGAAAAGCAGCAATGAGATCTAGAGCTGCTACAGAGAAACGACCAGGCTTGTTCACGACTCATTAGAATGCAAGCCGTGAGGGGTGATTTAATGAAAAGTCTGGGAAATATGTTCAGATACTTTGACCTAAATTAGATTTCTGGGAACTTATCCTACGAAAAGATTTGGAGATTTGTATGCAGATTTATGAATGAGGATCTTCGTTGCTTCTTTCTAAGAGTTCAAAATAAAAACCCCACAAATATCTCCTCACAAATGTTTATGAAATAAGTATACCTCTATCCACAAGCTTAATAAACACCAGGTTTGAAAAGAATATTGTAGAGTATAAGAGAATGCTCACAGGGCTTTAAGTGAGAAAAACAAGTTAGAAAATGGGCTGTCATGTCGATCTCAATGAGCTGCTTGCATGGATCGGTTGGAATCACGAATACAAGTGATTTGCTTCTGTCTTTACACTTTCACATTTCTCGAAAAAAATTTTTCCCCAGAACCATATATAACTTTTATCATATAAATCTAATAAAGAAATAGCAGAAAGTGATTTGTGCTCCTGAAAGAGCACCTGCTCTTCTGCTTCACGAATCAGGTGGCATTCGGATCTAGTTTCGGGAGCTATTTGGTTCCTAGGAAATTGTTTTCCCGAGTGTTATTCTGGAGAGCTTCCTAGCCAGGGCAGAGCTGGTGGGAGCAGTGGCCAGTGTGGGAGGGAGGTTGTGGCATGCAGGGGTGCTGAGCGGCAAAGCCCTCCACGCCCTCAGGGGGTCACTCCCACCTTTCAAGGGCATTAAAGAGCTCGAAACTTCTCCCTTCCTAGGCACAGGTCCCAACCAAGGTTCTGCCTCCATCTTCCAAGGAATAGAAAGGCAGGAAGCAAAGGTTGGCTGTCACATGCATTTGGAAGCTGAGTGCTTCCAAAGGGCATAGGGCACTTCCTGGTAACACAGAGCCCTTCTCCCCATTCGCCGTCATCTGCAATGCGACTCTGTTTGCATTTTGCCGCCTTCCACTGCCCCCTCTGCTGCCACCCAATTTCTCTTCAGAACTCCTACCACCAACTCGAAATAGAACATCCATCTCTGCCTATCTGCTTCACCGGGCATCTCCCCGATAAAGTTTTTCAACAGATGGGTCTAGTTGTTGTTGCTGCTGCTATTGTTATTGTACCTCTGCACCAGAGGAGTTCTTGGCAGTACTATGCTCTCAAGCAACATTTACAGAGCAAACAGCAACTGTTTCTTTTTCAAGGGAAGAAGTTCAGAGAAGTTAAGCCACTTGCTCAAGGACACATAGCTAGTCAGTGGGGCACTTGGGACTCAGCCCAGCCTGTTTCACTCCAGAATCTGATGTGGAAACTACTACCCCAGCCCATGTCATATTCATGATGGTATTCTATTGTTCTAGCAAGGTGCCAGGGAGTATAGGGGGTGATTTATAAAGGTCTGGTGAATGGAAAATATGAACATTTTCTTCCTGTTTTGTACCTCCAGCTCAAGGTACAATACACAGTAGAATATTCATTGAGTGCTTATTGAGTGACTATATGATCAAATAAGATTTGCAGTAGAAGAGAGGTGGATGGTTCTTTTTGCTCTGGACTCCGCTATGACATTCAGCTAAGGTATTAACAAGGAGCGCCATGCTTTTTTCAGGACCACGGACAGGGCACGGGGACGTGCTCCTTTCTTGCTCCAGGTTCCCTTCTGGTCCTGAGTACACAGATTATCCTCTCAAATTGCCAGTCTTGGAGTTAAACCTGAGCTGTGGGTCTAGAACAACTGACCTGAGCTCTCTGAGCTGCGAGTTCATGTTCATTGAAGGGCACTAAGACCGCCACCCTCCTTCTAGGACTGCAATAAGGATTTGGTGAAGTGAGAGATTCCAGGGAGCGTGCTGCCTGAAGGGGCACTCATGACCCGGCCAGCACCACTGTCTCGTGGCTTGGGAGCCGAGGGCGGAGGACACTGTCCCCGGTGGGGCACGGCGGCCATCTGCCCTGGGCAAGCGGCTCACCTGCCGCCTCTCTGGCACTTCTCTGCCTTATGAGGCCAGCTGATGGCTCTGCTTGGCTCCAACATGCTGTCGTGGCTCCCCATCCATCTTTCTTAGCACAAATTGCGGCTTAATTCCTCTCTGATTTCTCACATAGATAAAAATTAACATGCGAGAAGTGTGGAAACCAACTGCCTTGCAGTTTGGATTTTTTTTTTTTTCTTTTGTTTAAAGAAAAGGGATAGAAAGAAAACATTCTAAGGGCTTGGGGGAACAATATGGCAACAATTCAATCTGGTGAGTTATCATCAGCTCTTATTTGGTCTTCAGATTCCACTTTACAATGAATGCCTGGATGGCGGAGATCACGTTGTGTCATTCCTCCATTCTCTTCTCGAGGGACTCAGAGCTTGGCATGTCACCATAGGTGCTCAGTTAGTACAGGCGATCTGCACTCGCGGGCTGTCATTGGGCCTGTGGGGGCCCCTTTATAGTTGAAATGCTCAAGGCTGTGCAGCAAGAGCACAGGGCCTCAAAGGCCACACAGAGCACGCGCTGCACAGGAGACCCTGTTCCAGCTGGAATTGCACGGCCCAGACGGTGCCCTTCAGCGGTCTGAGGGCTATGCTTTGAGTGGTGCAGGAGGGAGAGGAAAAGATCCAGGGAGATGCACCCTGCCTCAGCTCATGGCTCCCAGCTTGGGAGTCCCCATCCTACTGCATTCTCCACTGTGAGACAAAGCCCCGCCCATCTCATGTGACACTCTAGCTGTCCTAACTGATCACCATGGATCTGTGCCCTCCTCCGGAAACAGACTGCCACACAGGAGCCACAAAGCCCTTGCATACAAATATTCGCAGTGGCTTTAGTTATGAGTGCTAACAGGTAGAAGCAGTTGAAACAATCCACCCACTGAAGCATTTTTAAACAAAACGTGGCAGCTCCATACAGTGGAATATTATTCAGGTCTAAAAAGGAATGAAGTACCAGCCATGGTGCTGCCACATGGATGAACTTTGAGTTACAGCAAATGAGAGAAGCCAGACACAATACCCACATGTGGTTGGATGGGACTTACATGAAATAGGCCCAGTAGGCAAACGCACAGAGACAGAAAGCAGACTGGTGTTCACCAGGGGTGGGGCAGGGAGAATGGATGTTGGTCTAAAGGGTACAGGCTTCTGTCTGGATAAAGACACCCTGAAACTGGCCAGCAGTGAAAGTGGAACACACCATGGCTGTATTAAGTGTCTGTAATGGTGAAGTTCATATTCTGTGTAATTTACTCCAGTTGAAATAATTCAGTGGTAGCAGCATCTCAGGTCAGAGCGGCGTGCCCCCTCCCCCATAACCCGGAAGTTGGCTGCTCCCCAAATTTAGAGTGGGTTTGGCCCGGCTGGGCTGATGCCTACCTGAGCAGATGGGCTCCTGGCTGCTCCAGTGGGGCTTGGAGGCGTTGATGCAGGTGAGCATCTTGGCGCCCTGCAGCTCGTAGCCGAGGTGGCAGTGGAAGTGGGCCACCCCGCCTGAGTGCAGGTCCATCACCGTGACGTCCCCAGAGTCAGGCCGGCGGGGAAAGCTGCAGCTCAGCATGAAGGCTGAGGGGAAAGCAAAGGCAACACTGTCACCCTGCGGTGGCAACAGCGGCGGGGGTGGTGGGCCGAGGATGTGACCCACATCCCCAAGCAGAGCGCCTAGTGCTGAGGCCACAGAGAAGGGCTGGTGGAGTGGGAGGAGGGTATTTTTTGCCTGATACCGATTGGTGCAGAAGCTGCCAGATCAGCACCTTCTCAGGGCTCAAAACTCCCTGCTGCAGGGGCGGGAGAGCAGCTCTGGGGAGAGAAAATGAGCTTCTGCGCTCTTTGGAGCCTTTCTTCCTGCAAGCCCTTCTGTCCAGGCAGAGCGGAGGTACAACACCCCGCTAGGGGGTCCGGCCTAGTGCTTTGGTCTGAATGTTACAGACACAGATTCTCGGAGTAACACTTTGGGGAATGCCAGGGGTCGTGGAGCCTTAGAGCAATGCTCCTGGGAGGCCAGGGCGTGGGCTGTGGCTGAGACCACTGTGGGTCTCCACCCTCGCTGTGCCATTCAGAGGCCCTGCAGCCTGGAGACGCTGACTCAGCCCATGGATGTCACTTCCAGGGCAGCTGGTGCCCCTCCTGCCTCACAGGTGGTGCTTAAGAGGAGGGAAATGCCCACAGGAAAGACCCCCCTCAGCACAGAGCCTGGCACAGTGTCAGCCCTCAGCCAGTGGCCACTGAAAGGACATGTGCATCACGCTGAGACCCTCAGTGTTCCTCAGATGGTGGCATTTGCACTCCAGCTCTACTCCCAGACCGTGGTCTAGCTTCTTCCGGAGCATGGAATATGCACATCCTCATTTCCAATGCGTGAGGAGGAACCCATGCAAATTTAGGGTTCAATCAACTACTTGTCTCATGTTTGAAATGCATAGTGACACCCTAAAGTGGTCCTGATGCTGAAAAGATGTGATGACACCCCCCCCAAGCCAGCCTCCTTCCTCATACTCCCCTGAGGGAGAAGTTAAAATTCAATGGCTTTTTCAGATGTCTGAGCAATGTGCTGTACACGGACAGGGATCTTGGGAGCCGAGGTGTGGTTGGCAACCCCACAGTCCCTGCAGACAGTTTGGCAGTGGTAGATATCCAGGGTGGGGAAAGTGCTTTGTTAAGGGGAGGGGCAGCTGTGGCACAGACTGGGTGGAGGTGAGGAAATAGAGTGGCGAGGATGTGTAGGGGAAGAAAGGAAGGAAAGGAAGGGGACTGGAAGGGAGAGAAGAGAGAACAGAGGGTGGGCAGGAGAGGGGGAGAGGAGAAAAGGAAGCAAGAAGAGAGAGAAGGAAGGAGAAGGAAGAAGAGAAGAAAGGAGTACAATGGGCTTAAAGCAAACAGGGCACATGGGAAGAGAAGAAAGAAAACTTGGGGGAGGGAGAGAGCGAGCAAGCAGAAAGGACCTCACTTGTCTTCACTAACTTCCAACTGAACTTGCCTGTCCCCTTCCCTTAGAACTGCAGGCATCCGACTGCCATGTCTTAGCGGAACCTGAAACTTCGTTGCCAAGAGAGGCCCGAGTGGATTTCACATCGTAACCCATACCTTGACATGTTTCATATGCTCTTTGCTACCTTGAGATTAAAGTAATTATCAGAACCACTAGATGTTACTCAGCGTATGAATAAAGAAGCACAAGGGTTATCACACCATAGATAAGAATAATATTTTGACAACTGTAATTCAATAGGACTGTCTTATGCTCTAAAAAAACATTTTGAGAAAGGGTTTGATAGTTTTAGCAAACTGCCAGTAGGGTCCCTGGCACAAAAAGTATGAGAATTGGGGTCCAGGGGAAAGCAAAGACAAACACCTCGCTCTCCTCCCCCTTGGCCCATCCTACCCTGGTAGTGCAGCTGGAACGTGCCGAGGCCATCATCCTGGAAGGTCCGGAAGTACACGGAGATGGTGTTGGTAGGGCTCCGGATCACCTGGCCTTCCACCAGCAGCGTCTGGTTGGCCAGGACGGTTAGGGTGGGGCCGTCCACCCCTCGGATGGAGAGCAGCTCCCCCTCCGATAGGTTCACACTCTTCACCTGGGAGAGGCAGGGGCAAGAGAGAGCGTGCTGAGTTGTGCTAGAGATGGGGTCTCCCCAGGATGCTGAGGTCACGACCCAACCGGCCCTGATTGCTGGAGCACCAAGCCGGTATTGTGAGTTTGGGGGAGAGCCAGAGGTCAGACAGTGCCAGATCTGGAGAATAAGGCAGGTGAGAGTGCACTGCGGTTTCCACGAGCTTCTTTCTGCTTGGCACTCGGCACCCTCATTCACTATACGTATATATTATCACATCTAAAAGACTCTCACAAAAGAGAGCTTTCAGAACTGCTTTGGAACGTGGCAGGAGTGAAGGAAAAGCATGTTAGGAGCAAGGGGAAATGTTTCGAGAGGGATTAACAGTAATGTGTCTTTTACTGTAATAAAATCGTTAAAAAATGTAATCATTCGCTGTATTTTTGTTCATCACTTGTAAAAAATGAGTGATGGATCCAGTCTCCCATCTGCGGTAGGAACTGGCAAGCATGGGGCGGGGGCTGCAGTCTAGGGCCCTCTCAGGTCTGCTTGATTTCCCTCCCCCGTGGTGGTGGCTCTGACTTCAGGGGAATCAATCCCTTTTCTGAAGAACGATGCACTTGCTTTGTAATTTCCTCTTTCCAGGAGTGGAGAAAGGCCACCTGTAGTCATACCACAGGGAGGTTGGACAGATGGAGTGTGTGCGCATGCGCACGTCTGTGTGCGTGCACACGTGTGTTCGCTAAGCAGGGCATCAGGGGACTTTCATTCTGGGTAAAATGCCTTTAACTTAGCAATACACGCCCTCCGTGTGTTCTGAGCTATTTCAGTGAGGCACTGATTTGGGAACTCCTACTCCTTCACCAAAACCCGTCTAAGAAAGCCTGGTTAGAGCTAAGAGAAAAGCAAATACACAGCACAGTACCAATAGTAAGCCCGACTCAGACAACGCGCCAGTGAACTCCACTAGGAAAGGGAGCCTCGATGGAACCCTCCGGGGTTACCTGGAGCTCCACCCCGTAGCCAGTGTAGACAGTCACGTTGTACGTGCATTCCAGGAAGTTGTTGAAGGGCTGCGGTAGGTAGTCACTAGAGTCGATGTATCCCTCAGGGTCAGAGAAGCTCACGCTGCACAGGGCTGGGGGAAGACTTTAGTTAGGATTGCAAGGACTACAGAGACAGGAACTCACAGAAGGGCTGCGGAACGGGAAAAGGACGAGCCTGTAAAGGGCCGCCTCATCTTCATGCGGATCTGCGGGTGACTCTGCTCGGCGTCACGCACGCTGATGTTACGGTCCTGCATTAGAACCAATAAAAAGCACCGAGAGGGGCTGTGCCTAGGCCAAGCTCACACAGCAAGCGCCGTTCAGGAGCTCACTGTTTTTCCCTCTAAATCAGCACTGCGATCGGCCAGTGCTCCGCTACGGAGCTGCACCCCAGCTCCAGAGCTTACACTGCAGTAACAGGCCACAGGGCATTTGTGCCTGGCAGCTGGGGCCCTGCTCTCGTGGAAGCAAGCCTTGCATACACACGTGTGTCAGCTCAAGGCTCGAGAAATGCACAGGCACTACTGCCTTGATAGTCGCAGGACCGTGGGATCGCGGTTCCGGGACACCCTGGATACCGACGTCCTGTAAAGTGGTTTAGTATTCGCATAGACCCTCTGCACCTCTCCCAGCAGGCTTTAAATCATCTCCAGATGATGCACAATTCCTAAGACAAAGTGAATGCTGTGTAGACAGCAGTACCACGTGATTTAGGGCATAATGGAATGAAAAAGGTGTGTGTACGTCCAGCAGAGAGATGCAGGTTCTTTTCTGAATATTTTGAGCATTTGGCTGAGCGCGCGGACAGAGGAGCCCACAAACTCTGAAGTTCAGGTACAGTGGGAAAAGGCAGTCGTGTGGTGTGGGGTCTTGGAGTCTTAACTGTATCATCTTTAAAAAATGAGGATGTTAATCTGAACAGAGCCAGACTCTAGCTGGGCAGGGCTGTGGGCTCCCGGCCGCGAGGCTGCGTACCTGGAGCCTGCTCCGTGGTGATGACCGTGGTAGTGATGATGGTGGATGTGGTGGTCTCCTGGCTCTCCTCAGAGGCTGACCCGGTCAGATCGTTGTCACCCTTGTCTACCAGGGTGCTGAGGCTGGCGTCCTCAGGGGAAGCCTCCTGGGCCTCCTCTTGTGCAGGGGAGGCTGGGTCCCCTGGCCCTGGCCTCTGCAGGAGTGTGTGCGCCACCAAGGGTTCTGAGGTGAAGGGGGAGATCTGTAGGGGCTCAGGGGTTGTGGGCACTGTGGCCTGCTTGCCGTGCAGCCAGACTGGGCTCTCTGATGACGGCTGTGGAGGCACTTCTTCTTCCGTGTCCTCTGGTGGGCGGGGCTTCTCGGTGGAGGAGGAGCCAGGACCCGGGCCCACGGGTGCTGTGGGGTGTGCCCCAGTCCTGGCGGGATTGGCCAATGACAATGACACAAGGGTAGCCTTGGGCTTGGGTGGCTTCCGGGCCGAGGTCACCGGCTTGGGCGGCAACTTCTTCCTGGGGGCGAGTGTGTGCGTTGTTCCGGCCACCTCTGGGGGCAGCGGCAACAGGGCAGCTGGGTGGTGGTGTGCGGAAGGGACCGTCCCTTCCCGCTCCAGCCCCCCCAGTTCTTCCTCAGACTGTATGGGGTTCGGAGGAGCCATGGTGACATCGTCCTCAGGGCTGTCCTGGCTCAGGCTGCTGCTTTCCAGTGCTGCAGAGGGCAAGAGGTGGAGACTCAGGGATCCAGCGTGTCCCTCAGGTCCAGCATCTGGGTGACAGGAGAAAAGACACAGTGAGCTTGCAGCAGGGGTGGAAGCTGCACCCTCTACTGGACTTGGGCGTGTCTGGTCTTATGGTACCCAAGACTGGCTAGGCCTGGCCCCAGGCTGCTCCTTCCCTCCCACCCCTCAGTCACAAGAGTCTCACCATCTAGTTGTACAGGTACCTGGTGGGGCGAGGACAATCATGTTTCACACAATAACTGCTCAGAAAGAGAGGAGACAAGGAGGGCAGGCTTCTAACCTGTATGGCTGTCCATCTCCTGCTCACTGCACAAGGGTGTCCAGCTAAGAGCATGAGTAGAGAAGCCAACTAGGCTTCTCCTGGCTGCTCCAGCTGTGCGTCCTGGCTCAGAGTCATAGGGTCTTGAACAGGGAAGGACACTTGTTAGTGAAATAATATGAAAATAACCTTATGAGAGAAACGGTCCGACAATTCAGTTTCCTGAAGCAGATTCAGAAAAGGAGGGATGCATGGAGGCTGGGCTGAGGTGGGAACGCAAGAGGACCACAAGGGAGTGCAGGCGGGGGCTGATGGGAATAAGGCTGGTGAGGTCGCGGAGTGGGAGTAGGCTGTGACAGGCCCTGTCCACTCTGCAAGTGACTTGTTTTTTGTCTTCAAAGTAAAGCCACCTACAGTTATGATGGGGCCACAGCACACAGCTGAAAAGATCAGCGGGTGAAAATGCTTCGGACACACCTGATGGCCGAGCGCCTTAGCAATGGCGCGCTGCAGGGCGCTGGGTGCCTACTCTGGATTGTGGGGTGACAGAGCTGCAGTCCCTGTTGCAGTAATGCCAAAGAGGGCCACGCTGCATGGCACAGCGCAAGCCGGGAAAAGATGCGTATTCCAAATCCCACAGAGTGTTCCTACGGCACGCACGCTGCTTTTGCACCATCACAAAGTCAAAGAATCCTCGGTGGGCTGGAGTTATTTTATAAAAGGGCTGCTGCACGCAGCTTCCCGGCAGAACTGTGTTGGAAGTCAGCTTTGTGCCCTTGTTTGAGGCCTTGTGGGGTCCTGGTTTCTGGTCTCTGACCCTCGCTTTCCTCCGCTGTCACCTGGGGCCGCTGTTCCCCATTTTCCTGGGGCTGTCGTCAGAGCCTGTAGAGCACTTGGGAGGACAGTACTCGTTCTTTGTGAGTGCCAAGTAGGTGCCAGCTGCCCTCACAAGTTTGGTCATTGTCACCCCAACCCTCTGTGGGCTGGGGCAGACATAGAGAGAAGCTATACAACTGGGACAGAGGCCCTTGGACTGAAGACTGTGCGTCTTTTTCCTATAGAGAGGTGCTTGCTCACTCAGCCCATCTCCCGGCCCTTCGGCGCTGTCAGTTAAATTTATCTGAGCAGCCGCGGCTGCGAAGGGTCATTTACTTTCATGGAGTTGGCAGCAGCAGCTTCATCTATAGAGGGCAACAGTTTGCAGCCGGCAGCGACGAATGTGCTGTATACAGATTGGCTTCCAGGGAGTGTTCACTCCCGGGCCACAGGGACGTTTGCGGGCTGTAAGAAGGTGGGTCAAGGTCATTCAGGTGACAAGCAGGCTTTCTGGTCCAAAGTAGGGGTTTGTCTTCATAGTAAAATCACCTGGTTAGAGCCCTGCCTGCCACAGTCCCTAGCCCAGGGAGCCTGGCCGAGCCTATCCCCATTCCGAGGCTCAGCTCCCTCCTCTGCAGGGCTGCGGTATTCTGGCCACCTCAGAAGATCTGACGGGAAGTGAGGTTGCTCAAGGAACTGCAGCTTCTGTGCTGCTGTGGCTTTTATCCAATGACTGATGGGCCTGCCTCTGAGAATAGACACGGGACGAGAAGAGCCAGGGGTGACAGGTGAGGGCCCCCAGCTGCAGAGGCCCAGCTGCGGTTTGATGAAGAGCTCAGCTGAGGCCGGGGGGGGGGGGGACCTTAGCGGTGGTTCTGGCTTGGCCACTGCTCCCTGGCACAACCTTGCAAGTTTTCTGCTGCTCCCCGAGTGCTGACTGGGCAGCCACACTAGCTAGGACCCCAGGGCCCTTCCAGCTCTGATGTTATTTGGCTTAGAAATAACCAGGTAATTGACAGTTATTCTCAGAGCTACCGGTTAATTCTGCTGAATCAGGCACTGACTGATGACTTCTCTGGGGGCCCCTGAGCACCGCCCCTTCCCAGTTCCTTCAGTGGTAAGCATGGGGGAGAGGTGCATCCTGTCATGTCACCTGCACACAGAGATGACCAAGAGCAGCACAGTGCCCTCATGACCATAATGATAATCATATTGATAATATTTTATTTTGTTTGCTCTATTCAGTGCCCAATTGCTGCCAGGCATGTGTTAAATGCTTTTGTTATTGCGTTGAGCTCATTCTCCGATTCATTAGGTAGAAATTATTATACCTATTTTACAGATGAATAAATTGAGATTTTGGTGTACGAAGTGGCTTTCTAAGGTCACAGCAAAGCTGGGTTTTAATTTGAGGCTTTCCTGGCCTCAAAAGGCCATGCCACTAGCTATTGTAGGAAATACAGGGTCTTGCTTCTTGCTGTCTCCCTCTCAGCTTCAGTGGTGCCTTTTCTTTTGCTTGTCAAATTCCCAGAGGAGATACTCTACCAAATCCTGAATTCAGACTCACCAAGTCTGAGTTTCCAGCTGTGGTCTGGGGAAGTTAGAAATTGGAAAATCTCTTTTCTGGTTATTTTGTTTATTTATTTTTTAATCTTTTATGTATTTATTTACTTGGCACAGGGTCTGGCTATGAAGCTTGGACTTGTAGTGATCCTCCTGCCTCAGCCTCCCCAGCGCTGGGATTATGTGTTTGTGCTACCATGTGTGGTTTCGGTTGCCAGCTTGTTGCCTGGGGTTCTGGGGCTGGCACAACATGCAATACCAGGGATCAAACCCGAGTCCTTGCACTTGCCAGGCAGGCACTTAGACTGCTGAGCTATCTCCCCAGCCCTGATTATTTTTATTTTTTTATTTTTTGTCAGAACTGGGGATTGAACTCAAGCCCTTGCACTTGCCAGGCAAGTACTTATTCTACTGAGCCATCTCCCCGGCCCCCGTTATTTTGAAACATAGATTTGTGTGCACTATAATTGCCCCATCATGCCAGAGCACACTAGGATGGATCCCTAGTGTGACTAACTGCATTTGGTACTCGCTACCTACCCTCCCTCTATCCCTACTCCCCCAACCCTCCCTTGTCTCGAGTGACTACCATTCTACTCTATGATTTTAGTTTTACAAATGAGTGAGAACATGTGGCATTTGCCTTTCTGTGTCTGGCTTATTTAAGGTAAAATGCTATCTTTCAGGTCTGCCCAGATTGCTGAAAAATGACAGATGTCACTATTTTTAAGGCCTAATGGCATTATTCCGTTGTGTATATGTGTGTGTATGTATGTGTGTGTGTGTGTGTGTGTGTGTGTGATTGCACTTGTGTGCATGCACCATATTGTCTTTGTTTACCTGCCAGCTGAGGAAAACCTTGTTTATAGCCAGTAATAGGAAAGCTGGATCGCATGGTAGATCTAGCTTTAGTTTCTGGAGGAGCCTCTGTACTTTCCCCGCAGTGGGCTGAACTAATCTACATTTCTTTCTTTCTTTTTTTTTTAAATGTATTCTCTGTTGAAATACTCTTTATTTTGTTTGTTTGTTTGTTTTTGGCGGAACCGGGGATTGAACTCAGGTACTTGTGTTTGCCAGACAAGCGCTTATTCTACTGAGCCGTCTCCCCGGCCCCTAATCTACATTTCTACCAGCGATGTGTAAGAATTCCTTCCCTCTGCATCCTCACCAGCATTTGGTAGTTCTTGTCTCTTTGATGACAGCCATTCTAACTGAGGTGAGGTGCTGGCTGTTTGAACTTCGGCTTTGCATTTCCCTCGCAGGGTGATCAGAGCAGCTCCTCAGGAGCTGACTTGCTGCATGGCGGGAAGCAGGGGTGGCTCCGGCTCTTGCCAAGGCCTGTGGTGCCCCAGGTGTAGGGGGTGGGTTCCCAGACTCCCAAGATCAGAATGTTGCTGGTCACACAGAAAGAAATGTAGGAGAAGAGAAGCCATGCTTGATTCTCCTCCTTGGCCATTGCTCCCACCCTCTACATCCCCAGGGTAAGCAGGAGCCAACCACCATCGATGCAAAGCACTGAGGAGGCAAGAACGGCTGGTGGAGATCCAGCACTTGCCCCCTGAAAATCTGTAAGTCTAGGGGACTTTTACAGCCTCCAGATACATCCCTGCTTCCACTGTCCCCTCCCCAGGTCCCATGCAGGCTGGGATCTTGCTGTCGACTCCACACTCGAAGCCAAGTCCAAGACAGTTGAGTGGGTCTCTGTGGCCTGCAGTAGAGCTGCCTTTGGGCCTCGTCTATAGCTGGGATGTCAGCCAGGTGAGTATCAGGCAAAGCCAGGTCCCACTGAGAATTAGTCTAAATTGGATTCCAGCACTGCACAGACCCAGAAACTTAATAACTTGCTCTAATGGACCGGTTTTCCTGGAACCCCAATGACCATTGAGTTAAATTCACTCCTTTTTCTCAGAGCTCTTAAAAATGTCAGTCTTGGTTTTCAGGTTTGGCTGATCCTTCCTTTGTCATGGACATGTGGTATTATCTTCTGATGCTGTCAATCTACCAATCCATCCTTCCACCCACCAGTGACAGTACGGGGTAGCAACTTTCTTCTCGACTGACACTCAGCACTATTAAGATGTGTTCCTGACCACCAAGAATTTAGGGTGACAGACACACACAGATAATCAAATACAGAGATCTGAAAGAAGAGATGGAGTTTTAATTAAATGCATATGGATATTGCTCTTCTGTATATCAGGATGGAGCTGAGAAATGGAGACAGTGACTGAGTACACGTCCTGTCATGGAAGTTGGGAGGGAGCATCTCTCTCTCTCTCTCTCTCTCTCTCTCTCTCTCTCTCTCTCTCTCTCTCTCCTCTTTGTCTCTGTCTCTAATTCTCTTTGTCTCTGACTCTGTCTCTTTCTCCTGTTTTCTAACTTTGATGGGGAGATGGGAGTGTATACTGGGCAGTGCTCCACTGCAGTAGGAAAAGCAAGGAGACGTAGCACCCAAAGCTTTGTGCCTTACGTACCCAGGAGTAGCAGCATGACTGGGAGAGGCGTGAAGCTCCGTACGGTAGGGTAGCATCTCCTGGTACAATAGTTTCATGTCACCCTGCCACAGAAGCAAGGAGACAGAGTTGTGGATGCCTCTGGAATCATGTTCAGCAAGAAGAGGAAGATATAAACTTCTATGGCCCGGGAGGAAAGGACTAGAAACAGCCAATCTCTAACAAGGTGCAGAGCAGAGAGTCGTATTTCAATTTGCAGAAATGGTGCAGTGAGGGCAGTCCTGGCTAGTGGCGATGGTGGCTGGTGGGAACAGGCAGGATATTTTTCTTCTTCTTACTTGACATTTTCCAAAACTATATATATAAAAGAGCCCTTATTACTTCTTAAATGGGAAATATTTACAAAAGGTGCTGAACACCAGTACTGGCTTTTGAACCTAGTGGCTGAGAGACCCAGAGAAGGCATCCAGTGATGTGGTTACTTTGTGGGGCTGCTGAGACACAAGTATGTTGGATTGTACTTTCCTAGTGGCAGTGACAGTTCTGTCCTCACAGGACTGTTTACAGCAGTTGCTTTTAGGATGTGGGGCTGGAGGCTGAATCACTGCATGTATTTTTGGTAAATATATTACAGAAATGTTAGTCACTATTCTAACCATCCTCACAAATATCCAATCTAGCAGTTATTTCTAGCACCTTCAAGTTCCACATTACAGACTTTTTTTTCTTTTTGGCGGAACCAGGGATTGAACTCAGGTCCTTGTCCTTGCCAGGGAAGCGCTTATTCCGCTGAGTCATCTCCCCTGGCCCAGTAAAGACCTTCTAAGCCCATCCTGACTGGCTGGTTTGTTTTCAAAAGAGACAAACCCAAAAGATCAAGATCACATCTTAAAGACCAAAATGTGTGCAGAGACAATGGGGATAAATTGGCCAGAAAAGAACTTCAGATCTGGAGAGGGGACATAGCTGCCTACAGGCACACAGCATGCTACTGTAATAGCAGTAACAATGCAGGGCTCTTTGAGCCTCAAAAAGTCATAGCTGAGCACAATGGACAAAACAAAAAATAAAACCAGAAACATCTGGACTCTCTTGAAGGCTGTCAGTTCTGACAAACGTTATCAGCCCCTGCCAAGGGTCAGAGGTAGGGGCAGGTGAGTGGAGCAGAGCCTCATCTGCTGGTTCATTGTAGCCTTCTCCCTGCACACCCATGCTAGCTATGCTGGCCTTCATGGGGTGACTGACACCCACAAAGCGCCTCTTCACGTGGGGCTCATCCCAGCTCCCCGGGAGTCCTGAGAGGAGGACAGTTTTATTTCCCCATTTTATAGAGAGCCCCACATATATGCACACACACACAAAAGCATCAAGGCATAGAGGGAGAGTGCCCAAGGTGGCAGAGCCAGGCAGAGGGAGAGTCAGGCACTTTTCTCATTGTTTCTCCTGCTCTTTCCTTTTCCACATTTTCAAATATTTTTCCTGCTGGGGAGATAGCTCAGTGGAATAAGTGCTTGCCTGACAAGAGCAAGGTCCTGAGTTTGATCCCTGGTACCACCAAAAAAAAAATATTCCTATACAGTAGTTCATTAAAAACCTTAAAGAATACCTGACATGCATGCAACTGAAAGAATAAGCATCTTTTTCTCCACTGCCCTATGCACAAATTGACTCTGCCTTTTAAGTGGCACTTGAGTTAATGAGGTCTTGCTTAATCACCAAGTGATCGGACTGACGTAGAATATTGTATATTTATGGTGTAATGTGCAATGGCACCCAGGAGGGCAAGTGTAGGAGTCACAGTTGTCCTTGCGTTAGACATGGTCCACTGCTAAGCAAAGAGACTCCCTGGAGCTGGCTGCTCCATCGTGCAGGGTGTGGTCACACCAGTCTTAGCGCTGGGGGTCATCAGAGAAAGAAACAGAGTCATGCCCTGGAGACGCAGCGCTCCCAAGGCAGCCTGTTAGGCAGTGCGGGTGAAGCTGCTGTGTTCTCCCTGTCCAGGCATTCATAGGCTGATCGCTCAGCGCAGAACGCCCTGCCACTCTCTGAGCAATGTATTGTGTAACAACTCAGTCCTCCAGAAAGAGCGGATGATTAAGGCGACAAAGACCCTGTGTATGCACATCTTCTGCTTCAGAAATGAAGTACAATGAGTGCAGAAAACCTGTGCTTGTCCCTGCCTGAGATGTTGGCTCTTCTCCGCCCATCAGAAGTAACTGCTGTCCTGAATTGAGCATTTCGCATTTCATTTACCGCATGCATTCCAGCAGCTTCATCGCTACTACTGTTGTTATGTTTATGTGCATTCATCACAGATATGCATATTTCTGAACTATGTATGGTGCTGTGGGGCAGGCTTTAAAACTCTGCTGTTCTTATTTATTTTTAAAATTTGTATATCCTTGCAGTACATAATGATTACATTTATTGCGGGGAGTTCGTGCACGTATGAAATGTATAACACAGAACCCTTTATAGAAATACTGTCAGCTCGTATGAATGTTCCTGGAAGTTGATTTTTCCCCCTTCTTTTCCTTTGGATTGGTACTTCTTTGGGATTCACCCATGCTGATAGTGTCATTCCTGATTCATTCTCACTGCTGCATAGTATTTAATTCCTCTGGTCGTCTTCGCTTACCATCCACTACAGCTACATTTCCATGACAGGGCATATATAACAGTTCGATTCTCTTTAAGTGTCTACATTAAAGCAATATTTGTGCTATTAAATCTGTCTCCTGATGATTGTATTATATAGTTGTCATTTTTCTCATCTCCCCCTATTTTAGTATCCATCTTTGTTGAGTATGGCCATGCAACTTCTGCAGGAATCTGTCTTAATAGAATTGCTCAGCCAGAGATGTAAGTACTTAACAATTTGGTTGCAAGGAAAGCTCATCTTCCTGAAAGAGAGAGACCCCCTGGCCACCATCCCTTTTTTTTTTTTTTTTTTTTTGCAGAAGCTGGAATTGAACTCGGGGCCTTGCGCTTGCCAGAGAAGTGCTTGTTCTACTGAGCCATCTCCCCGACCCCCTAACTCTTTTGTGAGAGTGCTTTTGCTCTCCAGCTTGTTCCTGCTCTGCTTCTGGTGACTTCTGCCTGGGCCAGCTACATTGGGGTCTCCGGCAGTTGGACATAGGTGTAGTGACTTCTTAAAAGTTCCCTGGCTTTCTTCAGGACTGGCTGCCTTCTGGAAGCCAGGCCCAGCATTGGTCCCAGCTTGTGACCTGCTTTACTGCACTTGCTCCAGAGCAGGCAGGAAGCCCACTGCTCACCCAATGTTGGCCAAGTCTGTGGAAGGGACCAGGCTGGAGCTCCCAGTGTCGGAGGGCTGGGGGAGTGCAGAGTCAGCTCGGATCTACAGCCCTGCTCCATACCAGTACAGCCCCTCGGTTTGAGCCCCTTGTGACTATTTTAGTTAAGATCAGAGGGGAGGACCAGCGAGATGAGCTATGACTGTTCCTGATGCTCAGTCTGGGTGGTCACAGGCTGGGGACTTGGGGACCCTCCTGAGCAGGCCTCGTGTCCTCAGGTGTCACACGTGGGTTATGCACACAAACTTCAGAACTCCACCTAGCATACTCTGCTCTTCTAGCAGGCACGTGCTTTTGGGTGATGCCAAGGGGCTGCTGATGTCCGGTACCTTCAACAGACAAATGTGGCTCTGCAGATTTCCTTCCAGACCCCCCATGTGGATCTTAGCAGTCAGGACTTATGTCAGAGGAGCTCTTAGAAATGATCAAGTGATCAGATTTGAAGTTTAAAGTTGGAGAAAAATCATTGGCAATAAGTGGGTAGTTCTTTAAAAATGTAAATCAGATTGTATATCTCTTTTGCTCAAAACTCACCCATGCCTTCCCATCACACTGAGAATGAGATCAAGCCCCCCCCCCCCCCTTTAAGGGCAGCAAGCAGAGCCTGTAGGGTCTGGCTTTGGGCTTCTCTTTCCACCATCTCTTCCCATTTCCTTCCTCTCACTCCAGGAGGGTCATATGCATTTCTTCTTACACTTTCTAAATTCATTGTAAACTTAGGGCCTTTACACGTGTGTGGGACTCTCTTCCTTTATGTCTTTGCTTGGCTGGCTCCCTCCAGCCCTTTAGTTCTCAGCTGTCCTTTGCCAAGATCCTCCTTAGCTAGTTCTCTGTATCCTGTTCCCTTCAGAGACCTTAGTGCAATCTCAATTAACGTTGGGGATTTGTTTCTTTGCTCACTGTCTCTCTCCACCACGTGGCCCCCACCCATGAGCACCGCCTCCTGTAACCCTGCACACCCTATGTGCAGGATGTCTGGGCATTTGGAAGCCATCTGGCGACCTCCAGACCTCTGTGCTATAGGCCTGTGAGCGGGGCACTAGTCTTTGTGCTCAGTGAGAACTAAGTTAAAGAAGAGCTGAGTGAAAGGTAAACAGATAAAACTTGATTTATTTTGTTCACTGTAACATTTCCTACCATCTAAAGTAGAGACTTTGATAGAGGAGAAATTCAACCACTACTTGTTCAATTCGTCAGAGAAAGAAGGAAAGAGGAGAAGGGATGAGATGAGACAGGATATGATCTGACAGCAAACAGCTAATACTTCAGGATAGGCAGACTAAATGCTTTTTGGACTTATGATATTTGTTTCCAATTTATGATAGCTTTATCGGGATGCAACTTGCTCATAAATTGAGGAGTGCGCACATTGCTCAGCCTTTGTACATGCTGCTATCTCTGCTTGAATTTATTCTTCTTAACTCTGAACAAGACCCAAAAGAGGTCAAAGCACTGTTCACATTGTCACAATTGCCTGGCTTCTCCTTGCCTTTCTTGCTGGGGGACAAGAACTGTGTAAATCCTGTTTATCTTTGTCTCCTAAAATCCACTCCACGGCCATGGACCAAGCATACACTAGGCCCCTAATAAATAGTTGTTTAATGAATCATGGGTGTGTCTGCACTGTAGAGAATAGGACTCCACAGGTTGGGCAAAGCCCACCTCTATAGTGATGAGCTACAGACTTGTAAGTGGCCTACACAATACAATGACAATTCATAATGTTCCAAAATCTGGAACAGGATTGAGCACAGCTCTGACACCACACATGGGAAATGCTGCACCATTGCAGCTGGCTTCATGCACAAAATTGTTTTAAATCTTTTATAAAATTATTGCATAACATTTTGTTTTTAGACCTGGGCCCCAACCCTAGCATACCTCATTCTGTATATGCAAACAGCCCCAAATCTGAGCAAATCTGAAATCTGAAGTACTTCTGGTCCCAAGAAGTTTGAATGAGGGGTGTCCCACCCATACCAGTTGTCATGAAGTAGGCGAATTCTGCTCCGGGTCAGCCTGCTTCAGAGTGCAAGCAGAAAGCATGACAGCTGCCTGTCCCATTCACACGCATTGGGAAGGGTGCTGTCACATCTGGACAGGCAGAAGCAGGGCTGGGGAATTCATTGTTTGGTCCTTTCATTTTTCTGGCATTGTTCAAACTATTACAGTGGATGGAAGGGAAATTTTATCATCTGTACATGCCAACCCAAATAGCACAGCAAGCCTAACATGTGCATGAGCCATCCGGGACCCTCTGGAGTCTGCTGCAGAAGCCCAGGGAGGAGGAGCAAGCTTGTACAGGCTAGAGGGGGGCCTTCAGTGTAATTATCTGACATTGTGTTCTGTAAGCTGCCTGGCTCCCACCCCACCCATGGGCCTCTTCTGTCCCTCAGGTTGAGCTCAGAAAGCCTTGCATTTGGCTGAGGAGATAGCTTGGCGGTCTAAGTACCTGCCTGGGCAAGTGCATGGACATGGGTTTGATCCCTGGTATTGCATGCTGTGTCGGCCCCAGAACCCTGGGTGTGCTATGCTGGCCACTGAAACTGGGCGTGGTGGCACATGCCTGTAATCCTAGAGTTGGGGAGGTTGAGACAGGAGGATCATTACAAGCCCAAGCTGCATAGTGAGACCCTGTACCAGATAAATAAATAAATACATACATAAAAGATTTAAAAATTAAAAAAGAAGAAAGCCTTGGGCACTCATTCACATACAGTTACATCCCATCTGGACATCGGCTGGGCGCTGCCTCCATCCTTCCTGAGAAGACAGCTGGGTTGCAGCTGGCACACAGGTGTATCTCACCCTGTGTCTCTTAATAGTCTGGCTGCCTGGGTCTGACATTTCTGCCAGCTGATTAGCACTCGAACACTCCTTTCTTTCTCCACCTCCACCCCCACTGTCCCTCCATCCCCAATTCATTCTTTCCTCTGGGTGCAATGGTGCGGTTTATTTGTGTACATGAAACTCTGTGAGTCACAGAGGGAGGGAGGGAGGCCAGACAATGAAGAGAGGAAGCCCTGGGTGGGAACTCTGTCTAGTTTCAATTACCTATAAGCTGGTGTAGATGACTAAGGATGAATCCAGACAGTTGGTGGGGAGGAAGCTAACCATTTCTCTTCATTGGTTTGCTCGGGCTCATGGATGCAGACACAGAGCAGGCCAGCAATCTGGGATGCTTACGAAGGTGTGCTCAGAGCTGGGAAAGATCCTGGACATCAGGAGACCAGAGCACAAGGGCTGGCTCTGCCCCCTTGAGCAAATTCTGTCTCCGGAAACCTAGCTTCCCATTCTGTAGTTTGGACAGTAACCTCTGCCTGGTGAGGAGCGCCGTGTTCCTCATGGAGCATGCAGGGGTCAACAAAGCTCTTTGCAAACCCGAGGGTTAATTTGTCTTGTTGCAGAGATGGGAGCGCTTCTCTGTTCAGAAATAGCTCAGATAGCAGGGGCTTTGTTTGGGGGATAGATTTAGAGAATTCCTAGGAGAAGTAATTCTTGTTTTCTTCATTTTAGTGAGAAGACACTGAGGCTCCAGGAGAGATGTCAGAGTTGATACTTGGCCCGGCAGGATTTGATTGGGGGGCCCTGGAACCCTAAGCCCATGCCTAGAAGAGGTGAGCATATGAGCCTAGGACCTGCTCTGCTGAAAGGTCCCCAGGGCACCCCATTCGTAGGACCCCGGGGAAGAGACAGCATACCTGTGTCCCCCAAGATAGCAGAAAACGAGTGTCTCAGCTGAGGACTGGAGTGAGGAGAATAGCAAGAGAATAACTTCTTCAAAGCCAGAGCCCAGGGGCATCTGAGAGATAGGCTGCTGGCCCAGCCTCCTCATTTGATTGATGGGCAAACTGAGGCCTGTGACAGGAGGGCTCAGGGTGGGCACAGCCGATGCCTCAGGAACTAACATTGTGACCTCGGAAAGCCCATCCTCACCTCAGGGCCTCAATGCAGAGGGTAGCCGAGGATCATTGGTCCTTTCCGTAAGCAGAATCATAGGAAAAATGACAGCAAGTCAGCCCTCTCCACCTGAGGACCCAATAAAGAGCCACAGTACTTAGGGAAAACAATCCTGCATTTGTGCTGAGCCACAGACTGCTTTCTTCTTTAGCACGATTCCCACGAGGACACAGCAGGGCAGCTGTTTGCGTAGCATTTCCACTACATGAGGTACTGTGGACCAGCAGGAGCTGACCCGAGGTCTGAAGGAGGACATACACAGGGCGCTTGCAAACACCGTGGCATTGTATAGAAGGGGCTAGAGCACCCTCAGATGTCAGTTTGCCCATCAATCAAATGAGGAGACTCAGCAGGTCTTGCTTGTCCACACCCTGCACATTCAAATATCAGTTTTGGCCTCACCTTTGGCTCCTGGGAGGTGGCTCTAGGCCCTTGTGGCATCCCTCCTGATGAGTGCTTCTTCCCCCAGGGGCCTTGGCCACTCTAGATGGTCTGCACTAAAGTTGTGATTCAAGGTGGTGCCTTGACGTTGGTATCACCTTGACCCCGGAAGGTGCCAGAGGCCCAGGTGAAGCACAGAGCAGGTGGCTCAGGCCTGTGTGCCAAGCCCTCAAGAGAAAGCTGGGAGCCAAGGGCAGTGCTGCTTCTCGAGGGGTAGTGCTCTGTGACCGTGGCCATGGCACCAACCCTGGGCAAGGGAAGGCTGCCTGTGAAACGCGGCTGGGCAGACGCCTGCTGGTGGGCCTGCTGCTGCTCTCTGTGTGCGCTGCTCTTTCCTGGGCTCAGGCCGTGGCCGGTCCCCATCGCAAGCCACAGTCCCGGCTGTGATAGCATCTGTGAGCTCGAGGAGTCTTTCTGAGAAAACTATTGAACAGGAGAGGGTCTTGGGGGCTGCTGGTGTCCCACAGTCAGGCCAACACAGGAGCACAAGGCTTGACACATGGGAGGGAAGCAGAGGCTGGAGCCGCCGCTGATGATGGCAGTGATGGGGGCCGTGGAGGGGAGTGGCCTCAAGACAGGGTCTCCTCATGGAGCACTTCATTTACTGAGCTGGGAGAGGGGCACTGCCGCATCCCACAGGGGAGGAGACAGGTGTAGGGAAGTGTAGTCGCTTGCCCAAAGCAATGTGGCTAACTAACTGATGGCCGGTATGTGAACATAATTGAAACAGCTATGGAAATCTGATATCCATTTCAGATCTGATACCTTTAAGGGGCAGCTTCTGTCCTAGAACCTGGCTAAGAATTCTGGGGTTTTGGAGAGAGCTAGTTTCTACTTGTCCCCTCTCCCCTGCTCTCTCAGGAGACTCTGTCCATGTCAGGGATATACCTGCTGACTTTCAAAGTCAACCCCAGGAATGATTCAGGCTCCAGATAGGAAACAAAATGTTCATTTTATTCCATCTCATTTTACTCCATTCTAACTCCTTCCCTACGTCCTATCCTAGCTTTTCTTGTCCCATCTCAGACCATTCCATCCATCCATCCATCCATCCATCCATCCATCCATCCATCCATCCATCTGCCCATCCGTACATCCATCATTCCATCCCATTCATCCATCAATCCACCCAATTCATCATTCCATCCTATCCACCTATCTCATTCCATTCCACCTATCCCAGTTCATTATTCCATCCCATCTTACCTTTCCCATCCAATACCACCGTATCCCACTGCACCTCACCCCACCCCACCTCACCTCACCCTATTCCTTAGTCATGTCCCAAAAGCCTGACCCACACTGGGAGGTGGGATGAGGGATGCACTACAGACCACCTCTACCCTGAACCAGATCAGTCAAGGTTCTCAAAGGCAGATGCATCCTGGTGCATGCTGGGAGCAGGATGACCCCACTGTGTACCAAGCTTTAGGCTCCTCCTTCCTCTGCCTCCTGTGCCTTGAAGTTGTTCCCTGGAGTCTAGCCAACTTGTGCCCAGAGCTGAATGAGCTCCTGCTGCCAACAAGGACAATGCCTGGGCTGTGTGGGCAGAGGCATGGGCTGTGCACAGATCCTCCCTTCTCTCACGGCCAGTGTGGGAGCAGATTCCGGGCAGGGCTGGGGTGCATGCAGAGGGTCTGCACAGCACACCTCAGTGCTGGGTGCCCATCTGGACCCCTTCACAGGTATTGCGCCTGCTGTGCCGGGCTACCTCCCAGAGTAAGAGCAGATAAATCCTTCTTTACGTAGTATCCAACTCTGCCATGATTGGCTCAGCCTATGTGGGGCTGTGACACAGGACAGGGAGGGGCAGAGACAGGCAGTACAGTGGGGGCCCTGGTTGCCCCCTTCCCAGGAGCAGCAAAGGCACTCACTGATGGCACCTCCAGCCACATCTCCTAGCAACGGGGACGGAACACTAAGTGCTCCACACACATGTTATTGCTGAGTCGCCACACCTCTGGGATTGGACTGCTGCTTGCTCCATTTTTCAGGTGGGGAAACTGAAGCTCAGGTGGGGAGGAGATTTAATCCCTGAGGACACACTGGTAGGGGCTGGCTTTCTAGCCCAACTTATCCTTTAGCTCTTATTCCACTTTAGGCGCTATTAAAGCACCCGACGGACATTATTCTGCTTGATTTTTGCAGCACAGTCCACTCATTCCCTCTCTCACGCATTCTCTCATACAGTCCCAGCTGGTGCTCGTGGGGTGCATGATGCTGGCCACAACTGTGCTCTGCACAAGGAATCAGCCCAGGTGCTAGTGTGCCAAGGACAGAGGGAGGAGAGGGAGAGGCGGCCACAGCCTGTGTCCCCTTCCAAGGCATCATGCCTGCCCGAAGCTGAGGAACGAGAAGCAAGGTGTGCGCCAAGGACAGCCCTCCAGCCGGCCTGCCCAGTCTGGTCTTTCCACTTGGTGCAGGAGAACAGATGCAGCCCCTAATGGTAGAGGAGAAGCGTGCCTCTGCATCCCGAACTCCGGCCCAGGCTTTGGCTGTCGAAAGCCCAAGGTGAGGAATGCCATTTATTTTGTGTGACATCCTCTGGCTCACTGCCCTCACAGCCGGCCCTGCTAGGGCTGTGATAATTAGGTGGCATCATTCTCTCTTCTATCTGACTGCTTTTACTCAACATCTTCTCTGTGAGATTTATCCCTGTCATTGTGCACAATGGAACCTTGCTCCTCTTTATGGCCATATAGTACTCCACCTAGTAACCCCACCACTACTGACCCATTCTACCACTGATGGGCACATTTTTGGCTATTGTGGATGGCACAACAGCCACCCCTCTGTGACATGTGTTTTGGTACACATATACCCCCACTTCTGTTAGGAGCCTCCCCACAAGAATGTCACTGTGGAATATACACATTGTCTTTAGCAGATACTGCCAAAGATTTAGGAAAAACATCTGATTTGGATTTTAAAAAAATGCACTCAGCTGTTTTCCTATGATGCTATAACTAGCTGAGCAAGCAAGAGAAACCAAATGCTATTTATTAAATACTGGTAATAATTAACATTGTTATTTTAGGCTGGGGTTTCTATGTTCAAGGACTTGGGAAGGAAGCCAGACACAAACCCCAAATGAATGGTTTGGTAAAGACTCAAACCGCTGCACGGCCAACGAGGGCGATCGGACATTGGTTCAGTGCCAATGGCCGTTTCCCAGGGCCGGTGGCTGTGCGGTCTCTTTCCTTTGGTGCCTGGACCGTGAGGTCCTGGGATGGGGTTGTTGCTGGCAGCTCTGCTTTAACTCAGCGAGAATCAAACCTGCGGCGGCTTCACTTGTCCTGAGGCCTTGTGGGGACATCCACCTGCAAGGCAGGCCGGGTGGGGTTGGGTCTGTATGACAGAGGAGGGGGGACAGGCGTCCCCAGGGGCCCCAGGCTTCCCGCTGGAGACACAGCACCCCCATGGTGATCGGGACTCTGAGGAGGAGGAGGAGGGGTCCACAGAGAGCCGGAAAGATGGACCTGGGCACTTTTATGGCAGGTCTCAGAGGGGCTGGGCTGGAAGTGCGCCTCTGCACAGCGGCGCCCCCTGCCTCCTTCCCTGCCTGCCTCACGCCATTTCTTTTGCAAGGGTGCTCAGCTCTCGCACGCTCTGAAGCACGTGTGTGCGTCACAGGTCATGTGACTATTGCCTACGCTCTGTCTCCAGAACGTCTGATAATTCTGCTCTTAGTATCCAAGCCCCTTGTTTTCAGGTGCATTTTTAGAGATGGAAGGGACATTTTTTATACAGTTGAGGAAACTCAGGCTCAGGGAGCGAAGTGACTTGGCCAATATTACTCAGGAATTAGTGAACATTGCAGCAACACAGTCGCTCCTGCACGTGGGGGGGGGGGAGGGGCTGTCCTGACCCGCCCGTCATAGCTTAATCGTGTTGTAAGCTGAAAGTGCCTGGAGTACCCAGCATTCCCGAAGACCCCAGCCCAGCAGCACAGCATGCTGTGGGGCGTCAATGGCTTCTCCCATGACTGCTACTCCCCCACCACACTGCAAGTGGCGACCGGGTCCCACATCACTCGCCCAGGGAAATACAAAAATTCAAACATCTAAGTATGGCCTCTATTGCGCGTTGCTTTTGCACCATTGCAAAGGTGAAAAATCATGCAAGGAGTGTCGACAGATACAATGAAAGTTTAAGTAAAAAAATCATTTCAGCGAAGGACGCATTGCCACTAACCGCTCTGGCTTCAAACACATTTACCCTGTTGTTCCTGGCACTTTCTGAAGCAGTTCTGGAAGTGCTCTTTCGTGAGTGTCCTTAGGAGGTATGATTAAAAAATGTGGTCAAGGGCCAGTGAGATAGCTCAGCGGACTAAGAACCTGCCTGGCAAGCCTAGTGCCCCGGGTTCAATCTCTGGTACCATATGCCATACTGGCCTGGGAACCCCGGTTGTACAGAGCTGGCCAATGAAACTGGGTGTGATGGCACAAGCCTGTAATCCCAGAGCTGGGGAGGCTGAGACAGGAGGATCACTAGGAGTGTACTGCTTAATGAGACCCTGTACCAAATAAATAAAAGGCAGGATCATAAAATATTACAGAGCGCCCTCGCGCACAGTCGCAAAATCTGCAATCGCACTGCTTCCGGCCCCTCCCTAATGCCAGATTGAGCATGAGTCGGAAATGTGTTGAGCTGATTCAGGATGCCGAGGCAGCCATGGCCGCATCCTCCCAATCACAAAGGGGATGTCCAAAGCTGGTTCAGAAAGCAGCAACAACTTCGGGAGAAGTGGGTTCAAGGCAAGGAAGTGTATTCTGAGGGCAGGTAATGGCAGTATGTCTTTTGGTGTAATACACTTTTTAAAAAATTAAGTGTGCACTGTCTTTCTCAGTCACTTCTCCCTGAACCCTCCTAGGATGGCTGCTGAGAGCTGAGCCCTTACCGTGCCCAGGGGAACCGGGTGCACAAATAGGTCACTGTTCATCCTTCTGACAAAAGGCATGTGTTTTGGCTCCATTTTACGGATGGGGCAACTGAAGCTCAGAAAAATGAAATCATCAACATGAAGTTTCGGGAAGCAGGTTTGGCATTGCGCGCCGGGGCTGTCTGATGCTGGGGCAAGTGTCCTTCCGCACTCATGGGTCGCTGGGCCTCAGTACTCTTCCCGGCGCTCTTCTCCCCGCCCCTCCTTCCCTTCCTCTTCTGGGATGGGTCCTGGCCGTCCTCTCCCAGGGAGCAGTGGTGGGAGAGATCACTCACTACCGGTCCTCCCACAGCACACGCGAGATTAACGCGGGGCCTTGGGGGACATCGAACAGAGCATCTGTGACAGACGAGATAACACGCTTTATTAGCCTCCTGACAAGACGGCGTTTTACCATAATTTTCGATCAGAGGCGAGGTGATATGAGCATCAAAATATGTGTGGGAGGCGGTCACGCTGCGTAAGTAACAGATGAATAAATGCAGGAGGCTGGTGGGCTGGAGGCGGGGACGCACCTCAAATTTCTCAAGGATATGAACATTGCGGTGAATGCCCAGGTCAGTGCCCTAGGACAGAATTGGACAATGCAGGGGACACTTCCTCCTGCCCACTCTCTAGGTCTATTCACTCATGTAAGCCCTCCTCCTCCCTCCAGATAGCTGTGGGAGGGGCCGAGGCAGAGTCTGGAACTGAGGGTAACCTCCCCCCCTCCCAGAAAAGCACTGCTTTAAAGCCCGCTTATAGCAGAATCTCTTGGGGGTGATCTTTAAAATGTGCCTTCTTAGACCTCAGCCAGACCTTCCTGAATTCGATTTTCCATTGTGGAGCCAAGGAGTCTGTGCATTTATCCAGTAGAATGGGTGACGTATGTGCCCTCTGGTGTCTGAGAACCTTCAGCTTCGGGAGTTCTGGGCACAGGGAAATGATAGCTCCTCAAGCTCCAGCTGTGCCTTACCTTAGCTCAGTTGCACTCGCTGGCAGCCTGTTTGGTCATGTGATATTCATTTATTAAATGTATTTAGTACAGGATCTACAGGGTCTCACTATACAGATCAGACTCATAGTGATCCTCCTGTTTTCAGCCTCTTAATCGCTGGGATTACAGGTGCTTGCCACCATGCCTAGTCTCATTTGCCGTCTGAGTGTGCCCCAGGGGCAGGGCTGGCAAGGTGTGCTGGGGATTGAACTCCGTTGCTACAAAGCAGGTGCTTTAGTCAGCTGAGCTATCTGGCTAGTCCTTAGTCTTGTGACACTTTGACCACATCTCTTCATGTGCAGTGCACAGCTCCATCCACTGCCTTTGAGCAAAGACCTCATGGAAGAGAAATTATTCCTCTCATCTTCTGCATGAGCAGAGTGGACTTGGAGAGGTGCAGGTCATGCCAAGGGCCTGGCAGCCAGGAAACAAACCAGCCTGCATTTATGTCCCAGCCCTCCTTTAAACACATTTTGTTCCCTGGGATTTTCTGGAGACTAGTGGCTCTCAACTCTCTGGTCATGTCTGGAGATGGTTTTGCTTGCTGCATCAGGGTCAGGAGTGCTCCTGGCACCCACTGGACAGTGGCCGAGGACACAGCTCAGCATCCTATCATGCACAGGATGAGCTCCCCCTGCCCCAGGGGAGACCCAGCCGGCCCACAGGTCAGCAGTGGCTGCTGGAGAAAACCTGGCTCTGTGCGCCCTGCTCCCCCACCCCCCCACCTTATTTTGGAGAGTTGGGATAATAAGCAGTTTGTTCTTGGATTAAGGCATTGGATCCCTTCACCTGTTTCTGCCTGCTGATGTGGATGTCACGGAGGAAGAGCAGCAGCCAGAGATCAGTCAGAAAAGCTCAGTTATCAGGTGCACGCTCAGGCAAGTTGCCCCTTCCTGGATGAGCCTCAGCTCTCCCCTCAGTAACACAGGGGGGGAGGAGCTGGAGGACGCAAAGCTCTTCCTATCATATTAAACTGTGCTGGGATCTAACCCTGCCAGATTGCTGTTCCTTCTGAAGGGGAGGCAGCTCTGAGAGCGTGGCCCCTGCGCACCTTTTGGCTCATCCATCTTCCTGCCTCCCCAGCCAGATCTGCTCTATGTTAAAAAGGAACTCCCCAGGCAGAGGATGCTTTAGAAGGAAATTGGATTGGAATCTAATTGATAGCCTGGGCGATATGCCACTGTCATTCAATTGCCCTAAAAGCTGGCCCATTGTTCTCTGCAGAAGCAACGGGGCATTGTTTGGATACCACCATGTGTGTGAAGCAGGGTTTTCCCCCAGAGAACCCACTGTGAGGAGAAAGGAGCCGGGCTTTGATAGCAGCAGGCCGGATGCGGGCCAGGCCCCCAGTTGCCGTCTTGTACACCCTGGCTACAGGGCTGCAGGCCCTGGCTCCTTCCTCGCGTTCCCTCTACCACCTTTCCTGCAGCCTGGCAGTGCCCTCTCATCGACCTCATGACACCCCTGCCTTACCTCTCCTATGTCTCCATCTCCCTGCCAGCAATCCCCAAGGTCACTATTCCGTGGGCCCTTGGGAAGGAGGCCACAAGAGCGAGTTCACAGCTGCTTCCCTCTCCTCTTGGACAACTGCAATACCTAGCTTCCCTAACGGGTCTGACAAGCCCTGTAGCAAGTTTCCCCAGCCATTTGCATATGAATTCTCTCCCACTGCCCTCTTTATCTATATTTCCGCTTATTTTCCCACAAAAGTTCCATTTGGGAAACCCTGGGCTACAGATGGAGGCGCAGAGTCCTTCGGCTGGATCTCAGATTCTCCACAGCATCGTCTTCATCCAGCACTTACTTTATAGCTTTGCGGACCTTCCTGTTTCAGAGGGGCGGTGGAAAACCAGAGGCCCAGCCCCACCTGCAACACCAAAGCCTCCAGAAACCTTTGGTCCCTCCTGAAAGATGAGAATCTAGAGAATTAACCTTGGTGACCTCCTCACCGGAGAAGAGGGAACAGAAGGACCCATTTAATAAGGCAGTTGCAAAAATTGAAGGGGCAGATATGTGTCCGGGGCCTAGACCGTAGTAAACACTAACTACTGTGAGCTGTGGGTTGCGCTGTTCTAGTGCTATGGTTTTGCATACGCTGCTCCCTCTGCTGGCAGTGTGGTCTCCCTCCTGGCGTCTGCTGAGCTTCTAAAGGTCCTGGCCTCGGCCTCCGTAGACTCCTTCACATCCCTTTGGAGGAACTGCTCGCTCCCCGCTAGTGCTCCTGCCGCAGGGCTCATTCATTCATTGGTGTTTGCATCACATTTTCATCAAGCCCCTTCGGTGTCTGGTGCCTGCCACCCCTCCAGGTATTGCTGGCTTGCTGGGAGGTGGGCCCAGAGGGTCTCTGTCTTGAGCCTGGAAGGAAAGCCAGACAGGAAACGAAGAATTCCACAAGGGAGGAGCGGCAGCCAGGATGCGAAGGGTGGGACCGCTCCCCGTCATGCTGCACTGCATGTGACTGGGGTTTGGTACATCTTCCCCTTCAGACTAGGGCTTCCTTGCTTCTTCCTGGCTCCCTGGGGAGCCAGAGGGAGGCCTGGACTCTGGAGGATGCACCAAAGACGTCTCCAGAGGCAGCCCAGGTTGAGGACGGCTTTCATTCCCCATCCCTTTAACCAAACACACCCGCCAGCTCCAGGGACGTGAAAGACAAGACCTACTGCATGCCGCCAAGAGCAGAGGCAAGCCCTTGAGCACAAGAGAATGGCCTGGTTTATTCTATTTGAAGAGCTCGTAGCTCCTCGCGCCCTGCATTACCTCTCAGAGCTCCATTTTTATTTCTTAAAGAAAAATAACAAACCGAGTTAGCGCTAAACAAGATGAATCCGAACAGAGACAGGATAACCGGCGGTCTCCATCTCTCCGAGGTGCTTTCCTAGTCATTTCCAGAGAGAAAGAAAGAGGGGGAGAAAACACAGCCCTACAAATAGCTCTTCTCTTTTTGGAGAATATGTAATCGTCTCAATTAAAACACAGACCAGAATATTTAATGGCACGGAAATTGATTTTGATGCTATTTAAATAATTTCCCTCTGGAGAAGACGGGTATTACTTGGCCTAATTTGGTAGGCGCATTCCTTTCCTCCCCAGCTCTGAAATTTCCAATGTGAGGTTCCAGGCACACAGGCAGAGCCGGGTGCGAATCAGACTCAGAGGACCTTTCCAGGCTCCGGGAAGCAGGGAGAAGGGGAGACAAAAAACTCCGATCAAAGGAGGACCCGGATGAGGAGGTTTGGGGAAAAATGTGCGTCAGCTGTATCATCTTCATCTCTCCCAGGTTGTGATTCCATGAGGCCCAGCCAGGGGGACAGGCTTCCAGCAGGTGTCATCTGGGGACCCTGCAGCTCTGTCCCTGGCATCACCAGAGTGGAGGCCGGCAAGTGGGGGAGGGGTCTGCCAGCCGGGTCCCAGCTGTGAGCCTCTCCCGGCCTACTACACATCAGGGCAGCGTGGACACACCTCGGCCCTGGGGTGTCTACCGGGGTGTCTCTAAGATGCCCTTTTCCAAAGCGGATCCGACAAAGGGAGGAAGGGAACTTGGATTTGTTACGCGCTGGGCACTCTGCCAGGTAGACGCTCGCAGCGACTCCATGGAAACCCCACATTTCACAACCCAATTGTCCCCCTTCCTTTTGACAACAGTCAATCCATGGATTTAAAGCAGCCACTGGCAAACTCCTGTCCGTGACCGAATCTGGGCCGCCAACCTGTTTTCATTTCTATTTTTTCAATTTTTATAAGCGCTTACAGCGCATAATGGTCTCACTCCCCAGGGGGCTGGTACTTGTCCATAGAGCATCTCAATTCTTTTCTTTATCCTGTTTCCCTTCTCCCATCTCTTGGTCCTGTTCCCATTTGAAAAAAAATCCACCTCTCTGTTTCCTATTACCTACCCTTTATTTTGTTCTTTATACTTTGAGTTTTACGAATAAAGCTTTATTGAGACTTGACTATGCCTTTAGTTATGCTTAATGGCGGCTATTCTGCTATCAGAGTTGAATAGTCATCTCAGAGACAGAAAAACTACCAAGGGCTAACATAGTTGCTTTCTTACTCTTCAAAGAATATATTTGCTAAACCTTAGTTTGAAGTTTGAAGATATGAAATGACTATTTTTGTATGTTGAAAGAAGAAAAAGTTTAAGCCAGCCACTTTCTGGGGCTGTAGCCCCTATTTTGGTGTTAAGCCTTTACAGTGTGCTGCTTGTTTATCCATCTTCTTCATTTGTGTTTGTATAGTAAGTAGAACGGACACTCAGCGAGGTTAAGTAACTTGTCCACGGTCACAAAGCTGGAAAGCGGCAAGGTCAGGACGCCAACTGAGGGCCCAGAATCCAGTGCCGGTTATTGTTGCTCGCTGTGCCTCCTCTCAGCAAACCCTGACCAAGTCTGCGGCCTGTTGTCAAGCGCTGTGCCCTTGCTGCAGCCGGGCATTAGCGCTCTCCCCTGTGGTGCCCAAGAGTATGCCGAGAATCCAAAATTAGAATGAGCCTGGGTCTATTCTTTGGGCTATTGGCACCAGGTTCTGTGATTGGAATCCTCTGTCTGAGAGGCAGCCAGAGGTCACTTTAGCTGCCCAGGTTGAAGGGTTGAGATGCATTCCAAGATCACCTGGGGCTTTTATACATGGGGGCAGGAGGTAACCTGGCTGGATGTGTAGCCATCCTTCTTCTTTCTGGCTGGAGCTTGGAGAGGGCGAGAGGTGGAAGTGAACAGACATCTCCAGGTGAGAGATGACGAATCACAGGGACAACAAGGTGAGAAGATCAGGGCAGAACTGTTCAGCGCCTGGAGGTCCTGGGTTGGGTGGCATGTGGTTGGGTTGGGGTGCGGAGAAGGGTTAAGTGCTATCCCAAGGCTTCTGTTGGGGAGAGGTGGAGGTGCAGCCTTCTCTGCTGGGGAAGGGGGGTTGATCGAGGGGAGAGGAAGTTTGCAGGGAGAGCGGATTTGCCCTAGAGGTTCCAGGATAAGAAATGGAAACTACTCCAGATGGTTTTTGGGAAGGCCAAGTGAGGTGATGCATGTGCAGTGCTGGACACACAGTCAGTGTCCCTTACCTGCAATTTCAGAAGACCAAAGGAGACAGCACAGGACTGGTGCCAGGATGGAGAGAACTTGGGCCTGGAGTCACAGGCACCTGAGGTCCCTCCCTCAGGCCTGCCCCTTGCTCACCTGTCCAGCCCTATGCTCCCTCCAGTGGCCCAGGGCCTGAATAGCTGGCCCTGTGATAAGCAGCCTACATACATATTTGCCTTTAGAGAGGAGGGCAAGGAGGTGAATAGATCTGCCCTGGCTCACACAGTAAGCAGTACAGTGAGATGTAGAAGGCAGGCCCATGGACTCTGCAGTGACAAAGGGTCTGTTTTCAGGAGGCAGAGAAGGCTAAGTAGTGTGTTATCTGGCACCTAACAGACCACTGGCTCTATGGCAGTGCTGAATGGTACTAAGAGTCCTTCCCATAGGAATTTAGGGGAACAGGATGAGAGTGAGTGGGGAGGCTTCCTGGAGGAGGTTGTGTTAGTTTTCTGAAAGTGGAGTAGTTAGTATAGCAGGGCAAGCCATGGGAAGAAGGGGATGGGCATGGCAACTCACAACTCCAGCTCTGTCATGTGGTGGATTGAAAAGAAACCACTATTTTCAGAGTAATACTTGCCTCCCTGAATGAGTTTGGGAGAATTGCTTCCCTTTTAATTTCGCTGAAGAATTTGAGAAAAGTTGGCGTTAGGTCTTCCCTAAATTTCTTGTAGAATTCAGCTGTGAATCCATCAGGACCTGGGCTTTTCTTTGTTGGTAGGTTTCTGATTACATTTTCAATTTCATTGACTGATATTGGGTTATTCAGAATTTTTATATTTTCTTGATTCAGTTTTGGTAGTTCATATGTATTCTAGGAATCTGTCTCTTTCTTGTGTATCTTCCATCCAAAGCTCCTGCTGTGTGTGGGTAGCCACTGTTCTCAAGCTCATGCCCAAGTCCTTCCCTCACCTTTTGGTCTGCACTGAGGTGCTTGATTCTCAGAACCTCCTGTTAGTCTTTCTATAGGGCTTGGACTTTGCTAGATAATTTGGGCTTCCTATCTTGGGTCTGGCTCCTAATTCTCACCCAGATTCCAGGTTCCCTGCTTGACCAGCCCCTCAGCAGCCTTCTGAATTAGCTCAGCCACTGCTCTGTGCAACTACATGCTCTGTTCTCCTCACAACACCCAGCAGCTCACTAGGAGGGAGCAGGGAGTGGATGTTACCTATGCTCACAGAACCAGCAGTGAGAGCTGTGATAAGGACACACAGAAGCAATTTCAGAAACACTCGCACCAGTGAAAGGATGGATGGTTGGATGGATGGATGGGCAGATGGATGGGTGGATGGGTGGATGGATGGGTGGATGGATGGATGGATGG
>NW_004524597.1:15910418-15917474 GCF_000260255.1 Octodon degus | reverse complement strand
TGGATGGTTGGATGGATGGATGGATGGTTGGATGGATGGATGGGCAGATGGATGGGTGGATGGGTGGATGGATGGGTGGATGGATGGATGGATGGTTGGATGGATGGGTAGATGGATAGATGGGTGGATGGATGGACGGTTGGATGGGTGGATGGGTGGATAGGTGGGTGGATGGGTGGATGGGTGGGTAGGTGGGTGGGTGGATGGATGGATGGATGGATGAATGGTTGGATGGTTGGATGGGTGGATGGATGGGTGGATGCATGGGTGGATGGGTGGACGGATGGGTGGATAAATGGGTGGGTGGATGGATGGATAGGTGGGTGGGTGGATGGGTGGGTGGATGGATAAATGGATGGGTGGTTAGATGGGTGAGTGGGTGGACAGATGGGTGGGTGGATGGATGGATAGAGAGGTTTTGAGTTGCATTGTAATTCACTGCCACATCTGGGCCATTAGCTTTCCCTTCCATTTCTGGAGGTCTCTGTAGATGAACATGAGGAAATATGGGTTTGGACTTCACACCTATCACACATATTCCTCTCCCAGGAAGGGTCATGGGTCTCTGCCATTGATATGTCCACCATTCTGCCCCTGGCTGCCAGGTGATTATTTTCAGAATGCCACTTTTTTTCCCCCAGAGCACAGCTTACCTGCCACCTTGGAGACAAGAGAAAATCCTAACAAATTGACTACCTCTGAATATCCTCAGGTTGAGTCAGGCAGAGCTCCCCAATCTTACTTCCTTCTGACTCCTTATGATCCTGGCTCTGCTCCTCCTGCCAGATTGCTTACAGGACTGCAGCCCCCTCATCCCTCTGCAGATCCTTGACAAGGCCCCCACCTCCTCAAAGCCCCACCCCCAGGTCCATTCTGACTCCTCTGAAGTACCTGAATCCACTGGGTCTGGTCTGAACCATTCTTTCTGCTTTTCTCTCCATGTCTGTTCTACTTAAGCAGAAAATGTGTCCTGGGTGATTTTGTACTCTTTCCCACCATGGTCAACAAATGCCCACTGCTGTCTTCTAGGAATGACAGTCACCTCTCCGGTAGCCTCCCTACTCCATTGCAGTTTTGTGACTTGCATGACTATCCTCCACGTCTACACTTCTTGCTTCCTGATTGCTTTCAGTCCAGAAAGTGTGGCACACACCAAATTCCTGCCATACACTGAGGCTTATCTTCAACTTGCATATGATATGCTCCTTCCTTAGATCTGCAGTGACTTTATGTGTGTCAAAGTGAGCTACGGGGGAAGTTTTTCCCACTCGAATTCCCAAAGGGAAAATACTTGTGCAATTGTTGGAAACATAATCGAGTGTTGATACAAGCAGATACCTGCCTAGCCACACCTACGTTATGACTCAGTGTTGTTCCTTTAGAGCACAGAAGTCACAAGCTTCCCATCAAGAAATGAAGAGAAACTCTGAGTCCTGGGAGAGATCTGACAGATTTGATCATTTTCAGTATGGAAGAAGGTATAGCAGGCTGCCTGGAGCATGGGGCTATTTCAGAAGAGTCACAGTGGCCCCCGTGAGAGCCTCCTTTCAGTGCTGAGGCACTTGCCTGGTGGGTGGTGACCTGAAGAGATGGTACTGTTTTCTAAAAAAATATGTATTTGGTACAGGGTTTCACTACACAGCTCTGACTCGTAGTGATCCTTCTGTTTTCAGTTTCCCCAGTGCTGGGATTACAGGCATGCGCCATCATGCCCAGTCTTGGTGGCAGGCTCAGTCTGCCCAGGGCAGGGCAACATAGCCTGTGGTGCTGGGGATCAAACCCCAGCCCCTGTGCTTGCGTAAGCTGGCACTTAGTCCACTGGGCTGTCTCACCAGCCCAAGATGGTACTCTTAAAGGCTGCTACAACTGAGTCAGGTGAGGTGGTACAGGCCTGTAATACCAGCACTCTGGGAGGCTGAGGCAAGAGGATCACAAGCTTGAGCTCAGCCTGAGGAATTCATGGGATTTGCAAGACCTCAAGATATAAAATAAAAAGACAATATGCAACGTATTAATTATTGAAACTGTCCTACTAATCTGTTTTGGGGAAAAAAAAAGATATAAGATAAAAAAGAGCTGGGGAAGTAGCTCAGTGCACCAGTACAAAAAAAAAGAAAGAAAGAAACCAACCCCACCTACGCCTGTGTTAAGAGCCCTCAAGGCATCTCTCCAAGCCCACATCTTCCTTCTGGCCTCCTGATCACTTACTTGGCCCCACTATTACATTATTTGGGCCCTGCACTTGCCTATCCTGACACCTTAGGACCCATGCATTTGCCCCTTCCCTGCAGCCTGCATCAAGCAGGAGACAGAGGAGAAGCCACCAGCTGCAATACTGAGGGACCCTCCCCTCTCCCCCTCCTCAGATGACCTTTCCCTGCCCACCTCTGGAAGGAAATCATCGCCACAGGCACAGTGTGGGTCCGGATCTTCCCAAGGCTGTTCGGGATCCAGGGCCCTATCAGGAAGGAGCGTCCTACCTTAGTGCCCGCCCTTCTGGCCTCACGTGATAGCTCCCCAGTCACCCCACAGCCCTTGCCTTTCTCCCTCTTTTGTCATTTGTGTTATTTCAGCTACTGTGCGCATCTTATCTGAAGTCAGAGGTCTGGCAAGCACTCATTTCTGCTCTCCCTGAATCCAGTGCCTCAGAAGGTTCTTTTTGTCATCACCTGTTTTTTTAAGAAAATTCATTCATTAATTACCTTTTACTAGCACACTTGCCTCTTGCCCGGATCCTTGTCACAGTGTCCTCAAGCATTGCCCTGGCTCCAGTGTCTTTCTCCAGAACTTCCTTCCAGTGTGGTTTTTCTAAAATTCAAACGATTACCAAACGACCCCTTTGCTTAAAATCCTTCAAGGGGCTGGGGAGATGGCTCAGTAGAATAAGCGCTTCCCTGGCAAGCGCAAGGGTCTGAGTTCAATCCCCGGTTCCGGAAAAAAAAAAATCCTTCAGACTTTACAGTTAGAATAAGGTCCGATTCTTGGCTACTGCTTGGGGCTCTGCAGTGCCATTCCAGGCTCATTTAGAGCCTCAACTCCACTTCTTATTCCCGGGTCCTATGTAATTCAGTTATCTAGTTACACAGAACCCTGGATCATCTTCTGGAGAGGTGCATCAAGTAGCGTAGTGGTAGAAACCTGGGTCTGCAGCCAGTCTGCCCAGGTTTGGATCCTATTTTGCAGTTTGTGGGCTCTGGATAGCATCCTTATGCCCAAGTTCCCTCCTTTCAACAAAGGGGGATGACAGTACTGTGAGAAAATGCAAACACCTTAACTGTGACGTTGTCCATGCCCCGTTCCTGCTGTCGTTTTTGCCCTCTCCTGTCCCTGGCTACTGGTTAATTCCTCCTCACTCTCCATGCAGGTTGGTGCCTCTTCCAGAAAGCCCATTTGGATTCAGGGGCTGACTCGGGCTGGGTTAGGGACTCCCTGCTTGTTTCTCATGTCGTTCTACAACTATTTGCTCAAGAGGCCTCTGTCATGTGTAGACTGTGTCCTTTTCTTCTGCATTCTTGCTGCCTGGCACAGTGCTGGGACAGAGGCACACTCTGGGGACATCTGTTGGTGGATGATTACTGCAGGGACCTCCTCTTTGGTGCCTGAGCAAGTGTACGCTAGCAGGAGAGCCCCTATCTCTATCTTCTCTCCAGCTTCGTGGCTCTTCACCTAGACATGAGCAGAACGGACGCTCGCAAAAGACTTTTTAGTTTGAATGAATTGGAAATGACAGACTTATTCCAGGAGTCCTTACGTGGCCAGCTTGATGGAGGGAAAGGGCGGCCGGCTGGCAGGAGCTCACAGATAAAGCGGGCCAGAGTTGGTGTAAGCCATTTATTCTCCTGAAAGAACGAAAGCTAATCTTTCGTGAGCAGTCTGGTCGGAGTCTCGTTTCTAATACAGATGGTATCATGGTCTTAGATGCGATAAACTCCCCAGGGTTTCTGTAAGACTTGGGCTGCTGGCTGGAGTTAGATGCCTGTTTTCCTCCCAGACCCAGCAACTCCCTCTGGATCAGCCAGCACGGTCGTGCAACTGCACAGAGAGCCAGGTTCTCCTCCCAGGGTGCAGTGGCTGAGATGTGACTCTTCGTGCCACCTGCTCCCTGTCCCCAGGGCTTCTCTGCTAGGTCCTGCTAGTGTAAGCATCACCCCCTCAGCATAGACACTTTCTCCAGCCACCTCACATCAAGAACTCCTTGCCCTTTCACTGATGGCCTTGCTTGCTGTGAGCTCCATGATATCTGCCCTTCCGGCCTTCAGGCCAATCCTGGTACTTTGCATGCAGAAAAGCTTCACTGAACATTTATGGCATGAATGAACAGATAGGAGTTAGAGGCACTGTGGGCCCCTTGGAAATGCTCCCTTTTCTCTGTCTTGCTTCCTCTCCTATAAACTGTAGGCACTGAATGGAATTTTGTGGAGTTCCTCGCACCATCTATGAACCGACAGGCATGAGGCCAGGAAGCAAACATTTCTTATCAGGTGCATTGCAACTAAGGCTTGAGCAATTTTGGGGACCTTTTAATAAGACTGGGGTGCCTCAGCTTTAGCACTGCTTAAACTTGAGCCATATCATTCTTTGTGGCGAGGGACTATCCTGTGAATCACAGGCTGTTCCACAGCATCTCTGGTCTCTACCCACTCATCCCAGTCATGTTTCCCTTCATGCCTAGTTGAGACAACCAGCAATGTCTACAGATAGCAGCCGACGTCCCTTAGGGGAACTGAACTGCTCCCTACACTTTGAGAGCCGTTGATGTGGACCGCAGTGACCCCCCGTACAGTGCTGTGGAGCCTATACTTTATGCTTCTCTGTGTCTAAGCTGAGCCTCATCTTCTGCAGTGTGAGCCCAGGAACCTCAGCAGATGATGAGCTCCCTCAGGGACAGCAGATGTCAGATTTAAGGGCGTCAGTGTTCTCCTGGGAGGAGTTGCTAAATATAGATCCCCAGAATTCACCCCAGAGTTGCTGATGTGGTCCATACTATTGTTTGAATGTGTCCCTCTAAGTTCACATGCTGGAGATTTATTCAACAGCATGGAGAGGTAGGACCTTCAGGTGACAGGGCCATGATGGTGGTGGCCATTGGAGCGGGTCAATGCTTTTATATCGGAGCAGTTTTGTTACAAAAAAAGCAAGTCTGCCCCCTGGACTCTCTTGCATGTGGTCTCTTGCCCCACTGCTTCCCCCCATGGGATGATTCAGTAAGATGCTCCTGCCCAGTGCGGCCCCTTCTGTCTTGGACTTCCCACCCTCCAGAACCAAGGCCTCAGTGCATTTCTGTTGTGTATGTAAAGTGTCCACTCTGTGGTGTCCTGTTGTAGCAGCGCAAAACAGACTAGGCCCGTAGGTCTGGGGAGGGTCCAAAACTTGGCACCTGTAGCCCACAAGGTCCCCGATAGTGCTGTGGGTGCCTGTGGGGCCAGACCATGGGCAAGAACCCTGCAGTGATGCTTTGCAGCCCTGCCGGGACCTGAGCCACCCGGGGGAGCCCTTCACAACCCCTCTACCTGGGTCACATTGCAGGCTACTCACAACAGCCTCCTGGGGGTGGAACTGGGCATGAGGTCTTTGCAAGGTGATTCTCTCCAGTGATTCTAGCACTGTGGCCAAAGCTGAGAACCTCCGCACAACAGCACGGTGAGCTGTAAGTATCTCCATCCTTTTCTAAATGCTGTTCACACAAAAGAACTGTTCACACACCTACTTCCCATGTGCGCGTGTGCTGGCCTCCTCCTTACTCAGCTGGCCTCTTGTGCCCTGCCTTTGTTCACTTGTCAGCTTATCTCCTGTCCTCGCAGGCCCTGTTAGTTGGTTCTTCCAAGCACCTCTCCCTTAATGCGGGGCTGCTTATCTGCCTCTCATTCGGCACCCAGCCTCTTACTCCTTTCTGCCTTTCTCCACCTCCTGCTCCTCCTCATCTTTATCTTTGCTCATTCATTTTCCTGTCTGCTTTTGTGAGCAGGAGGTCTCCTTTGCATTTAAATCCCCTCCTAATCCCCTTTGAACTTCAGCTTAGCCAGCTCTCTGTGGGTCTCACAGACCTGGCCCAATGCCCCTCAGGTACAGCCCTACTGATCTCACAGGTAAACAGGAATTTTATTTTTAACATCTATCTATCTATCTATCTATCTATCTATCTATCTATCTATCTATGATCTCTCTATTACCCATTTATCTAACTATCTGGAGGAGACATAGTCTCACTAAATTGGCCTTAACTTAAGATGTTCCTGCTTCAGCCTCTTTAGACCTGTGTGATGGTGCCTGCCTTGTAAAGGCTTCTAAATTCTATGATTTTCCTTTGTACTATGTGATGTTCCCCCAAGGGCAGGACCCTGTGCATTTTGCTCTCCTTGGATTCCTAGGGTCTGCCTGGTGCCTGCCCTGTAGGGATGCTCACCACATTGATGATGAACGAACCCTTGGGGGGCGCATGGGGAATCCTGCTGCAGGTCACGCTCACCTGTGTGCTCAGGCAAAGCCTCTGTGCTGGGGATGCTGGACACACACTGTGTCCCCAGAGACTGTGGGCTGGGATGATGGGCGGGGGGGTTCCCAGCAGAGACAGAGTCAGGGAGTTCCCCACTGTCTTTGTAAGCATTATCCTCAGCAGTCATGGGTGAGTTCTTATGCTGGTGCCATGTGCTGGCACCTTGTTCTGGATTCACGAATCCCCTAAAGGTCCTTCTCTTCCATGATTCTGAAATCCCAAGGTGCCTTCCATTTACTTCCCAGGGGGTACCCTCCATCTCCAGTGGGCCTCTGGGCCTCCCCAGTAAAAAAAGCTGCAGGAACCGGACCTCCTAAAGGTATCAGCCAGCTCCTGGGAGGATGTAGGAGAAGCAGATAAAATGCAGATGCCTGTGCCTCAGGTGGCTGAGTCCTAGGATGCTTTTGAATCTCCAGCCAGAGGAAAACAGGCTGCAGAGGCTTCAGGTGATGGTGTCTCAGGTGTGCTTCATCCCAGCCACATCAAGGTACATATGTTAAGTAGCTACAGCTTTTTCCTGTCAATTATACATCAATAAAGTAGGAAGGGGGAAGGGAGACAGA